>NC_138377.1:83180738-83223724 GCF_054177405.1 Leptonychotes weddellii
TTGTCAATTTTTACTGAAAAGAGGTTACTTTTATTTACATTCTTATCAAAAATGACTGAAAATATTGCCCTATATTCTTTTCAATTAAATATATTTCTTTAAACTTAATGGTCTTTATCAGTCTGATGTGTAAAAAATAGTGTCTCATTATTAGCCTTTTTTACATTTTTATGTAAGCAAATTTATTAATGTTTCATTATGGCTTTTGGAATTTATCGCATTTCCAAAAAGGTTTCCTTATTCCAATTTTATAATCTTATAATTTTACATGCTATCAGATCCTCTTAAGATTTAATATCTTTTTAGAACTCTGTCAGTACTTCATCGAAAGGTTTTCCTAGACACAGTTAGAGTATCTTTGACAAAATGCACTTTCAGTTGATATGTCGTGATTTTTTTCTATCAGAATAAAAACAATTAGAGTCTGTTTTAATTTCCACCATGAGGAAATTACTCTTATAATAAAAATGTCTAAGGTGAATGTAGATAATCAGTTAGAAAAATATATTGCAGGTATTGTGAGAGCTGCAGCATATTATGGTGAAACATAGATTTTGAGCCATAAGACCTAGGTCCAAGCACTATTTTCACCTCTGGAGTTGTGTGGCTTCAGAGAAGTTGCTTAATTCCCCTGGACCTCAAATTTCCCTTTTTAAAATGAAGGAGTCATACTAATCTCTTAGTTTCCATTTCTTCTGCTCATCTTTGAATCTATGCAGATATGTATTATTAAATCTTTATGATTGCAATTATAAATGGTGTAGAAAATTTGAGCATATTTGTGTTTATCCATTTAATTGTCTGATGTGAAAAGGTTGTAAACGGTTTTTTAGATGCAGACATATTTTTCTGTTCTAAATGCCATTATATCGCTAATGCTTTTGCTATCTATTGTTCTTGCAAAATTAGACATGTCAATGCAAAATCAGTAAAACCTGCAGTTTACATTTCAACTATTTCTCTTTTGCATTTGGACTTGTGTGGAAATCATTTACTTGAAATGCCTGTGTACCTGTGGCTTGGTACTTACATTGATGAGCTAATCTCCCCAAACACACACATATCCATTGTGGTCTGAAAGTATTTGGGCTTCAATCATCTTATAGAATGCCTTTTATGTAAACCAGCAATAAAATGCAAACAAGTAATACTTACTTTATTTGATCACATTGCTTATAACATGGAAATAATATGGCAGAGGATATGATGGAACTCATGAGGTGGGAAGCTTAAGGGGTACAAAGCCTTCAGATGGGAAAAGTTTTATTTATGGGAATAGCAGTACACAACTTAGTTTTTTACTTCTCCTGAGAATCACAGTGTATTTATTTCTGCTATAATCCTTACAGAGCAAGCACCCATGTGGCTCATTTTTGGAATCTGCCAAATAAACAGTTTAGTAACCAAAAACCTGTTCAGAATAGCTCAAATCCTTTATTTGTAGTTCTAAAAAACGTGGAATAGATTCACATATATAGTCCACTGGAACATTTCTTAAAATCTTCACTCCTTTCCCACACACTTCTTCACAATCCTCAGCTACTGTAGGGCATTTTGCTCTACAGTTTATCTCAAATAGCTTCCTAAGTCCAGCTCAGGGCTGCTCCCTCCCACCTCACTTCCCAAATCCTTATTATGTAGATCAATCTTTCCTCTTTTGGACTGGTGAGGAGGTGAAATTGGGCTGGAAAATGTAGCATTTTCTTTGGCAGGGTGGGGTTAGAAAAAAGGTTGTAGAACAGTTTTGGTTGTATTATATTAACAATGTAGTGCAAACTAGAGGCCTAGTAAATATTTGTTGAATAAGTGAATGAACTGTGATAATTCTCATATTCCAGAAATTGCCCTACTTAAGGCAAAAAAAGAAAATCTAAGAATATTATGAAATATCAGGTATATCCTATTATCAAGTTGGATGGAAACAGATCTTAAATTAACTCAGCTGTAATCATCTTGACTGGCATGTTAGAAGATTTTTCTTCTGGATGCAGAGTATGCAGAAGTTCACTAAACCATGACATTTTGCTTCAAGGGCAGAAATAGAGTGGCCTGAAGAGTGGCTGAGGTGAACTTATATTGCTGTTATTTCTTTTTATTTTTAAAGATTTTATTTATTTATTTGACAGAGAGAGAGACAGCGAGAGAAGGAACACAAGCAGGGGGCGTGTGAGAGGGAGAAGCAGGCTTCCCGTTGAGCAGGGAGTCTGATGTGGGGCTCGATCCCAGGACCCTGGGATCATGACCTGAACTGAAGGCAGACGCTTAACGACTGAGCCACTCAGGCACCCCTTATATTGCTTTTATTAAAAATACTTAGAATCTCCAAACTGAAATACTTAGTTTTAAATCTAACAAAATATGTATAAGATCTATAGGAGGAAAACGATAAAACTCCGATGAATAAAATAAAAAAACCTAAATAACTGGAGAGAGATTCCACATTTGTGGTTAGGAAGGTCACTGTGAAGATGTCAGTTCTTCCCAACTTGATCTATACGTTCATTGCAATCCCAATCAAAATCCCAGCAAATTATTTGGTGGATAATGACCAACTGATTCCAAAGTTTACATGGCAAGGCAAAAGACTCAGAATAGGCAACACAATATTGATGAAGAACAAAGTTGGAGTACTAAGACTACCTTACTTCAAGCCTATAAAGATAGCGTAGTATTGGTGAAAAAATAAGAAATAGCTTAATGGAACAGAATAAAGAGTCCAGAAACAGATCCCCATAAATACAGTCAGTGATGTTTGACAAAGGAGCAAAAGCAGTACAATGGAGCAAAGATAGTTTCTTCAACAAATGGTGCTGGAAGAACTGGAAATCCATGTGCAAAAAAATGAATCTAGGCACAGACCTTATACGCTTCACAAAAATTAATTCAAAATGTGTCACAGACCTCAATATGAACTATTATAAAATATAAAACTATAAGCCCCCTAGAAGATAACATAGGAGGAAACCTAGATGACTTTGGGTGTAGTGCTGCCTTTTTAGATGAGAGGTGATCCAAGGTATGGTCCAAGAAAGAAATAATTGATAAGCTGGACTTCATTAAAATTAAAACTTCTGTGAAAGACAACATCAAGAGAATGACAAGATGAGACACAGACTGAGAGAAAATATTTGCAAAATGCACATCTGATAAAGGGCTATTATCCAAAATATACAAAGAAACTCAACAATAAGAAAATAAACAACTTGATTAAAAAACGGCTAAAGACCTTAACAGACACCTCACCAAAGATGATATAACAGATGGCAAGTAAGCATATGAAAATATATTCCACATCATAAGTCATCAGGGAAATGCAAATTGAAGCAACAATGAGTGGGATGCCTGGGTGGCTCAGTTGGTTAAGCATCTGCCTTCGGCTCAGGTCATGATCCCAGAGTCCTGGGATCGAGCGCCGCATCAGGCTCCTTGCTCAGCATGGAGCCTGCTTCTCCCTCTGCCTGCCACTCCCCCTGCTTGTGCTCTCTTTCTCTCTCTCTCTGACAAACAAATAAGTAAAATCTTAAAAAAACACACACAACAATGAGATACTACTACACATTCATTAGAATGGCCAAAATCTGGAACACTGGCAAAATCAAATGCTGAATAGGATGTGGGTGCAACAGCAACTCTCTCATTCATTGCTAATCGTAATTCAAAATGGTACAGCCATAACTGGGATGCCTGGGTGGCTCAGTCACTTAAGCGTCTGCCTTCGGCTCAGGTCATGATCCCAGGGTCCTGGGATTGAGTCCCGCATGGGGCTCCTTGCTCAGCGGGGAGCCTGCTTCTCCCCGCTGCTTGTGCTCTCTCTCCGTGTCTCTCTCTTTCTCTGACAAATAAATAAATAAAATCTTTAAAACAAAACAAAACAAAATGGTACAGCCACTTGGAGGACAGTTCGGCAGTTTCTTAAAAAGCTAAACATACTCTTATACAATCCAGCAATCATGCTCTTTGGTAATTACCCAAAGGAGTTAAAACTTATGTCCATACAAAAACCTGCACACAGATGTTTATAGCAGTTCTATTCATAATGGCCAAAACTTGGAATCAACTGAGATATCCTTCAGTAGATGAATGGGTAAATCAAATTTGGTACATCTGGACAATGGAATATTATTCAGCACTAAAAAGAAATGAGCTATCAAATCATAAAAAGACATAGATAAAACTTATATGCATATTACCAGGGGAAAGAAGCCAATATGAAAAGGCTGCATACTATAGGATCCCAACTGTAGGACATTCTGGAAAAGGCAGAACTACATAGACAGTAAAAAGGCCAGGAGTTCAGGGGGAGAGAAGGATGAATAGGTGGAGTACAGTGTACTTTTAGGGTAGTGATACTACTCTGTATGTTACTATAATGGTGGATACACATCAGTATATATTTGTCCAAACAGAATGTTCACCTCCTAGAGTGGTGGTAAACTATGGACTTTGGATGATAATGATGCATCAGTGTAGGTTCCTCAATTATAACAAATGTACCACCCTAGTTGGGGATGTGCTTGTGTGGGGGCAGGGAGTATATGGGAAATCTCTGTATCTTTCATTTGATTTTGCTGTGAAACTGAAACTGTTCTAAACAATAAAGTCTTAAAAAATAATGGGAGCCAGAGCAATAACTTAATTCTTTTGGTAATGCTCCACCACATGTTTCAGAGACTTTGTATGTCAGATATATTCCCTATCTCTCTCTCTCTCTCTCTCATCATCTATCATCTCTATCTATCTATCTACCTACCTATCAATTGTCCAGCTATCTTATGTCTACCTAACTCTGTGTTAGGGTGACCAATTTGTTCCCAATTTGCCTGGGACTGTTCTGGTTTCAGCACTGAAAGTCCTGTATCCCAGGAACACATTAGTCCCAGGCAAATTGGGATGATTGGTCACTGTACTTTGTGTATATGTGTGTGCATAAGCATATCATCCTCATTCTAAGAGAGCTTTAAAAATACCACAGAAAAGCATTTGTTTTTGTCCACTTTTAACTAATACTGCTTTTTACTGATCTACCCGGGATATAGATTTACATTCTTATGATGTTTAATTTTGCCTCCTATGTTTTCAGTATCTTTTATCATCAAATAACTGCCATTCTTTTCAAGACCCTGGGGAATCTCTTGGAGTTTCTCACAGCTTTATGATTTTACCTTTTCAAATACAGTCTATTCAAACTCTGTCATATCTTAATGTCCTTCCTGCCAAGCATCAGTTACAAAGAAACACCCCTTCCGTTGTAATCACATTTACTTCTCCCTTGCAGACATAGAAATGGTTTCCTGTCTTGCCTAGCTTTTCTTTTCAGTTTTTCACCTTCTTGCCTAACCATTCTTCCTTCCTCCTGTGACTGTAACATCAATTTTGTTTTGAATACTCTTATTCTTGAAGAGCCCTCCATAATAATAGATATCTTGTGAGGTCATGAAGGAAACATTCTAAATGAGATAAGATTAATTTGGACGATTTATTTGAAATTTGTAGTAGGTGGATTGGGCTTTATATTATCTACTAGAAACATTTTGTCATATAATTAAAAGCACAAATAAAATGTACAGAGGTGGAAGGAAGGGAAGTGGAAGAGTGTTTAAGAAATAGAATTATATTTTCAAGATTTTAAAGTCAGTTTTATTTAATGTTCACACTAATGCTGTGTAATATTTGTGTGTCTCTATCAGTGTAGATCCAGTGATGCTTCTTTTGTTTGTTTCATCATATATACGTACATATACACATACATACATATATGTATGCACATACACATGTATAAATATATATCTACATATGCATTTGAGAAAATACCATTATAGCTACTTATTTCCAAACAAGTCAAAGAAACCTATTTAAAATAAAAACAATATAGTTGAAGTTAATGTATACATATGTTAATTCAAAGGACAACTGGGTATGAAATGAAAGACAATACTCTCTCCATATACTCTTCACTGCCAGGAATCATTTTCAACAGTTTCTCATGTAGTCTTTTGTACATTAAAAATTTTTTTAAATTCCCCATGCGTGGGCAGACATATGCTTTTTAATTTCATTTCAGTTTTTACTTTTAAAATTTAGTTTTATTTTTACTTATTAAAATTTTTTATTTGAGTACAGTTGATATACAATGTTACATTAGTTTCAGGTGTACAACATAGTGATTCAACATCTCTATACCTTATGCTATGCTCACCACAAGTGTAGACAGATGGTAGCTTTAAAAAGATTTCACAAATAGAGTACACTACACCTACTACTGTGAGACTTTTTTTGTTTGTTTCATTTGATAATATATTTTAGACATATTTCCATTCCATTTCAACAAGATCTACCTAATTTTGTCAGGGCTGTGAAATATTCCATTGTATAGATATGCTATAATTTATATAGTTAAAATTAAAGCATGGATATTAAGTTTTTTATAAAAATATATTTTTGCTTTTGTAATCAGTACTGCAGCTCATAGCCTTGTGTGTGTGTGTGTGTGTGTGTGTGTGTGTGTCTGTGTTCCTAGCAGTGGAATTGCAGGGTTAAAGAGTATGCACACTGAAATTTTTTTTTTTTTTAAAGATTTTATTTATTTATTTGAGAGAGAGAATGAGAGACAGAGAGCATGAGAGGGAGGAGGTTCAGAGGGAGAAGCAGACTCCCCGCTGAGCAGGGAGCCCGATGCGGGACTCGATCCCGGGACTCCAGGATCATGACCTGAGCCGAAGGCAGTCGCTTAATCAACTGAGCCACCCAGGCGCCCTGCACACTGAAAATTTTTAAAACAGATTTATCAAGGGGCGCTTGGGTGGCTCAGTTGGTTGGGCTTCCGACTGATTTCAGCTCAGGTCATGATCTCAGTGTTGTGGGATCTAACCCTGTGTCGAGCTCTGTACTGGGTGTGGAGCCTGCTTGAGATTCTCTCTCTCCCTCTCCCTCTGCTCTTCACCCCATCTGTCCCTCTCTCTCTCCCTCTCTAAAACAGACAAACAAGCAGATTTATCAAAATGTCCCCACACCAAATGTACAGATTTATCCTTTCTATCAGTGTATGCGAATGCCCATTTCCCCACCCATCATAAAAAATATGTGTATGTTGAGTAGAAAAACTTTTGCTATTGTGGTAAAAATTCAAAGACAGGCACTTTGTTATTATTTTGACTTTTAATCTTGAAAACTTTCTTCATTAAGCACTTGCAGCTCCCAGTAAAAGCCCCTTCCTCCTCTGCGGTTGACTGGAGACCCCTGAACTGAGGACTGGGCTTCTTGCCTAACATCAGTCCCAAGAATAATCATCTTAAACAAATGGTGGTGATTGGTGGGGTGGTGGTGGCTGGGTTCTGGAAGGGTGAGTGAGTGGTTTTAGATCAAATAAGGCTCAAGATCTTTGGTTATTCCATAGGAAGGAGAGATGAGTCATTTTATTAGGTTCAGGTTGGCAAACTCTGGGTCTCTATGAAGCAGTGTGGCTCCAGTGTAAATAATGGAACATGGAGAAAGAGCCCAGAGTAGAGTGATAAGAGGTAGAGTCTTCTGTGTATCTTTACATGTACTGTATCACTAAGTAGAGTCAAGAACATCTCAATTCACTAAGTTCTGTCTCAGGATGGGGTCTGATTAGTTTTGGAAGGCATCTGGGGCAGGTTGGTAGTGGCCAGAACTGAGCCTTTTGTCCAGTGGGTGGGCACAGGGAATAGACCAGACAAGTCTTCTTTACTGTGCCAGGTACACTGTAGGCCTTCCATATATGTGTGACTAATTGAATTGAACTCACAGGAGCTGCAGCAAATGGCTGTGGTGTTCTGGGCCCAGTCAATCCAAGCTGACTGAGTAGAGGGATCACTCTGAGGAAAGGCGCTCACCAGTTGGGATCCTGAAAGGATCTCATTGTCACGTTGGTTACACGCCTCTATACACCCATGGTCTCTATAGATAGTTTCTGGCTCTGATTGGTGCCTCTTTGTTTGTAAATAAATTTCATATTTTGCAGGTTATACTTGCTTAGCAAATAGTGAAAAGTGGAAAAAAAAAAGAATCTCATATCTATTATACCATACAGAGGTAGCCATTGTATCGATTGGTTATAGTTAATTCTCTTCTCTTTTGTGTCTTGTATTTATCACATATTTTAAAATTGTTATGAACAATTAAAGATATACCAAAAGATGCAAAAATAATAAAGCCAACACCCAGGTACTCACTATCCTGCTTAAGAAATAAAACATTCATCCATTCTATTGAACCTCCCTTTGTGCTCATTTCCTGTCATGTTTCTTTCCTTATCTCTAAGAGATAATTGTTATACTACATCTCTTTATATTATTATATTTATATGCATTTATCATTAAGTAATGCAAAACATTGCTTTGCATGTTTTTAAGATTCACATAATTACTTTTTCAGCAATTCGTTTGATGCTTAATATTATGTTTGTGAGACTTAGGTATGTTCTTGTCTCTAGTTCCTCCATTTTCATTGCTATATAGTATTCCTCTGTATGACCTGACTACCATTTATTCATCCATTCTCTTATTAGTAATTAGTAAGTTGTTTTCATGTTTCACTATTACAAAAAGTAAAATTTTCAGTGGTTGTCTCTTTATGTTCATGTGGAAAGTTTCTTTTGGGTATATACCCAGGAGAGGAAATTCTTCAATTTTACTAGATACTGCCAATTTATGGTACTGGTTCTCATTATTCCACAGCTTCACCAACCCTTACTATTATCAGACTTTAAATTCTGCAGACCTAATGGTGTTAAGTGTGATCTCATTGTAAATTTTATTTGCATTTCCCTTAGTGAAATTGAGCCCCTTATTTATTTTATTTTTTTTTAAGATTTATTTATTTGAGAGAGAGGGAGAGAGATGGGGGGGGGTAGAGGGAGAGGGAGGGAGAGAGAGAGAGAATCCTCAGACTCCCTGCTAAGTAAGGAGCCTGACGCGGGGCTCGATCTCATGACCCCGAGATCATGACCTGAGCCAAAACCAAGAGTCGGCTGCTTAACTGACTGAGCCACCCAGATGCCCTGAGTCCCTTATTTTTATGCGTACATTTTTATATAGCTAAGATCATCCTATATACACATATTTTTCCACTTATAATTAAGATATAAGGATTCCTCCTTGTTACATGCTTTTCATAAATAATTTTTAATGGTCATATAATGGTCCAACATGTAAGTAGAATAAAACATTCTGCTATTATTAGAAATTCAGGTTGTATCCAGGTTTTCACTGTTGTTGATGAGGCTCTGAATGAATTTGACTAGAAAGATTTTATGTATTTTGGATGATTTCCTTAGGTTGGCTTTCCAGAAGGTGAATTATTGGGCCAAATGGGTTGTATGATTCTAGAGCTCTTGCTAGTACATTGCCAAATTGCTCTTCAAAAGGCTTATACTGATATTCTTGCCAACTAGCAGTGTACACTAGGAGCCTGACACTTGAAGGGCATTGCTGATGTCTTTTCCTGATTCAGGGCAGAATGGTTCCAAATACTTCCTACAAGCAATTCAGAGTCTGTCCTGGACCAGAGGACAAAGAGAAGAGATGGGCACTAAAGAAAAAAGTGAGAAGCTAAAATATTACAAGGTTTCTTGTCTAAAGGAGAGGACTGCTCCTCAGGTTTTTCCAGGGAGGACTGACTATGGGAAGGAGAGGCAAGGCAACTAGAGACTAACCTTACACAGCTGCTCAGAAAACCCCCTTCTTCTCAGTGTCTTTCTTCTGGTATAGCCCATCTCTGACTTCTTCTTAAAAAATTTGTCAAGTAAATGATAATATCTGCAAATAAAAACACATGGGAGTCAGAAATTGAGTCTTTTTTCTTAGAAATAAGATATTATCTATCATATTGTATATAATACTCAATTATAATTGAGTCAACAAATATTAGGCCCCTGTCATATCCCAGACTAGGATACAATCAATGGTGAGCAAAATATATTATGATAGTTTATTATTGTTATCATGAATTCTAGACAGTATATTTAGTATATACCCTCTACAATAACTATACTGGGTGTAGAGAGTAATAGCAGTCATGTCTATCGTTAGTAATGATACTTAAGATTACTATACTGACTAGCAGTTCCTGGGTTGTTTTGATAAGTGTTTTTCTGGGCAGTGCTGGAAATGAGGTGTATAGGCAGATATTTTTTCCTGAGTTTCCAGATCTTTCATAGCTGAGCAGGCATGCCAGATTGGTTGCTTCTTAAAACTGGCATGGTGCCCTGTGGGGCTAATGTGTTAATAATAAGTAGTGCTTCTCTCGAGCACTGGCCCTGCTCATTAGCTTCCCCCAGGATCTGCCACTGCCACCTTGGGTCTCCATTCTGCCCCCGACATTCCGCTGAAAGCCTCCAGGAGTGGGGTTTCAGTGCTGCTCATACATCATAGGTGACTCTTTAAAAAGGAATCTTAAAGATGGCAGGATAATTTAACGGCCACGTGTTGACATTTGTAGCTCCAGAGGCTAAGATAATGATGAAAGCAATGAAACCTAGCGGTCTGGAGCAGGGTCTTTCCACCAGAGAGGGTGAAGAAGGCACCTGGCAGTCTATGCATGGTGTGGAAGGATTTCTTTTAAATTATTTTTTTAAATCCTCCTTTGAATGTTCATGTATTTGCTAACAGGTCATGAAGGAAGGAAGGAAACAAAAGTACTCATACAACTTTTGAGTTGGTATGATAGAGTAGGTGCTTTCATTGTATGGAGGAAACTAAAAGAGGGAACAGACCTGTGCAAACCTGTCCACACAGCCCAGTTTGGGAACCTCTTTGCTACAAATACTATGTCCCAGTTCTTCATGGAGAGGGCTTTCTCAGGCTATATCATACTGTGAACTCTAAGGGCAGTTTTTATGCCTTCTATGCACACATTTCCAACAAGGATTTATCAATATAATTTATGCAGTTATAAGATTTAATGAAATATTTATTGCAGTGTTTCAGCTTTTGGTATTTGGCAAGACTTTTCAATAATAATACTGGGTAAAAAAATGATTGCTGAGAGCTCACATTGTTAGTGGACTGATTTTCTAAGCTCATAGAATTTAAACACTCTTGGAAAAAATTTCTCAATATAAAAAGTTGTATCTGATCTATTAATTTTATAAGCATATTCATTATTATTACCATTATTAAAACTAATGAATTCAACTTGGCATTAGATCACCATATAATTAGAGGAATAAAATTTTCTCTCTGAATGCTGAACTCATTGGGAATGGGTAATTTCACTACTCCAGCCAGTTCTATTATTAATTTCAGGGTTGTTCAGTTCAGCTTCAATTAAAATCAAACATTTATTTTATTACTTTCAATTTAATTTAATTGAATTGTTATCTTTGAATAAGTAATGTGGATAACATATGCACAAGGTAATATATACAATAGTAATAAAATTCAAACAGTATAAAATGATACACAGAGAAAAGTAAGGCTCTGTCCCATCGCTGACCCTGTGTATGTACCCCCCTCCTCAATGGCAATCACTTTATCAGTTGTGTGTGTATGTATGTGTATCTCTTGAAAAATATATCAGAGACCAATCTATTTTTTCTCTACATATCTCTATCCACAACTGATTTTATTTTACATAAATGGCAGTATGGTATAAACATTTTTCTCCTTTTGCTTTTTAATTAATATTATATCTTGGTCATGGTTTCATATCTTTTTTGAAAGTCTGCCTAGCATTTTACTGTAACCCAAGAATGTATGGAATAGCTACCTTGTGCTAGGTGTTGCCTGGGAAGCAAAGGTGAATATGACATGTTTCTGTCTTCCAGAGTTCATGTTCTGTTGGAAAAGAAGGTATACACCTGGATAATTATAAAAAATATAGGCTGTAGGTGTGCTTGTAAGAGTAGTGTAAGCAGACTTGAAAGAATGAACCTATGAAGAAAAGATTAATTCTATTTGGAAGACATGAGAAGTTCTCCTAGAAATGGAAGATTTGCACAAGGTAGTGAATAATTGGTAGATCTCTGATGGGTGCAGATGTGGGTGAAGGGCCTCCAAGCAGGGAGGGGTGGAAAGGGATGCATGCTAAATCTGGTCAGGGCACAGCAACCATGTGATGTGGCTTGGACATCAGTGGGGGTGCTGGTGGGAGAATGGGAGTGAGGCATAGAGCTGGTTTGGTGCTTTGAATGTCAGAGTGAAGAGCAAAACTGTGTGTGTGTGTGTGTGTGTGTGTGTGTGTGTGTGTAGGCCCAGAGAGGTGGGTAGTAATGAGGGAAGGCTTTTTGGTGACTAACATAACATAATAAAAAAATTATAATTAAAAAAAAAAAAAAGATGGCCTGGTGGTGGGTATTGAGGAGGGCACGTTCTGCATGGAGCACTGGGTGTTATGCACAAACAATGAATCATGGAACACTTCATCTAGAACTAATGATGTAATGTATGGGGATTAACATAAGAATAAAAAAAAAAAAGAGGTAAGGCTTTTGTGTAGGCTAGATGCAGGGAGAGCCTGATTTGAGCAAGTTTTGTGTGAGGAGAAAGGAAGAGATGAATTCCTGAGATATCACAGAGCTAATTTTTCTTATGAATAAAGGTTGGCAGCTTTGTAACATCATTAGCCATTCTAAGTCTATTTCCTGATGAACTTGGAATTTTGAATTTCTAATGAGGGCAATCTGACTGACAGCCCATTTAGGATAATACACCTTAATAGAAAAGTCAAACACACTTACTTTAACAGAGACATGCAACACCATTAATTTGCAGAAGAAAAATAACTGTAGGTTGGCACCCCTTACTATGCAGCTATCATGGACATAGCTGATTGGAAAAGTCACTGAAGAATTGTGTGTGTGTGATTCTGAATTGAAACAAGGAGTACACATCTATGTTCAATTGTGCCACTACTTGCGAAGGTGATTTTTACAAGTGAAAGTGCTAGCAAACTTTTAAAGGGTAAAAAATGAAGGAAATAAAATGCTCCAGATAACCTTAAGAGCAAAGTATAAATGACACTTTGCAAGCCAACTTCATTAGCCTGTCTGCAGCATGAGCGCTGTGGTGACAAATGGACGTTACTTATTTTTCTTTGTTATTTGGAATCTCTCACAATTTCAAGTCGTTCTTTGAAATGGGAAGCTAGATAATTAGCACATGAATTTGTTTGTGAAATTCAAATTGACTAGATTCTTAAAATAGCTACTTAAAAAATTATAGTTTTCTCCTAGCCCACAATAGCTTTGTTGGTTTTTTTTTTTTTTTTTTAAACTACATCTCTCCTTGCCCTCCAGGGACACATACATGTAGCACAGTAAGTGAAATTAATATCCTTTTCTATGTGCCCCTAATAAATAGTTTCTTGCCCTGAGCAAGTGGCTATTTGCAAGATCTGTCAAATATTTCAAATTGCTGGCTGGAGAGATGCTCAGGTGACTGGTCCACTGACTTTGTTTGGCACCAGCCACTTTAAAAGTTCAAAGCAGGTGGTAAGTCATATCAAAGATTCTGTGTGTCCTCACCATACTCGGGGCTGGGGATTAGAGATTCTGTAACCTGGGAATTGTAACTATGTTGAGTGGGGACAAGTGGCTGGAACTTGGCAACCTTCATGTTCCTTGGATATCAGGATGGCCAGGAGTGGTGAGGGGAAAGCATTGGAGTGCACATGTTATTGGCCAGTGGAGACATTGCCCAGCTTCCAAAACAATGCAGAAAGTCCCTCTGCAGCTTCTTTTATCCCAGACCTTTCCCTGAATACCCGCAGAGTCAGATATAATCTGTTAGAAGGCTTCTGAAATATTGAGTTGATTTCTGCTTCCTCATGATCCATTTGTCCCAGGACTACCCAGAGAACAGAACTTTAGGATGCATAAGAAACACCTGGGATGCTTTTTCTCTTTTTTCTCTCTCTCTCTTTTTAAAATATTTTATTTATTTATTTGACAGAGAGAGAGCACAAACAGGGAGAGCAGGAGAGGGAGAAGCAGGCTCCCGCTAAGCAGGGAGCCTGATGTGGAACTCGATCCCAGGACCCTGGGATCATGACCTGAGCTGAAGGCAGTCGCTCAACCAACTGAGCCACCCAGGCGCCCCTCTTTTTCTCTTTTCTTAAATATGTTTATTATGGAGAATTTTAAACATAATACAACAGTAGAGAAAACTATAGTAAAAAAAAAAACTATGTTCTTATCATCCATTTTCAGTATTTTGAAAACATTTAGTCTCTCTCCCTTTTTAATGGAGTAATTTAAAGATAATCTCAATTATCATATAATTTCATATGCATATATGTTAATATGTATCTCTGCCAGATGACAACTCTATTTCTATGCATTCACAATGTCGTTATTACACATAACAAAATTAACAATAATTCCCTAATATTAGACATATTCATATTGTCCTGGTTGTCCCCAAAATGTCTTTTAAAGGTGGTTTCTTTTTTCTTTTTTCTTTTTTTTTAAGATTTTATTCATTTATTTGACACAGCGAGAGAGGGAACACAAGCAGGGGGAGTGGGAGAGGGAGAAGCAGGCCTCCCGCCGAGCAGGGAGCCCGATGTGGGGCTCAATTCCAGGACCCTGGGATCATGACCTGAGCTGAAGGCAGACGCTTACCGACTGAGCCACCCAGGTGCCTCCTTAAAGGTTGTTTCTTTTTCTTTTTTTTTTTTTTTTAAAGATTTTATTTATTCATTTGACAGAGATAGACACAGCGAGAGAGGGAACACAAGCAGGGGGAGTGGGAGAGGGAGAAGCAGGCTTCCCGCAGAGCGAGGAGCCCGATGCGGGGTTCGATCCCAGGACTCTGAGATCATGACCTGAGCCGAAGGCAGACGCTTAACGACTGAGCCACACAGGTGCCTCCTTAAAGGTTGTTTCTATACATTATACATTGCATTGGATTTTACATTTCTTTTTTTTTAAGATTTTATTTATTTATTTGAGAGAGAGTGAGCATGCATAAGCAGGGGGAGGGCCAGAGGGAGAAGCAGATTCCCCGCTGAGCAGGGAGCCCAATATGGGGCTCGATTCCAGGATCCTGGGATCATGACCTGAGCCGAAGGCAGACACTTAACCGACCGAGCCACCCAGGTACCCCTGAATTTTACATTTTTAAGGGTCTTTTAATCTATGATAGTCCTCCCCCCACAATCCACTAAAAAATAGTTCTTGAGAAGAAATAAAATAAAAAATAGTACTTATTTGTGAAGAAATCAAATCATGCATCATATAGAATGTGCCACATTCAGGATGTGGCTGATTGTATGAGCACAGTAAATTTTAAATAGTTTGCCTCTATTTCCTGTTAACTGATAGTCACTTATATCTGTGACTTATTTAGATTTAGTTCCATTTTTGGGGCAAGAATATATGACAAATGGTGCTGTGTACCTTCTACTATGTCACAGCAAAAGGAGTCCCACATTTAGTGGTGCTGAGATCGATCCATGGGTTCAGGTGTTATAGCCCTGAAAGTTCGTAGGTCCAGCCCCGACCTCTGAATTCGAATCTCTAAGAGAATAGCCGAGGTGATTCTGACACAGGTGACCCATGGGCCACCAGTGTCTAAGAAACACTGTTTTAGAGAGGCATTCTGAGGTGGGAGAAGTTTTGAGGAAACAGTGTGTGATGGTTAATTCTATGTGCCAAGTTGACTGGGACATGGGGTACCCGGACATTTGGTCAAACATTATTTCTGGGTGTGTCTGTGAGGGTGTTTCTAGATGAGATTAACATTTGAATTGGTAGACTGAGTAATGCATATTGCCCTCATTCACGAGGGAGGACCTTATCCAATCAAAGATACCAGTAGGACAAACAGGCTGAGTAAGAGGAAACTCCTACCTGACTGAGCTAGTACATCAGTCTTTTTCTGCCTTTGGACTCAAACTGAAAACTTGACTCTTTGAACCTGCTGGCTTTCAGACCAGAACTTATACCATTGGCTCTCCTGGGTCTCCAGCTTGCCAGCTGTAGGTCTTGGGACTTTTCATCCTCCAAATTTAAATGATCCAGTTCCTTAAAATAAATCTCTTTCTCTCTAACCCATTGGTTCTGTTTCTTTGGAGAACCTTGACTAATATACTGTACTAAACAATGCGAAATATGTTTTTTTTTTACTGCAGGACTTTTCAGATTCTGTAATGTATGCTAACATCTATTGTGATTTTCCAAGCAGGGGGATAGTTTGTAGTATTTTCCAGACTAATTTGACCAAGAAGCCCTTTGTGGTTATACATCTTGCAGGGCTGGTGTTCCACAGAGCCTTATGGTAAACACAGCTTTGGTGTCATGTAGAGTAAACCTCCTTAATTTTCCATCTGCCAGCTCTTCAAACATTAGAAAGTAGCAGTTTCTGTCCTTGGACTTCTCTTTTTTAGGGTGAATTCCAAGTACTTTCAAGTTTTCCTCATGTGCTTACTCCAGCATATTCTGTTTCCTTTTCTCTTCTTGGGGTATTCTCTGGTTAGTCAGGGAGCCTACTAAATAGTTGTGGTTACCTCCTGTAAGATGTGAGGACTATGAGGAAGGCCTTAAGCAAGGCCTTCAGAAACAGTGGGTGTTGTTCACCTGGTGCAGAATAAGTAGGACCTCTCACTGGTCAATATAAGCTTTTGGTACCTCAAATTATGTGCTCTTTTCAGAACTATCCCTAGCAGTTTCTGCTGTTTTATTTCCTTAAAATTTTTAACAACAAAGAGAATTTATTGTTTCATGAAACAGAACCTTTGGGTATGGTTCGACCAGGGCTCAAATGGAGAGACCTGATGTCTCCATTTCTCTGCTCTCCTCCCTCGTTCCTCTATCCTCAGGCAGAATCTCCTTAGGTGGTTATGAGATGGCTGCAGCCATCCCCAAGGCCACATCCTTCCTTTCTCCTTCACACCTCGCAGAAAAGAACAGATTCTGCTTCTTCTGAGACTTCTAATCTTCAGATACTTATGTCTGCTGAGAGTGTATCTGGATGGAAACAGATGAGCCTTTCCTTTTCTTTATTTCCCAATTTGAGTATATATCCAAATGCACGGACTGTCGCACATGCCTAGAAGCAGCTGAGAAGCCAGAGAAACTCAGCATCGGTGGATGGGAAAGGCCTCAAACTTTACCTTGGTCAGCCCCTGGTCTTTGGTAGTTCAATAATTTACCTACCTGCAACCCCACCCCTCTTCCTGTGGCCCTTTTATAGCCGAGGCCCAGAAAGCTTACCTGATTTTTCAGAGGTCACACAGACAGTTGCAGGGTAGAGCTGTGTCAGAAGCTCTCTTCTGCAAAAGCTGGGACTCCACATTATATGGGAAATCCCACTTGTGAACTTTATTTCTTGGGCAAATGCTTGAAGGTGCTTTTTAATTCTGCAACATCTGAAGCTATTTTCCTTTATTAACCCTGAATATGCATATGTGTGTATATACATATATATATATACACACACATATATATAAATTAAATAATTAAAAAATTAATTCCAGTATATTTAACATACAGTGTTAGTTTCAGGTATACAATATAGTGATTCAGCAATTCTATACATTATTCAGTGCTCATCATGAAAAGTACTCTTAATCCCCTTCACCTATTTCACCTATTCCCCCACCCACCTTCCCTCTGGTAACCATCAATTTGTTCTTTATAGTTAAGAGTCTATTTTTTGGTTTGTCTTTTTCTTTCTTTGTTCATTAGTTTTGTTTAATAAATTCCATATATGAATGAAATCATATGGTATTTTTCTTTCCCTGCCTGACTCATTTCAGTTAGCATTATACTCTAGCTCCATACATGTTGTTGCAAATGGCAAGATTTCATTTTTTTTTTTATGGCTGAGTAATATTCTATTGTATATATATACCACATCTTTATCTATTCACCTATCAATAGATACTTGGGCTGCTTTCATAGTTTGGCTATTGTAAATAATGCTGCAATAAACACAGGGGTGCATATATCTTTTTGATTTAGTGTTTTCATGTTCTTTGGGTAAATACCCAGTAGTGGAATTACTGTATTATATGGTAGTTCTATTTTTAATTTTTTGAAAAACCTCCATACTGTTTTCCATAGTGGCTATATAAGTTTGCATTCAGGATAGGGTATACTTTTGAGTAGAAGGCGTTTCTGGTACCTTCTAACTAAGTCACAATCTATGTATTCTGCTCCATATTCTTCTCCTATGAGCCACCAGGAAGTCAGGGAGCTCAGGGTGAAGGCAATGGACACCACGGTTGTGATCTGTACCCTCTGTGGCCATCAGCTGGGGACTACCAAATGGATTACTCTTGGGAAGGTGTAAGGAACAACCAGAGAAATGAGCCACATCCTGCCTCTGCACATGGCATTGTTCTGAGGCAAGGGAACAGCATGTGGATTATCATTTCACATACATACGAATTTCCCACATTTCTGTCTGGTCATGTTTTTGGGGCCCCCAACTTGACAGTGGCCAAGCTGAGTTCTCAGGACACAAAACAAGACAAACAAGAAGGCAATAACTGTCCCTGGGAAAGAAAGAATCAATAACCAATGTTTTTTCCTGCCAACCTGAATTTGGAAAGAAAAGTACAATAAGAAATTTTACCTTCATCTCTCAACCAGGCACCACAGAGATCTGGGATAGCTGACTTTTGTAAGAATTCTTACCTTTTGCTGGCTTCTATCAGTTTTCCCAGGGTGCTGTCTGCAGGTTCCAGAGGGAGTGCCGTGTCCCATGGGTCTCGTCTCAGTCACCAAAACTATAGAGGAGAAAATATAATTCTTCCTCTGTGCTTTATAGTGAGTGCTTGGCTGAGACCACTTTTTTCTCTAGGGTACCTTGTAAATGGATAAGCTTAGCTAAGATGGTTAAAAGTTCCCAACTGTGGCATCCAAATCAGCAAAGAAGAAGTCAAACTTTCACTCACTGTAGATGATATTACTCTATGTAGAAAACTCAAAAGACTGTCAAAAAATTGCTAGAACTGATACAGGAATTCAGCAAAGTTGCAGGATATAAAATCAATGCACAGAAGTCAGTTGCATTTCTATACACTAACAATGAAGCAGCAGAGAGAGAAATCAAGGAATTGATCCTATTTGCAATTGTACCAAAAACCATAAGATACCTAGGAATAAACCCAATCAAAGAGGTAAAAGATCTGTACTCTGAAAACTATAGAACACTTCTGAAAGAAATTGAGGAAGACACAAAGAAATGGAAAAACATTCCATGCTCATGGATTGGAAGAACAAATATTGTGAAAATGTCTATGCTACCCAAAGCAATCTACACATTCAATGCAATCCCTATCAAAATACCATCAGCATTTTTCACAGAGCTGGAACAAACAATCCTAAAACTTGTATGGATCCAAAACAGACCCTGAATAGCCACAGTAATGTTGAAAAAGAAAACCAAAGCTGGAGGCATCACGATTCCAGACTTCAAGCTGTATTACAAAGCTGTAATCACCAAGACAGTATGGTACTGGCACAAAAACAGACACACAGATCAATGGAACAGAATAGACAACCCAGAAATATACTTTCAACTTTCAACCACTAATTTTCAACAAAGCAGGAAAGAATATCCAATGCAAAAAAGACAGTCTCTTCAAAAATGGTGTTGGGAAGATTGGACAGCCACATGCAGAAGACTAAAACTGGACCATTTTCTTACACCATACACAAAGACAAACTCAAAATGGATGAAAGATCTTAATGTGAGACAGGAATCCATCAAAATCCTAGAGGAGAACACAGGCAGTAACCTCTGTGACCTTGGCTGTAGCAACTTCTTGCTAGATGCATCTCCAAAGGCAAGGGAAACAAAAGCAAAAATGAACTTTTGGGACTTCATCAAGATAAAAAGCTTCTGCACAGCAAAGGAAACAATCAACAAAACTAAAAGGCAACCTATGGAATGGGAGAAGATATTTGCAA
The DNA here is from genome assembly GCF_054177405.1 of Leptonychotes weddellii. Taxonomy (NCBI): domain Eukaryota; kingdom Metazoa; phylum Chordata; class Mammalia; order Carnivora; family Phocidae; genus Leptonychotes; species Leptonychotes weddellii. The sequence goes on from NC_138377.1 coordinate 83,200,618, forward strand.
ATGACATTATCAGATAAAGGGCTAGTATCCAAAATCTATAAAGAATTTATCAAACTCAACACCCAAAAAACAAAAAATCCAGTGAAGAAATGGGCAAAAGACATGAACAGACATTTCTCCAAAGAAGACCTACAAATGGCCAACAGACACATAAAAAATGCTCAACATCATTCGGCATCAGGGAAATACAAATCAAAACCACAATGAGTTACCAACTCACACTGGTCAGAATGGCTAAAATTAACAACTCAGGAAACAACAGATGTTGGTTGGTAAGAATGTGGAGAAAGGGGGAAGCCTCTTACACTGTTGGTGGGAATGAAAATTGGTGTAGCTGCTCTGGAAAACAGTATGGAGTTTCCTCAAAAAGTTAAAAATAGAACTACCCTATGACCCAGCAATTGCACTTCTAGGTATTTATCCAAAGGATACAAAAATAGTGATTTGAAGGGGGCACATGCATACCAATGTCTATAGCAGCAATGTCCATGATAGCCAAAACATGGAAAGAGCCCAGATGTCCATCGACAGATGAATGGATAACAATGTGGTATATATACACAATGGAATATTACTCAGCCATCAAAAGAATGAAATCTTGACATTTGTAAGAATTCTTTTTATATTCCAATATAATTTCACCTACTATGTGAAAAAGAGTAAATAAGCCACAAACAGTCATATAGGCAAATAGTTAAAATACAAAGCAATACATACTATTGTAAATTTGTACGCAAAGAGAATTAGTTGCATAATGATAAGAAAAACTGACTTTGATTCAGGGTTAGGGAAAAGGTTTCACAAAAAAGGTGAAACTTAGTGTGGGTTTTGAAGGCTATATAGGAGTTCACCAAGTGTGTAGTGGAGGGGAGAGCTATCCATATATGTGATGGAGCCAGCAAGTCTGGAGAACAGTAGCAAGACTGGAGTGACAGAGGGCATCACGTATGTGAAGAATGGACTAAGGTAGGAAAGATAGGTCAAACCAGGTTCTGAAGAGTTTTATACGTAATACTAAAGTGTTTAGAACTTTAGTCTTGCCAAAAGCTTCCAATGACACTGCAAACTTCCCAAACAAGAAATACACATGATGAGATCTAAATTTTATTTGAAGTTCAAAATTATATTATCAAGAGATAGTGATATTATTAATAGCTGGTGTTTACTGTGCATGTACTGTATAGAGACACTATGTTAGCCCCTTTATATTCATTATTGCTTTTGATTCTTATGATCACATCACAGTGTGGGAGTGTTATGGGCTGAATTGTGTCCCCCACCTCCCCAAAACTTATTTGTTGAAGTCCCAACCCCTGGTTACTCAGAATGTAATTGTATTTGGAGATAAGGTCTTTAAAGAGGTGATTACATTAAAACAAGGCCATTTGGGTGGGGCCTAAGCCAGTCTGACTCCTGTCCTTACAAGAAAATGAAATTTGGACATACAGAGAGATACCAGGGATGTGTGAGCACAGAGAAAAGATTATGTGAGGACACAAGAGAGGGCAGCCATCTGCAAGCCAAGGAGAGAGGCCACAGAATGAAATCAACCCTGCTGACAGCTTGACCTTGGACTCAGCCTTCAGAGCTGTGAGAAAATAAATACTGTTTAAGCTATGCAGCCTGTGGTATTTTTTTTTTTTTTTAAGATTTTATTTATTTATTTGACAGAGAGAGACACAGTGAGAGAGGGAACACAAGCAGGGGGAGTGGGAGAGGGAGAAGGAGGCTTCCCACCGAGCAGGTAGCCCGATGCGGGGCTCGATTCCAGGACCCTGGGATCATGACCTGAGCCAAAGGCAGACGCTTAATGACTGAGCCACCCAGGCGCCCCTAGCCTGTGGTATTTTGTTATGGCAGCCCTAGAAAACTAATAGACGATGGCTGTTATCCCCATTTTGTAGCTGAGGTGACTAAGGCACAGACAGCCATTTCCCCATGGTTGCACAGCAATGGGGAGGAGTCCTAAGTCACTACACCTCAAGGCCTTCTGGGAGTCCCAGAGGGGCCCAGAGACTGTGAGGAGTATAAGGCATTAGTCCACATGTGGTTTTAAAGGTGATATAAAGGAGTGGTAGAAGGATAAGCTTGAAGGACCCATGCTTAAGGCTGTTTCCCAGACACAATTTATTCAGAAACATGCTACCTAACTCCCCTCTTTTACAGGTCTTATATTAGTAAGAGCACAAAGAAATTCTAGTTTCTTTCTAGATCAAGGGTAAGAATCTGGAGGTATATTTTAAAACTCAGGAAATAGTCCATATTAAGATGATTAAGAAAGATCTATGAGGCTGCCTCCCTTGTTGTAAATTGTGTACTTTATGTTAAAATTGATATCTGCCATCATTCATGTGACAGCTGCTGATGAGCCTCACCCTGAATCTGAAGCTCATCGGATCATCCAGCTATCAGGCTGGCTCTGCAGAATGTACAATTTTGGTTTTCTAGTGTATAATTCAGTGTCAGAAGAGTTTATGTGCTGCTTAAGACACTGCAGCCTATAGATAGGAAACACATTCTAAATGCAGTAATTATATTTTTAGAGTGCTAGGTCTATGCTAATAAATCAGAGAGTAAAGTCTGGCAGGATTGGGGACTAGTGCTAAAGACAATGTCAATATTCTAGCAAGGAGGATTGGAGGTCTGTACATAGCAGGGGGCCTGGTATTCAGCAATTGGATACACAGTCACTTGTGAATTCCATGAGGTCTTGGCCCTTTTCATGAAAGCAAGGGAATTTACAAAAGCCTTCTACTGTTGGGGGAGCACTAGAAATATATCAGAGATTTATGAATGAATACTCTTTTTTAGTTCGTCTTTCTCTGCCTCATCCTCCCCCATCCTTTCATTTTTTTCCCATTGCTCTTTGGTAAAGAAGTGGGAAGAAGGGAAACCTGGGTGGCTCAGTCAGTTGAGCATCTGACTTGGTTTCAGCTCAGGTCATGATTTTAGGGTCCTGGGATCGGGCTCTGAGATGAACTCTGCATCAGGCTCCATGCTCAGTCTGCTTGTCCCTCTCCCTCTGCTCCTCCCCCCACTTGCTCTCTCTCTCTGGAATAAATAAATAAAATCTTAAAAAAAAAAAGTGGGAAGAAAAGACTACAATATTAGTAAAAAAATACGCACATGTAGTTAGGAGAACTTTTCTTTTTTTAAAGATTTTATTTATTTAAGAGAGAGAGTGGGGGTCCACAAGCAGGGGCAGAAGGAGAGAGAGGGAGAAGCAGACTCCCCTGCTGAGCAGGGAGCCCAACAAGGGACTTGATCCCAGGACCCTGGGATCATGAACTGAGCCTAAGACAGATGCTTAACCCATCTGAGCCACCCAGGTGCCCCAGGAGACCTGGGTTTTGTTCTGACTTTGCTAATTGGTGTGTGACCTTGGGGGAGTCAATTTACCTTTCTAAGCCTCCATTTCTGACTGTATAAAACAAAGGGGATAGACTATGTAATTTTAATATTTGATGATCCCAACTTCTCTGTTTTATGGAAGAAAGTTGAAATGAAAAAGGCTGAAGGATATGCATTGTTGGTGTTGGGGGTCAGACCTCCTGAGAGTTGGTGATGTGCTCCTTTGTTTTATTTATTTATTTATTTGGCCGCACAATTCTCCATTTTTAAAAATTTTTTATTGTTATGTTAATCACCATACATTACATCATTCATTTTAGATGTAGTGTTCCATGATTCATTGTTTGTGCATAACACCCGGTGCTCCATGCAGAACGTGCCCTCTTTAATACCCATCACCAGGCTAACCCATCCTCCCACCCCCCTCCCCTCTAGAACCCTCACTTTGTTTTTCAGAGTCCATCGTCTCTCATGGTTCGTCTCCCCCTCCGATTTCCCCCCCTTCATTCTTCCCCTCCTGCTATCTTCTTCTTTTTTTTTTTTTTGTTTCCTTAACATATATTGCATTATTTGTTTCAGAGGTACGTGCTCCTTTGTTTTAAATATCTCCTTTCTCCACTCTGTTTCTCCTTTTACTCTGTTTTCTCTGGTTCCCATTGGTGGTAGGGACCTTATACATGGGTGTCCCATGCACTATGCTTAGGCGTTTCCCAATCCTAATCTTGTTTTTCAAACCTTGACAGTTCTGGGTCCTCTTCTCTTCTTCCCTTCCTGAACACCGTCAGTTAAAACAAACAAAATGGATAAATGATTTCATAATTAGGATGTAAATGATTTATTTTCAGCATTATTTTTTAGATGCCTGTAGCCTCTTCTGTCTAATAACCACCCCTTGAGTACCCAGTATGTGCAAAACACTCTCTTACTGACAATAGGGATTTAGATAAATAAGATGTGGATCCTGCCCTCCAGAGTGCACACTTTAAGGAGAAACACTCACTACTGTGACGTAACCTTGTTGTGAGAAGAGGAGAGCCCATGTTCAGCTGGGTCTTGCTTGTTGATGGGGTAGAGGGAAGGGCAGGTCAGTTACAGGAGACTTTTAGGATAAAGGCCCATAGCAGGGAGCAATTCAAAGTGTGTTTAGTGAAAGACAAGTAGTGTGTGTGGGGGTATGATGATTTGGGTGTGAGGACAGAGTTGGAAGATGAGCTGCAGTAGAAGCAGAGTGACTGGGGCTTTGAATGCCATGCTGAAGAATCTGGGCTGCATTGTATAGGTGGTTGGGAGCCATTGAAAGTGAGCTGGGTCATGGCATGAGCTGAAGCTCTGTTCTCCCTAGAATGTGTCATATTTGGAGGACTGGGGTGGGAAGTGTAGAACCCAGCCATGGTTTATTTGCATAGGAGATCCAGAGTCCTAGATTTCAGGATGTAGGCAGGCACTACTTTTTGTGCAAGATCTGATGAGAGACACCACCCATAACCCTGTGTAAATGTGACAGGGATAAGGGACATTGGTAGCCCACAAGTTTGGTTTGGAGTACCTAGGAAAGGCCTCTGGGGATTCTCAGAATGATTTGGGAAGAACTAGAGGGTCTGCAGGTCCTGCAGAGTGGGTGGGGGTGGAGCTTTTGTGTGAATGTCACTGTCTCACTGGGAATCTGTAGTTAAGAGAAGGGGGTTTGGAAGGTAATGAACTAGGGAGAAAAGAAGGTGACTGATGACCACAACTTACTCAGTCACAGTAATGGTGGTGTGGCTCTTCCACACATCCCATTGTGGGGGTGGGTGTACTTGTTTGAGCTCAGCAAAAGGCCAATGCTAACCAGACTCTCCTTCTTTCCATGCCTCTAAAAGTTAGAGGCGTGGAGGCAAATACTGTGAGCTTGTTGCCACTTCTCACAACACCCTAGGAGATATCACTGGTCTAGCAGCTTTTCAAATTTTTCTTTGACTCATTTAAAACCTAGGGATTAGCCAGGGAGCTTCCTCATGTCACAGAGAGGACTAAGAAAGATTTGAAGGAAGAAAAGTTGGTCTCTCCACTCTCCTCCTGGGTCTGCTAGAGAAACAGATCCTGGTGTTCGCTTACCCACCTTTCCCCGGAAACCTGAAGAGTTAGCACAAAGAAAGTGGGAAGACTCTTACTTCCAGGAAATAACTAGAGGGAGATGCGCAGCCGCAAAAGCCTGAGGGCTTATTTCAGTTCACGTAGAGTCGCCTTTCACATTTCAACGCCCCCTGATCTTGCATTCTCGAGGCAGCACCCTCTCAGATAGGCTCAACACATCCACTTAAGTAACTCGATTACTCTCGCAGGAGCTTTTACATAATGCACCTCCCATCAGGTGGGGAGCTCAATCATTCAGCACAGGACCCAGCGTCTCTCCTCTAATATCACTTTACACACAGCTAATGAACACGGGTTCCCAACAAGTGACTGCACCAGTCAATAAAGGACAGTGCAATCCTACCTGCCCATGCTGCCACCGCTCTGCCTCTGGAACCAATTAGCCCGCTCCTTCCTGGGTGCTGCGGGAATACATTTCCCAAAGTGGTTCTCCTGCTCACCCTGGGGTTATCTTTCTGTGTTCTTCTTCTTCGCAGAGGGCATGCAAAACAGGGGAGGCTGTGGCAGTTCCCTGACAAGCTAGCGCTGGGAGCTGGGGACGTGATTTAAATTCACCATCCAACTCCATCGTCTTGATACAAGCAAAGGGGTCCAGGGTGATTTGGGGTGTGGGGAAGATGTGAGGAAGCCCCACCATTCCTGATGCTCTGAAAAGCAAGGAAGCTGCTGGGAGAACAGGCTGGTTTGTATCTCAGTCCCTCTCCTCTTCTGGTCTCATGGTTTGAACTGTTACCTGCGGGCACAGATCCAGGAAGAAATGAAAGTGCACTTTCCCCCATTTGCACTTGTCCTTTCTCCTGCTCACCCCGGCCATGAAATCACAGTTAGTTGTGAGGGAATGGTCCCTGTACTGCAAGTCAGGATGCACTGACAATTTCTGCTTGGGTGACTTCTGGCAGGAAAACTCACCAACTTCTCAGTTTGCTCTCCTGTGGAATTGCTGCTTTGCCTCTTTCACCAGGCTGCTGAGAGGACCAAATGATGATGTCCCTGTGAAAATACTTTGTTAAAGTAGAGCTCTGCACAGATACACAGCGTTGAGTGCTAATGTGGGGAAGCGGAAACAGCAATGGCTAGAAGTCAGCAGATTAGAACTCGAGTTATTTTCTGTTCAGCTTTGCTACTTACTAGCTCAGGGTCTTTGGCCACATCGCTTTACCTACACGGGACTCAGTTTTCTCGTTGAGAAATTGGGGAAGATAAAGCCTGCTTCATAAAATTGAAAACTAAAAGAGATAATAGGTATGAGTACTTAAAAAAAATGTGGAGTATTGTACAAATGGAAGGAATTGTTATTGCCTATGTTGATTTCATTGTGACCTCAGTCCAACTCTCCCTGCCCCTTGGGTATTTCATTTGCATTTTATTATTTTCTATCAGTTTTTATGCCACTTTTTCTTTAGTTTGAAAAAATGCTTCTCCTCTTTTTTAGGTCTTCTTGATGAGACAGTAAGCGTCTCATACAAAGTCTGTATGGGCCAGGCCTGCAGTGGGTTCTTCAGCCACAGCTATCCCATCGAAGGACTTGTATATAATCAATGTTTAATGAAGGCTGCAGACCCCATTGAGGCTGCTTGAGCACTCAGGTCCATCTTCTGAGTGTTACCTCATTTCTAAGAGGGATGCTAGTGGTCTGACTCAAGGAAAAAAAATGGAACAAAACTGAACTCAGAGAGATGTTCTTTTTTTTTTTTTTTTTTAAAGATTTTATTTATTTATTTGAGAGAGAGAGCACATGAGGGGGGGAGGGTCAGAGGGAGAAGCAGGCTCCCCGCTGAGCAGGGAGCCCGATGCGGGACTCGATCCTGGGACTCCAGGATCATGACCTGAGCCGAAGGCAGTCGCTTAACCAACTGAGCCACCCAGGCGCCCCTCAGAGAGATGTTCTTTGATGATTTCTTTGTTCCTCGATATACTTTTTCTTTGATTCAATGAATGAGTCTGGTTCCCTAAGCTAATTGTGGAAGTCCGTCACTCATCACAAGTTCTGCCCCAGCAGAGCAATAAAATCTTTAATGATGGGGCTTTGTTGTAACAAATGGAATGAACCTAGAAGAGATATCTCTTGAATAAAAGTTATAATCTCCATTTCAGTCTAATGCAATATCTTAAACTGAAAGATGTAGTGGGATAAAAATACCTTTGTTTTTCCCAATTGGAAATAACGCTTTTGAAACTTTAGGGTTACAAAACCATTGCATTTGTATATGGTTTTGAGCAGGATGAATTTCCATTGGCACTAGCAATACTGAGCCTTGGGAATCTTGTGCCTGGTGCAAGATTGCAAACAGCAACTCTGCAATGTAATCTATTAATCACTTAGTGAGTTCCTATGAGGTGCAAAGTACTGTGCCGAGTTTTGTGGGAGACACAAAGAAGGGGGAGATGTGGTTTCTGCAGTCGCATTAATTCCTATCCACACTGGGTCTGCATTACAGGGCAATAGGGCCTGGAGGTGTGTTCCTTAGCAATTATTAATGAATGCTTTCTTCCAGTATGTGGGGTCCTAGAATCAAACCCATGATTTCATGTGTCCAGGCTTTATTTTCAGGAGTCCAAACCTGAGTCATGCTTCTCTTCCTGTTTCCACCACAATAATGCTGGCCACAATAATATTTGGCAAGTTTCTGACTTATCACAGGGATCTCTCTGATGGCTGACAGCATCACTGGTGTTGAAAAATCATGGACCAGAGAGATGACAGAAGTAAAAGGAGATGGGGATGGTAGGACAAGAAAGAGAGCAAATGTGTTAGGATCAAGGTAAATTTCTTTTTGGTTGAAGATAATTTATGTAGTCCTGATCATTTTAAGAAATTTCTCGGGCGCCTGGGTGGCTCAGTCGGTTAAGCGACTGCCTTCGGCTCAGGTCATGATCCTGGAGTCCCGGGATCGAGTCCCGCATCGGGCTCCCTGCTCGGCAGGGAGTCTGCTTCTCCCTCTGACCCTCCCCCCTCTCATATGCTCTCTCTCTCTCATTCCCTCTCTCATAAATAAATAAAATCTTTAAAAAAAAAAAAAGAAATTTCTCAAGGCTGTGTTGATGTGTGTGTATGTGTATTTCCCTTTTGCATCCTTTATCTCTAATGTCTTCCCCAAAGTCACTGGATGGAGGCCTGTAAATGCCCTTGGAGTAACTATTACAAGCCATTAGATCAAGATTGCAGTGGTAAATAGATTCAAGTCCAAAGTTATTTCAATATGTTTCCACAAAGACACAACTTCTTTAATTATGAAAGCCCAACTTACTCAAGTCCCTTGAGAGAATTAACAGGAGAAGAGATACAGTCCAAAGCCAAACCACACTCTGATTCCATATTACAGGTAAGTTTCCATTTGGATCCAATGGTAGGTCTTCCTCCTTGTGATTAATGTGCAAACAAACCGGGTTCCTATGCAGTTGATGGTTCATGGTGTGTGTGTGTGTGTGTGTGTGTGTGCACGTGCGTGCGCGCATGTGTGTGTAGAAGAAGACACACCATAAGGGGAGGGTGAGAACTGGTGACATGAATAAACTATTGATGAAACCTAACACTATCTGGTAATTGCTAGGATATTGTGCATGGGATGGGTGTGATGGTCTTTCCAATTATATATATTTTTTTTATTTAAAAAATTTTAAAAAGCTTTACAGTCTGGGAAACACAGCACAGGCCAATTTCAATGAAAAGTTTCCAGTTTTCTGTTAAATTAAGTATGGATAAATGGATATAAAGCACAGTGTGTCATCCCCTGCCCCCACCCCGGGCATCTTCAGTGAGAAGGTGGGGGGTGGTGAGTGATGGACTCAGGAGAGTAGCAATGATCCAGGCCCTAGCTACCTCCCCCCACTCCCATCCCCATTGCTGCTCAACTGGAGACAGGGGAGAGGTAGTGCTTTCAACTTGCCCAGCCTTAAGTCTGGATTAGTATTTTTTTCTTTTTAAATATTTCAAAAATTGACATTTTTAAGTATACACAAAAGTAGAGAGAATAGCTTAATAAGCCCCCACGTTACCCAGCTTCAACAATTACCAACATTTACCAATCTTATTTCATCTATTACCACTTCCCCCCATTTTCCTGTATTTAAAAGTATTTAAAAGCAAATCCCAGACATCATGTTTTGTAAGTTGTTAATACTTCAATATGCATTCACACTGGTAAGAACTTAAAAAAATTTACATACACCTGATACTATTATCAAATTGAATACAAATTTCAATAAATAATATTATCTACTACTAGTTCATATTCAGTTTTGCTAATTGTCTCCAAAATGTATTTTTCCATTTGGTTTTTTTGAACGAGAATATAAACAAGTTCCATTCAGTGCATTTAGCGGATTCTCTTAAATCTCTTTTAATCTATTCACTTTCCATGCCATTCATTTGTTGGCGAAATTGGTATTTATACCCCAGTGGATAAAAATGGTCTTTGGTGGAAGAAAAACCACTGGATAAAAACACCAGGAGACCAATGCTCAAGGTACAGCTCTGCTAGTAGTTGTCAGTATGACCTTGGGATACATAGTTGACCTTCCTGGGTCTTAGTTTCCTCATCTAAGAAAATGAAGAGTTTCGATCAGGTGGTCTGTGAGACCTCTTTCTTTTCTTCCTTCTTTCTTTTGATTTATTTATTATTTTTAGAGAGAGAGAGAGAGCATGAGCAGGAGGGGCAGCGGGAGAGGGAGAGAGAATAGAATCCCAAGCGGACTTGGCACTGAGCATGGAGCCTGCCATCGGGCTGGATCTCACAACCCTGAGATCACGACCTGAGCCAAACCCAAGAGTCTGATGCTTAACTGACTGTGCCACCCAGGTGCCCCAAGACCCCTTTCTAAACAGCAGAGGAAACAGGACAGAAATGGCTGCTATACTATACTCTGTATGTGTCAGACCCTCAGACTCTCAACCTCCCTAAAAGGTAGGTATTGTTTCTTCATCTGAGCCTGTAAAATACTAACCAGCTAAATCCAGTCAGATTTGGAAGAAGGTGGACCTTCTCACCAGCACTGTCTTTTCCCCTGAAGCCTCTAGGGAGAAAACCTGGGGCTTGGAGAAGCACTGGGAGTGGCCCACGGAGTCCTTATCTCAACTTTTCCTACCTCGTGGAGCACAACAGTTTATTTATTCCTCACTCAAGGGCAGCACATGTCATGCCTGACGTCCTTCATTCTTTTGGAATACATTATGGCCTTCTGAGACGATTTCAGGGCAGGGAACAGTAGCGTGAGAAGGGGCCTGAGCAATAGACTCCAACCTCTTACGGGATGAACAGACCCCTCTGGACATCCCCAAAGCACTTAGCCTCCCTGTGGAGGCAACTCATGGCCTCCTATGGCAACTCCTTCCAATTCTAGCCACTAGAGAGGTCTTCCTTACTTGAGATTTTCCCTTCTGAAATTCTGCTGTTTGGGCTTTGCTCTGCTTTTTATTTTTGGTTTTTATAGAAACCGTCACTTTTCCATCAACCCCATTTCTATTTTCTGCTTAAGAGTCTGTGAAAGAACAGCTTAGGACCACTCCCTGGTTGTTCCTACCAGTGCAGTTGCCCATGCGGTGGGGGCTGCGGACCTGGCCTCAGTGGCTGGCTGAGCCTTCCAGTCCTCCGGAGGGAACCACTGAAAGGGCAGAGAGCACATCTGCATGCCTTCAGACCAGCCTGCAGCTGCCTGTGGAGAAGCAGTAAATTTGGGCGATGAAGCAGTTCATTCACCCTGAAATTCCACCTTGGTGCAGGCTTTTCCGCAGCGCCCTGCTCTCCTTTTCAAACTCTTCAGGAGCTCTACCGAAGAGATCCCGCGTGACTTGGAGCGGGAGTTCATAGGGTGGCGCTACGCATGCGCAGAACTTCCTGCAGCTCGACGGCCTGACTTGGTGGCCCGGCGTCCTTGTTGTGGCGTGGGATGGCGTTGCCCGCGTGGCGCAGAGGCGAGTCTGTCGTACAGGGCAGTGGTAGGTGGGTTAACACAAGAGCCTCTGTGAGGGGCTGGTGGTCAGCCCTGGGCTAGTAACCAGTGGAGGTCTCGGCTCCGGGGAGGCGCTGCCTGGATCAGTTAATGAGGCTTCCCGAAGTAAAGCAGCGCACATCATGAGTGGCTTCAGTGGCAGCAGCAAACTTCATGTCCGCGCAGCCCACTGGCCAGTATTTCCAGAGAATAGAACAGTGACACCAGCCAGGTTTGCAATGGCAACAATGCCACAAGCTGTCAGCAGAAGCTTCTTTCAGGTCCTCTTCAGATTTATGGGGCAGTGCCATCACTTTTCCTTTTGTAGATGTACTGTTCCATTTGGAAGTCAGGGTCTCCGCCACCTCAGTGGGTTCCTGCTGCAAGGAATTTGAGAACATCCTCCTTCATTTGCAGGACAGCAAGGGCTCCGGACATGGTGGAAGTTGCCCTTTAAGTTACGCAGAAACCCAGAACAATGCCATATGGACCCCTCTGTGGCCTGGCTCTGTTCTTTTTAAACATCTTAGTTTTCACATGGCAACGCTGCAACTGATGGAAGACTTAGCCTGTACTTATTCTTGTCTTCTCTGGCCAAGGCCCTTCAACCACACACTGTAATGTCGACTCCTCAGCTGCATTCCCGAGGACACGTTCCCCCTGTCCAATACGCCTTGTGAAGTGTGGCTCCCGCAGATGGACACGATGTTCCAGGTGGGTGACCAGTGTGGCGCGGGGACTCTCAGTGCCCTTGTTCTGTACATTACAGCTCCATGGCATTGGGTGAAATTGTCCCGGAACATGCAGCTTTCTTCCATAAAGGACAAAAATGTGGGTGGAAGTTGGAATATTGGAGGAGCTCAGAACCAGAGGGTGGCCTCTGGGAGTGGCTTCAGGGAATGAATGAGGCTCAAATGAGATAATGGGTGTAAAAGCCACAGACAAGTATAAAATGCCATGAAAATGTAAGGAGCGCAGGACTGTGAGCAGGCTCTTGTCCATTGTGGTAGGGCAGGTGCTAGGAAGCCTTGCAATCTGCTCTGGTTCTTATAAGAGAGCTCCTACAGTGTTTCTTCTTTTCCCTACTCTAAGTCTAATTGCTACTTTGGACAAGTTGCTTAAACTTTGAGCCATGCTTTTCTTGTTGCCATAGACGTTATTTTATTGCTAATGACGTAAGTCCCTCTCATGTTTCTTCCAACCCCTCCTCCCACCGCTCCTCCCACTGCCACCCTAGTCCCATAGACAGTTCTGAAAGGGTGTATCCTAGGAGCTGGTGATTTTATCACCTTTCTGTGGCCTCCATGATACATGGACCAGGACATCCATCTGGGGCAGTGCTGTCCTGGGCAGAGTGGAGGAGCAGCTATCTGTTACTAGCCTTTGACCAAATTCCCTTGAGTCAATGTCTGGCTTCCCTTAGGCAGTGTGGAGCTTCCCAGGCCTCCAGACCTTCTCATCCCACCAGCCGTGGCATGGGGTAGGGAGGGATGTAGGATACAGGCACTGTTTCTCTTTTCTCTGGAGAAAGGGTAACCGAGGAAGGTTGAAGTGTCCTTGGGTACACTCCCAAGCATGGAGCTAGGAGAAGGGAACTGGATTCACTGGGTGACACCCAGAGGTCAGAGCAACTCATGAAGTCCTCTTTCCTGAGCAAATGTGGTGGTTTCCCTGGGACCAGTGTTGGGAGAGGACTTCCGTGATGCCAGTATACTCAGTAGCTTCTAAGTCAGCCAAACTGTCAACATAAATCATCCTTGCTCCAGATGTTTATTTTTTACCCAACAAAGCCATCAGACTCTTACCTGAAATTGTGCAAGGAAAGTTTAAGACAAGTCTGTTAAACAAATTCCTTGTCTCCCTGTTTTCTCCCCCTGCCCCTCTGCAGTCCCCATTGTTCAGCAAGGGATTACTGTGCAAACCAGGCAACCTAACCTCTCTTTCACTCAACGAAGAAATTTAGCAATCTCTGAAGCTGTGTCACCTTGCCAGCAGAAACACTGAATGGCAATAGCGCTGAGAGTCAACACTAATAGCCGACACCAAATTAAACTGCCAGACTCAGTGTGATGTAGCTCTGTCACCTCTTGACACTTCTGATGTGAGTACCGGGGCTTCTGCAGGAAATTCATCAGCTGTACTTCATGACGCATCATCTTTACATATCTGTCCATCTACATTTGTCAGCAACAGGCAAGCCTCAAATGACTTCAGTGATTGGTGTATAGATTGCACTACCTCTAGACATAGTAAACACGGTTTTAACTCTTGGGGCTCCTTCAGCTCTGCCTTCCTCGCTGACAAGGCCTGGTTACTGGTATTGCCATTCTCCTTGTGGTTTGGGTGGTGATTGACAAAGGCTGATTAAGAAGGCCTCCTTTCTTTTCTCCGACTAACCAGGATCTCGGATTTGTCCCATCTTTCCAAGTTAGCTATTCTGTGGATGCACCTTCTCTCTGGTGTGTATTTCTAGGGTGTCATCTAAAAATGCATATTTGCTCATTAATGGCTTGATTTGCCATTGCTTTGATAGGGAAAATTAGAAGTTTAGTACAGGCTCCTCTTGTTATCTATCAATCTATCTATTTATTTTTTCAGGCTCCTCTTGTTAATCACTTGTTTGCTTCCCAGTGGAGAATGTCTGATTTTTCCATGCCTTCCAGGCAGATCATTTTAGTATACTAATAGCTGCTAATGTGCCAAAATCAGGGGACTCACTGACTTTAAAGATATTTTTAGGCCCTTAAAAAGCTCATTGGTCATTTATCACCATAGATATTTATTATGCACATTTGTCAACACCCTCAAGCCCCTACACACCCTGAGGAATAAGTTAAGTAGCTTTCCAGGGTGTACAAATGTGTTTTTTTTCCTTGCATGTTTTCCTACTGTGATTCCAGAAAGAATAGTCTCAAATATATAAATATTGATGAGGACATGGGAGTCCCCAGCTTTTGGTATCCTATTACAAGCTCTATTAAAAATTTTTTTGGGGGTGCCTGGGTGGCTCAGTTGGTTAAGCGACTGCCTTCAGCTCAGGTCATGATCCCAGGGTTCTGGGATCGAGTCCCGCATCGGGCTCCCTGCTCTGCGGCCCTGCTCTGCGGGGAGCCTGCTTCTCCCTCTCCCACTCCCCCTGTTTGTGTTCCCTCTCTCGCTGTGTCTCTCTCTGTCAAATAAATAAATAAAAAAAAAAATTTTTTTTTGGGAGGGTTCATTTCAATAATACCACTTTCCTTATGCATTTCTGTAGAATGAACACTATACTTGTTCACAAACCGTGTGTGTGTATTTATTTTTGTTTTTGTTTTTAAGGAAAATGAGCTTTTCTGTGGCAAGAACGATACTTTATTTTTAATTCTTTGAGAGTAGAGCAGTTGACGTTGTTACCTTAGTGACTGGGAAGTGCTGTTTCATGCTGGCTCGTGCAGGCCATTCTTAGGCCTTGAGTAGGTAGTGCTGCCCCTCAGGTTGTAAGATCATCTGGTAATTGTTCTTCCTTGTGGTGCCCAGTCACTCACTTGCATTTTGGGCTACTGATGAGGTTCATAGTGTGTTTGAAGACACCCCTTCAAGGACATCTCTGGTGGCTGTGGTCACTTTTGAGGCCTTCTTGAGGATGGTAGGCCCAGAGCACTAACAGGACCTGGTAATCTATTCCCAAGTGGATTTTCTGAGGCAGGTGAAATGCCTGTTTAAATTTCTTCAAATAGTCTGAATTTAACTTTAACATTATCTGGGAGTGGGTGAGTAGAGGTGGTGATGATGAATAGAAATGAAATAAGATTTCCTAGGAGTTGATAGTGTTGCAGCTAGGTGTTGGATACATGGGGCTCATTAAACTATTTTCTTTGCTTTTATATATTTTTGAAAACTTCCATTATACAAAGTTAAAAAATGTTACTAAATTTCTCAAAATATTGGATTATTTCTGTGAATTGAAGTGATACTCGATTTCACTATCGTTAATGATTGTGCATTTTTTAATAGATGTCAAGCATCTTTAATATTTTATATAGATCTCAGGAAGTATTTAATGTGGGCTCTGTTTTTTTAGTACCTTTTGGATTTCTCTCGTTTCACAAAACCACTGGTTTTGGTGTCAGACTTAAGCTTAGATTAGCTCCACACCGCCTAAGGGGAGCCTGACATTTGATATACTTACCTAGGGTATTGTCTGGTACTTCAAGAAAATAAGGCTTCCCCCTCCTCACCCTTCACCCTAGAATTCTCCTGACAATTGTGGCTGTAAAGAAGAGGCTTGCCGAGAAGGGGGGCAGTGCTCACAAGATTGCATCCACATGAATCATGTTTTTACACATATATCATCCCATTTGAGTTTTATTTCTGTTCTTCAGAATGCTCTCTTGATTCAGAATGCAAGACACCCATTACTTTTAATAAGGCTGGTCTATACATCAAGGCAGATCATGTCATGTAAAAGTTTATGGCATAACAGTAAGATTAAATATCTAACACAGTTCACATTCCACATGGGTTTCATGAATTAACAAATATTAAGGAGAGCATGCTTAACATGAATTCACAGAACACAATCTTCGACGGACTAATATATAAGACTATAGTCTAATATAGCCAGAAGCAGGAACAAATTCCTGCTTACTAAGAACCATTGTGGTGAGGTCAACACCCAGTGTATGGAGCCAGCCTGAGAGGAAACAGTGAGCAAAGTGGCAGAAAAAAATGCTACGAATATAATGTATAACTCGTATCTTAGAAACATTTGGAAAGAGTGTGCTTTGAGGGGACATTTTTGTAAAATGATAGACATCTCAGCAATGAGACAGCAACTGTGGGAATTGAATCCCCTTTATATGAGATGGCTCTGCTTAAATATACATTTTGAGTTGCATATGAAGCATGGAGGTGGTTAGAATAAGTCATGGGGTAAAAACAAATTGAGACTGGCCACTCAAGGCTATGTTTCAGAGGCTGTGACTTGAAGTGGCTGTGACAAACACTTAGCTCATTCAACTGGGGATTATAATGGGAGTGCTGACAACCCTCACTAATTAGGACACTCTCGGGCAGCCCTGTAATAGCTGCGGGGAGCTACTGTCAGTAAATGGTGTTATATTCGGGGGTCATTGCATCCTCTGTCTCTCTGTACCGCAGAGACTTCGCTTGCCTTGCTCCTAGCAGTCATCTTGCTTCCAGCTCTTCCTCGAACACCCCAAGGATCTCACTGCCCTTCTCCAAGAGACACAAAAGATTCTGAGCTTACCCGCCGTCTCCTCCATAGTGGAGGGTGAAAGATGACACCTGCAAACACACAAACTAATTATAACCCTATTTAGTTCCTGTGGGTGAATCTCTCTGTCCATCCCCTTTGCCCTTTCCCACATTTAATTCCTAGTTGGTGAGGAGGGAAGGATTATTTCTGGAAACCAGCCTTTCCGCTCCAGCTCTCCCAGCCGCCCAACACAGGCGAGTCATCCTGTGGTAATTAACAATCTCATCTTGAGGAGTACGTTTTATGGTACTCTTGGTCAGGCAAATTCTAAATTAGCTCAGTTAAAACAGGTCATAAGACACAATGCTGCCATCCCTATTAACTCCTGGACCTTGGCCAACGTACCACACTATTTCGGGAGCTGGGCTTCTGGCAAAAGGAATCACTACCCAGAGATTACGTGCAGGAGGAGCGGTGTGGAGAACTCACAGTCATGGCAGCCTTCTCTCATTCTGACTTCACTCTCGAGTTCTAGGGTGATAAATGAAAGGTTAGAAAGGATTGATAGTGGGGAGGACAGGATATGGGGATGCTGAGGGAGTGCTCAGGCACCTGTCACTGAGGTCACTGTCCCTGCCATCACCCAGGAATGCCGGGGAAAGTCTGTCAGATGAATGGTCCAGAAGAGGATGGAAGGGCTTTTCCAGATACCACCAAGAGTGGTTTGACCTCCTCACACCGTACATGTAGAGCAGGATTGAGTGGAGAGAGGCTGGGGGCTCCCGGTTCTTCTCATATAGAACATCTGGATGACCTTGAGCAAGTCATGTTCTCCTTTCTTGGCCTGTTTCTTTAATTACTAATTGAAGAGGTTAGGCAGTATGATCCCGGAGGCCCTTCCTATCTCACATCTTATGACTCCAGAATTCTCTGCAAACCTGTGGGGTCCTCCTGGGTTGTTCTCTTGTGTCTCTGAAGACAATTTTGCACTCTGTGCCAGATTTGGTGCCCTCCTTATTTGAAGCATGATTGCCTCTGGTTCTGAAAGTACATCTTTCTAAGATTTTTTTGTTTAAAGATTTTATTTATTTATTTGACACAGAGAGAGAGGGAGAGAACAAGCACAAGCAGGGGGAGTGGCAGGCAGGGGAGAAGCAGGTTCCCCGCTGAACAAGGAGCAGGTTCCCCGCTGAGCAAGGGGCTCGATCCCAGGACCCCGGGATCATGACCTGAGCCGAAGACAGCTGCTTAACTGACTGAGCCACCCAGGCACCCCTTTCTAAGATATTTTACTGACCACTTCTGATGTTCTGGGCTTGGAGGGAGCAAGACATTCAGCATAAAATAACCTGCTGAGTTATGAATGCAAAGAGAGGAACACTTGCATTCTTAAAAAGATATGCAAACAAGCATGTATGGCAGGACTTATAATGTGCCAAAGTGGTTTGCCAGGAGCATGTGTGTGTGCTGTGGAGATGGGTTCCTGCCATGAACAAGATATTCTTTCTCCCCTTAAGCAGCTTGCAATCTAAGGGAGACCAGTAAATAAATAATAAATAAAAGGGGGGTTTGAGTTTGACCTGAAGTATATAGCAGAATAACTTGAAACTGGCATGGGAGTGGAGGAACAGCTTTAAAAAACACAGTGGTGCTAGGGTCCTACCTAGATCTGTGTGGGGCATTTGGTGGCTCTTGAATCTGGGCACTGGTATCACTAATGATTCCACACTTCTCTGGGTATAATTTATTAAGCAAGGCAATCTGAGAAACATAATTTGGGGCCTTCTGGACTCTGATACACAGCTGGGGATGGGAGAATGACCATCAGAGGGGTGCTGCAAGTGATGAAGAGCTTGAATTGGACCCACCGGGAAATGAGAAGCCACTTTGGCACTTTAAAAGTGTGGGCTGGTGTGCTCATTACATCATCAGAAGAAAGAACTTTGGCAGCAGTCAGAAGGTATGATGGGGGAGATGATCATTAACACAAGAGTTTAAGAAATAGATGATAATAGGGGCGCCTGGGTGGCTCAGATGGTTAAGCGTCTGCCTTTGGCTTCAGGTCATGATCCCAGTATCCTGGGATCGAGCCCTACATCAGGCTCCTGGCTCAGCGGGGAGTCTGCTTCTCCCTCTCCCTCTCCCACTGCTCATGCGCTCTTTCTCTCTCTCTGTATCTGTGTCTCAAATGAATAAATAAAATCTAAAAAAAAAAAAAGATGATAATAGCTTAGATCATAAAAGATGAGATATGCAAAACTTTGTGAAATTCTGAAGCCAAGACATAAAATAAAAATCTCACCCACATTGAAATATATACAATATTTATTTGAAAATTATCATGTATAGGTGCAAAGATGTTTGGTTAAATTAAGAAGAAAAAGAAAAACAACAGCTATCATCTACTGAATGTTTATTAAATGCCAGCATGTTTTAGTTACTTTACATATTATCTCATTTAATCCTCACAACAGTCCTAAGTGGTAGGTATGGTGACCCCATTTTACAGATGATGACACTAAGCCTAAGAGATATTAGGTGATTTGCCTGAGGTATGTAGTTAACAGCTGTGGAGGATCGGGTTGTAACGAGGGGAGGGTCATTCCTCAGAGTCTAGGCTTGTCTGATTCCAAGTCTTATTCCCTATGCAGTATAACCTGATTTGTTCATGAAACATTATGCTTCTTATATTTATAATATTTTCCAGTAATTTCTAAGAAAAATAGGAATTTTGAAATATTTTAAGGTCAATGGGTAAAACATTTAAGGTAAGATGTTAATGCAATACTACTGAGACCCTCTGCCCTCCCAATGATTTCTGAAAACCACTGACACAAATGTAATCATCATCATCATAGCTCTTGCCATTAAGTACAAACATCAGAGGACAGACATCCTTTAAGAGGATGATGAATTTATGTCCCTGAAAGGGGGATGTCATTTTTACAAGGGAAGGAAGGAATTCAGGTGGACTCTCTCTTGTTGACTTTTGATCCAGAGATTTTAGGGAATATTCCTGACTTCCTCCTTTGCCCTCAAAATATGGAGAGTAAAAGGGGAACTGGAAGAAAGCTCTTTTTTGAAAACAAGTGTTTTTGATGCTCATGAAACAGTTTTCTTTTATATTAAATATAATATTGACATCTTTGTCTCTTCTCAAATTTTTGTCTGACTCACACTGAACTGGAAGAAAATGAAAATGATGATTTCCTAATGTTTGGTGATTGACAGCTTCATGTATAATAAAGTTAAAACCATTAAAGGTACATTCAGTGAGAAATGGTGATTTAAATTCATTTTCTTTTTCTTTTTCCCTTTTAAATGACTGTGAAAAGTTCTTGTAAATCCTTGTAGAAACTTCTGGCATTGGGTGTTGTAGGTTCCTGGAATGATACACTTTTTTAGGTTGTGCAGAATTTTCTCTCTGGGGACTTGAAAACTAGTTTCTCATTTGAAATGATTTATAGGTACCCTCTTTATGAGGAAGAGGGGAGACCAAATGGCTTTTTGGGTTTCTTTATGCTTTTATTTTTAAAAGATTTATTTATTTATTTGAGAGGGAGAGAGAGAGAGAGAGAGAGCGAGTGTGAGCAGGAGGGGCAGAGCGAGAGGGAAAGGGAGATAGAATCTCAAGCAGACTCCACGCTGAGTGTGGAACCTGAGGCAGGGCTCAGTCTCATGACCCTGAGATCATGACCTGAGCTGAGACCAAGAGTTGGATGCTCAACTGACTGTGCCACCCTGGTGCCCCTCATTATGCTTTTATAAAGTAATATACCATGTCACACTATGTCCTTTACCATTTATTTTTTCCACCTGTATTAGTCATGGGCTTAGTCATGAAAAATCTAGTTCACTCTGGCTAATTTAAGCAAGAAAGGGATTGATGTAAAGGATATTAAAGGGTAGTGGGGAGAAACACATTTGGGTACAGGTTTCTAGGAGTATCACTTATTCCCAGCTGCAGAAACTGGCTGGATGGGAATGCCCTGAAGCTGTTGAACACTACATGCCAGGAAACCAAATTTACCTCAAGTGCTAAGGACACCAACCCCACTGCCCCTTTTGTGCTGGAAATTCTATTTTGATCTATTGGAAAGCCTGATGGGCACTGCTGCCTCCAACACCAAACACTGCATGCTTCTGCCACTCCTCTCCCTGGGAATAAGGGATGTCTTCCTCAGCCTGTCTCATACATCGCATACTTTCAAAATACCGTGTTACCTTTGTGTACCTGATTGGCAGAGCCTAAACCTCAGGCCTGTGTCCTAGCTGCAAGGGAGGCTGGACATTTGTGTTCTATTTTGGGGAGATTGGATTTACAATGTGGGGATTTCCCCTGACAGAGGAAGTCTACTGAAAAGATAATGGGCCCTGTGAATGTGGCAGATGTCACTACTCCATCCCCTGCAACCTGTTTTCAAGTATATGAGGGAGTGATATGTGGGCAAGGAAAGATGAGAGGAAACTCGTTGAGTGGCTCTATAGCAGATGTTCTGGGCATGCTACCCATATCCACTGGAACTTACCATATTTATGTGCTGCAGTTCTTCTTGCTTCCAATATCTGCATCCCTTTGCCCAGGGTGGGATGTTGGGGGAATTAACACCACCCCAGCAGCTGTCACTCAGTCACTGAGCCACAGTGGTAGCTGGCTTGATATCTGACACTTTATGCTTCCTTCCCTTCCTGGTCTCCCTTCCTTACTTGCCTACTGGCTTATGGTTCTCAAATATGCCACCTGCACCTCATCTCAGGTCTGCTTCCTTGGGATCCCACACTGAGATGACCCATTTCCCATAGGTGCTCTCATGTTTATTATGAGTTAATTCTTTCAGTACCATCATGCAATCATGTTTAATGAGGAAAGCGGGGCCCACTTACCAGTGTGGCTTCAATAAAAGGCTTCTTGCTTGCTCACTGTCAAGTGTGTTGTGGATGGGCTGCTCCCAGGTAGGGCTGTGTCTCTGGGTCTTCAGGCTCGGGCACAAAAACCCTCACAGTTTTTCTTTGCTGCCCCTCAGGGTATTTCAGATGACAGAAAATCACTCCTAGGATTGTCCTCTTGCACAAATTGCTGCCAAAATACTTTTAAAGGGTTCAACTCACTTCTCTCAGAGCTCCTCTTTGCTCCTTTACAGGTAGCAGAAGACAAAAGACAGAGGGTGAAATGGAACATTTTTGAGCCCTTACAATGCCAAAAAATGTAGGCTCTCTGCCTCCTAAGACTAGATTCTGTTTCAACAGAGGGAGGTAATTTTCACTTTGCTCTACAAGAAGAAATAAAGCAATCACCATTCTGTCAATTTTCTAGTTCTTTTTGGTGATTTTATATCCAGCAGTGCCCCTGTTGACAGAGGCTTAGCTGGGCTGAACTACCTGCAAACCTTTCCGAAGTACTTCCATAGGAGCACTGGTGGGAACTCTTTTCTGAGAGAGCCTGCATACTCTATAAAGATCAGGAAATCTCATAAATAGTTTTTGAACATGGACTGGAACAACTTCAGGACTCCTTCAAAGCACGCTCTTGTAAGAGTGGCTTGAACGCGTGGAGAAAGATGACCCTTTTCAAAAGGTGCTATCTTCCCAGGGCATCGCTGTCCACTGGCTCCAGCTGCTGACCCAACTTTCCATCCGTCCATGTGTATATGGGCTTCCCATACTCCTGTCCCTTTGTGTTTTTCAGATATAAAAGTCAAACACTCCTAACTGCAGTACCTATTCTCTGAAAACACTTGACCCACAAGTTCCACAAACACTCTGTTTTCAAGTTGTGGAAAATGGAGGCACCGAGGAGAGAAGTGATGTCTTTAGAGTTATTCATGCTACAGAGGGAAGAGCTGCCTTGAAAATGCTCCCTTAAGAATTAGAAAGGCTTTTATACCACTTAGTGCTTCAAAAGAACTACTAGTAGGGGCCAGTGTGGAGGGCGCTTGAGGACAAATCCAACAAATAACCACAGAATTTAAGGGTTTTTTTTTTTTCTATAAATTATCCCTCAGAAAATAAGGAGTTGTCTTTGGGTCATCTAAACAGTACCAAATTTTGCTGAGTGCCTTCTATGTCCTAGACAATGCTCTAGACCAGGGGTCAGCCAACTTTTTCTGTAAAGGGCCAAATAGTAAATATTTTAGGCTTTGCAAGTCACCTAGTCTCTCTCACCTGTTCAAGCCTGCCATTACAAAGGAAAAGCAACCATAGAGAGTATGCAAATGAATAGGTGTGGCTGTATTCTGATAAAACTTGGTTTACGAAAGCTTTAACACAAATTTGGCCCACAGGCCATATTTGCTAATCTCTGCTCTAGGCCCAGGGGTACAGTAGTTTACAGAACAACATCCCTGCACTGCCTTCTAGGAACCTACATTAAGATGAAAGTGCTACTCTGATATGAGGAATTCTTAATCGCAGGAAACAAACTGAGTGTTGTTGGAGTGGGGGGTGGGGTGGGAGGGATGGGGTGACTGGGTGATAGACACTGGGGAGGGTATGTGCTCTGGT
>NC_138377.1:83224224-83238130 GCF_054177405.1 Leptonychotes weddellii
GTGGTTTTCGATCCCAGGATCCTGAGATTATGACCTGAGCTAAAACCAAGAGTTGGACTTTTAACCAACTGAACCACCCATGTGCCCCTACAATTGATTTTTTGTATATTCGACCTTACTCAATCACTTATTAGTTCTAGTTGCTTTTTAAAAAAATAGACTTTATATTTTAGAGCAGTTTTAAATTCACAGCAAAATTGAGAGGAAGGTATAGAGATTCCTCATACCCTCAGCCCCCACACATACATAGCCTACCTCATTGTCAACATCCCCCACATTTGGTACATTTTGTTGTACATTTGTTACAATTCAAGAAGCTACATTGAGGGGCACCTGGGTGGCTCAGATGGTTAAGCGTCTGCCTTCAGCTCAGGTCATGATCCCAGCGTCCTGGGATCGAGCCCTGCATCGGGCTCCCTGCTCAACAGGGAGCCTGCTTCTCCCTCTGCCTCTCTCCCTGCTCATGCTCTCTCTCTCTGTCTCTCTGTGTCTCAAATGAATAAATAAAATCTTTAAAAAAAAAAAAAAAGAAGCTACATTGACACATCATTATCATCCAAAGTTCATAGTTTACATTAGGTTAATTCTTGGTGTTGTATAGTCTATGTATTTAGACAAATGTATAATAACATGTATCCACCATTATAATATCATACAGAGTAGTTTCATTGCCTTAAAAATACATTATACCCCTCTTACTCATTCTTCTCTCCAACTCCTGATAACTGCTGATCTTTTTACTGTCTCCATAGTTTTGCCTTTTCCAGAATGTCACATAGTGGGAAACACATACTATGCAGCCTTTTCAGATTAGCTTCTTTCACTTGGTATGCATTTAAATTTCCCCATGTCTTTTCATGGTTTGATAGCTCTTTTTTTTTTTTTTTTAAGTGCTGAATAATATTCCATTGTCTGGATGTGTCACAGTTCATTTACCCATTTACATACTGAGGGACATTTTGGTTGCTTCCAAGTTTTGGCCATTATATATAAAGCTGCTATAAACATCTGTGTGCAGGTTTTTGTATGGACAAAAGTTTTCAACTTCTTTGGGTAAATACCAAGGAACATGATTGCTGGATCATATGATGAGTATGTTTAGTTTTGTAATGAACTGCCAAACTGTCTTCCAAAGTGGCTGTTCCATTTTGCATTCCCATTAGCAATGAATGAGAGTTACTGTTGTTTCACATGTTCACCAGCACTTGGTATTGTCAGTGTTCTGGATTTTGGCCAGTCTAATAAGTCTGTAATGGAGTTGTAGTAGTTTTTTTGGCAGCTTCTTCGGGATCTTTCTACATCAACAATTATCAGATTGTTGCCTATGAGGAGAGAGTTTTATTTCTTCTTTTCACATTATGTCTGTGTTAATTATTTTCATTGTTTTATTGCAATAGGTAGAACCTCCAGGATAATATTAAATATGGGTGGAGTGAGCTGATAACCTTGCTTTGTTCTCAATCTTAAGGAAAAGCATTTGGTCATTCACCATGAAGTATGGTGCTAGCTTTAGGTTTTTTGTAGTGGCTCTTTGTCAGTTTGTGGAAGTTCTCTTCTATTCCTAGTTTTCTGAGTTTTAAAAAAATTTTTAATCAGAAATGGATGTTGGATTTTGTCAAAGGTGTTTCTACAACTATTGAGGTGTCCTATTGTTTATCTTTAATGTGTCGATAAGGTAAACTATATCAAATGATTTTCAGGTGTTGAATCATTCATTCCCTGAGGTGAATTCCACTTGATCATGATACATTCTTTTTAAAAATATATTGCTTGATTCATTTTTAGAGAATGTTGTTGAGGATTTTCGTATCTGTGTTCAATGAAGAACATTGGTTAGTACCTCTTTGTCTGTTGAATTCTCCATCTGCTCATGCATACTTTCTACCTTTTACACTTTAGTCTTCAATATATTAATCATAATTATTTCATAATTATGTCTGAAAGTTCTAACATCTGAGTCATATGTGAGTCTGGTTTTGTTGTTTGCTTGTTTTCTGGACAGTGTATTTTTTTTCTTGTTTCTTTATGTGTCTCACAATTTCCCACTGAATGTGAGACGTCTTATGCAGGGTCCACTAGAGGCTGAAATAAACATATGTATGGCCAAAATGAGCATACTTCTTTTTTAAATCTAGGTCCATGTGCGTGTGTACATGTGTGTGACAGTGTACCATAGGCTTCAAATTCCTCCAGCATGAATTTGTATTTAGATGGGGGATAGGCTTCTGGAGGCTTTTTCCCAATGCTTTTGTTCCACCCTTAGCTTTAGGCCATCCCGTGAGCCTGAATTTCAGAATTTCTCTCTCATGTTCCTGTTTCTCTGCTATTGCTTGCTACTTAGTTCTTGATATCCTGGTGTGGGAGGCGAGATGAGGAAAAGCTCTGTTTTTTTGGCTTGGCCTCTGTCTTCGGTAGGCTCTGTGCTCCTGGGTCTTGAGGGTGGATCTTCTCAGTAATCTTGTCCCTTCCTAATGTTAAGGATCTCTAATAGGTTGAGCTTGTCAGGTTTCCTGCCTCACTCCCAGAGATAGAAGTTTTTTTCTCTTTCTTTTTTCCCAGCTGCAGTGGGCTTTCATCTGTGCCCTGAGGTGACTGGACTTGTTCTTTCTCCCACAGCTTAAAGTTTTTATTCTTTTGGGAAGACTGTGTGTAGGACTTTGTGTCTTTCCTGTGGTGGTAACTGCCCGCCCCCCCCCTTTCCAGACCTATACTTTGCTTTCTTTGGTCTCCCAGTCTACCTCCCATTTCTCGTGAGCACCCAGGGAGGTCTGTGAAGGTCCTGTGAATGGATGTAGATTTCCCTATGTCTGTGGCTCCCAAGCATGCGATAATCTCATACTGGCCCACTCAGCCTGAAGCCTTTGGTTAAGAATTTTAGCTGAATTCTCTTTACCAGCTTGTGTGGTAGCTGTTGTCTGTCCCAGGAAAATCAGCACTTATGTCCTGTTTCTTCTTGGAGGCACTTATCTTTCCTTAGATTTTGGGCTAGTTGTTCACCCTACAACCTCAGCTCTCATGTGGGTTCAAGGAAAAAAAATATGATTTTGAATATCATCTGGCTTTTCTGTCATTGTAAGTGTGGAGGCAAAGTTCTTTCCACCTTTGTACATCTTAAGTGGAAGCCGGAATCTAGCACGTGTTATTGATGAAACTTCAAACCCTCCCCTATATAGCCCAACCTAATTATGGTTACCTATACTTACTATAACATTATTTTTGAGGATTTTGGGACTACCTTGTTAAGAAGGCAAAATTCAACCTGTCAACAAATATGGATTAAAGAGCAAGTCCATCTCTATTAAGGTATGAAATAGTAGATATTAGCCTGAGAGCCATTTCCCTTGGATTGGTAGTAGTTGCCTGAAATGTCATGTTGAAAAGGACAGTGAGGTAAATTTGATTTTGTGTCTGATTGGTGATGTCTGCCAAGAGCACAGGATGGCCAAGGAGGAGCTCTGGTGGCATATATCTGCTTTCTCTGATTAGGCCCTAAAGAAATGGGGAGAGTAGGAGTGAGGGCAGGTAAAAAGTATTTCAAGAGAAGCAGTAGATATAGTTCTTAACCAAAGGCACTTGCAGTTTAGTAGGAGAGGAATGATATGAGCCACTGAAACATTTGCAGACACTACATAGTAAAAGTTAAACTGTCTAGGTATAGGAATATGATAGTTTTGGGGAAAAGAATAGGTCTTTGTGGGCTTTAGTGATCTTGGAAGGCATGTCCACACAGAAAGAGGGCCAGAAGACCAGCCATGGCTAAAGGGAGTGTTGAGTTATGGGCAGTGGAGTATCTTACAGTATGTTCTGTGTGGAGGGAAAACCATGGGGAAGAGGTTTTGCTATCATCATTATCATCATCGGAAAACTGATAATTAAAAGCAGTGAGAGGAGAGGAGCTGACAGAGGGAGTAGGTAGATATGGAGAAGAATGAAGAACTGAGGACAGACTTGGGGCTGAGGGAGAGAAATACCCTCAGAAAGGTGGAAGAAGAGTTGCTGGTAAAGGAGACAATACTGTGATGATAGTACAGTAGTTGATATCTCAGACTCCTATTCATCCTTCAAGGCCCAGGAGAATCCTTCCTGTGTGGCTGGCTGGCTTTCTTTCTTTCTTTTTCTTTTTATTAACATATAATGTATTATTTGTTTCAGGGGTACAGGTCTGTGATTCATCAATCTTACACAATTCACAGTGCTCACCAAGGCACATACCCTCCCCAATGTCTATCACCCAGCCACCCCATCCCTCCCACCCCCCACCACTCCAGCAACCCTCATTTTGTTTCCTGAGATTAAGAGTCTCTTATGGTTTGTCTCCCTCTCTGGTTTTGTCTTGTTCATTTTTCCCTCCCTTCTCCTATGATCCTCTGCCTTGTTTTTCAAATTCCTGTGTGGCGTTCTTGATCTCTGGGCAGAATTAGTTGTTTTCCCCTTGGTTCCCCAAGCCCTTTAGCACTTATTACATTATAATATGGATAGTGGTGTGTGTGTGTGACCTTTTATTTTATAAACAAAGACTTGGGCTGTGTCTCAGTCACTGCCTCTCATCATTGACTCACATAAATTTTTGCACACCATCTATGATTAAGGAATGCTTGTGGAATTGAATTTAAAAGTGACATACCTGGCAAAAGATCAAGAGAAAAAGACTTGGGTTTGACAAGAAATAAGTGAATGGTGACTTTCAAGGGAGCAGTTTCAGGACAGTGCTAGACACTATTCTGAAAGTCTGGTTTTGTTCTGGTTCTAGGGCTTTAGAAACCACAGAGATGTGGTTACTGCTTTAAATCATCTCACTGCAATCTTTTTATGTAAGCAAAAAAGTATTCACATCTATTTGAAAAGTGCAGCAATTAAAAATGCTAATGGATTTCAAATTTCTCTTAAAATCTTAGAAACAGAGAACAAAATTTTTTGACATGTTATGAGCAATTAAGTAAAAATATTTGCAAATGAATACTCATGCATAATTGTGAAAGAAGGGAACATGCTCTGCTGGTTAGAATAAAGTGGCATATAGGACAGAAATCAAAATGGAATCGAGAGGTAAGTCAAATCCAAGGATTTTCTCCACTTTATGGTGGTTGGACCTGAGATACTGCTGTGGTTGGAGGAAACCGAGATCAACTTTTTGGAATTCCTTCAGCTTCTCCCACACACCACAAACTGTTGCCAGAGAAAGCATTTCTTCTGTGAAAGACTATTCCCTCCACTGTTTCCTGGCTTCTATCCACTGCAGCCTCCTCAGTGACGCACTTTTGATTATCCTCTCTTTTTGGTGCCTGCAATCTTTCCATGTCTCTTGGCTCTTTTCTTTCAAATTCAGACACATTCAAATTTCCCCCATCTTTAAAACAACAGCCCAGTCATCTTGGATATTCTCTTCCCTCCAGGTCCTATTTCTCTTTGTCCTCCTTCCCAGTCAGATTCCTGGAAGGAGTGCCCTACATTCAGTGTCTTCACTTCTAGAATAATCTCTCCTCACCAAGGAGCAGGAGATCTCATCTATTTAGGATATTAACTTGAATGAAGACAAGTTACTTGACTAAATAACCTCTTGGGGATTTTTAAACTTCACAGTTAAGTGATGCTAATGTACTTATGAAGTTCAGTGAGACATTTGGCTATAAAATGGCTTTTAAGAACCCCAACTTAGTTAGCAACAAATAGTCATCACATATATATTAAAATATGAGAGTTCTCAAAATTGAAGCCTTCCTGTTGGTCTAATTTTATAATGAAAACATTGTTCTAAATCAGGGATTCAGAAAAGACTGACACCTGATCAACTGGAAATTATTGTGCTCTAGACAGTGTGGTTTAAGAAAAGTGTTGCTGGTTTAAGACATTTGCAAAACAACAGGATATTAAAGAACTTGACAAACTGAAAGTCTTATAAGTTAATTAGTGTTGATGATAGAAATGTACAAAAGGAAATAAATAGAATCTGCATTTGGCTAAATGATAGAGTAAGATTAAAGGGAAGAGAAAGCTGTTTGCCTGGGCTGCTTTCTAACTGGGCTGCTGTTGGGGCTTTGAAGAAGCATCATTTTGTTTTTCAAGATCAGAAATGCTGCTGCCAGGAACAAGGTCTCAGGAGAGGGCTCCCCAGTCAGAGTATTAGAAGTATTAGAACCATGAATTCAAACTAACAGGGTTCCAAATTCCTGATTCCTACTACATCATCTCTTTGAGATTTGTTGGGATTCTCTGCAGGGAGCAAGACTCACCTTTTACTTTTTCACTGTATTAGGATTTTCACCAAGAATAACTTCTCTCCTTCTTGCCCAAATGGTCAGGGAAATGCAACCAGGCCTTTCTCACAAAATGATGAAGTGTTTTCTGGACTGTAAGAAGCTATTGTGTAAAGCTTTGCAAGTTGTAAATTGAACATCACCAGGAGGGTTGAACAACTCCATGATTTAACTATATAGACCATGTCTTTTTGGTGCCCCTAGAGTAATGCAACATGGTGGCCAAGGGTATGGAATGGAGATTCAAGTGGTAGATAAGCTTTTTAGGGACAGGCTGCTGAATATAACTATAAGACAAAGTTCAGGTCATGATAACTGCTTATAAACTTTTAATTGCCATGTAGAGGGGTTTTAAGGACTCATAATTAATTTGATGTGGATGTTCCTCCTTTACTCAGATGAGAAGAACAAGAAATTACCTTCAAAGGCAGACCTTGAGTAGGCTGCTAGGTGCCATAACCTTTATCACTTATTTAGTGATCATGTGCTGTGTGCCAAACACTGTGTTAGGCATCGTTAGATTTCTCACTGAGGTCCTACTCTACTAAACCTGTAACAAATCTGATTGTTTCAAGGATTTGGAAAACATAATAGAAGAATAACCAGAAAAATACAAGAATTGTATGGAAATATAAGAAATGAATTTGAGAAAACTTAATATCTGTCTTTGATAATTAGTTTCTTAAGGGGCATAATTTCTATTTATCTTTTCAACATGTGCTGAAGAAGATATTTAGCTGTGGTGTAATGCTTTCTTTTTTCAGAAGAGGCCGAGTTGTTAAGTGAAGTAAAGTGGGCTTTTGTCCCTCTGGATATAGAGGGATGGTTGTGTGACCTCTGGAAGTCCCTTTGGTTAAGCTGCATGGTTTAATGATTCTTTGGCTCAGGAACAAATTCACATAATGTTCAGGCCATAAGCCTCTAACATTAGTTTTAAATTTAGCCCAGACTTTGGAATCATTATCATTTCTTCTTTGAATACTTAAAGTGCAGGTGATCTTTCTGCCTGAGCCACAAGCTGTAAGCCCATGAAGCCAACAGGAACACACTTTAGTATTAAAAAAGTAAGACCGTCAAATTATTGTGATGTATTAAATGACTTGTGCATTAGGCAGTTATCTTTAATTGGGAAGAATTTCATTTCTAAATAGTTAAACTAATATTTGGAGTACTTCTTTTTTACTTTTATAGTTCTCCAGTCTAGAGTTTGAACCTGGAGAAAGCTGAGTTTACTTCCTGACTCCACCACTCACTATCTTTGTAATAGTAATAATAATAATAATAATAATAATAATAATAATAATAAATGGCTAAATTTTTAATTTATTTTTTAAATTTAAATTCAATTAGCCAACTTGTAGTACATCATTAGTAACAGATGTAGTGTTCAATAAATTTTCAGTTGCGTATAACACCCAGTGCTCATCACATCACGTGCCCTCTTTAATGCTCGTCACCTAATTACCCCATCCCCCCCACCTACCTCCCCTCCAGCAACTCTCAGTTTGTTTCCTATCATTAAGAGTCTCTCATGGTGGGGCGCCTGGGTGGCTCAGATGGTTAAGCGTCTGCCTTCAGCTCAGGTCATGATCCCAGGGTCCTGGGATCGAGTCCCACATCGGGCTCCTGGCTCAGCAAGGAGCCTGCTTCTCCCTCTCCCTCTGCCTCTCTCCCTGCTCATGCTCTCTCTCTCTCTGTATCTCTGTGTCTCAGATGAATAAATAAAAATCTTAAAAAAAAAGAAAAAGTGTCTCTCATGGTTTTTCTCCCTCTTTGATGACTTCCCATTCTGTTTTCTCTCCCTTCCTCTATGGTCCTCTGCCCTGTTTCTTATATTCCACATATGAGTGAAACCACATGATAATTGTCTTTCTCTGATTGACTTATTTCACTCAGCATAATACCCTCCAGCTCCATCCATGTTGATGTAAATGATAAGTATTCATCCTTTCTGATGGCTGAGTAATATTCCATTGTGTGTGTATATATATGTATATATATATATATACACAAGATGTCAATGGACATCTTGGCTCTTCCCACAGTTTGGTTATTGTGGACATTCTGCAATGAACATTGGGGTGCAGGTGCCCCTTTGGATCACTACATTTGTATCTTTGGGGTAAATACCTAGTAGGGCAGTTGCTGGGTCATAGGGTAGCTCTGTTTTTAACTTCTTGAGGAACCTCCATACCATTTTCCAGAGTGGTTGTACCAGCTTGCATTCCCACCAACAATGTAAAAGGGTTCTCCTTTTTCCACATCCTCGCCAACATTTGTTGTTCCCTGTCTTGTTAATTTTAGCCATTCTGACTGGTGTGAGGTGGTAT
This sequence comes from Leptonychotes weddellii, assembly GCF_054177405.1. Lineage (NCBI taxonomy): Eukaryota > Metazoa > Chordata > Mammalia > Carnivora > Phocidae > Leptonychotes > Leptonychotes weddellii. The sequence goes on from NC_138377.1 coordinate 83,232,809, forward strand.
CTCATTGTGGTTATGATTTGTATTTCCCTGATGCCAAGTGATGTGGAGCATTTTTTCATGTGTCTGTTGGCCATTTGGATGTCTTCTTTGGAGAAATGTCTGTTCATGTCTTCTGCCCATTTCTTGATTAGATTATTTGTTTTTTGGGTGTTGAGTTTGGTAAGTTCTTCATAGATCTTGGATACTAGCCCTTTATCTGATATGTCATTTGCAAATATCTTCTCCCATTCTGTAGGTTGCCTTTTAGTTTTGTTGACTGTTTCCTTTGCTGTGAAGAAGCTTTTTATCTTGATGAAGTCCCAATAGTTCATTTTTGCTTTTGTTTCCCTTGAATGACTAACATTTTTAGAGAGCTTACTGTGTGCCAGGCACTGGAATAAATGTTTGACATATTATTTAATTTATTCCTCACAATGGATTTATGAAGTGGGCATTTTTTATTATCCCCATTTTATAGAAGAAGAAGGTTTAGAGCCTACACATATCCCCTATTCTACTCTATCCCTGGTTAGAGTACCCTTGCCTCAGTATTCCTGGGTAAGGAATAGCTTAACGTCAAATAGCAGAGTGGTTAAGAGCTTAGATTTTGGAACCAGATTGCCTGGATTGAAATCTTGTCTTAGCTGCTTACTAGCTTTTCTCGTGCACTAGTGGGGAATCTTGAGGTCCATTAGAGTTGGATGCTTGAATGTAGGGTGTAGAGCAGGTCTTCTCCATCTTGGCACTATTGCCATTTTGGTCAGGATGATTCTTTGTTGTGATGGCTGACCTGTGCATATAGGATAGTTAACAGCATATCTGGCCTCTAACTACTAGATGCCAGTGGCACCTCCCATAGTTGTAACAATCAAAAATGTTTCCAGACATTGCCAAATGGGAGCAGCAGTCCTTGATCTTATAATGGTTTAGCATGAAATGAGCTGATTGCTTCAATCTGAATCTGAGAACTCACTCAACAAATAGTATTTATCCAGATATTCTACTTTCTGCATATAGAAGTTGTTCTCAGTATTAACATGTGTGTTTGCAAGCATTTGTGTGTGTATGGAAATGTGTGTGTGTGTGTGTGTGTGTGTAATGAATGATACTCTGTGAAATACCTCACATTCTAAGGGGTAACATGGGACCACAGGCAGAACTGTCCTACCCTCTCCACAGGGCATTGGATTGAATGTGGAAATATTATAGTGTCTTTGTAAGGAAAATAGGACCATGGTTTTCCTGTGAGTTGCAAGGCTCCCTATCTTTCCTCTCAAAGTATCTAAGGGCAGCTCCTCTCCTCTGAACAGCTGGAGAACCTACCTTCCCACCCTTGGAGTAGGAACTGGTATGTAGTGGTTCTCTCTGACTGACTGAGACACAGTGGTCCAGGATGGGTAGTGTGGTTAGGGAGTGGGTTGCCAACTAGAATGTAGCCTGTAGGTATGAGCTGGAGGTCTGGTTGTGGCAGGCACAACCCTGCTGTGGAGGACTAGGTCTAACCTGGGAAGTATTAGTTAAGAGGGATGCTGCCTGAATTGGATCTAGGGAGAGTGTGATTCTGGGGAAGGGGGCAGCACTTAGATGTGGAGGGAGCTGAAAGGTAAGTACAAAACTGTGCTCAGGGTAAGCCTGGAGCTGCAAGATCAGACAGTCCACTCTGTCTTGGGGCTGGGGGTTGAGAGAGCTCTAGTAATATTATTCCAGTGTCAGAGCCAAGAAATCAGGGCTTAAGGAGGAGCCAGGACGGTTGGAGGATCAAGAAGCTCCTGGATGGTTTAGTAAATAGGGGACAGAAGCCCAAACCACCTTCTTGCTGGGTGCTAGGTGCCTGAGTGTGTGGATGTGACTGCTGGTCTAGAGGCCCAAAGATAGGATAGACAGCCTGGAATGGGAACAGGAACTAGAAAATATTTTCTGCTGTGATTTTTTTAAAAATGTCAATTCCATTAGAGTTAACATACATTGTTCTATTAGTTTCAGGTGTACAATATTGTGATTCAACAATTCTATACATTACTCAGTGCTCATCATGATAAGTGTACTCTCAATCTCCTTCATCTATTTCGCCCATGCCCCCCACTCACCTCCCCTCTGGTAACCATGTTTGTTCTCATTAGGAGTCTGTTTTTTGGTTTGTCTCTTTTTTTTCTTTGTTCATTTATTTCTTAAATTCCACATATGAGTGAAATCAAATGGAATTTTTTTCTCTTAACTAACTTATTTCACATAATATTGTACCCTCAAGATCCATCCATGTCATTACAAATGGCAAGATTTCATTCTTTATGGCTGAGTAATGTTCTGTTGTATATATATACCACATCTTCTTTATCATTCATCTATCAATGGATACTTGGGCTGCTTCCATAATTTGGCTATTGAAAATAATGCTGCAATAAACATAGGGGGCATATATCTTTTTGAATTAGTGTTTTTGTATTCTTTGGGTAAATGCCCAGTTTGAATTACTGGAATTAATTTAATTTTTTAAATTAAATTTTAATTAACTTTTTAATTAATTTTTAAAAAAACTTTTTGAGGAACCTCCATACTGTTTTCCACAGTGGCTGCACTAGTTTGCATTCTCGCTAATAGTGCATGAGGGTTCCTTTTTCTCCACATTTTTGCCAACAGTTGTTGTTTCTTGTGTTTTTGACTTTAGCCATTCTGACAAGTGTGAGGTGATACCTTGTTGTGGTTCTGATTTGCATTTCCATGATGATGAGTGATACTGAGCATCTTTTTATGTGTCAGTTGACCATCTGTATGTCTTCTTTGGAGAAATGTCTGTTCATCTCTTCTGCCCACTTTGTAATTGGATTATTTGTTTTTTGGGTGTCAGGTAGGTAAGTTCTTTACATATTTTGGATAATAACCCTTTTTCAGATATGTCATTTGCAAATATCTTCTTCCACTCTGTAGTTTGACCTTTTAGTTTTGTTGTTTTCTTTGCTGTGCAGAAGCTTTTTATTTTGAGGTAGTCCCAATAGCTTGTTTTTGTTTTTATTTCCCTTGCCTCAGGAGACAAATCTAGAAGAATGTTCCTATGGCCAATATCAGGGACATTACTGCCTGTGCTCTCTTCTAGGATGTTTATGGTTTCAGGTCTCACATTTAGGCCTTTAATCCATTTTGACTTTATTTTTGTGTATGGTGTAAGAAAGTAGTCCAGTTTCATTCTTTTGCATGTCCTGACCGGTTTTCCCAACACCATTTGTTGAAGAGACTGTCTTTTCCCCCACTAGATATTCTTTCCTGCTTTGTTGAAGATTAATTGACCATATAATTGTGGGTTTATTTTTGGGTTTTCTATTCTGTTCTATTGATCTATGTGTCTGTTTTTGTGTCAATACGATACTGCTTTGATTACTATAGCTTTGTAATATAACTTGAAGTCTGGAATTGTGGTATCTCCAGCTTTGCTTTTCTTTTTCAAGATTGGTTTGGCTATTTGGGGTCTTTTGTGATTCCATACAAATTTTAGGATTGTTTGTGCTAGTTCTGTGAAAAATGCTGTTATATTTTGATGGGGATTGCATTAAATGTGTAGATTGCTTTGGGTAGTATAGACACTTTAACAATATTTGTTCTTCCAATCCATGAGCATGGAATGTCTTTCCATTTCTTTTTGTCGTCTTCACTTTCTTTCATCAATGTTTCATAGTTTTCAGAGTATAGCTCTTTCACTTCTTTGGTTAAGTTTATTCCTAGGTACTTTATTATTTTTGGTGCAATTTAAATAGGATTGTTTTCTTAATTTCTTTTTCTGCTGCTTCATTATTAGTATATAGAAAAGCAACAGATTTCTGTACATTGATTTTGTATCCTGAGACTTTATTGAGTTCATTTATCAATTCTAGTAGTTTTTTGGTGGAGTCTTTAGAGTTTTCTATATATACTATAATGTCATTGGCAAATAGTGAAAGTTTTACTTCTTTCTTACCAATTTAAAGATTTATTTATTTGAGAGACAGAGAGAGACAGACAGAGCAGGAGCAGGGGGAGGGGAGAAAGGAGAAGCAGACTCCCCTCTGAGCAGAGAGACTGACATGGGCCTCAATCCCAGGACTCCGGGAACATGACCTGAGCTGAAGGCAGATGCTTAACTGACTGAGCCACCCAGGCACCCCATTCTTCCTTACCAATTTAGATGCCTTTTACTTCTTTTTCTTGTCTGATTGCTGTGGTTAGGACTTCCAGTACTATGTTGAAAAAAGTGATGAGAGTGGACTTCCTTGTCTTGTCCTGATCTTAGGGGCAAAAATCTCAGTTTTTCACCATTGAGGATGATATTAGCTGTGGGTTTTTCATATATGGCCTTTATTATATTGAAGTATGTTCTCTCTATACCTGTTTTGTTGAGGGTTTCTGTCATGAATGGATGTTGTACTTGTGAAATGCTTTTTCTGCATCTATGGAAATCATATGGTTTTTATTCTGTCTCTTGTTGATGTGATGTATTATGTTGATTGATTTGTGAATATTGAACCACCCTTGCATCCCAGGAATAAATCCCACTTGATCATGGTGAATGATTTTTTTTTTTTTGTATTGTTGTATTTGGTTTGCTAATATTTTGTTGAGGATAGTTCTCTTTATAGTTTTCTCCATAGTTCTCTTTTTTTGTCTTGTCTTTATCTGGTTTTGGTATCCGGGTAATGCTGGCCTTGTAGAATGAATTTGGAAGCTTTCCTTCTTCTATTTTTTGGAATAATTTGAGAAGAATAGGTATTAACTCTTCTTTGAATGCTTGGTAGAATTCACCTGTGAAGCTGTCTGGTCCTGGACTTTTGTTGGGAGTTTTTTTTTTTTTATTACTGATCCAATTTTATGGCTGGTCATCAGTCTGTTGAAATTTTTTATTTCTGCTTCACTTTTGGTAGATCACATGTTTCTAGGAATTTATCCATTTCTTCTAGGTTGTCCAATTTATTGGCATACAATATTTTATAATATTTTCTTATAACCCTTTGTATGTCTGTGGTGTTGGTTGTTAGTTCTCCTTTTTCATTTCTGTATTTGTTTATTTGAGTCCTCTCTGTCTCTCTCTTTTTTGTTTTTATTTTTGATGAATCTGGCTAAAGATTTATCAATTTTGTTGATCTTTTCAAGGAACCAGCTCCTGGTTTCATTGATCTGTTCTATTTTTTTTTTTTTTTTTTTAGTCTCTATTTTGTTTAGTTCTGCTTTATTATTTCCTTCCTTCTGCTGGTTTTGGGTTTTGTTTGTTCTTTTTCTAGCTTCTTTCAGTGTAAGGTTAATTTTTTTATGTGAAATTTTTCTTCTTTTTTTTAAGATTTTTATTTATTTCTTTGAGAGAGAGAGTGCACGAGTGGGGGT
>NC_138377.1:83238230-83309032 GCF_054177405.1 Leptonychotes weddellii
TTAACTGACTGAGCCACCCAGGTGCCCCAATTTTTCTTACATCTTGAAGTAGGCCTGTATTGCTATAAACTTCCCTCTTAGAACAGCTTTTGCTGCATCCCAAAGATTTTTGGACCTTTGTGTTTTCATTTTCATTTGTCACATGCATTTTTTTTGATTTCCTCTTTGATTTCTTGGTTGACTCATTCATGTTTAGTAGCATGTTATTTAACCTCCTTGTATTTGTGTTCTTTCCAGATTTTTTCTTGTGGTTGATTTCTAGTTTCATAGTGTTGTGATCAGAAAAGATGCATGGTATGACTTTGATCTCTTTGAATTTGTTGAGACTTATTTTGTTGCCAGACATTCTGGAGAATGTTCCATATGCACTTGGAAAGACTGTGTATTCTGCTGTTTTAGGATGGAGTGTTCTGAACATATCTGTTAGATCCATCTGGTCCAATGTGTCATTCTAAACCACTGTTCCTTGTTAATTTCCTATTTGAATGATTTATCCATTGATGTAAGTGGGGTGTTAAAGTCCCCTATTATTATTGTATTATTATCGATTACTTCTTTTTTTGTTTGTTATTAGGCACTTTATGTATTTGGTGTGCCCATGTTGGATGCATAAATATTTACAATTGTTATATCTTCTTGTTGGATTATTCCCTTTATGATTATATAGGGTCCTTCTTTATCTCTTGTTATAGTCTTTATTTTAAAGTCTATTTTGTGTGATGTAAGTATTCCTACCTTCGCTTTCTTTTCACTTCCTTTTGCATGCTAAATGCTTTTCCATCCCTTTACTTTCAGTCTGCATGTGTCTTTAGGTCTGAAATGAGTCTCTTGTAGGCAGCATACAGATGGGCCTTGATTTTTAATCCATTCCATAACCCTATGTCTTTTGATTGGAGTATTTAGGCCATTTTCATTCAAAATAATTATTGATGGTAGATACTTGCTTTTTAGTTGTTTTTGTAGTTCTGTGTTCCTTCTGTTGCTCTTTTCTCTCATGATTTGGTAGCTTTCTTTAATGATATACTTGGATTCCTTTCTCTTTATATTTTGCATATCATTTTTTTTTTAAAGATTTTATTTATTTATTTGACAGAGACAGAGATAGCAAGAGCAGGAACACAAGCAGGGGGAGTGGGAGAGGGAGAAGCAGCTTCCTACCGAGCAGGGAGCCGTATGTGGGACTTGATCCCAGTACCCTGGGATCATGACCTGAGCCGAAGGCAGACGCTTAATGACTGAGCCACCCAGACACCCTCTATTATTGGTTTTTGATTTGTGCTTACTTTTAGGTTTGTATATGCATATGGCAGTCTATTTTAAGTTGATGGTCATTTAAATTTGTATCCATTATTTAATCCTTTCTCCACCATGTTTTAGGCATATGGTGTCATACTTTACATCCTTCTATTTTGTGAATCACTTTTATAGATACACTTACTTTCACTGCTCTTGTGCTTCCCACTTTTCTTACTCCTACTTCTGTTTTTTTTTTTTTCTTCCCTCAGAGTCCCCTTTAAGATTTCTTTCTTTTTTTTTTTTTTAAAGATTTTATTTATTTATTTGACAGAGAAAGACACAGCGAAAGAGGGAACACAAGCAGAGGGAGTGGGAGAGGGAGAAGCAGGCTTCCCGTGGAGCAGGGAGCCTGATGCGTGACTCGATCCCAGGACCCTGGGATCATGACCTGAGCTGAAGGCAGACACTTAACCATCTGAGCCACCCAGGCGCCCCCCCTTTAAGATTTCTTGTAGGCCTGGTTTTGTCATGATAAATTCTTTTAACTTTTGTTTGTCTGGGACTCTTTATCTTTCCTTCTATTTTGAATGATTACCTTACAGGATAAAGAATTCTTGGTTTAAGTTTTTTCTTTCAGTACTTTGAATATATCAGCCACTTTCTTCTGGCTTGTAAAGTTTCTGCTGAAAAATCAGCTGATTAGCCATATGTTTCTCTTGTATGTGACTGTTTTCTTTTGCTGCTTTTAAAATTCCCTATCAGTACTTTTTGTCACTTTAATTCTATGTGTCTTAGTATGGACCTTTTTGCATTGATTTTTTTGGGGGCTTTCTGTGCCTCCTGGATCTGGATTTCTGTTTCCTTCCCCAGATTTTGGAAGTTTTCAGCTATTATTTCTTTAAATACATTTTCTGCTCCCTTTTCTCTTTTCTCCTGGGATCCCTATAATGTAAATGTTATTATGTTTGATGGTATTGCTGTGTTCCCTAAATCTATTTTCATTTATTATTATTTTTTCTCTCTCCTGTTCAGCTTGATTGCTCTCCATTACTCTGTTCTCCAGGTTGCTGATCTGATCTTTTGCTTCTTCTAGCCTACTATTTATTCTCTCTAGTGTATTTTTTTAATGGAAAATAATTACAATTTTTAATTTGTTAAATTTAAGGAAAGAGCCCGAATTTGGAAAACAATATCAGATAAGTTGTGTTTTGGAAAACAATATCATGTAAGATGCAAGAGTAAGAAAGGAGTACAAAAAACTTATTATTCATAGACAATACAGTTGTGTATGTAGAATCTTAATGTATTTTTTATTTCATTTATTGTGTTCTTCATCTCTGATTGGTTCTTTTTTATGTTTTCTATCTCTTTGTTGAGGATCTTACTGAGGTCTTCCACTCTTTTCTCAAGTCCAGTAACTATCTTTATGACCATTACTTTAGACTCTCTATCAGGCATATTACTTATCCACATTTCATTTAGCTCTCTTGCTGCATTTTTGTCCTGTTCTTTCATTTGGGACATATTTCTTTTTCTCCTCATTTTATCTAACTCTTGGGGTCTGTTTCTATGTGTTAGGAAAGTCAGCTACATCTCCTGCTCTTGAAAGTAGTGGCCTTATGAAGAAGAGATCCTGTAGTGCCCTGCAATGCAATGTCCCCTGTTCACCAGAACCTGGCACTTCAGGAGTGTCTCCTATGAGTGTTATGTGTGTTGTGTATGCCCTATTGTTGTGGCTGAGCCATGTTAGCCTTCAGTCCAGTCATCTGCAATGCTCTCTTTGTCTGCTATGGACAGGGTTTGGTCCCTGTGTTGTTAGTGGGCCAGTTTGCAGCTTCCTTGGGCTTGAGTTGAGTCAGACCAGGTGTTGCCAGAGATGCAGGAGCACCAAATTGTTGGGCATGCTTCGTGTGTTGTCCCCTGAGAAGCTTTCATTCGTGGGTGGGGCCTGTAGTCAGATCTGATGTCTATCCCTAGCTCACTGCTGGAGCCGTAGTTAGATCAGTGTGTGTAGTTATCTTCCCTTCTTCCCAGGGCTGGAGTCACTTTGGAGTGGTGCTGGCCCCTGTCAAGGCTGTTTGCACACTGCCAGGCTGTGGTACCACTTTGGATGGGCTCCAGCCAAGAGCTTATTGGAGGAGGTGCATCCACAGGAGAGTGTGGGGGCAGGGCAGGTGGTGTTTTTGCTGTGATTTTTTTTCTTTTTTTTTGATGGCAACACATAAGGATGAGGCCCTCATCTATTCATTTAGTCAACCAGTCAGTCAACAAACACTTGAGTGTGTACTATATGTGAAGCACAGAGCTAGGAACCATGGAGGGTACCAGGAAGGAAAGACCTAGACTGAGCAGCTAAAGTCTATACTGGAAGTTGTGGCATGCGCATAAATTATGACCACAGGGAACAGAAAGTGTTAGGAATGTCTGGAGGGTGGAGAAGAGATTAAAATCAGCACGTAACTGACTCACAGTAGAATTGGTAAATATTTGGGGTGCCTGGGTGGCTCAGTCAGTTAAGCATCTGCCTTCGGCTCAGGTCATGATCCCAGGGTCCTGGGATCAAGTCCTGCATCAGGTTCCCTGCTCAGCAGGAGCCTGCTTCTCCCTCTCCCTGCCACTCCCCCTGTTTGTACTCTCTCTCTGTCAAGTAAATAAATAAATAAAATCTCGAAAAAGAAAGAATTGGTAATTATTTAAAATACTTAACTGCCCATGAAAAGGCCAGGAATGTGGTCAGTGGATGAAGGTAGCTGGGTTAAACTTACTTAAACTTAGCTCAGATCTGATTCTTGTTTCATTCCATAAGCTAGATGAAGGTTCATGGGTTGTCCCAATTTCTCATGGCTTTTAGTTGTTGGTTGGCATCCTTCAGAAGTCATTAGTTTCCAACAGCTACTGATGACCTGCCATACTTCTTTTTCAAAGGTAACTTTCTTTCCAACGGATGCTTTCACCATGGGTATCCCATTCAGGGAAGCCCCTAAAGTGTAGAACTTGTGGGCAGGCTGGGATTTTTACACAGACACTGACTTACATGTGTTTGAAGACTCCGTCCTGGCCTACTCCAGTGACACATACTTTCCACATGAACTGCCGAAGAATTGGATTAAACCTTTCTCTTGGCCCTCATTCTTGATAGCATTTGTCTAGACTTTTCCTGCAATCTCACCACAAAATAACAAAAATACTGACAAAAATAATGGAAAAGATGGCAATTACCCTGCCACGAACTCCTCCCTGCCTTAGGTTGTCGCCACAACAGATAAAGCCTATTTTATGGGAGACCAACCACTGCTACAATTCCTAAAGTAAAGTTTATTTGCACAGAAAAATAAAGGCAACTTTTTATTTGTCACCCTGCAGAGAAGAAATATGATTCCTGTCCTCTTGCTTCATATTAACCTTCCTTTTTCCTGCACATTTTCATCCCCTGGTATCTGATCATTTTACAGAAAGGAGGATTTCTGCTTTTGACCTTACCTCTTGCTGTTATAACATTCCAATTTTCAAATGGTCAGTCACCATTTGCCATTTTGCCTTTTTTTTTTTTTTTCCAGGGGGGCATGTCCGAAGCTTAAGCATACGAGACTCTGGGCCATTTTTTTTAAAAAAATGCTTGCTAGGTTTCCCATGTGATAGTGGCTCCTCAGGAAAGCTATTCTTTCATGCAGCCGTAGCACCAGCATTGATCAGTGGGAAAGTTCAAGGCGGCAACTCATCAAGCATGGCTTCAATACCACATTCCAGACAAGGTCTGCAATAAATAAGAGCAGTAACAAAGAATCATATTTTCTTCTTGCACAGAAAATCAGCAATGGCATAGTTCTAAATTTCAGGGTTCAGGCATGGTGTCTTCTTCCTGCACTGTAATTTGAAAGCAGGATGGCTTTCCTCTCTGAGAAGTTACATCAACATGCATTTTTAGCTGTCCTTTCCTTAGAAACTGAGCCATAATGAAATTAGTTCTGAATTTTGCAGGTTGATTGGGGATTTTTCAGCTTGGGCATTGATTATCATTTGGGTTGTTCAGATAGAACCTGTATTGTCAAACATGTTTAGATTTTCTCACATTTGTTTTAATTGACTCATCTCCCTTTCCCTCTAACCTCGCTCCCTCCGATAATAACATTGAGTTTTCCATGTGATTGTACAAAAAGAACAATCTTTTGCTCTAAGTAGGTAGGGAAAATTTTTTTCTTCAAATGGCAGTGTGATAAAAAAATATACACCCTATGAGTCCCTCACGGATTATTGCTATTGATTTCTTTGCTTGAAACGTGGAAATGTTACCAGATGGGGTGTTAGGAGTAGGTGTGAGGGTGCAAATGCGGCTTATTGCTTGTTGACTAAAAAATCAGTGAAAACCTTCACCATTTGTGTGCTTGTGTTATATGTAAAGGTGAATTTTAATCCCAAACTAGTCCTTATATAAAGCTTCATGCAATGCAATAAGCAACATTTTTAAGGTAAATTTGTATTTGAAAAAAAATTTTATGGCAGACTCAAAACACATATAGATTTCAAGTATTTGGTTTCTCTGGCTTATTGAAACACTGTCATTGTTGTTTTAAGTTAATTTGACCAATGAAATTTGCTTATCACAACCAGATTTCTGTTGTGTTTGTTTTCATCTCTGTACTCTCCCCAGGCTGCTCCTTTGAGCTTCCTGTGTTCTCCTGCTCAGGGAAGTGTGAATCGAATTGCTGTGGGTTCTGGAAGCTAGGTGCCTGTGTGCAGCACTTGGACACTGAGCCCGACCCTCAGGGACCCACCCATTAGGAAAAAAAAAAAGGCTGACCTTCTGTCACTTTCCTTCTCCTCCCTTTTAATGATTCCTTCTCTATCCTTTTGAGAAGATCTTTCCAGCCCTTTGACCCCTGTTAGAAGAGGAAGGCTTAAACAGCTAAAAGTACCCTCGGTCTCAAGGCTTGCCAAGGAAAGCTCAAGAGGCCTTTTAGGAAATGCCAAAAGACAAGGGCCTCAGTTTTCAGTGCATTCAGAAGGCAGATCTCACCCCGACACCATTTCCCTCCTCATTTATTTTATAGAAGCAACCCTGCCTCCTACCCTCACTTGTCAGTGCCACTGGAATCGACACATTCAGAGAGCAGCTGACTTTTAATGATAGCCCTTGGACTGTGTGAGAGCTATTGTGCAATTTGAGAAAGAGCACGGGAAATGTGTGTGTGAGGTGGGTCACTGGGCTGCTACTCCATGGCTCCAGGTCCAGCTCTGGTTTTCACAGAATAACAACCACCACTGGGTAGGTTGCTGCCCACCTAAAAATGGTGAGATGCTGAGGGCGGGGTTTTTTAAAGGAGAGCAATTGTGGATCCCCAGGGCCTGCTTGTGCTTTGTGATGTGACTCTGAGTCGTACAATTGAAATGGCGGCTAACACTGAATAATGTGGTGTTTTCAAGTGGTAGGCATTATTCCATATAATATGCTATGATATGTATATTCAAATATTTAAATATTCACACTACAGTGCTGAAGGTAGGAACCATAAAACTGAGGAAAAGAGAAGACAAGTGCAGCGTTACCGTAAGAAACTTTGTATGGAAGCTCAGCTCTGCCAATTATTAGCTCTTTGACTTGGGTGAATTGCTGAACCTTTCTGAGCCTAAATGTTCTCATCTATAAAATGGGGATTGTTAATTCAACTTCCAGGATCATCATGGGAATTTAATGGGAATGCAGTAAAGTCCTGGGTCTCCCCCTCCTTTCTACTCTTTTAATAGCACCCCTGACTCTTTTCCAGGTGCCCATCATTAATAGGTACTGACAGAGAACAGCAAAATCAGTGAATTTTAGGCACTATGCTCAAAGAACGGGGTGATTCTCAAAGAGGTGGTTTACTTTTCTTCTTCTGGGAGAAGCTATACACAGTCTTTTATCTGTGTCACAGGAAAGAATCCAAACCCAGTAGCATCAGTCAATTACAGTTGAGTTGGGAGTGGCTAAAAGGATTAGGTATTTGACCCCATATTATAAGATATTTGCTGTCATTTCTACTGCAGGAAAGGGAGGAATAAAAGTAGGATTTAAAGGTTCATGTTCTCACTCCAATTAACCAAGTGACCCCTTCCCCTATTCTCTTTATCTTCAGTATGCACATACATGTGTGAATGCATGTGTTCCTATATAGGATACACTTGTATGCTTTCTGCAATAATGATATATTTGAAAGTAAAAGGATCTAAAGGGCTTAAAAATATTTTCCCTGATTACAAAAGGAATGCATGTTTATTTTATAGGCATGTATATTTTATATAAATGCATGTATATTTTATATAAATATAAAAATATAAAGAAGATACTAATTTCTTCACTCAGGACACAGAGATAACCATTTTATTTTGTTTTATTACTTTATTTTTAAAGATTTCACTTATTTGAGAGAGAGAGGGAGCATGAGCGGGGGCAGGTTGGACAGAGGGAGAAGCAGACTCCCCCGCTGAGCAGGGAACCCGATGTGGGGCTCTTTCCCAAAACCCTGAGATCGTGACCTGAGCTGAAGGCAGATGCTTAACTGACTGAGCCACCCAGGTACCACAGAGATAACCAAGCTTTTTCTGTGTACACATATGCACGCACACACACACACACTCTTATGATAGCCTATAGACTCTCTTTTTATTTTATTTTTTTCAGTAGGCTCTATGCCCAACATGGGGCCCAAACTCATCACCCTGAGATCAAGAGTCATATGATCTACTGACTGAGCCAGCCAGGTGCCCCTACTTTTTCTCTTAATATTATATTTTGAACATTTCTCTTTATCATTAATGTATTGGTTACTCATTGATGCATAAAACCAACATAAAACCTAATGGCATAAAACAACAGAATAATTTTGTTATCACTTTCATGGTTCTGGGGTTGACTAGGCTCAGCCAAGTAGTTCTTATGCAGGGTATTCCATGCAGTTGTGTAGGAGGTGGCTTGGGCTAATTATCTGAAATTTGCTTACTCACATTTTGGTACCTGGGCTGGAAAGACCCAGACAGCTGGAGGCTAGAATAGCTGGTTTCTTGGGCATTTCTCCCAGTCTCTAATAAGGTCTCTCCTGCATGATGGCTTCAGGGTAGCCATGCCTCCTACATGGCAGCTCAGGGCTCCACAAGTAAATGTCCATAAAGAAAGGCCAGGCTGAAACTAACTCACCTTAAAATTTTTTTTAAAATTTTCATTTCAGTATAGTTAACATATAGTGTAATATTAGTTTCAGGTATACAATATAGTGATCCAACAATAAAAATATGGAACACTTCATGAATTTGTATGTCATCCTTATGCAGGGGCCATTCTAATTTTCTCTGTATCATTCCAATTTTAGTATATGTGCTGCTGAAGCAAGCACTAACTCACCTTTTACGACTTAGTTTTGGAAGTCACACAGCCTTCCTTCTGCCACATGCTAGTCACCAAGACAGTCACAAAAGCTCACCCCAAAGCCCACAGAAGCTCTTTCCTTGAGACATAGACCTCTTGAATGGTTTTTTAGTTTCTTATCAGTGATGTCACAAATTTAAAACAACAGAGATTTATTATCTTACAATTTTGGAGGGCAGAGTTCTGAAATGAGTTCCCTGGGCCAGAATCAAGGTGTCCTAGCAGGCTCTAGGGAACAATCCATTTCCTTGCCTTTTCTAGCTTTGGGAGGCTGCCTACCCTCCTTGGCTCATGACTCCTCTGTCTTTAAGGCCAGCATTGTATCATCTTCAAATCTCTCTCTGGCTGTGACCCTCTGTGTTCATCATTACATTTTTTTTTTCTTCTGACTCTGATCCTCCTGCCTCCCTCTTACAAGGACCCTTGATTACATTGGGCTCACCTGTATAATCCAGAATAATTTTCCCATCTCAAGGTCCTTAGCTTAATCACATCTGCAAAATTCCTTTTACCATGTAAGGTAAGATATAGTCACAAGTACCAGGGATTGGGATGTGGATATCTCTGGGGGACCATTATTCAGCTTTCCACAGTGGGAAATGGCAAGGGTCTGGAAGAGCATATGCAATCAGAAATATTGTTGCAGTAATTTTTGGAAAATACGATCTTCTGCAATTAAATGATTTCAGTGGTTGCATAGTATTTTACTGTATGACTGTCACTATTTACTTAGCCTTTCTCTGTTAAGCATTTAGGGTGTTTCTAATATAAAAAACCCTAGAAAGAACAAACATCACTATGAATAAACATTTGTGTAAATCTCTGATGTTTTTTAGGATAAATTGCTAAGGATGAAATTGTTACATAAAAAATAAGGATATATATATAAACTGCCGAACTGCCGTCCAGAAAGGGGTCACCAGTTTTCCAGCGGCATTATATAAAAGTGTTTATTTTTCTGCATTCTCTCACCATTGAGTATAATGATTCAAAAAAATGTTTGCAGATTTATAGGCAGAAAACATCATCTTGCTTTCATGTGTATTTTCTTGAGTATCGGTGAGGTTAAACATTTTTTCATATGTTTATTCATGATTTCTTATTTTCTTTTTTGTTCATTGGCTATTCATGATTTCATTTATTTTTGTATACAGGGTGGTTATATTTTTCTTATTGATTTGTAGGAACTCTTTATATATAAGGTATGTCAAAACTTTTTCATCATTTAATGCAAATGATAGTTACAGTTTTATACTTTATCAAATAAAGTATCTTTTCCTTTGTTGTTTCTTCCTTTCTTTTTATGATTAAATATTCCTTCCTTACCTACATCAGATAAGTATTCACCCATATTTTGTTCTTGTTGCTTTATGACTTAATTTTATAATTCTGACTTTTTAAATAAAGATTTTATTTATTTATTTGACAGAGAGAGACATAGTGAGAGAGGGAACACAAGCAGGGGTAGAGGGAGAGGGAAAAGCAGGCTTCCTGCGGAGCAGGGAGCCTGATGTGGGGCTCGATCCCAGGACCCTGGGATCATGACCTGAGCTGAAGGCATATGCTTAAAGACTGAGCCACCCAGGCGCCCCAATATAATTCTGACTGTTTAAGTGGTGTATTTACATATATTATATATGTGTTATTTTATCCTAACAGTGTGAAGAGGTAGATAGGAAAAGAGAGGAGTATAAGCATCTGATTTAATTTTATTAGAAATAAATTGCTAGCCTATTTACTATCTGATTCAGTCAATTCCCAATTATATATGGTAAATGGGAGCTAGAAAGAACAAGGGTAAAATATACATCCACTGATAATCCCCCAACCACATTTCATGACATGTCTGTGCTCAGAAACACTCTAATGGCATTATATTTTGAGGGCATAGTACTTTAGGTATCTCTCCATGGTCACATCACAGAGATCAGTGATCCTGTGGTCTATTTGGGTGACCTTCTTTCTATGACAGAAAAAAAAAATCCTCTCATATGATATGCAAATGAGCTGCCTTTCTCCAGAGGAACTATGACTGATGGTGCCTCAGGTATATTTCTTGTCTTATAGGCCTAATCTCTAACCATTAGAGATTGATTCCTATAGGATAAGTCCTTGTTTCTATGGGAAGTCCTTTAAGAACACTCCAGACAACACTACATATACTATGAAGAATCACTGGAACTGTAGAATGAGTGTATCAAAAATGGTTGAAAGGATTTCCTCTTTTTCTAGAGGGTGAAACAGAACATGCTCAGATCACTGGGGAGGATGTAAGGGAATGGGGCAACACAGAATGGTTATGGGGCAGCCAGAGGAAGGAGGTGGGCAGATACCTGTACAGGTGGGAGGATCTTGCAGGCTGAGTCAGACCAAGGACAATGGTATAGTGTGACAGAGTGAAAAAAAGAAAAGATATTTTTTTTTAAAGATTTTATTTATTTATTTGACAGAGACACAGCGAGAGAGGGAACACAAGCAGGGGGAGTGGGAGAGGGAGAAGCAGGCTTCCCGCGTAGCAGGGAGCCCAATGCAGGGCTTGATCCCAGGACCCTGGGATCATGACCTGAGCCGAAGGCAGATGCTTAACCGACTGAGCCACCCAGGCGCCCCAAAAAGAAAAGATATTACATGCTAGGTATTCACAACTTTCTTCGTCTTCATCTCCTCCACCACCCTCAATTTTGCCAATTTCTTTTTGGTTCTTTATCATGCAGAATAATAATAATAATGGGTAAATACATGTTTTTGAAAGCCCACTATGTACCGGGTATTGTGCTGGGGTTATAGCAGGAAACAAAACAGACAACACCTACCTTTATGGAGCTTGCACTCTAGAGAGGGAAGACGGAAGGTAAAGGAGTAAAATATATGTCAGATGGTGGTAAGTGCTATGGAAGTAGAGAAAGCCGGGAAGGAGGATGGGGGTAGAGAGTGTGGGATAAGAATGTCCAATTTTACCTGGGGTGGGTTGAGCAGGCCTCACGGTGAAGGTGGCATTTGAGCAGAGGCCTGAAAGAGAGGCAAGAGTGAAACAGGTGCACATCTAGATAAAGAGTGTTTCAGAACAGAGGTAACAGTCAGGCCAAGACTCTGAGCCTGGAGGGTACCTGGCTCATTGAATGGGCCCTTCATTACTGACAGAAAAGAAGGATAGAGGGAAAGGAAAAATAAGAAAAAAAGGAGTCAGTGGGGACTGGATACCCATGATATTTGGGAAGAGTTTTGGGTGAAAGAAAGTAATTTTAGGGACAGGTGCCATGTCTGTGGGAAGAAAATGATGGTGAAAGGGATTTTAAAAACCTTTGCTGGGTATTATGGGTGGAGTCATTGGGTAACTTCAGGAAATATTTAAATTGTATCATGCAGGACTGGGCTGCAAGTTGCCTAAGCATTATATGGGTTACATGAAGTAATCCAAGAATTTATTATTGTGATGGAGAAACAGTCATTGTTGTTGAACTAGCAGAGATGGTAGTCAGGAGAGCTGGGGGTGTGTATAAATATAAGGTAAGAGTGTGGTGATAGGAGAGGCAGCAAGAAAACTGTAGTATGGAGAATTAAGATAAATGGGGTAGAAAGTGCTGGATCATTTAAGAAGTTATTCCAGTGATAGGCCACCTGTCAGAATGGTCTAGTGGTGCTTGGTCTCGGTTGAAGGAGACCTGGGTTGCTTTAAGCTGCTAAGCTGGCTGGTTATAGAGCAGGGCTTAGGGGGATAGGTGTCTAGGGGTCAGGCCTGGCAGGGGGGGCAGTTAGATGGCATGGAGTACATAAAGGGTCCTAAAAAGGATCTAGGAAGACACAGCCTGTCTAGCTTGGCTTCATTTAACTAATGTCATCTAACATTGACAGATGCCTATCTAGAATGACAATCCTAACTTTAGTGCCTACCACAGTGTTTAGTGCCTTGTGGGTGTTCAATAAGTATTTTTTGAAAGATGAAATGACTGTGTTTGGTAGACTAACTTCTATGTGTTGTTCCTACCTTTAGGCATTTCTTGGTCCTAGTTTATAAACATGTCTCTTTAACCTGTTGCTGCCTATCACCTCTGTGACAATGTTTCCTTATATTTTCTCTTCTATTACCCAGAGGGTATTGGATGAGTGTAAAGAATGTGAACTTTGGAAAAATGTAGAATTTGATTCAACTCCTAGCTCTGTACTTTGAACAAGTGACCTCAGTTTTCTTATCTATAAAATACAGGTAACATTTCAGTGGTTAATTAGATTTTGGTTAAGCAAATATTCACTCTCCTCTTCCTCCCTCTTCCCGCATGGGAGGAATATACTTTCTCATCCTATTGATGTTGCGCTTGGCCATATAACTTAGTTTGGTCTCATGGTAGGTGGAGGGTGCTTCCCTGCACTTTGATTTTGGGACTGGTTTATGATTTGTTTTGACCAAGGCTTAAAGAAAGAGGTTTAGATGTCCTTCTGCAGTTGCGCTTTTACCTTTTGCTATGAGAATAGTATGTCTAAATAGCCACTGTCCAAGGAGAATGAAAGACCTGAACCCCACCTGCAGTTGAGTTCAGCTTAGATCAGCCAAACTGCAGCTGACTCACTGATTCATGAGTGAGAAATAAATGTTTATTGTTAACTGTCACTGAGTTTTAGGGTAGTCTGTTACACAGCATTATTGGATATAACTGACTGATACAATACCTTTTTCCTTCAGGTTACTTAGTGTTGTCAGAAATCTTGTAAAATGGCTACTTAATCTTAAGTATAGCATTGTGTCTGCTTTCAAGTTAACCCAAGGAAAGACTACAATTCCTTTTCTAGAACTACAGATCAACTTGGAAGGTTTGGATCCTACAACTGAAAAAGGGAAAATCATGACGTCTGATATCTCTCTGGTCACCAAGAACATAAAGTTCCATGAGATTTGGTGTGCCAAATCTGAAAGGCACTTTATCAAAGGCACATTAGCAAAGTCTTTACTTTTCTTTAAAGCTTGCTATGAGGTCCTGATGTTTGCCTGGCCTGCCCGTCAGAGGAAGGACTGATCTTTCCCAGATACTGGTGCATTGCTTTAATTAAATTAAATTAATTAATTAATTAATTAATTTTTAAAAATTTTATTTATTTGACAGAGAGAGACAAAGCAAGAGAGGGAACACAAGCAGGGGGAGTGGGAGAGGGAGAAGCAGACTCCCCGCTGAGCAGGGAGCCCGATGCGGCCCAGGACCCCGGGATCATGACCTGAGCCGAAGGCAGACGCTTAACGACTGAGCCACCCAGGTGCCCCTGGTGCATTGCTTTTAGAAATCACATTCCCTAAATACACTAAAGGCCTTGGCAGAGTGAAAAAATCATGGACAGTTGAGCCAGAAGACCTTTGTTTGGATCTTTTTTTTTGCCACTTGGTGTCTCTATGAACTTGGACAAATCAAGTAGTCTGTTTTCTTACCTTAACATGGGGTTGCTGTGAGGATAAATGCAATAATATAATGGTTAGTGCTTTGTGAACAGTAAAATCTTTAAAAATGTTTGTTATTTTAAGTGGAAGTGGTAATGAGTGGCTCCTCTGATTGACTGGAACAGGTGTGGGAAGCTCTCATACTAACACTATTATATACTCTTTTACATGGTTTTATTATGTCAGCTAAAGGGCTGCTGATCTACAAATCTGATGAAACTACCTAATTTGGCCCAGTTATAAATGACAGTAGTGAAATCTACTGAATAATGTGGAAAGGACATCAATGAGAAATCACACAGATGCATTGAAGCCATTAACTCAATTAAGATGTGCCTGCTCTGAGACCGTGGTACCAATAATAGTCTAAATGGATGTATTAATGGCAACATAAAGAGTTTCTACATCTGAAATCTATTCATATCTCTTAGTTCTCTAAATGTATGATGATTTTGTTTGGGGCTGGCTGAAAGATTTGGTTCTTCCTTTGGTAGTGGAATACCTGTTTAGGGAGTTTTTTGGCAATGGAACACATGAGTTTTAGAGTCAGAACTGCTAGGTCTGAAGGCTGGTTTCATGACTCATTAGGTCTGTAATCTCCTTGAGGCTCAGTTTCCTCATCTGTTAAAAGCAGACAATGGTTTTTATTTTGGGGTGAGGTTATTTTGAAGATTAGATGAGATGATACATACAAACATAACCTAGGCCAGAGAGCTCATAAGTGAGAATTTTTCTCCTCTCTTCCTTTTCTTCCTTCCCCATGAAGTACTAAGTGAATTCTTTTTTTTTTTAAGATTTTATTTATTTATTTGAGAGAGAGACTGAGATAGAGAGAGCATGAGAGGGGGGAGGGTCAGAGGGAGAAGCAGACCCCCCGCTGAGCAGGGAGCCCGATGCGGGACTCGATCCCGGGACTCCAGGATCATGACCTGAGCCGAAGGCAGTCGCTTAACCAACTGAGCCACCCAGGCGCCCCCTAAGTGAATTCTAAAACATTTCTTGAGACCTCTCAAGTGTGTTTTAGACTTAGTGTTTTTAGGACTAGAGTGTTTTTTAGGACTAGCTTTACTCTATTTGTTCCTCTGTTATCAATTAATTAAAAAAAAAAGGGCTTTCTAAGGAATGCTGGTTTTAGTTCTGGGCTCAAACAATGAAATATTTCCACTTTCTCAGGGAGTAGAGGAGTCAGAAGGCTAATATATGGAAATAAGTGCCCCATGAATGATTCTTATAATTTAGACCAATTAATGTTCTATGATTCCTGTGAAACAGGCAGAACACAGCACTCAAAAATCACTGGACAGATTGGAGAAGTGCAGGCCTGGACAGAACAGAAAGGGGTTAGTGAGAGTTCATGAATGAATAGCAAGTAGATGTATTTAATGCATTTACATGCCCAAATCCAGTGTTACAAATACATTTTGCAAAAATTCTTCTTTCTAAAAGTAAAACATTCAGTTAAAAGGGGGGAAATAACCATTGTGCTTTTAATGAACATTGATTCATGTAGACTTTACTATTAGCCTTGAGCAGATCTAAGGAAGAAGGCATATGAAGTTGCTATTAAGTTCCATCTGTTGACGGGGTTGAATGAGAATTCTGAAGGAGCCAATGAAAATTACATGCAAACATTATGGCCATTTGTTATCATTATAAAATGTGATAATGTCATTGCTGACTTACCAAGATGATGACCTGAAAGGCCATGACATTATGACGTTACATTTTATCAATAATGAAAAATTGCTGCCTTTGCATGGTGGTTGGTGAGCTCAGGCGACCATGGAAGGGGCTGCAAGCCTTTTTGTTTGTGCCAGACTGAAAATGGAAACAAACCAGCAGTTAGAGAGTCATTAGGTAGCCAAGGAAAACATGGCATCCTTTCTTACTCTATCTGCTGGGGAAGCAGGAGGACCTATTGACCCAAGAGATTTAATATTCATTCAGTGAGAGGCTTGCTTCCAAGCTGCTTAAATGGTGCTGTAGGACCCTTAATAACAAGTTTTAAGGCTTGTGGGAAAATGTGTTACCCAAAGAAGCTATGATGTGTGGGCATCAACAGAGATTGTGCCTTTTTGGGAAGGGATGCTGGGACCTAGTGGATGGGCTTTCATTCCAGAAATCAGGAAAGCTGATGTTAAGGCATCAGTTAGCTTATTAGCTTGTTGTTCTTAGATGGGAACTAGGAAATAGATTTCATGAGGAAGTTCATGCAGTTTTATTCAATCTTTAGAGGACATAATGAGGGTGAAAGAGTGATCCCAGATTATTCAAAACATCACATAGCATAGCTGTGTTCTTCTGACCAAGAGGGCGTGATAAATCTGGGACCTGTAGATGAGCAAAGAAAAACTTGAGCCCATATGCCGTGGCTGAATGGTCCACAAAAGCTTTGGCTTCCAAAACCTTCCTAGTAAATCATGCAGAGTTTGAGACTTTTGTGAGTCTGAGGAAAGATAATTTTCACAAAATATGAGGAAGGGGCAATGTGGTAACTTGTCTAGCCTGTTTATTCCCCCTTACATTTATTTTATCAGAGAGCTATAAAGAGTGGGCCACAAGTATAAAATGCCAAGTCTGGGCCCTAATATAAAAACTTGAAGGGAATGTAAAATCTTTAGATTTGAGGTGTAAAATAGATTTTCCTCCCTTTTCTTTTTTATGCAGGTGTTTCATGGCAGACACATAAAATACCTATTTATTTGTAGCATTTTTTCCCTTTGCAATCTATGCTTCTGCTTAGGTTTAGGGGAGTTCATATCAATATCAATTTCTTTGGAGGGAAATAAAACTGACCACCTTGGTCTGGACTTACCCAAAGGGATCATTTCCATCTACCTCCTCTGTTTTGTGCAGTTTCTGAGGGATGTGTATGTGTGTGCCTGCATGTCTGTGTGCACTGCCCCCTCTGCCCAGCCCTGAGAACCCCACTGGAGGCCATGTTTCTGAGCAGTAGGGTTCTGTCTGTTTTAATGCTGGTCTGACTGCCCATGTTCCTGGGGACCTCCTGCTTAGCCTGCCTGGTGAGACTTGCCCAGTCTCACTCTGCAATGCCAGTGGGTCTTCCCAAGGAACTTCCTGGTGGGAAGCTCTTCCCATGGCCACTTGGCTGCACTGATACCCATTCATCCTGTAATTCTCAGCTGCAGCCTCACCTGCCCACCTCCCTGAGCATGATGCACTGTCTGTCTCCCTCACTATGTCTCCTTCAATGTCTAGCATAGTGTTTGGCACAAGAGCTCAGTACATATTTGATAATGAGAGCTACTCCAAGAATTACTGCTAGAAATAAATGTTTATTAGCTTCTTCGTTCATCCCAAAACACCTAGGGAAACTCAGCACACTCTTTCCCTGCCCTGGCAAGAAGCATTCGTTCACGAAGTATGGTCCCTGGACCTGTAGCATCAGCATTACTTGGGAACTTGTTGGAAATGTAGAATCAGAAACTCTAATTTGGGGCCCAGCGATCTGTGTTTTAATAATCCCTCCAGGTGATTCTGATGCAGGCTCAAGTTTGAAGGGAATGTTTCATGATTTTTCTTGTCAACATAGTATTAGTTGAGCAATTCTCAAGTATCCTCTGTGCATGAAAAAGAAACAATTATGTTTTCTTTCCTACCTGCTTAGTTATGGCTTTTATGTCCTTTCCTTCTGAAAAACCTGGAAACAGGGGTACATAATTTGTTGAGTCGTCAGACCTGCCTGTTTTGTCTTCAGTCAGTTAAGGCCTTGTTCACAAATGGATAAATGGTTGTTTGGTCTAGCCTAATTTGGAAGGATACAAGATATCTCTCCTTTTTTTTTTTTTTTTTTTTTTAGAAAGGTGATGCCTAATGTTCAATTTTTGACTATTAATCCCTCTGGTTTGAAATATTATTAGATGACAGATATCCCTGGTATGGACAACACATTAAATTCTTAATGAAGTATATTTTATTAAGAATGGGTTTGTGGCAGAACCCTGGTGTTTCAGGAATTGCCATTCTAAGCTTCAACAATTTGCAAGAGGTCTTGAAGATTCATGATTTTTAGTAACTGTGCATATTGCAGTGGGAGCCAGTCACATCCCTCTCTGGTGGTAGAGTCTAACAGACTACCCAGAATCTTTTATCTTAAAGCATCTTTGCCATTTTGTTGTTTTCTGTTAAAAAAGAAAAAAAAAAGGAGAAGGGATAAAATAGCATAAGCTTAATGGGATTGTTGCAAGAATTAAACGAGTTAAAAAATGTGATCCATTTAGAATAAGGCCAGATAAATATTTAACATGTATGAGATACTGTGACAGTCATCTCCTTGTTCCTTTATAACTCTTGTTATAGTTTACTGTTATTCTATTTGAAGAAATTAATGCTTTATATTTTGCACATTGGCTACTGGATTTATGCATTTGAAGAGTCAAGATTTTGAGGTGGATTCAGATCTTCTCAATAGCAACAGTGTGGATTCTGATCAGCTGGCTAGTGGGGCAGTCTGAGTACCTTGGGAATCGGAGTAAAGGATGGAATGTTACTTGAAAGGGGAGCTAGACACTGAAATGGGCCATGAAATGGAAGGGAATGTTTGTGCTGAAGATAAATTTTGCTGGACTGAAGTAGTATTCTTACCTTTTTAGGAAGAGTTCAAGTGATCATTTTCTATTGACAAATATAATTTTGGCAGAAATGTCAGATGAGGTATGTGGGAAACCAAGTACACGATCCCCCGAGCTTAGGCTAACATATTTAGAGTGTGGGCCCAAACAAGAAGATTTTCCTACACAGTATAGTTAAAGGTTGCAAGGATGTCCTTTCATATCCATATGGCTTGCTTCCTGATGGGAGCAAAATCCCAGGACGTCTGCCAAGATGTATTACTTAATGTTTTCTGTTTCTCAAAGGTTCAGTAAGCAAAAGGGGTTATTCTGAGGAAGCTGCTGGGATGATGACAGGAACAAACACCTCGATGTATAAATTTGAGACCTTTAACCTCTCAGCTGTCAAATTTCAATATTTCTGGTCACAATGTTAAATGCACTCTAGTATCCATTTCAGAGAGCTCTGATGGAAAAATCAAAGTTTGCTTTTACTATTTACACACTGTTAGTAAGTTGTTAAAAGAAGAATAAAGCAAGTTGACTGCCAGCCATATTTTGTATTCGTGGCTTTACAGCTTCAGCATAATAAACCAGAACCTCTATTTTCTCTGTAACTTACAATGCATGCTCCAAATGACTGAGTATTATTGCCAGCTCTATATCCTCTACCTTTTAAGAATGGTAAACATAGCATGTTGGAGGTAAAGTTCAAAATCAGGACTATGGAAGGTGTAGAAAAATATGGGCTAAAACATGACATTAAGACCTTTTCATTTAAAATCAAATGTGTGGATGTACATGAAGGATGAAGCATGTGTCTGTACATATTCTCTCTCATTTCATCGTGTGTGTGTCATAATCTAAGGCATACTACTGGAATGGAGAACCGGGAATTCATAGCTGTTACTTGGATGCACTATTGCCTTTTGGTAGTAGTGCCATGTTTTGTTTTGTCCTGTGCGGTTCTGTAGACACGTCTTCCATCATAATGACCTTTCTGACAGCAGATGGGTGGGGTTTCCTCAAACCATTTTCCTTTCCAGCAGTAAGTAATAATTACTTGGAAATGTGTGAAAACGATGGAGTGGGCAGACTTACCTGAGGATCCATACGGGAAACTTCCTTTGCATTTCTCATTTTATTCTTTGTCAATACACTTGTGCAGAATGGAATGGTTAAGTTTTATCTGTTGAGAAATCTGTGAAGCTTAGGAATGATTCAATTCCACAGATGTTTTCAGGTGTCTTTCTGGGACTTTCTAAGCTGGATTGACCTGAGCCCGGGTAGGCTCCACATATCCATTTTACATGTATCTCTGCCCTACTGGGTACTGCAGCCAAAGCACCATGGAAAGGGCCACTGTGGGCCACTGCAGAGAGAGTGGACAGTGACAAAGCTGTGCTTCATGTCAGGACATGCATCATAGGCTCTGAATAAGTAATGACCATGGGCCTCCTGGGCATTCTCCATCCATACATATTGGAACACTTGCCTATTGACATATGTAAGTCCATTTCTGATATTGGTAAACTAAACTTTTAGAGCAAAAATCAATGTGGAGAATGTGTCCAAATTTGTAACAGTGGAAATTATTCATGTACGTCATGCCTCTCATAGAGAAATGAACAGTGATGGGGCTGGTGCCCGAGGAAGTACCCTGCTTTTTCAGTGCTATTATTTTCCTCTAGGTGTAAACAATAGCTTCTGATAGGAACAGCATCAAATCAAATCAAATCAAATCATATCCTCTCTTTTTAAAATTTTTTTATTGTTATGTTAATCACCATACATTACATCATTAGTTTTTGATGTAGTGTTCCATGATTCATTGTTTGTGCATAACACCCAGTGCTCCATGCAGAACGTGCCCTCTTTAATACCCATCACCAGGCTAACCCATCCCCTCACCCCCCTCCCCTCTAGAACCCTCAGTTTGTTTTTCAGAGTCCATTGTCTCTCATGGTTCGTCTCCCCCTCTGGTTTCCCCCCCTTCATTCATATCCTCTCTTTTATAACCTAATATATCTTTCTCTGTTGGTATTGCCATCTGCTTAGTGTGTAACTTTTACCACACAAGCAACTTGTCATTCATATTAGCACATGATATCTACTCTTCTTATGTTAATATTTCATGTGGATACATACAATTTCCTTGATAAGACTGTAAGCAGCTTGATGGCACAGTCTGCTTATGGTGTCCCAAACAGTGCCCCATGTGTCTTTGCTATCCCAAAGAACTTCTGACACCTCTTATTTCAAATTCCTACCTTTGCTTGACTCCCATTCAGTGTTTTTCATCCTGGAACTTCTATTTTTTTCAAGCCTACATTGCTCTATCCAGGGAACCAATTGTGTACCCAAAGCACTATCAACAAAGGTATTACAAGATATAGACTTTGATGAAAGGTATTGGGGAATCTGAGGAATGGTACATCACTGTTCAGACAAGTCAATATGTTAAGTAAATGTGGTCAGCATAATTGACCTGAAGTTTTCCAGTTTTCTCCAGAGCCAAGACATCTCTTCAGACATCTCTTCTTTAATCCCATGCCTGTTGCTAGATGACTTTTCATTCCAGGCCACTTGTCTCTTCTCTCCTCTTTTCTAGGTTCAGGGCCCTCAGTCCCCTTGTCTCTTGGGATGCTCCAGGAAATTGGAAAAGAAAAAGTCAGTTACTTTATTATGTAGAACAAATTAGTCTTCTCTTCATCTTACAATAAGCCTGAGTCAATAAACATGGATGTAAATGATTTCAATACTTGTGTAGGTGATATTTTGAGGCAGGAGAATATTGTAGCTATCCTATTCCACTGAGGTGAAAGCTGGCCCTGCTGCTGTCCTTTCAATGTCTAAGCTATTCCCATTATGTAATTACATAATTTAATTAAATATCACATAAATCTTACATAATTGATGAAATACCAGTATAAAAATTAAAGAGAATTTTTCCTACTAAAACTAATTTTTACCTCACTACTTTATTTAGCCAAAGATTTAGGAGTTACAGCATGGGTACACTGAAATATCCCATGATTTTTACCTCTGTATGCGTGAAGCTGGGTCAAGAGGGGATGAAAAGGCATCTTTTTTTCTGAGTTGAGGGGATAAGGAGTGGAGCACTCAAGCAGGAAAGATTATATATTTGTACATGCAGTGCATATACTGTAGAATCTCTCTTATCCATCCTCCACTCAACCTGCTTCTCCATTCCCTCTGGAGGACATCCTGACTGAGCCCAAGGCATTTTGAACTCCTGCAGTCAGTAGGCTGGCACTCAGGGCACTCATGCACTTAAACTTGAATTCATGCTTACCAAGTGTAAGTTGTGTTTGTTCCCCAACCTGCCTGTGCCACTTGTACTTATTATTGTAATTACATGATTTAATTAAATATCACATAAATCTTACATAATTGATGAAATACCAGTATAAAAATTAAAGAGAATTGTTTCTACTAAAACTAATCTGAGTGCTTTGGAAAGGCTTGATAATATCAAGTCTCTATAATTTTTCTGTTGTATAAAGTGTGGCTGAGGTGACTGTAAATAATTGGAAGAAATTATAAAAATCTACAAATCAGATGCTTTGCAAGTACCTTTAGGTTGTCATTCTGCTTTAAAGAAATAGAAACTGGAAGTTGTAGTTGAGGCAAAATGAATGTAAAATGAATGTAGTGAACATAAGCCAGTTTTTACAGAACCCTAATCAGAGGACCCACACTCAAGTCTTGATCCTACTTCAAAAGAAAACAAATGTTTTAAGGTTAAAAGCAGTGTTTAAGGTATGAGCCCATCACTAGGTTAACATTGATTTAACACATCAGTGTTAAATGATGAACCAATTATTTCCTTCCTTACCAACTCTTTCAGTTAGTTGATCACCCATGGGATCGTTGTCATGGTGAGAAGTCTACTACTCTCTGTGCACATACCTGGAACAAAATACAAGTGAAACCTCAGTGTTTTGGTGTTAATTCTCACACCATCTCACTAGGGTATCGGTGGGGTTTTTAGACAGGAGTATCCAGGGAACTACTCTTTAGTCTGGTTTTTGTTTTGTTTATGTATCTTAATGTCTCAGACCTGACTCTGGCCTTGCCCTGATCCAGATGACCAGAGCCATACCCTAGTCCATGTGCAACTGGTTACTTGTAACAGAACTAGCATACCAACAATGGAGAACACTCGATGTCTGCATTAGTAATTGCTCCAAGTTTAGTTTCTAAGGGACAGACTTTTGGCTTATTCTACACAGGCTTTAAACTGCATTCTTAGACTCCAAGTTATTTATGTGCTTAATTGCTAACTGTAAAATCCATGTAAATGTGAGAGGTGTAACTTCCCTCTGGTGGTATGGACAGTTGTTGGTGAATCTCTTCAAGGACTTGGGATGAGGGGTTTTCTTGACTTTAAGAGGGAAAAGGAATGTTACATGGCATAGTTTCTCACAGTTGCTTAGGAATTTCTTGCTGGTGGATTCTTGTTTAATTTTGTATCCCTGCACTTTAGTGGGTTATACAAACTCTTTAGCAAAGTTCCATTAAGTTTTTTTTTTTTTTTTTAACAGCACTTATGACTCTCTGACATTATTCTCCATCTATCAGTCTTCCTTTAGTGAATATGGATCCAGTGCAGTAGGGACTGATAGTTAAGCATTCTTTTTTTTTTTTTTTAAAGATTTTCTTTATTTATTTTGACAGAGAGATAGACAGAAGAGCACAAGCAGAGGGAGTGGCAGAGGGAGAGGGAGAAGCAGGCTCGGCACTGAGCAGGGAACCTGATGCGGGACTCGATCCCAGGACCCTGAGATCATGACCTGAGCCGAAGGCAGACGCTTAACCATCTGAGCCACCCAGGCGCCCAAGCATTCTTTTTTTGAAGTATCATAACTTAGAATAGTGCCTGGTACATAGTTGACATTTGATACACATTTGTTAAAAGAATACGGTTGTGGTAAATGACTTCAAATACTTGAGACTATGTTGTACTTAGTTGTCAGTTTATCTTTAAGAATTTCCACTTAGTCCCTTCTGTTATAGTTGTCAAGTAACATTGGTCTGGCTGACATCTGCTTGCTCTTCTGAAATTTCTTTATTTGCATAACTCTTAATGAAACAAAAGAAGTATATTTTATTAACCAGAATTCTTATGAAAGAATTTTGTTTGAAGGAAATGCTTTAATGGAAGGTTGGGGTAAAAAAGAGACCTACCAGAGTGGGCCTGAAGGTGAGTGTGTATGTTCTGTGTGAAAAGAGAGGAATGTCCTGTCTATTGTTCTGGGGACATAATGGACGAAGAGCAGGAAAGGAAAACAGGGCGGAGGCCATGAGAGATGGGCTAGAAGCTGTAAGTCCTCTGATGTCAACCCTTCCTCTGACCCTACTTCAAAATCTTCAGTAAGATTAATTCACCAAGGGGCGCCTGGGTGGCTCAGTCGTTAAGCGTCTGCCTTCGGCTCAGGTCATTATCCCAGGGTCCTAGGATTGAGCCCTGCATCGGGCTCTCTGCTCAGCAGGAAGCCTGCTTCTCCCTCCCCCACTCCCCCTGCCCGTGTTCCTGCTCTCAGTATCTCTCTTTCTCTGTCAAATAAATAAATAAAATATATAAAAAAAAAGATTAATTCACCAAATGCTTGGGTTTGGGTGAATGCGTGTGTGTGTGTGTGTGTGTGTGTGTATAAACTGGCTTTGTGATAACTTATTTGTGGGTTGAGGCTTGCACTAAAATCAACACAAAGTGAAAACTGAGGCAGCATGTGTGCAGCTTACTCTTGTGGAGTAAGAGTGACACCACAGCAGAGAGTCCTGTATGCTCCCTCAAGCCATAGGGAGGGCTCAGGACATCAGGAGGCCAAGGGCTGAGGCTGAGTCAAGTTTAGCTAGCTTTCCGAGGGACAGGGGGAATCTTACTTATTTGGTGCAGAGATGAGCATATACCACCAACTACTACAGACATTCTTTGAAAGTGGTTATTTGGATGAATAAAGAAAGCTGCTGGCTCAGAGCTCCCTGTGCTTCAGATGAGCCTATCATCAGGCAAAGACTCATGAATGAAGTTGTCAAGGTGCAGTCCTGGGGATTGGTGCCAGTCAGGTGGAGAAGTCACTGGTGCCAGTCCTTTTGCTCCTTCTCTTTGAAGGGGCTGCCCTCTCCTCAGGTTGCCAAGCCAAGGTGCCCATACCCACTATGGTGGCCACCTTCAGGCATTTCGCCAAGTTTAAAGTGATAATTTTTCAGAGATGTGTATTTTTTAAAATTGGAATGAGTGTGGTTTTTCTAAATTTAGCAGAAAGGCTTGACTTTCTTAATAAGTCTCCTATTGACACTAAAAATGAAGTGAGCATTTTACTGAAGAACTGACTTCAGTGAGCCAAAGTTGAGGTATTATTCTTTGGCTTCCCCAAAGCCTTCTGGGGGAAGGCTTTCCTAAGGGCATTGAGTGGCACACTCTCCAAAGTAGATTCGGAGGCCATGAAGTTGTAGAACTGCAAACATACTGAGGCATGGCTTCCTTGTTTGTGCTCTTCAGAGCTTTTGTTCTCATTTCTGTTATTATACCTATCATTTAACATTATATGTGATATTATGAGAGCCATCTCTCCCTTATTGCAAGCTCCTTGAGAGCAGGGACAAAATCTTATTCATCTTTTTGTCTTTAGCACTGTGGAGGGGACTGGACCATGAAACATGCTCATTAAAAGTGGGTGGGATGAATGAACAGAGAGATGGGCCCAATCTCCTTATTTTCATGAGAAAATTAAAACTTTCCCAAGGACACAAGTGAGTCAGTGGCAGAGTAAGGACCAGAAATGACTTTTCTGATTTAAGCGTTCTTTCTTATATTCCCTTTTCAAGAAACTTACTTGGAATGGAGTCCATACCTTATTTCCTTAGAGTCTCCCTGGATCACCTTATTTAAAATAGCAACTCCTCAGTCCCATCATCTTGTTACTGTCTATCTTATTTATTTTTCTTCATTCACCTTTCCTCCCTCCTCCCCTCCCTCCCTCTCTTGACTCTTTCCTTCCTTCCTTCCCTCTCTCCCTCCCTTCTTTCCTCTTTGCTCCCTCCCTTCCTCTCTTCTTCCCTTCCTCCCCCCTCCTTCCTTCCTCCCTTCTTCCCTTCCTCTTCTTCCTTCCTCCCTCCCTCCGTCCCTCCGTCCCTCCCTCCCTCCCTCCCTCCTTCCTTCCTTCCTTCATTGTGTAGGCTCCTCTACCAAGAGTAAAGTTTTATAACAGGGTTTTGTCCTCTTGTGAACTGCCATATTCCAAGCATCTATAACAATGCCTGAAGCATAGGACTTAATAATATTTGTTGAATTAATTGAATTACTCTGACTATACAGGTTTAGGGAATGCAAAATAACTTAATAGAACCCAAGTTTAACATCAAGAGAAGGATACATCTGTTGCATAGAGTTTGGTATTAGAAAGCTTGACCTCAAATGATGCTGGCATGCACTCTGCCTGGCTTTTGGCCTGGATCCCCTTCTGCATATGGGTAAGTGGGCATTGATTAGACGATTGCAGGATTATTGTTGGCATAAGCCCTCTGTGCAGTCAATTTTAGGGGTGGAGGTCATTGAAAGCAAAGTTGAATGTCATAGTAGCCTTTGTCTTCATATACCAGCAGCATCTGCAGAAGATGAATGATGTACCTTCTTTTTTTTTTTATTGTAAATGTTTTCTTTCTTCTTCTTTTTTTTTTAATTATTCTGATAGAAAATGTCAAGTAGCAAATACCACTCCTGAAAATTTTCCTTATGCATTGTGCACTGAGCTGGGTGGTTGATGGAGAGGCCCAGGAATGGTTTGGAGGGAGTAGAAACAAATAAAAGCAGGGTGGAAAGCAGCTTTGTAAACAGACAATTACTTCCTCTCTCTGCTGTTCATATCTGACAGAGCTACAGATGAAAAGGAATTGCCCAAATTCAGCCCTCGTTTCCCACTCTCTGCTTGGTTCTAGTATAGCCTCTCAGTTCTCAGCTGGTGGCTTCCACAGCTGCTAGGTCATAGCTAAGTGGCTCTAGAAGCTGTTGAGGGAGCAGTGTAACTAACCTCACTGAGGAAGGCTGAGCTGGGATTTGGGCCTAAGACATGGTAAGTCTTCCCCAGCATCACTACAAAAGGATTGATTGTGAGTAGGTGCTGGGATTCTTTTTCTCCCTTCTGCCTCCATCCCTAAAACCTGACAAGAGTTTATTTGTGGGATTTACACAAATCTAGTTTCTAGTGCTTTGATGGACTCATTTTACTGTTACTCCTCAATTAAATTTGGTCTCACATATGGTAACAGGGATATTAGTCAAAGACAGTTTAATCAATATCTTTTCATTGTATACATAGGTAGTCAAAAGTTCTATCATCTAAATTTATTTAGACAAACTATGAGTCTCCAGTACTTTAAGACCACAGCATTGGGTGATATATTGCAGTTGCTGAGGAGATTAAATTAATCCATGAGTTTTTGCTTTATTTACCCACTGTATGTGCCTAACCCTAAGGTGGGAACCTTAGTATCCATGAATATCCCCATTCAGCAAAGGGACTCAAAAGCTCCTTGAAACTTGGGTGTATCCACCTCTGTATTCCTCACTGGCTTAGGGTTAACCTATGTCTCTGTTGTATACCTGAGAGAATACATGGATGCACATTTGTGCCTTTATTCTTACCAGCTCTTTTTGTCTGGAATGCCCTCTCTCTCCTTTCTTCTGGCCTCCAACAGAGATATGCAAATAGTCATTAAAATTGTATTTGTTTTTTCAAGAGTTAGGTCAAAATTCACCTCATTGGTAGGCTTTCCTTGGCATTCCAAGTTGGTAATCTGACTGGAGATGCTGGGACCATCCCTCTTCTTCAAAGGCTGTAGGCAATTTGACAATATGACAAGGTTGCCCAGTGGGTCAAAATCTCCAACATTCTCTTGGGCAATGACTAAAGCAGGGGTTGCCTACTAGTCTAAGGATTGTCTGAGGCCCAGCAATAGCTTAGTTCCACAGATCAGGTCAATAGGGTTCAAAATAGGCTAAGGCTCAGTTGCACTGGTGAAAATCAGCCTCTCTGGAGGGTGCACTCAGTCGTTAATGGGACTGCAATCTTTGTGGTATCGTAGCATTTTGTGCCTCAATTATAAGATACTTCAATTTCAACTTCATCTCTTTCCCAGTAGATCATAAACTCCTTGAGAAAAGGGAGACATTCTTAATGTTTTTCTTATTCATAGTGTTTTATACCCTGAGCTTTCAATGTTTGTCAAAATGTATATAAATAAAGATAGTCAGGATCCAAGGGTCTGCTGAGATCCTTTGGTGCCCTTATTGGGACTTTTTTTGTTCAGACTGGGTGTTAATAAGATGTGGAAGCCCTAGAGCTGTTGCAGAGAGCTCCCTCATCCCTCCCATCATTGAAGGGTACCACAGAAAGGCAACTGACTGTGAACCAGGAAGTGGGCCTTTACCAGACACTGAATCTGGACTCAGTTCAGTCAAGTCCACTTGATTTTGGACTTCCCAGATTCTAGAATTATGAGAAATAATTTTCTGCTATTTATAAGCCTCCCCTATCCCACCAGCCTATGGTATTTTGTGATAGCTGCCCTAACAGACTAAAATAGAAATTGACAGACAGAAGTAGGAAATGTTATTGGAAACTGGAGAAAGGGCCATCCTTGTTATAAAGTAGCAAAGCATTTGGCTGAATTGTGTTTGTGTTCTAGTGTTTTGTGGAAGAAAGAACTTGGAAGTAATTAACTTGGATATTTAGCTGAAGCTGTATATCATCTATCTATCTATCTATCTATCTATCTATCTATCTATCTATCAATCATCTCCATTATCTATCTGTCATCTGTCTATCATCTACTTTTAATGGAAGTATAGTTGATATATAATATTATTTTAGTTTCAGTTATATAACATAGTGATTCAGCAACTATAAAGATTACAAAATGTTTACCCTGATAAGTGTAGTTACCATCTGTCCATTTCTAAGCAAAGTGTTGAAGATGAGACTTGTCTTCTCCTGGCTATGGTAAAATGCAAGAAGAGAAAAATGACTTGAAGAAAGATTGTTAATCAGGGAGGAAGCAGAACTTAAAGATTTGGAAAATTCCCAGCTTATCCACATAGTAAAGAAATAAGAAAGCATATTTGGAGAGAACACTAAAGGGGTGGGCAAACCACCTTTGATAAGGAGATTAGTCAGTCATCTAAACAGAAGCCAGGAGCTATTGTTCAAGACAATGGAAGAGTATAAAGGAGGGGCAGCCAGTGCCTATGGGACCTCTCCCGGCTGCCCAGCACCCATCACTGTCTCTGTGCCTATATTCCTTCACTGTGTTCCTTGGCCACTCCATGTGCCTCTCTGGTAGGCCCCAGTGTTGTGTGAGCTGTACCCAGCAGAGTTATGGGAGCATAGCTGCCTCTACCTAGATTTCAAAAGATGGGGCCTCCAGGCAGAGTTTAGGGCTTTGGTCTCCCCAGTCCTGGAGAGTTGTGGAGCCCACATATAGAGCTGCCTCAGGGCGGGGCTGCCCAAAGCTATGCGTACCTAGCCTGTGCCTGGCAAAGCTTCAGAGGCAGGGCCACCACCCAATGAGTCTGAAGGTGAGATTTCTGTCCCATGGGCCTGGAAGGCAGAGTATCTAGTCATAGAGGATTGTTCTAAGCCTTAAGAGCTCTTGGAATTTGCCTTGCAGTTAGGATTTACTTGGAGTTTGTTACCTCTTTCTTCTTTCCTATTTCTCCCTTTTGGAATGGGTGTATCTATCCTATGCTCATCCCACCATTATATTTTGGAAGCACAAACTTGTTTGGTTTCACAAGTTCACAGTTGGGGAGGAATTTTGCCCCAGGATGAATCAATCATACCTTGAGTCTCATCCATATATGATTTAGATGACATTTAGATGAGACTTTGGACTAAGACTTTAGAGTTGATGCTGGAATGAGTTAAGACTTTTGGAGCTATTAGAATGGAATCAATTTATTTTGCATGCAAGAAGGACATAAATTTTGTAGGGACAGGAATGGAATGCTATAGACTAAATGTTTATATCATTCTCAAAATTCGTATGTTGAAATCCTAACCAATAAAATGGTATTAAGAGGTGGGGCCTTTGGGAGATGATTAGGTTGCAAGTGTGGAGCCCTACTGAATGGGATTAATCAGTGCCCTTATATAAGAGGTCCCCAGAACTCCCTTGCGCCATCCATCATGTGAGGACACAGAAGAAAGATGGCTGTTTATGAACCAGGAAGCAGGCTCTCACCAGACACTGAATCTTCTAGCATCTTGATCTTAAACTTCTCAGCCTCCAGAGCTGTGAGAAATAAATTTCTGTTGTTTATAGGCCATCAAGTTTATGGCATTTTGTTATAGCACCCCAAATGGATGAAAACATCTTCTTAAGTGGACTTCTTCAATGTTCTCATTGACTGTGGGTGCTGTTCTCAAGGATCTTAGAGCTTTAAACCGGCCCAATATAATTTTTTGACTCATAGCTTTGGATAAACTTCTAGAGTCCTATGTTAGAAGATGAGGGACAGAGGAGAAACAATGCCTCTTCCTTGACAATCCCAAACACCTAAAGAATAGAGGTAAATGAGAACTCAAAATCGAATTTTGTGAAAATCTTATTTATTTAACTAAAAGTCAGCTATTGAATAAGAATTCACTTCATTAAAAGAACTTGATTTTTCAGTGCAGTGAAAGTGCTATAGTATTACCATGTTTTTATTTGCATCCTGAATAACATATTTTTTCATGCTTCTATAGGAGAGTATAGAACCTTCTATCCATAGAGTTTCAGAAAAGTAAGCTTCTTTGAAAAAGGGATTTTTGTGTGTGTGTGTGTGTGAGTGTGTGGACTTTGCCATATAGATGATCACCTTGTCCCATATATTTAGTTTAAGAGCAGAATGTGTATATTAGTTTTTTGAAGATAACCCTTGGACAGAGTTGCTTCCTGAGCATATGCATTTAGCTGAAAAGATAAATGTGTGGTCAGAAGCCCTTGCCCACTTCTGGTTAAGAGTTTTTGTTAATGGTATTCCAGGTGAGGGCCCTGTCTGCCTCAGTAGCTCTTATCACTACTTAAAAATGAATGGCAGTTGGGTATTGTCCATATGGAAAAAGCAAGCTTTTTGTGATGAATACATTTGGGACTAAGATGCATCTTTATCACCCTTTTTCTTACCCCTTCCTCCTTTAATGGCTCATTGAGGTGATTTAGCCTAGCTCTTCAAGACCACCAATAAAGTTATTCTGGACTCCTCTCCACTGTGGGCTTCTTTGAACCTTTCTGTGCTTTTCTGTGGGCTCCTATAATTGGATCAGACTTCTTATCTTTTTTTTTTTTTTCTAAAAGGCAAAATATCCTGACACTCAGGCACATATCTACATGTGTGGATCAATTAAGTAGCAAACTGGTAGTAGAGCTGACAGACCACGGGGAGCAAAGCTTGATTCAACAGCCAGTATAGGACAAGCAGGTCAGAGAACCCTAGGTGGAATATGTGGACTCTTGAATGTTCTAAAAATTCAGAACATTTTATCCTTCCATACTCTTTTTTTCACAGTTGAAATTATACTCAGAGGTGAGATAATAATAAGAAAGTCTTTGGAGAAAGGCTCTTGAGACAATAATTCAGGAGTTTAAAGTACAAGTAAGTTGTTCTGAATTCTCATTACTGTGATAATAAAACACTTAAGAAATTTCTACTTGCCCATGTCAATGTGCTAACTGTTATGAGTCTTCTAGAAAGATCACCCTAATCCCTG
Source organism: Leptonychotes weddellii (assembly GCF_054177405.1). NCBI lineage: Eukaryota > Metazoa > Chordata > Mammalia > Carnivora > Phocidae > Leptonychotes > Leptonychotes weddellii. The sequence continues at coordinate 83,269,635 of NC_138377.1, forward strand.
GGATTTCAAACAACCTGTTACCTTCCTCTTGCCCTCCAGAGAATAGTTTACTTCTCATTATTATGAAGTTGTAATACCATTTTCCTTTTTTCTGATGGGTATTGAGACTCCTTATTGAGACTTGTTTGGTGGTTTGTGTATCTTGGATAGCTGTCTGATCTGGATTATAAATTCCTCCAAAGTAAATTTACTCTAAAACCTCAACTCTCTAATTTAGTAAGAGAATAGAATTAGCTCCCTTGGCTTAGTATTTTCTGATGCTGCAGGACAAGTGCAAATTTGATGGTAGATTACTGAACCATCAGAAAAGAGGATCGTTTGGATTCATCTTTCGTAGCTTCTTTTTCTTGATACTTGTCTGAATTCCCTATAAATATTGAATTGGAGGCCTGTATTTAATAACATGTTTTAAATATATTATGGAATAAATGCACTGTTAAGTGTCACAAACAAAAGTAGAAACTAGGCATATACACATCTGTGGGAACAATATTTAAGGACAAGACCCCTGTCTTCCTGGATGTTGCATAGTAATAATAATTGTGATGATAAAAAAATTAATATGCTATTACTAAACAGTGTAAGTCAAACACTGTACTATGTGTTTTCAATCTGCTAATGTCAGTTACTTCTTACCAAAACTCTATGGTCTAGGTACTAGTATTAGCCCCCTTTAGGAGAAAGTAAATTGAAACTGATGAAGGTCAAGTGGCTTGCCCGAAGCCACCCAGGTCATGAGTGATGGAGCTGGGATTGGAACCCTGCTTGTCTGGCTCCAGAGCTCTTGCTCTTAACTACTAGTCAGCATAACTCTATTTTTGCTAGTAGCATTGAAATGATATTATCTGTTAAATTTATTTATTTATTTTAGAGAGAGAGGTGGGGGATAGGGGTAGAGGGAGAGAGAGAATCCTCAAGCAGACTCCCGCTGAGTGGGGAGCCTGACACAGTACTCGATCCCAGGACCCTGAGTTCATGACCTGAACTGAACTCAAGAGTTGGACGCTTAACTGACTGAGGCCTGTATTTAATAACATGTTTTAGATATATTATGGAATATATATATTCTATAAAACAGACAACATGGGAAACCTGGGTGGCTCTGTTGGTTAAGCGTCTGCCTTCGGCTCAGGTCATGATCCCAGGGTCCTGGGATCGAGCCCAGCATCGGGCTCCCTGCTCAGCGGGAAGCCTGCTTCTCCCTCTCCCTCTGCCTACCACTCCCCCTGCTTGTGTGTGCACTCTTTCTCTGTCAAATAAATAAATAAAATCTTACAAAAAAAACCTACTGAGCCACCCAGGTGTCCCCATGTTGTCTGTTTTATAGAAGTAAAACCATGTGTGGGCTGCTGCCACATTCTAGGTTAGACAGCATACCCTGATTGTTTAAGAGCTCAGGCTTTGGGATCAGGCCACAGTAGAATCCAGTTCTGCCTTTTAGGAACTGGATGACTTGGCTAAGTTATGTAAACTTATGAGCTTTCATCTTGGAAATGGGGAAGAAAATAATAGTACCTGCCTCACAGGGTGCTGCTGAGGCTTAAATTGGATAATATTTGCAAAGTACTTAGTACAGGACCCGACACAATGTAAGTGCTTCCTCAATAGTAACTGTTATTCTTGCCGACAGAGTCTTTTGATTTGGCAAGTGAAACTTTTAACATCTGGGAACAAGATTCAGCTCCAGCTTCCCTGTGTGGCCCTGGTGGTAAGAAAAGGCCATTAGTGCTCCGTTCCCTGAAGAAAGCTAGGACTTTCTCAGCAAAAGGTGCAGGCTCAGTCCAAGGGAGAGTTTGCATCTGTGCTGCTCAATGGTGACTCCACATTAGAATTACCTGGGGAGCTTTGAAAATTCCTGATGCCTGACTGCACCCCAGATGATTAAATCAGAATCTCTAGGGTGAGACCATGGCATCAGTCTGTGTTAAAGTTCCCCAGGTGAATCCAATGTACAGCCAAAGTTAAGAACTGTTTCTGGTGACTGAAAGATGATCCCAGATGCTGTCCTTCAGGAACGAGAGCACAAGATACCTGGAAAAACCAGGAGTCAGAGAGGCTAAAGAAAATCATGACTGTTTCCAGGCATTCCTCAATGATCTCATGGTACATTGAGTGAGATAGTCTGAATCTCCTGGATGGACCTTGTAGCAGAGGCACCACTTCGTAATGTTATGCTCTGGATGGAGAATTCAAATAAAAATACCTAGATTTTAGTCCCGTTCTACATTTCTAAGTTTGAACATATCATGGGACATCTTGGGACCTCAGTTTCTCCAGCACAATGGGATGTGTATGGCCCTCTGAATGAGCAGCTACTACTCCAGTCAACTGTTGCCATGAAACCATGTTGAGATCAGTGTTCTCAGATTATCTGCTTTCTTTTTTTTTTTTTTTTAAAGATTTTATTTATTTGACAGAGAGAGACACAGCGAGAGAGGGAACACAAGCCGGGGGAGTGGGAGAGGGAGAAGCAGGCTTCCCGTGGAGCAGGGAGTCCGATGCGGGGCTCGATCCCAGGACTCTGGGATCATGACCTGAGCCGAAGGCAGACGCTTAACGACTGAGCCACCCAGGCGCCCCTGGATTATCCGCTTTCTCAGGAGAAGCCAGAATTCTGTATTTCCGTGTGATTTTCTTCATTTTTAAATGTTTTCAACTAATTCTAATTTTAAAATGCAGACATATAATGATTGCTTGCTCAGTTAAAAGCTTTTCCACCCTATTGACTTTTGAAAAATTATACCACCTTTTGGCTTCCTCCCTTTTTCTATATGTGTATAATTTTTCCACCTGTATATGTATTACACAAATGCATTCATAAAAAGTGATATTATTTTTACATTATGGCTTTAGGCAAAAATACAGTTACCAATGTATCTGATATAGCATTTTCTAGTCAGTATCATAGGGAGTGAATTTGAATTGCACTGCACGTGTGGATGAACCTAAAATACTTTGCTTTGTGTATGAATGCCAAGTGGCAGGTAGTACCTTCTCATGACTCTCCAGCAATTGCATGTGTGTTATTTCTACATTTTGAAGTGCTCTCTTATTTAGCTTTTCTTTTGCCCAGAGGGTGTTTTTCAGTGTTATAACTTTATTTTCAAGTGCAGTTTGAGTGCACGATAACCATGAGCCCCCCAAAGGTTGAAAAATTGATGAAGAAAATGATTCAGAAAGAAGGAAAAAAATGAGTACAATAAACTTTCATCACATTCACATTATGTTTTATGTGCAAACTGTATTTTTTCACTTTTGAATTATTGTTTATTACCTGTATACTTGTTTTCATTGTTCAATTGCTATACTTTTTTTTTAACCTGGGAGATTTTGGGTATTTTGGTATTTTGATTTGGGATGGAACACATCACATTTTTTCCTATTCAAATGAATGGAAAAACTTTTTTTTTTCATTCAATGGCTTTTCACTTGGCATTCAGTCTTTCAGGAATGAGCAAAAGTCCCTAATAGGGATCCGTGGTTCATTCTGTGGGCCAACACAAAGCATATCTGTGGATCACATATGACTGACAAGATGCTAGTTTGTGACATTTAATGAAGAATGGCTGCAAAAGTACTGTAAAAATGTTAAGTGCTGAACAAGCATGAGGGCTATTATTCTAGGCCTTTCAGGGTACAGGGTGTGGGGTAGTGCTTATATTCCTTAGGGACAATCTTTTCTCCACCCTCATTACTTTTCCCATGGGTTTTCCTAGCTCTCCTTCCATGTTACACAGGGTTCTGAATCAAATTTAGACTTTCTGCCCATTTCCTTCTGAGACCTATCAGCTTCCTGAACCTCCTGGTCAAGCTAGTAACCTGGACATGGATTTGTTATTTGCCTGGGCACTATGTGGGGCAGTGGAGAGGACAGCAGATTGGGATAATAATCTCTTCTTATTATTACTGTTACTATGACCATCATTATTGACATTTTCTCAACCTCAGGCTAGACCACAAGACCTCTAAGTTCTTTTTCAATTCTAACATTCTGTGGTTCTAGAAACATTTCTATAAACATGTATGTTTCCATAGAAGTAGCACCCTCCAAAGGCAGGGATATATTCTTATTGCCAATATTTGCTCATTTGTTCAACATATATTTATTGATGGTGTACAGACTACCAGACATTGTTCTAGGCACTGAGGGTTGAGCAGATAGCAAAACAGACAAAAACTTTGTCCTCACTGAGCTCACATTCTTGTAGTTCCATCAGAGATAATCTTTTCTCATTTAATACCTGTTACTACCTGGATAAAGAAACTCTACTTACTCCATAGGGAGCCATTTAAGTATTAGGGAAAGAAGGCATTCTCGGGGGCATACAGGAATGAAAAAGAAGTTTTGACATGAACTCATTTGGGGTGGTGGATGAGGTTGATTGGGAGGTCTGAGAGACCAGCTTTGTGAATTGGTTTGCTCTTTGATAATGTTTACAATTATCAAATGGCGATTCACAGATGGACTGCTAGCATTGGGCCCAGCAGTATTTTCACATCAAGTTGTGTGGTGGCAGACATATGAGTCAGGTTGAGGGATAAAATGGGCATGTGGGTAACCACATCTGTAAGCTGAAACTGGTCAAATCACAGAGAAATCAGTGGTGTTACATTTATGGCTGATTCTATCTAAAGGATGTCCATTCTCTCCTTCTCAGGGAAGCTTGGCAAAACATCTTTCCTTGGTGAAAATAGCCCATCCTTACCCTTGCCTTAAATGTTCCCTGATTTTCCTAGGGGACGTTGCCTTTGAAAGACTTTGGGAACATTTCTCTCCTTCTGGTCCATCTTCTTCCTCCCCCTCCTCTTTGTTCCTCCTTTTTTCTTTTTCTTTTTTCTCTTTCCCTCTTTTTATTTTTCCTCTCCTTCCTTCCCCTCCTTTTCCTCCTCTGTCTCTTCCTTCAGTTAAATAGAAAACAACTGGGGTGCCTGGTGGCTCAGTGGGTTAAGTGTCTGCCTTCAGCTTGGGCCATGATCCCGGGGTCCTGGGATAGAGCGCTGCATCGAGGCCTGCATAGAACACTGCATTGGGCTCCCTGGTCAGTGGGAAGTCTGCTTCTCCCTCTGCCCCTCAACCGTCTCTTGTGTTCTCTCTCTCCCTCTCTCAAACAAATAAATTTTTTTAAAAAATAGAAAATGATTACAAGGGTCTGTGATAGATTGATGTCCTCACTGGGGATTTAAAAGATAACTTTTAGAAGACTCTAGAGAACACAAAGCCAAGGCAGCCGTGATATAAAGGGACCTGGGCATCGTATCTACTTTTCTAAATACAAAAGAGATCACAGATGCTTTGAAACAGACCTGATAATTGCTCCTATGTTGCCTTAAACCAGGCCAATCCCTATTTAAAGCTAAGATAGGTAAATGCCTACTACCTCCTAGAAATGGACTGATTATGAGGGCAAAATGGGTTATAGCAATTGGGGCTGTTGTAACGGCCCATTGTCAAGTGGCTAGAGAATGACAACAACCAAAACAACAAAAAAATCACTCAGAGTCATTGTCAGGATTTTGAGTGGAAGCTATAATCAAGAAATGGCAGCCACTTAGTTAAGAGCTTGGGGGTGAGTCAATTGGATTATTCTTTTCCTTCTTAACTGTTGATGTACCATTGCCTTGATGATGTCTCTCTATGCTTATTATGTATGTATTTCATTGAGGCCCTCTATAGAAATGCCCTGATTGAATCACTTCTACATTTACACTAAAGATATTCCTGAGAACATTGTGACTATATCCTGTGGTTCCTTCTATATGAAATCTCATGTAAAATTTGTTTTTCTTCTTGCTGAGTGATTAGAAGGGCTCTGTTTCTTTTAAAGAGCTGTTTTTAAGGTATTTTATGTTTTTGATTTATTTGGACCATAAGGACCAGTCATGTCTCTATTTTCTCTTTGGTTTCCAGGACACTCAAAGCCAAATTCGGGATTCAACCTGTAACAACTATCTAGATTCCTTATGGCTTGCATGTTGGTATCCACTCCCTATCCTTGATCTTGCTTCCTACTCTCATTTGTATTCTATTTCTGGTCTGGATTTTTCTAACCATCTCTCACCTCCCCATAACATGTTGCCATGTTTTCCTAGGGGATAATCTCAAATCTTTTGTAAAATTCCTGTCTTTCGATCCAAGCTAGCAATGTCTGCGCTCAGGTTCTCATGTGTCTCAGTAGAATTTCTTTCTTTTTAAAGAAATTTTTTAAACAATTTTTAAGAAGATTTTATTTATTTGACAGAGAGAGAGAGAGAGAACACAAGCAGGGGGAGCAGCAGAGGGAGAGGGAGAAGCAGGCTCCTTGCTGAGCAGGGAGCTTGATGTGAGACTTGATCCCAGGACTCTGGGATCATGACCTGAGACGAAGGCAGTGCTTAACTGACTGAGTCACCCAGGCGCACCTCTCAGTAGAATTTCTGCAGCATCCTCCTGTTTAAGCTTGCAGCCTTCTGCCTTGTCTCCCTCTATCCATTCTGCTGGAGTTCACTCCTGAGAGCTCAGATTTAAGCATGATATTCCCATGATAAAACCCTGCCAGGACTGCCCTCTCTCTGTGGGTAGAACAAGCTATTAAGATCTGCCCTTACATATGGCTCTACTCTTAACATAAGCTCTGTTTCATACACCCTATACTTCTGTAAATTTTGTTCAATGAGTAATATTTATTGTAATTTTCACAGCAGTAACTTTTGTACACGGTAGCATGGGAATTTTGCATGTTTCCTTTACCAAAAAGTAAATGAGTCCCATGTTCATGTACATGAGAAGAAGGGAGTAAACAAGGGATGGAAGGATGATTGTCAGTTTGCTGAGGCTACATGGTACCAGTTTGGTAATTTGGTCATATCCAGAAGCTAATTTATTATATTCCAAATCTGTCAGCCTAATATTCTCTAGGCTCTTCCCTCAAACACTCTGTCTTTTAAAACAGGAGGGAACTGAGACCATAAATAGCTTCCTGCCAAATTAATTTCCTGATCTCAACTTCTTCCTTAAACCTCTCTGTTACCTTCTTTTGGGTAGAAGCAAGATAGGTGTACATATAATAGTTCAACCAGAGTTAGATGTTTTCATAATTTCTGGATTAACTCTTAGTGAAATATGACTGAGTGAGGATAAGGAGGTATATGGAAGATGCTGTTCTGTATGAGTATAGATTTTGCAGGAAGGAGGTTGGGTATTACTTGTAACCATATCATAAACTAGCTATGGGATCCTGAGTGAGTCTTTGATTTCTGGATAAAATGAGAGTGTTATGGTGGATTGTCTCCAACCATCCTCCCAGGTCCCTGATTCTAAATAGAATGTTCTTAGAAAGAATGAGCAAACATCAAATTTCCTTATTCGTTCATTCATTAGCAGATGTTTATTGGACACCTTTTGTATGCCCAATATTGTGTAGCTTTGGGGATACAGGAAAAACACAGAATTTAAGAAACAATTATTTAACCATCACAGAGCTTGAAGTTTAATTAGGGATTTACATAAATAACCATTGCACAAAGTAGAAATGTATTGATGCCATTAGAAACACACAGCTCATAGAGCCATATAGTGTTAGAGCATGGTAACTTCAGATGTCACAGAGTCTCTGCTTCTCAAAGTGTGTCCATGAAGCTTCAGCTTCACCTGGGTAGAATCTTGAGCACTACTTTAGAACCACTGAATCAGGGGCGCCTGGGTGGCTCAGTTGTTAAGCGTCTGCCTTCGGCTCAGGTCATGATCCCAGGGTCCTAGGATCGAGCCCCGCATCGAGCCCCGCGTCGAGCCCCGCGTCGAGCCCCGCGTCGAGCCCCGCGTCGAGCCCCGCGTCGAGCCCCGCATCAGGCTCCTTGCTCCGTGGGAAGCCTGCTTTTCCCTCTCCCACTCCCCCTGCTTGTGTTCCCTCTCTCTCTGTATCTCTCTCTGTCAAATAAATAAATAAAATCTTAAAAAAAAAAAACAAAACACTGAATTAGAATCTGTATTTTAATCACATCTCCAGGTGATTAATATTCCCATTAAAACTTGAAATGGACAGATTTGGTCCAAATTCATCATTAGGTGAAGAAACAAGTCCTGAAGTTTAAAATAACTCAGCTGGTTTTGTGGGAGGGCAAGGACTTGAACCTACAGCCCCTGGTTCTGGCTGGGGTATATATACAGTGTGTCACTCCTTGTTACGAGGTGCTGTGGGACTTCAGAGAAAAGCCAACGATTGGCAGCTATACTCAGTTCAATTATAACATATACCAATGAACCTAAACTTTGCAACTCAAGCCAGATTGGCAGATCCAGCCTGATTTAGCCTGTTGTACATTCCATGGATCACATTAACTGCTATTTCTCACTAATAAAATCAATGCTGTATCTTATCCCTACACTCTCTTTGAAATGCAGAAATTTTGGCAATCACCAAGAGGAGAGGAAATTTCCCTCCCCACAGAAGAAATTTCCAGGCTAGGCTTAATGCTTTGTCATCACATCCATTACTACCAAGGAGAAAAAAAGCCCCAAATACCTCCAAGCACACCTCCTCCTGACAGAGAGTCACAAGAGTCATCTTCCCACATGTGCAGCATGTGGAATGGACTCCCTAAATGGGCCTTGTAGGCTAGGAGGAAGACATGAAAGTGAAATGAGATTCTAGTTTCTCAATGAGCCTTTCTATGTTCTGTTGGGTAGAAGTAGTCCTACCCGGCTTGGGTAGAGAATTCACAGGGTTAATGACTAAAGAATGGAGTTCTTGTAATCAATATAGTCCTCTGGCTTTATTGATTAGAATCACCTGCTTATTTTGCAGCTAAGATTTTTTTTTTATCCCATTCAAAACAAAGACACCCTAGAGGATCATTAAGTAAATAGGCATTTAAGACTTTTTTCATTGCTAAGAAAGTAGTTAATTATTATTAGTGCCTAAAAGTCTCAATTCAGACACAACACCTGAATGCACACACTGCCAAAATGGTAGTGACATGTCTCCTATGAATGGATGCCAATTTGTAGTTTATTGAAAAAATTCTGCTTTCTCTTTAGAGTGGTTGGGGAGGGGTGTGACTACACATTTAACTCCTGAAAAACAGTGAGACTTGGCAGAACTCTTCTTCAAGGGAGCTGAGGTGGAGCAGCTTCCCCAAATATCGCATGTCCCTGGTGGACACCACTGTTGCATGCACAAGCAGTTCACACCACAGCCTGTCTAAAGAAATAGATTGCTAGTATGGAAACCCTTTAAAGACATCAGGTCAATTTTATTTTATTTCAAGAACACATATATTGTTCTGCTTCAGGAAAACACATTAAGTGCAGACTCATGGTATTCACTGGGTAACTTGCTTCTACTAGTTTGGTACAATACTCAGGATTTAATATACTAGTTAATGACCTGTTTTTTCCTCCTTGTTTGCTAATCACACAAATCAACCATCACACACATTTTTAAGGAGCATCTACTATGAATAAGATGTTGTGTCTAGTGCTTTTGAAATATGATGATAATGTCTAGAACTTATTGGTATTTTAGTCGTTACCAAACACTCTTATATTTGATCCTTGTAACATCCTTCTGGAATTCACAGGGCAGGAGACTTCTCATCATGTTTTATAGATAAACTTAAAGTTCTGTGAAACATAGAATTGTCATATGACTCAGCAATTCTAGTTGTAGGAATATACCCAAGAGAACTGAAAATGTATGTTCACACAAAAACTGGTACATGCATGTTCATAGCAGTTTTATACATAATAGCCTAAAAGTGGGAAAACAACCCAAATGACCATTAATGAGTGAGTAGATAAACAAAATGTGGTATTCCATATAGCGGAGTGATATTTAGCAATAAAAAGGAATGAATTACTGATATATGCTTCAACATGGATGAGCTTAGAAAACATTCTGAGTGAAAGAATAGAGACACAAAAGGCCACACATTGCATGATTCCATTTATATGAAATATGAATAGGCAAATATATAGAAACAGAAAGTAGATAGATTAGTGATTTCCAGGGGCTGGGATGAGGTTGGTGAGTTGGGAATGACTGCTAACAGATACGGAGTTTCTTTTTGGGGTGGTAAAGATGTTCTGGAATGAGGTAGTGGTGATGGTTGTACATTCCATGGATCGTGGATTGATGAATAACCTTGAGAATATCCTGAAAACTGTTGAATGCTTTAAAAGTGAATTGTATAGTATGTGAATTATATCTCAATTAAAAATAAAAAAAAAATTTACCATTGACTTACCCAGTGGCAGAAAGGTGACAAATACCCATGTTTTTAAATTTTTTTTTAAGATTTTATTTATTTATTTATTTGAGAGAGTACCCATGTTTTTAAAATGTCAGACACATGTTCAGTTTCTGTCACCATGACTAATAAGCATTTCCTGAATTGAATAAAGATGTAGTTCTTGTCTTCAAGGACCTTGCATATTTGAACATGAAAAGATAAAATACTGACAAATAAATGGCATGTCAGAATAAGTGATATGAGTAAAGGATTCTCAAAGTGGGGTCTCAAAGTGAGAATTTTGTGACCTACTCCCAGTTTTGGATTTGATTTGGATGTGATATATTCCTGTGACTCTATATTTTTAAAGAGGGTTTTAGGTGTGGAAGAGGCTCATCCATACCCTGTTTTTTCCTCCTTCTTGCCATTTGGTATGATTATACTTCCCTAGCCCCTTCTGGTTGGTTGCACTTTATAACTAATTCTGGCCAGTGGGTTGAGAGTGGAAGTTATATATATAACTTCTGGGTTAAAGCATTTAATTGCCAGTGTTAGAACCTCCAGTATTCCCTTCCATTGCTGGGCAATCAAGGAGGCCAGTTGTTCCAGATAGTTCAGGTACAGAATGATGGGGTTTTCCTTAGCCGGAGCGGGATCTCTGAGTTCCTGCTTGGAACAAATAGCACTGGAAAGCTATCTAGACCTGCAGGGGGCTTTGTATTAGCAATAACTAAACCTTTGTTGTGTTAAACCATTAAGATGTTGGAGTGTTTGTTATTGTGGCATAATCTAGCCTATCCAAAATCCAGGGGATTTTGATGATCAGCCAGGTTTGGAAATCAGCATTAGAGATAGTAAATGCTAAAGAACTGGGGAGTGAAAAGATCATTTAGGGCTGGGGGTAGTCAAGAAAGGCTTAGCAGAAGAATTTGACCTGGGCCTTGAAGGATAAGACTGGGATAGGGAAGAGTAATAGGACATTCCAAATCACAAGTCACAAATGATAGGGAAGGAGTCACACCAGAATAATAGTTCATCTTATTTTCTTTTCTCTTAAAAATGAATTAAGACTGTTTAATTTACTTGGAGGGCAGATGCTTCAACTATTGCCAAACGTTTACTTTCTAGTTGAACAAACTGGGATAACAATCCATGTGCAGTGTTACGCAATTAATCTTTCAACAAACATTGAATCACTTCAGTGCTTCATTTGTTCTAATGAACTATTGTCCTGAATTCTCTTTGCAGAGAGAACGTAAGTGCATCATTGTTGTTGGAATTAGGGAAGGTTAGCTTATGGAAGACTTGAATGCCAGGCTGAAGTTATCCTCCTCACTACTACAGTGAGAAAAACCCCACATGTTTTCCTCGGGTATTTGTATACAGGTGATTTTTTTTCCCTCTTTCCATCTGAAACAGCAACCTCTGCTGCCAACAGGCTTTTATTCCTTGGTTCTGCCCAACTGTTTTTGTTCCCTTTTCTGCTTGTTCTCACAGTTTCCTTTCTTCCATCCACTTATCTTTTGGGATATGAGATCAGTGAGGAGGAGAGAAAAGGAACTGGTACTTATTGAGGGCCTTGTGTGTGTGCCACATAGGTGTTTCAGATAGATCTTCTCATCTAGTCCCTGATGACAGCACTCTGAGAGGTTTGCCCCATTTTTGTGGATTAGAAAGTTGAGGCTGTTGAGTAAGGGGATTGTCCAGAAGTACAGAATTAGAAAATAGTGGAGCCAGGACTCAAATCAAGGTCTTTTTGACACTGATATCCTTTAAACGATACCACATTGCTCTTGGTGAACTGGAAGCAATGCAATTTAGTAATCTATCTCTTTTTGGACAAATTGCATAAAGTACTCGATTGGAAAGAAAGGGTGATTAATGTAAGTCTTTCTGTCTTTCACAATGAATGCATGATCTTGCTTAAACTGGTCTTATTCTATGTAGGAAGAAATTGCTAAAGGAAGGGGGATACTGGTAAAACTTAATTCCAGTAAATTCTACAATTGCTTTTTTATGAGAGTAAATTAATGGATGTGAGACACCCAAACATTAGTAAAAATTCTCTTGCCCTGTTTCAGTTCTTGGAGAATTCTGAGTAATTATGCATTATTGCAAGTATGTAGAGGATGACTTAGGTGGATCATAAATACTTTATAGTGGGATGAAGATTGTGGGGCAGCCAAAGACCAGACCAAACAATTTATTCCATACACAGGGGGATATTCATTTACTCATTCATTCCACAAATATATACTAAGTGCTCAACATGTGTGGGGCATTGTTCTAGGTGCTACAGATACAGTAGCAAATGAGACAAAGTCCTGGCTGCCATGGAGTTTAGAGCCTGTGGGAATCAGATAATAAACAAAAAATAAATGACTGCCGTATGTAGTAGGCAGAATAATAGCTCCCCAAAGCTGTCTACATCTCAATTGTAGGAACCTGTAAATATGTTGCCTTATATAGAAGAAGATTTACAAATGTGATTAAGTTAAGGACCTTGAGATGGAGAGATTATCATATTATTTGGGTGGGCCCAATCTAATCACAGCGGTTCTTAAAAGTGGAAAGTGTTTCCTGGCTGTGGTTAGGAGATGGGACTATGAAAGAATGGTCAAAGAGATGCAATGTTGCTGGCTTTGAAGTTGGAGGAAGGGGCCCTGTTTCAAGGAGTGTGAGTGGGTTGTAGAAGCTGGGAAAGGTGAGGAAATAGATTTCCCCCCTAGAGTCTCCAGAAAGGAATGCAGCCCTGCTAATGTCTTGATTTTAGCCAGTCAGGCCCGTGTTGGACTTCTGAACTACAGAACTTTAAGATAATAAATTTATGTTGTTTTCAGCCACTTGAGACTGTGATAATTTGTTACAGCAGCCATAGAAAATCAATACATTATAATAATATATTTTTAAAATTAACACATAATGTATTATTGGTTTCAGAGGTCCAGGTCTGTGGTTCACAGCCTTATATAATACCCAGTGCTCATTATTATCATGTGCCCTCCTTAATGTCCATCACCCAGTTACCCCATCCCTCCACCGCCCCTCCCCTCCAGCAACCCTCCGTTTGTTTCCTATGATTAAGAGTCTCTTATGGTTTGTCTTGCTCTCTGGTTTCATCTTGTTTTGTTTTTTCCTCTTTTCCCCTATGATCCTCTGTTTTGTTTCTTAAATTCCACAAAGCAGTGAGATCATATGATAATTGTCTTTCTCTGATTGACTTATTTCGTTTAACATAATACCCTCTAGTTCCATCCATGTCATGGCAAATGGCAAGATTTCATTTTTTTTGATTATAATAATGTATTTCATGAGAGTAATAATTACTCCAAAGAAGATAATATAGGAGAAGGAGATAGCTGGTGACTGCTAGTGGCATGGTATTTTTTTCCTCCCTAATGTTGTGGTCAGGGAGGACCACTCTGAGGAGGTGACAATTGGAAGAAACCTCAGTGATGAGGAGTCAGCCAGGTGGAAATTTGGGAAAAGAGTGTTCTAGGCATAGGAAACATCACATGGGTCTGGAAGGCACTGTCCAGTGTGCTATGTTGGTGATGCATGAGTTTATCAGAAACAAGGCTTTCATTCATTCACTCACTGATTGGCTTACTCATTCCTTCAACAGATATTTATTGAGCAGATCTGGTTCCAGGCACTGTTCTAGATGTTGGAGATATAGCAGTGAACACATTATTTCTGCACCGGTCTGCCCCTCAAGGCTTGGTGTTGCATGTATATGGAATTCTCAATTCCAGAGGAAAGCATCAGATGCTCTTTTCTTAAATGATTCTTTAGATCTTAGGGAGATTCATATAAAATCCACCCAAACTTGGGTGTGTTTGCCCTTCTAGATACTGGGTAGCATCTGGGCAATTCTTATCTCTAAAGGTTTCTAAAAGTCACTGGGACAAGAATAATACTGTACAATTAAAAATTTATATTTATCTTGCTCTGAAATATTTGTAGTAATATTAACAATAATCCTTTATTCACTTTTAATGTATCACATTTTAGCAGGTAATATGCCTGGCATGATTCATTCTTTAAATAACTTGAAGTTTTCTATAAAGTCAGAAAATGCTGTATCTGTGTGGCCATGCACACATACACACACACAATGAGCATTTCAATCAAACCTTTTTGATCTACATGATTTCATGAAACATTTTTCCTTACCAAATCCCTAAAGTTTTTTTTTTTGTTGTTAAATTTACTAATTTAGTCAGTGAGAAAGATAAGCAAGAATGTATTGGCGAAGTCACCTATCTCTTCAAACAGCTGATGTTCCTGCAAATCAGAATTGATTTGAATTAAGGTGAATGATAAACGTACACTGTCAGACCACCTCCTGGGAGTGGACTGGGTGAGTTTTCACGGTGAATTTTCTTTGTCCTCCTGGCCTCAGGCTGACTCTAGCTCTGCCTTTCACTCCTCACCAAAGCTGACTTTGTCTCGCTTTGTCTCATCTCCCATTCCATTCTCACCTCCACCCACTGAGGCAGAGGGTGAGCTCTGCTATACCGGTCTTGAGACTAGGTCACCCTGAGCAGTCACTGAAGCACCTTGTCTTTCTAGATACCTCATTAGGCCATGGTCAAAATCTCAAGAGCCTGCTGAAGGAGGGTGAATCTGTGTGGAAAACTTATAGGGGTTTAGAAGCCTGAGATTCCAGCACATGGGTGTGTGCAAAGCATTGGAGGGAACCACTCACAGCTTCGGCTGCTTTGAGCTGGGGAGAAAACACAAGGTAGATGGCCTTTTATCTCATCCACCTTCTTCCTGGGCCTGGAAGTTTCCCCTTCCCAGCACTGTAACGTTTTCGGATGTTCCTCTGAATAGCTAGGACAATCTAGAGAGTGGACACAAGAGAATGCCCCTTTGGAAATTTAGGAACAAATTTCCTTGACTCCCAGGGTCCTTTGCACATGCTGCCTTCTTGGCTTCAGCTTCCTTTCCCTTAGTCTTATTCTTCCTTCAGAGTTCCACCCAGAAATGCCTGGGAAGCATTTTCTGGCCCATGCCTCTTACCTCAAGTGCAAACCATCCTCTAACCCCATCCTCTAGCACCAGGCACATCCTCTATCATGGCCTCTGTTGGCTGAATCTTGACCATTTGCTTGCTATTTGTTTCTGAGGTCTCCGGGAAGGCAGAGACCCTAGCCCTGATATATTGTGGATGCTTAGAAAAATGCTTGTTGAGTGCACATTCCTCAGGGCCAAAGATAGAACTGAACAGAGTATTTTTTCATGCCGCAAGTAATTATAATACCCATTTTACATAAATTACCTAAGAATAGTAGACTCTGGAATTAAGAACAATCTAAATTGACATATGTTCCTTGTGTGAGTAATGGCTTTTACAAATTGATTAGACCCTTTCCTGAAAAACAGCAGGAGTGCATTTTATATATATTAGCATTTTATAAGTATTGCCATTTAAGCTTTTAATTCTGGCTCAGCCATTGGAATTATGTCATATGCCAAAAGTCAAACAGATATTCAGAAGGGTAACTTGTCACTGCCCAAATGCAGAAAAATGGTAAGGGCCATTCAAAACCCACTGAAGTGTCAATAAACATTGAAAGAAAAATTCTCTTGAGATTAAAAAAAACCAAACAAACAAAATGAAGAAGAATCCTTCCTAGAGGACAGTTTGAGACAGAGGATCAGTGAGAAACAAAGATGAAAAGCCTTATTTCCTTTTCCACTCCCAGTTGGTACAGAGAAGATACCAGGCATTTCTGACTTGTGGAGTTACTTCTGTCTCATGGGTTTCTGCATTCATGTCTTCCAAAGTTCAGGGAACTATAGAGATTTTTCCGGGGTTCAGGTAAGAGCCTTTGAATTTCAAATTATAGATACCCTTGAGCACTGTAAACCAAAATGAGCCATGACTTCCAAGCTCTTAGCTATGGTCATTCACAAAGGAAAACAGATGCCTTTGCAGTTTTCTTTTTCTTTTTTTTTGTGGGGGGCAGAAGGAGAGGGAGAGGGAGAGAGAAAATCTTAAGCAGACTCCCTGCTGAGTGAGGAGCTGGATGCAGCTCAGTCTCATAATCCTGAGATCATGATCTGAGCCGAAATCAAGAGTCAGACCCTTAACCAACTGAGCCACCCAGGTGCCCCTGCCTTTCCAGTTTTCTTATGGAAGGACTTGGGGCAGAACTGTCTTTCTGACTGCTTGGGGTACAAATTGGTTGACTGACATTCATTAGGAACTTGTTATGTGCCAAATACCTGGGATGGATGAAAGATAACAGAAGGTTTCTCCTTCCCAGAAACTTAAATGTCATGGAGGTAGAGAGGTGTGTTTTCTATAAGATGGCCAGAAATCGAGAGATGTCCTTGTACTACTTGGTCTCTCCATGTACATATGTCAAACTTACAGGCTGTATTTGTAATATTTTTAGGTTTTGAGGACCTAGATTTGATATGTCAGATAAAGAATAATGTTGAGTTATTTTTTGTTCATTCCAGGGGGCTTAATTTTACATTTAAAATGATACAATATTTCAGTTTTTTTTGAATTTGGCCAAGTTGAAAACAAATAAATAGACAGATGAATTTTGAATGGTCCCAAACTTGAACATAGAAAATGAGCCCTTTGGCAGAAACGTCTGCTTAAGTGCAAACCTCTACTGCATAATATTACACATATAGTCAGATACGCATGCAAACATATACAGATAGTTATTATTAATCATGGATTAGATTCTGAGAGCTAGAAAGGACCTATTAATGCAGCCCAACCCTTCCATTTCTAAAACAAACTGCTACAACTAATAATAATGATCATAATAATTGCAGTTGTCTGAGCATTTGGTACTTCTGCGATATGCACCAGGCTATCGTCTCCTTGAAGGCAGGAACCAGCTGTTTAATTATTGCTGTGCCTTAGTGCCTACCTGGGTGCCTCCACATACCTGGAGCGCACCATACCTGGGTACCAACCACTCATGTTACACAAAGGAATGACATGTGCCAGGCTCTGTGCCAGACACTTCATATACATTAGCCCACTGAACCATCAGAACCACCCATGGTAGATATTAGCACCTCCATTTTGCAGATAAGGAAGCAAGACCAAGAACGGTGTAGTACTGTGTTCAGTGCTAATGATTTGTTGCTGATGGAAGAGTGAGAATGAAAGTCCAGATCTCTTGACTACCCACTCCAAGAGTTTTTCCATTGAATATCCTACTGTTTCTGTGAACACGTACTCTTGTGTGTGCCGAAGATCAAACTTGGATTAATGTCTATAAACAAGGTATGAATATCACCAAATTAATTAGTGAAGGTCATATTTACACTTCACTGGATGTCAACTAGAGTTATTTGTTTGAGTGAAGATTTCCTCAGTTTTTTTTTTTTAAGATTTTATTTATTTGCGAGAGAGAATGAGAGACAGAGAGCATGAGAGGGAGGAGGGTCAGAGGGAGAAGCAGACTCCCCGCTGAGCAGGGAGCCCGATGCGGGACTCGATCCCGGGACTCCAGGATCATGACCTGAGCCGAAGGCAGTCGCCCAACCAACTGAGCCACCCAGGCGCCCAAGATTTCCTCAGTTTATTGCAGTCAGTCGCTGCTGCCCTTTGGTGCTTGATTTTCACAAGTCTGTGTGAATTGCTACCTTGCATTTCTTAGCAAAGGCTGAGCCTCAGTCAATATTTTTACAGTAAGACAGTTCTTTGGAAGACTCTGGGTGTTACTTAAGCTAATAAATGACTATCCTTCAAGCAGAATTACAAGTAATGCCCCAATTAATGAAGGGGTGGTAACAGCCGTTCTTGGTTTACAATGGCCCCATTGCCCAAGCTGGTCACAGGCTGGACTGTCCGAGTCCTCAGTGATTTACAAATCTGAAGGAAAGTGGAGAAAACATAAAATTTATTTTTCCACAATTTGAGGCATGAGCTTCCCTTGCATTTCAGAGCCCTACATTTCTGTGATGGGCTTTGATTCAATCCAGCCTGAATGAAAGACATTTCATCACCCCAGAATGCATTTCTTTATTTGCCTTGGATCTATGATTCTGTCAGTATTGAGAGAAAAGAAAAATCAATGCTGCACTATAAACCTCGGGCCGCCTCTGGCCAACGTGGTCAGCATGGTGTGAGCAAAGGAAATGGCAGGGGAAAAAATTGACCGCTCAGCAAGAGTGTGGCCAGTAACGGACACAGCTCAGGGCTAATAACAGCTTGCAATTACACATGGAAAGCCAAAGCGTGTAGGGCATTCGGTGCGAGGGGGATGTAATACAATTTATTGAACCACCGGTTAGAGTTCTGCAGCTTCTCAATAAAAAAAGCGCTGGGCCTATACTCCTTAAAACACAGATGTATATTGTGCCACCAGGTGAAGGAGACTTGGAAAACTGGAAAGTCTTGTCTTGGCTGGCCAGCAGTCAGGAGAATATGGCCTGTTTACATTTAAAATTGGCATCTACCTATCAACCAGATATTTGGTGCACACAGAATTTTTGGCAACTACTGATATGTATCAGTATCAGTAGATATATATTACCATAAAATTCCAGTTTAGGGTTCTGTCTCTAACCATATCTAGAACCAATTTAATGGTGAACTGAGCCAATTCATGGATGCTTGAATGTGTGTATTTTATGGTAAACTGTGCAGAGTTCTCTCTCCATGCTAAATACTCACTAGCAGCATTACTAATGCATTCTGTCCTAGTCATCCATTTTCTTGACTCTGCAGGAAGGGTCCCTTTCCTGCTGGTTTTTAATGAACAGGACTTCAGAGACAAAGAACTAAGAGTGATCAGCATGTTCTGATTAGCCATCAGGGTCCTCTGAGGAAGTAAGAAGGAAATGGTTTTGAATACCGATGCTGCTGTTTCGCATCTTATTGGGCTTAGGTGGGTTCATGTTTGTTGGCTGCTGAATTCTCTTGCTGAAGCAGATGTTCCTCTCTGGGTGTGAAAAGATTGCCAGGACTGGCTGCTTCTTACTAGCTTTCCTATCTTCATTCTTCTGCAGACATCTCTGTGGATGTCCCCATGAACCTCTGAGTTCTCCTTTCTGGGGCAGATGCAGGAGACTTGCTCTTTCTCAGAGCACCTCTGCAGCTGCTGGATGCCTGCATGCTTTCCTGGTTTCAGACTTTTCTGCCACTTCCTTTTCTGTAAGCAGGAATTGTTGGGAACCAGATGGAGCAAAATATACCAGCTAACTGAAATTTTTATGTAAATGATTTTTGTGTACTCATACTGCCAGGAGAGGTTTTAGGGTAAAAACCTGCAGATGCAAAACCTTCTGTTGAAGGGCTGGGTAGATAGCATTTTTTAAAGGAGGCCCTTGTACTCATGGGAGAGTTGTTTATTTGGCAATTAGAAATTTAAGCTGATGCCAGGTCCAAGAGGGACAGAACAGTTCCCCAGTAATTACATGAGATGAAGTGGGTTCTTTAAGCTTGGGAGTATATCACTTAGTTTGGCACATTTACCCAAGGCATAATACTGGCTTGGACAAGCCAACGTCAGCTTTGGGGTGGGAGTGGGGGAGGGTGGGCACCAGTGAGTGGACAGAGAGCCATCTGTGAACTCCACATTCGCTCTGGGTGGTTAAAGGCTATATGAAATTAATTGAACCAAACTAGGTGACCTGTGAGCTCTCTGTTCCCCCCACAGCAAAGTCAAATGTAGGTGGGGAGAGGAGAGGAAAGGGAAATGGACCACTCAGCCTGGGTCTCTGCAAGTGGCTGAGCTGGATTCCTATTGTCCACAGCCGCACACAGCCACTCCTTGATCTTTAAAGGAGCCAGCCCTTCCTTTCCTTGATCCTGTCCAGCACGATCAGTCTTACCCTGACACACACAGACATAGAAACAGACATACACACACACTAACATGCAGGGACGTACACTATCCTCTTACAGCACAAGACTCGTGGGGGTGTGCATACACACACGTGCACCTCCCACCCCCTAACACAGCTGCTGACCTAGAGGTGTTAGCTACTCTGCAGCTGCTGTTCTTCTCACATTAATCTATAGGAATCAATGGACATTTCATTAGAGTAATCAAGTGCGGATGCATCCTGCATTTATATTCTGTCCCCCCTCCCTGCTGCTTTCACAGACTAATTGGTCCTATAGCCAAGAGTACATGGATATTTTTCCCTATAGATGAATGTCAAGAACGGTTTTTTACTGCTGGGTGAAATACCTATCAATACAGCGGCGTCTGTATAAAAGCCTTCGCCCATCAAAGCCACAGAGCTGTTGATAATACATTATGCACTCTTGGTTCTAATGCATCTCACTTCCTCTTTTACACCTTATTGCACATCCATGCACCATTTATGTTTGTCTCATTCGGAGAATTAACTAGCTCTGGGCTGCCTTTGTTTTAATGTTTAGCTCCAGAAATAATCTTTTCCCCTTTGTATATGTTGTCAGTCATTACAGGGCAGCTGTGGAAGGGGCTGGAAAGGGAGGTGGTATGGCATTCACGTGGGGGTTATACCTGTCAGCTCTATCTTTCAGCTTCCTATCTTACCATTAAACACACTTTTTCTTGCCAGGGCTACGTGCCAGGTGAAGGGTACAGAGAACATCTTTGTTCTGAGTGGACTTTTTGTGACTACAGTTTGATAAAGCAAACAGACAAAAGAGGTTCCTGCTTCCCTCCCCTGCAAATGTGTGGCTAGGCATGGTAATGGTCAGAGGCTGATGGGAAAAGAAAGGTCAAACAGATAAAAAAGAGCCTTGGCTTTAAAATGTGTGCACAACTTGAAGTGGTGGCTGTGCTGCGTAATGTGGACTGGAATGATGACTGGAGACCCAGTTCATCCCAACCCCTCCCTAACCATGTCTGCCCTGTGACATGACCAGGAAAACACTAGAAGAAGTAAAGATAGGAGTTTGCTCTTAGAGAAATTTGGCAGGCTTTGCTGACTTCCAGAAAGTGTGTGTGTTTGGGTAGACTAGCAGGTGGCCCCTTTTCTGAAGCCTTAGCTTGCTGGGAAATAGAAAGAGAGGCATGAGTGCTCAGAGAGTGAGCTGGGTTGTCCCTGGGAGCCAATAGGAGGCCGGTGAGGAAGTGTCAGAGTCATTCTCTATGCAGGGAATTGGGTGAGACGAAAAATAGAAGTCAGAGACCAGGTTCTAGCAGACGTCTTTTTTCTACTTCGTTATGGCTCTTTCTTATATCTGCTTTTTCCAAAAGACAAATTTGTGGAACTCAGGAGGATGGTGACTGTCCATCCTATCCTGGCTCGATGCTGAGAGGTCTACATGTCTCTGTTTCTAGTCAGAGAGTAGTGAGTAGTGAGCCAAGAAGTCATGACCGGCTCTCCTGCAGAGCAGAGTTGGCAGTCCTGCGGCCCGAGGCCTCATTTCACCACTTTCTCTGTGCGTGACCGTGGGCAAGTCATTGAGCTGTCTTAATCCTGTCTTTCCTCACTTGCAAAATGGGAACACTATTAATGACCATCTGTAAGACTGTTGTAAGGTTTGGAGTTCAGATATTCAAAACTGCTTTGTGAAATGAGAAATACTGTGCATATCTGAAGTATTATGATTATGATATGAAGTTTTCCTTTTACAGTGAAAGTAGGCCCTTAACAAACACATGCTTGCTTTGCACCAGATGCCACACACTGTGCAATTTTCAGTCCTTTCTTTTTTTTTATTATGTTAATCACCATACATCATTAGTTTTTGCTGTAGTGTTCCATGATTCATTGTTTGCATATAACACCCAGTGCTCCGTTCAGTCAGGCCTGCTTTCTCATTGAATCCTCATGGTAGCCTGTGGGTGAGAAACTAGTCATTGCCCACAATTTGTGGAGAGAGCTGAAGTCACCCAGCCCCCCTTGTTTGCCTCCCGATTCAGAACTCTTTCTATGGCCCCCCAGGGCCTTGCTCACCACATGCCAGAACAATTGCTCCCACACCCTGCTCTGCTCCTAGTGTCTGCTCTTGCAAGAGGTGCTGCTGATAGACCTGCTGGTGAATCCTCAGTCCAGGGTGGAATCTCCTCGGGGTGGTATCCCACAGGGCTCCTAACCACAGTGCTTAAGTGCCATCCCACTTCCCTGCTCCTGCATCTGTTCAGTGCATCTCTGCTGGAGGGGTCAGTGGAAGGCATGTTCTTATCATCCCAAATGGAAGCACAATACCTGGTGGGTTAAGGTGGCTTTAATGGCCTCCCTGGAAACCCTTATTCTTAACAGTTCTGTGTCTCTAGAAAATGCAGGTTCTGAATCACTTCTTGATGCCCTTGGGAATCCAGCCAGATTATAACTTGGAGTCTCCATGAAATTATAAACCAGAGGATGGTTGTGGGAAGGGTTGTGAACTGCTGATGACCACCAGGGTTGAGGCCATGCGATGAGTAAGGAACCAGTAAGCTTTGTTTTTGAATTTTTGACTCAACAATGCCCTTCTGGGTCATTTTTTCCTAAGTTGTTTGCTACTTTCTTACCTTCTGGCATTTGTGGGCTCTACCAGTTAGATTCAGGACTTCCTCAGGGGTCAACATAAATCAGACTTAGCCATCATTCCTCAGATGAGTCTGTCTTTTCTGGGATGGATGTGCATGTTGGATCTTATCACACTGCTCTCATGTCCCAGGCCCTGCTGACTTGGACCCAGTGTTGGGAGCTAGGTACAAAGCTATTCCTGATTCTGCAGACATCAGGCTGTTTTGCAGAAGTGGAGAAGATTATTTCCTCTTAGTGATTCTTGGCCCTAGTGGGATGGCCAAAGTGACAGTGAAGACCAGAAATGACCCATTTGTGTGTTCAGTCTCAAAGCCTTGGGTGTTCATGGATGCCAGATCCATGGATTAATATAGGAGCAAGATCTTTGGGATATATGCCCCAAACTTTTTGAAGTTGACATCCCTGAAGGTAACCATATATTCCCTTCTATCATGACATTGGAGCCACCATATAAGGAAGATTCCTGGGTGGAACACCATGACAGAGTGTTATAGCAGAAACAGAATGGCTGATTCAGTCAGACAACTAGTATGTGGATCCCAGATCCAGTGGTTTCAAGCTACATGATTTTGGGCAGATTATACATTTCAAAGCCTCAGTTTATGCATGAGTAAAATGAGGATAATAATTGTACTTATCTCATAGGGTATTGTGAGGATTGAGCAATATATATATATATGTACATATATAAATATTAAAGATTTTATTTACTCATTTGAGAGAGGGAGAGAGAGCAAGCATGAGCAGCAGGGAGGGTCAGAGGGAAAGGGAGAAACAGACTCCTCACTGAGCAGGGAGCCTGATGTGGAACTTGATCCCTGTACCCTAAGATCATGACCTGAGCTGAAGGCAGATGCTTAACTGAATGAGTCACCCAGGTGCCCCAGCAAGATAATATATTAAAGTCATTAGTTATAGTGTCCAGAATACTGCCTCAATAAACATTGCTATTTATTGTTATTATTATTCATAAAATTTTATTAGGATTAAAGGAGAAAGTATAAAGCACCTGACACATCTCTTCATACAAAATAGGCAGTTTTTTTTTTAGGATTTTATTTATTTATTTGACACAGAGAGAGAGAGAGCACAAGTAGGCAGAGCGGCAGGCAGAGGGAGAGGGAGAAGCAGATTCCCCACTGAGCAGGGAGCCGGATGTGGGGCTCGATCCCAGGACCCTGGGATCATGACCTGAGCCAAAAGCAGTCACTTAACCAACTGAGCCACCCAGGCGCCCCCAAAATAGGCACTTTTTAACTATCATATAGTCCCTTCCCCTCCAACAGAAAAGATAATTAAAAAAAAATCTTATAACCATTTCTACATGACCTTTCCCCTCCAAAATCATTGTTTGCCCAAGAGGGAAACGGAAGACCATTCCTCATTCTTCCCTGACATCTTCTGAGACAGATTTCCCTCCCTGAACCTTATTTCAATGTCTGTTCAACTGTGCACTTAAGCAATCTTGCTAAACTGTGTACATTACTGAGATAGTTTCTTTGAGGGAAATTGGAGCTGGGGGAAGGTTCTGGGAATTGCACAGTGCTTGGGCAGGAGAATTCCAAAGGGTTTTTTCTCTAGTTTTAACAGCAAACATCATTGGAACTCAGCTGATTCCTTAGGGCTATGAGGTCTGTCTAATTTTCTTCAGGAATTGGATGAAAGTTGCTATGAAATTCTCAGTTCAGTGTCTGGCCTGCTCTCCTATGAGCACTTCTGGCAGCTTGACTTAGTAATGTAGTGATTCATTTATTCACTGAATCTCTTGAGCACCTGTTGTCTGCTGCTATTCAGAAACAAATTTCAATTTATCATCATGATTTTGGGGAGGAGATGGGAAAATAGATATTTGGAGAATGGGACATGAGGGAGAAACTCCACTTCTGGGGGTTAGGGTGAAACAGTAAGATGGAGGGGCTTTTTTGTGGGAGCTGTAAGGGAGGAGTTAAGGTCTAGGCAGGAGCTTTAGAAGGAGGAGATTCTGCAGAGGAGTCACTATGGAGGAGGTGGCAGAGGTGCAAAGGTGGAGGGTGGAGCATGTTGAGTTGCTGATTTTGAGTGCGAAGGAGGGGGGCAGACGGTGGTGAGAGCTAGGCCATGTGCCATTGGGAGCAGCACCTTCTTCTGTACCTGCCCTTGTATCTAGCACACACAGCAATCGCTTACCATGTTTGTATTTCTTTAATGAACCTGCCATCTTTGTTCTGTATTATGGACTGTCTTCTAAATGGTAGATATATTCTTTTTTAAAAAATATTTATTTTAGAGAGAGACAGAGAAACAGAGAGAGAGAGAGAGAGATAGACAGCACGAGCAGAAGGGGGCAAAGGGAGAGGGAGAGAGAGAATCTCAAGAAGACTCCCTGCTGAGTGAGAAGCCTGATGCAGGGCTTTATCCTAGGACCTGAGGTCATGACCTGAGCTGAAACCAAGAGTCAGATGCTTAACCATCTGCACCACCCAAGTGCACCAATGTTATATTCTTAACAAGATCATAAATTCTCATCACAGAAGCTGTTGGTCCCTCACTCACACCCCTTCCACACTCACAGTTTCTGCAAAGGCTGATGGTTTCCTGCTGCCAGGACCTCTGCCCTCTATCTGAAGGTCACCAGTGGCAGTAGGAGTGTGCTTGGTTGCCACACAGGCAGGCCAGAAGTGCTGGGGAGTGAACACCCAGCTTGTACGGCCCTCAGTCAGTGATGGATGGGAGTTGGTGGACAGATACCCCAGCTTCCTCACCTCTTCATGGGTCAGCCCCAAGGCATGTTCTCACCATCAAGTGATGTGAGTCCCCAGTTGAATGGAGCCCCAGTTGCCCCCAGCAGCAGCCTGCTCACCATCATACTCTCTATGCCATTCTCTCCCTTCCCCTCTCCTCTACTACTGCTTCCTGGCATCACCTCCCAAATAAATTATTTTCACTCAAATCTTTGCCTCAGGATGTTCTTGGCAAAACCTAACAGAAAATAGCCCTTATGTGTATACTTTTGTTCATACTTCCATTCTTGTTAATGACATCTCACAATGCCAGGCTTTTGAACACAGAGCGTTGAACACATACTGAGCTGGGAGAGTTTCTGTTTCATCTTCTTATTCCTCTCCCCCACTTCCATCACCACTGCTACTGCTACCATTGGACCCAGTTCACAGCAAGTGCTCAATAAACACCTGCTAAATGAGATGAAATGAAATGAGTCTGTGAAGGAACACTGGGGTACAAGTCCAGGAACTTCCTCATTAGTGTTAGTTGTGTTATTTTTCCACTGTGTGATCTTGAACAAGACATTTTTCCTATGTGAGAATTAGTTTTCTCATTGAACAAAAAGGGAGGAGGGGCTGGGTGACATGATCTCTAAAGTTTCATCCAGGTAGGAATATATATAGTCATAGAGTATGGAGTATAGATGGCCACTGTTTCTAAAAGTGTGTTTTTGCTCTCTTGAACTCTCAATATTGTGCCAGTGTCTCCGGTTGAATTCAGATCATTTATTCTGCAGCAAAATCTATTACATCAAAGCAATAATAATCCAGTAGCATTTGATTTGCAAAATGAATGCTTATATGGCTTTGCTTTGGTGTTACAAATTTCTATTTTTCTTCTTAGGATGGTGAGCTGAAAGTTAGTATAAGTGCCATTCATCACTGGGAGCCTCCCATGCCAGGAAAAATGGAAACAAATTCTGGCTAAAGCACCAGCCATGTTTTTTATTCTTTGTCCCTCACAAAGGCAACTGTGGAACAATGAGATAGGTTGATGTCCCGGAAAGTGATGAGGGAGATCAGGGCCCAGCTTCACATGTCGCACTCAGTGCCCTCCACTCCGACCTGGAGGTCACCACCTTGCAGTGAGAGGGGGACTTGGGCTCCATATCCATTAACTCCTTGGCTTCTCGTTTGAAACTGACAACGAGGTGACATGGGCAACTGTCCACATGGAACAGGACAGAGACCATCAACTCATTCCACATGGGCCACCAGACAGCACCTAGAGGTAATAACATTCTGTCAATAGTGACCTGGGTTGGATTCAAATCAGTGATTTAGGGGTGAAAGGCGCTGGATTCTATTATGAAGTGCCCTTAGCTATCCAGGAGCTGAAAAACCATCCTTTTACCACAGTTAATGACAGAAATAAAAAAGCCACTCTTGTTCTTTTATTTCTTTTCCTTTTAAAAATTGAATAAAATTTTAGATTGAGATAGGAATGGATTCAGCCAAAAGCACATGGTGGACAATGGTTAATATGCTTCAACTAAGTATATTGTGTTGATATACATAACACACTTTCACATTGTTTGTCTCTTTTATTCCTTTCTTTCTTTCTTCTTTTCTTAGTATGGAGTTTTCTGAGCTGAATATAACTATGGTTTGTTGTTTGAATCAAATTCTGCTTTTTTTCTTAAGTATAAAGTCATGAGTCTCCAAGACAAACCTGTTTTCAGACTTTACCATGGACTCACAAAGAACAGGGCATTCCACATGATTAGTCAAACAGAGACAGTGTTTCTAGAAGGGGATGCCAAAGTTGTTCACAAGCAGTGGTAGGGGAGTTGGACAGACCCTAAACTTTGCAGTGCTATGGAGCTGGACTTGAAGAGACCATTCCCTACATAATACTGTTTCCACCATTAGCTGGAATGACATGCATGCTTTGCAAACAAAATACTTACTAAAGATCGAGGGGTCCATTTTTCTTACTACTAGCCTGCTTCTTTTTCTTCTCCCTTGCCCATTTGAATCTTAACCTTGTAACTAACAGCATGATCTTGAAAATAAATGAACAATTCAGCTAGGACTGGTTGCAAATTAAGATAAAACAACTAGAAAAACTGTGGCTCTCTCTTAAAGACCAGAAACCAGGATGATAATAATGTTTTAAACTGTACATTAGGGCTTTGTATCCCTTTGTTCTTAAACTGTACAATCCCTTTAATCTGGGTGTTTCAAAGCCTTTCTGAGACAGACTTCCACTGCCTTCTGCAAGATGCTGTGTGGTAAAGATATCGTAATGAACATGCTTATGTTAAGATGAATCCAGTGGAGCTGGGAGTGAAAGTTGGCTCTCACTCCCAGCTCTTTTATCTGCCTTATTTCTCTAGGGCCATGTTTTCACAGGGCTTTTGGACCAAATATTATGCTCAAGGTAATTTCTAAGATAGCCCTCTGCATGCCTGTGCATGGAAGGGATGTGCATGCAGGCAGCCATGAGGGGATGATTCTGGGGGCATAGCAGAGGACAGAGAAAGTGGTGACTCCCAACAGGGTAGGATGTTTAGGAATGTCAGAAAGGCTCACATGGCCCTAACTTCTTCCCTGATCAAGGCCTGAAATTCCAACCGGAGTTTCATCTCTTTGATGTTGATCCCACTTAAAATATAACCAAATGCAATATGTTGATAAAATATCTATTTTATTGTGAATGAATGGTCTAAGAGAACAAAATTGGGGGAGTGAGGGTAGTGAGGATGGAGATGGGGAAGGAATAGACAAACAATGAGGGAACTCATTCTGGACACCAGCTGAGAGGGAAGATAGTGGTAAAGGCCCCGGAAGCTTCTTTGGGAACTTTTGACTTTTCAGTCGCACAAATAGACTTGAGGTCAGTTGGCCTTGCCTCTGTGGGCTGACACACTGGTGTTTGTGGTTCTCAAGCTGCTGCATGGGTACTTTCAGAACATGGTACTCTGGGCTTCTCTGTCAGCAAAGTAGCTTGCAAAGTAGCTTACAAAGTAGCCTGGCTAAAACTCCGCTGTCTTTGCCAACAAGTAAAGACATTGCACAGAGCTGAGAAAGATTGTACTGCGGCACTCAGAAAGGCCTTTGAATGATAGAGAATGACTGCTATTTTGGCAGATACTAGAGAGAAGGCATTTGTGGTTGGGTGCTATTTGTAGATGGGGAGTCACTGTGGCCACTTCTGTCCTACGGTGGGTGCATCCTGTCCCCCCGCTCCCTACCCAGCCTTCTCTCATTCTCCTTTTCCCTCTTTTATGTAGTGTGTACAATTCACAAAGCATAAGACCGTCATTATTTAACTACATAGCTTCTTTATAAAAATTTTAGAGATCCAACAAACACATAAATATAAACATTCCTTCCCATCTTGCTTTGTTCCTCCGACAAAGAAAACTGATCTATCTGTTCAGAGCCAAATGGATGTAATTAGGTGAAGAATCGCTTTCTCTCTGTTTCTGAGCAAATATGTTTTGCAGCGCACCAGTTTCTCAAGGGCAGTGGGCTGGGACGGCCGGTGACTGCTGGGGGATGGCTGCTGACCTTCAGGCCAGGCCGACTTTAATTTGCAGAACACTGGTGGTCCCAGGAGGCTCCTCAGGCCAGGCCACACAATCAAACTGAACCAGCAGTCTGCTGCTGTCCAGCTGCACCCACCACCCTGCAGGACATGAAGATGTAGCTAACTAGACAATCCTGCTGCACAGACTTTGGAATCAGGAATTGGGAAATTAAGCACTGCATGAATTCAGCCCTTAATGCAGGAGCCAAAAAGCCTTCTTGTCTTAGTGGCTCCTCTTTCCAGCTGCATTATTTAACAGGAGAATCTCTGTAGATGTAGAACGTACCTTCCAAGTTTTGATCTCACATCCTGTGTGCTCATTTCAAAAAGTGATGCTTTAAGTGAACTTGATAATTAGATACCAAATATGTGAATGGCTTGAAACAGGAATTCTCACTTAAAAAAAAAAAAGATGTCTGCCTGGGGGTTGCAAAGTATTTTGACATGGAAGACTCCTACCATCTCTGGATGAACAAAATAACTGAATGTCCCCCAGTTGATCTGATTATCACAGCTGTCTTAATGACCAGGTTGATCAGTCCAGTTGATTGCTGCTCAATCAATTGAAATGATGAAAAATAATAACAGATTGACTGGGCAGGGGTAGAGTCAGTTGTGGCACCCGGACATCTCCTTTGTGCGTACGTATGTGCTTGTGTGTGTGGGTTTGTTTGCATGTAAAAGAGTGTGTACCCTGGCGCTGAAATTTTGTTCTCAATTCAGGAAATTTGAAGACAGATAGCAACTGAAGACAATTATAGCTTGTGGGCCAATTTAAGCCATATAATGTTCAGGCAACATAAATATCAGGGACAAAATAACTATAATCATTGCCATTACATATGGGCAATTAGATTAAATACCAATGAAATATTAACTACCACATGTTGTTATATTGGAATTTGAGGGAGAGAATTCTCTTGGATGCACATTACATATAGAATATGACAGGAATGTAAATAAAAGGACAGTATACAGTATTTGAATGAGCTGGTTGTCAAACAGTAATAATGACACTATCCCTTGCACCCTGAACAGTTTCTGCATATTTTTATGTAGCATTTATTACTCCTTAGAAGAACCTGTTTATGTGTATGTCTTCCTACTAGTCACTGAGATCCTTGGGGCCAAGAGTTGTGTCTTCTTTTTTTGTTCTTGATAATGATAGTAGCTAGCAGAGTACTTGTGATAGCCAGACATTGTTCTACAGTGTCAACTCACTTGACTCTCATAACAACCTTATGAGATGAGTACTATCATGAAGCCCATTATACAGAAGAAGAAAATGAGGCACAGGGAGATTGAATAACTTGCTTAAGGTTACAGAGCTTGTTAGTGGTGGATCCAGGACTCACACCCAGGCTGACTGGCTCCAGAGTCTGTGTTCTGAAACATTCTACTGCCTTCTTATTCTTTGCAATGCTTGCATTTATGAATTTTGCTCAGTCAGTAAAGTTTAGCTTATGCATTTACAACTATAAAGATTAAGGTATAGGAAGAGTTGAGGAGTCTGATTTTTAGCTACTTGATTATTGTTCACTGAGCCAACTCATCTACCCAGGTTTTTCTCTTAGAGTCCTGCCCATGTGGCCTGTCCCAGTCCTGGATGTCCTCTACTAGATTCACCCATATTTCCTGATGACCTGGCAGATTACATACATCTCTGTCCCCTTTCACTGCTGGAAATACCTTCCCCTTTGGCTTCTTTTGCTCACCTTCAGTAATCTACCTGTGTAGTTTCTCAGTTTCATCACTGCCCCTGCCTCTTCCACCCATCTGAATTTTATCTCCTATTTGAGTAACTGGGTGAGGCATGAAGGTGATACCTTTAGGGTTTCTGTGCCTTATTTCAAGCACTAAAGTAGAGAAGGAGATTTTCACAAATGTGTGGGCAAGATGACTGTGCCCTATTGTATCTGTGTTATAGATGCTTGCAAAATTGGTTTGGATTATGAAACACTATCTTGCTTACAAATGATGTTCTTATGGGAAGGTGGACCACCAGAGATAATCCTAAAAGGTTTGTGCTGAATATTTTCCCATTTAACCTTCCAGATCACCTACTTTTTTAAAAGTAGGCTCCACACCCAATGTAGAGCCCAATGCAGGGCTTGAACTCACAACCCTGAGATCAAGACCTGAGCTGAGATCAAGAGTCTGATGCTTACCTGACTGAGCCACCCAGGCACCCCTCCAAATCACCCTTTTTTACCTTGGGCTTTGCTCCAAAATGTTGACTTCCATGGGCTGCATCCATTAGAATCTCTTGCTCTGGAGCTTCTGTTTGGATTTGGCCAATGAAGAGACTAACAAGAGAGGAGAGAGAAGGAGGAGAAAAAGAAAAGTTGGGGTATTATTACTCTGCTCCCTTTTTGTTGGGGTCATGAGTTGACAGGCCTTGTTTGTCCTCTGGTGAAGTCCATATCATTCCAAAGCTATAGCTACAATTTCTCTTCTGGAAGTAATGCCCTCTCCTTTCTTTCAGGCCTTGGTCGATTAGTATTTCTTTCAAGTGCTCCAGACAGAGGGCAGAAAGAAAGTACTTCAGGATATTCCAGGGCAACCAAAAGGCAGAGCTGAGGTAGAGCTTGCATGCTGTCTATTAGCTGAACTTTGGCAGCATAGGGCATCCAGCAGTTGTTGAAAGACGGTTTCAGTGTTCAAAGCAAATGGATTGAAGCCCAGATCATTCTAAACAAACAAACAAACAAACAGTTGGTTTGGTGGTGGGTGCATCTTTAAACAAAGGTTGAGATCCAGTGATTAATCTGGTTTTACTGCCCAGCCATTCCATCTTAACTCTAGCCAGAGGGAACAGGCCGTAGTTTGTGCTGTTTAGTTTGCATTCAAATTTAGTCTAGTGAAATCTCCTCACTAACTGAATTTAGCAAATGATAGTTCATAGTGTTTGGGAAGGACAGTGGGATTCTCTTTCAAAAACAGGTTTATGTTTTAAGATAAATTGTTGAATCAGATCCTTATTTTACTTTAATGGCTTTAAAAATATTTTAAAATTCATAAAAGACATCAAAAGGGACTTCAGAGACTGGATAGTCAAAATTTTCCCAGGACTGGTAGACATCTTGATATAGTTCTGCAGAGTTTATCCAAATAGAATAATTTTTAAAAATACTACTTTAGAACAACAGTTCAGGATGTCATTGACACACCTAAAGTCTCTTATGATGGAATGTGGGTATCTGAAGCCTTTATATAAGCAATTTAAGTAAAATATGATTTTGAAGAATTATCCTGGAAATTTAATTAAAATAATATTTTTGGATTCAATTATTTGAACTGGAATATAGATATGATAGTTATAACTTAACATTTCTTCAAACTAGCCTAAAAGAACATGAAGATGGCTCCTTGTGCTGAGCTAAAGTATAATAAATACAATAATAGTTAATAAGAATATAAATAATACATCTGACAGGCACAGTGTAAGATTTTTATATTATTTTAGGCCCAACAATCCTATGAAGTAGTTATTATTCCCAGTTTACAGATAAAGAACTTGGAACTTAAATGTTAAGTAACTTGCAAAGGCTTCAACAGTCATAAATGACAGAGTGGGGCTAGAGTTCGGTGTGGTTCGACTCAAATGTCTTTGCTTTAGCACTAAGCAGCACTTTCTGTATGAGCAGGACAAAAATCAGCAGTCAAATCCCTGGGAGAGAATAATTTCCCTAGAATTTATTTTATGTTTCTCATAAAGATGTTTTCCATGAGGGATTCTCTAATTCACAGAGTATTTCAATTAGGATGACTGGAAGAATAGTTCAGATTAGGATTCGCTTCCTCATGTTTAATGTATTTTTCATCATTGCTCCATTCTAAAAATGGAAAAAAAAAAAAGACCTTTGAGAAGAAGGAAAATAATTAAGGGGAATTAAACACTCCTCATGTATTTTTGCATTCAGGCACCAGAGCTCACTGAAAAATGCATTTTGACATGAGAAACAAGTCCAGCCACATTCAAGGCTCACAGCCAAACTTATAGCAGAGCTGTATTTTTACATGCTTTTATGCTTTTACCACAGCATCATGTCAGCTATAACATCTTAAACTTTCAAGGTATGGGGTAAATTGGGTCTCTCTTGAATATCCATGGCTGCAACTGATGCATAACTGAATCTATCACATGTGGCCTTCCTCTGTCTTGTGTCACCAATGTGCAGGGGGAAAGCTAGATGCTATAGACGTGGTTGTCATGGAAACTAGCAGTTGTCCCTGCAAAGGTTTTGAAGTCAATACAAAGTTGCTGTTAAAGTACATGCAATTCTGTTGATAGAGATGTGATCATAATTCCCTGATTTCTTTTTCTGTCCCTCAAAACAAAAGTATCAGGTTCTTTCCCTGTTCACACCTTTTAGTAGGTTGGTTGCTACAGGAACCCATAATCCTAGGGAAACAGGTATATGTTTAAAACACATTTGGGAACAAATGGTATACATCTAAAGCCAATCTTGTGGCTAAGAGATAAAAAACATTTTGAAGAAAAGATTCTAGAAGGGGCAGTGGGAAAAACAGACTTTCTTCTTATCCCATTTTATAGACCCGTCTTTGCCTTCAAAAAGGTATTCGTGAATAGAAAAGATGAACATATTTGTAACCTGGGATCCTCTAAGAGGCTCTTAAGGGGCCTGGTTAGGAGCAAATGGATCTGGTCCCTTTCATCTACTTTGACTTCTCTTGTTCTGTTGTGAGTGTGAGGGGTGATGAATGTACTAATAGCGAGAGGGCAAGGTTCTGGGAGACACAAGAAATAAGCTGCATCTTAATGCGAATACACTTAGGGCTAGAGCAACATCTAAAAAGCTACCTTGGATAATAAAAACCTTTCACAGAGGTTTCTAGGAAAATACACAATAGAAGAGGGAACATATTACTTGTTTTCTTTTAAAAGTCCTCTTAATCTGTGATCAACATCCATTTTAGTCCTGAAGTGGTTGGAGTCTTATGGGAAGCAGAGGGGAAGAGTAGTCAGTCTCCTGCCTTCTCGGGGCAGCCTGATGCTGACCACCATCTTCTCCTTGGGTGGTCAAATAGACAAAACCCTGCCTGCACTGGAAGAAGTTGGAGGACTCAATTTCAGGCTCACTTCTGGCTCTTAATGTCTGTGCTGGAACTGATTTCTTTTAAAGGATGGGGGTCTCCACTGGTTAATTTGATATAGAAATGGGGATAAGCATGTTTAATGGTGGAGGGTCTCTTTCTAACCAGTAGTGGACATGTGATAGGTAAGTTCTCAAAAAATGCTTCAGGGCTGAAGGGAAAGGCATTTTTTTCCTCCCCACTTTCATATTATCAGGATATTAGTGGTTAGTGGGATATCAGGAGGTTGGGGGGCATGAGGTGGGAAGTTGACCCAATAAAATGAGGCATCCAGTGTGATTCTGAGGATTGACAATTTTGGAATTCTTCCTCAAATCTGTCCCCTCTTCTCCATTCCCACTGTCACTATGCCACTCAGGCTACTATCCTCTCTTGTTTGGGCTGCAGCAATAGCCTCTTAAGTCATCCCTCTGATTCTACCCTTCCCTTTTCAAGTGGTTCTCTTTATTGCATCCAAAGCAACCAAACTTAAAACTCATAAGTGCCTTCTCATTGCATTCAGGAAAAAGTTCAGAATCTTCACCTGACCCTCTAGAGTCTGAATTACTTACCTTCTCAGTCTCAACTCTCATGGCTCCCCCCACCCTTTTCTTCCCCCAGCTTTACTGAAAAATAATCCCCCCTTGTTTTTGTACCCTTTGGCCATCGAGGACATCTCTCACTTTCTCAAACAGGCCATGCTTTCTTTCATCCCAGGACCCTGGTGCATGCTGCTCCTTCTGTCTGGAGTAATCTTTCTCTCCTTGAATCCTTATCCACTTCTGGCTCCAAGTAACCTAGCTGATTCTTACTTATCTTTCAGTGTTCTGTTTAAATGATAAATCCTTAAGGACTATTCTCCAGGCTAAGTTAGGTCTTGCCAAGTGTCTACAGCAATTTTACTTCTCCTAGGCTCCCCCCATCACAGCTGTAGTGACTAATTTAAGGTCCATGTATCCCACTAGACTGAAAGTCTTTGAGGGTAGATACCAATCTGTCTTATTCATGCATCTGGTAAATCATGAGGTGTATAATAAATATTTGTAAACTCCATGGCTGGCTCACCATGGAGGCAACATCTATGATGTTTTGTAGCCATCTGCAAATCAGCCACTGGATTGGCCTTCTTCCTCATTAACTCTTCTCTTGGTATGTGTAGCTAGGACTTGCTTGGGGCATAATTACATTTATGGCGAAGTTGGCAAAATTTTATGTATATGGCTCATTTTTTGATGAGTCATGAAAAAATGGCTTCCCTAAAACCAGAATTCTACATTGTAGATTTCTTTGCCACCAGAAAAGCTAGATAAAAAACAAAAGATGCAGTCAAACTTGCTGTTTGGCATAGTGTAAGAAAAAACCCCCACTCCATTTAATTTACTGGATTTGTTCCTTATAAAACAATCCCTGAATTCAGGCAATCCAGTTTGTGTAGACCCAGTGAGACAAGGATCAATATCTGGTTTCTGAGAGATGAGACTATATGTACTGCAGATTCAAAACTAAAAATCCATATAGTCGGCTACAGTTTAAGGCAGCCTCTGCAGGGCTGTAGGTCACAAAAAGAAGGAGCGTTATACCTGCACCAGTGTCCTGATTCTCTGTTGGAATGAAAAATGGAGGAGAAAGTGGCTTATTTCTGTATTTTCTTATAGTGGAAAGTTGAAGAAAAGGGAAATTTTCCTTGGAACAGGTTTTATTAAAACCAACCTGAACGGGAAATTAGTTTATTCATTCAAAGTCTTCCTGAACACCTGTTTTGTGTGTCACACAGTTACAATAGGACAGTGAAGACTACTTCTTGTGATCCAGCAGGGAGATGAGACAAGGCTACAGGGCTGGCTCATTAGCAGGCAAGAGCAGGGAGCAAGCCAGGGCCAGAGGTGGGGCCACAGTCCTTATAGCAGGAAGTAAAGGATATGGAATTCCAGTGCACTGGATGATTGAGAAGGATCTCCAGATAAAGGTGGTTCTGGGGCTGGTCTCTAAAGGATAATGGCATTAGGTAGAGAGTACAGTGTGTGTGGGGGGGAGTGTGCCTCCTGGCAGGAGGAATTGTGTGAATAAACTCTTGGAAGGTGGAAGGCATATGGTAGGCCATATGAATGGGAACTAATTTCCCTTTTGGAAAATGAGGGTGCAGGCCCAGGCTGTTTCAGCCATGATCAGTCTGCATTCCTGCCAGGCCAACTGTAGATTCTGTCTGTACATTCTTGTTTGAATGATCCAACCCATGCAGCCATGTGAAATAGTGGTGAAGCTCACAGTTCAGGCTTCTTTACTTGCCTTCTCAGTCCTTTGCTACCCACCACTCAAATCCCAGAAGCCTACTTTCTATCAGTGTGGGAAGAACACTTGTCTTTTTCCTTCTGTAACAGTGATCTGCTTTTCTGCCCTTTATGAAAGTTTTTTTTGTTTGTTTCCTAGAAGAGGAAGAGTAGGGGTTTGGCAGGGAAAGAAGGGGACCAATCATTGCAGGGAATTTGAGGATTTACTATATGTAGCTAGGGTATGAATGATACAATTTAATTATTCCAATAACCCTGTGGATCAGTACTGTTAACTTTATATAGGAGGGAATTGAGATCCAGAATTGTCACCCAAAGTCACAAAACTAGAAAGGGCAGAACTAGAAACCAAATTTGTTTGATGCCAAAACTATGTGTCTAACACAAAGCTCTACTGTTTTGGGAGTGTGTTACCTCTCCCTTTAAATTTTTCTTCCAATTTCTTAACTTTATATTTAAAAAATAACATATGCTCACTTTAGACAAGTTGGAAAGTATAGAAAAGCAAAGTATAAAAGAACAGAAAAAATTCATTATCAAAAATGTATTCCCCAGAGGTCATTTTTATTACAATATTGGCATATATTCCTTTAATGTCTTGTATAGCTTTTCAAGTAGTTGAGTTTATACTAGTTAATATAAATGCTTTCCTTAATGGTACAAAATAAGATTTCCCTATATACTTAGTCACCTGAGTTTTAATAGCTACAAACATTTTATTACTTAGATGTGCCATAAATTTTAACCATTCACCTTTTATTGGAATTTTAGGGTGTGTCCAGTTTTTTTTCAACATCATAAATAAAAGTGAAATGAACATACACATGAAGATACAAAATGTGCATGCATTTTGATCTATAGTTCTGTCAGGTTCCTAGAAATGGTATTACTGAGTCAAAAAGATATGGACAATTTTTAAAGGGTCTTGATGGGCATAAACAAAACATACTTCAGAACAACTTCTTCAATTTACATTCCATCATTTTGTGGACTTTTTTTTTGATAATCAGTTTTCCCATTCAGAGCACATCTATTATTAAAAAATTATAACTGTCACTATTGTGCTGTTCTTCAGATAGGCACATTTTTGTTAAATTTTTCCCTTATATTTGGTATTTTTCTTGATTTTGTGAATGGGATTTTCCCCTTTTTATTTTATCATAACTGCTGCATATTTATTTTGCCTCCCACTGTAGAATACTTATTAGAAAGGTTGACAGAGAAGAAAAGGAGGTCTATGGAATTATGCACTGTGAAGTGAGACCTCCATGCAGGTTATGATGGGTCTTTCCTTCCCCAAAACCAAAATGGGAGAAGCGAAGGTCTGCTTTTGGCAGAGGGTAAGGAGCCAGTAGAGATGCTTGCAAAAGTACTGATGATTCGTGACCACCATCTCTTAGGAATGGACAAAAGAGAAAACAGAAGCTGAGTGATGGGAGGATTTACCATGGAGAAAAGAGAGGCTTGTTTTATCATGAGACTGGGAGGAAGGATGAATGCAAAGACAAAAGGAGGGCAGGGGATGGTGAGGAAGTGTGCATTCGGAAATTCCTATCTCAGCCAAGTAGATCAGTGGCTGAGGGGGTGGAGGAGAGGTGGGGATTGGGAAAGAGAGAAGAGTGTACAATACCATAACTATGGTGCCATGATCAGAGCCATCACCAAGATCCCCTCATTTCAGCTTCTTGAAACATATCAGATTGGAGCCTGCCCAGTGCCATCTACTGCTGAGGGTCTGGCCCCATAGCCCCCTACAACACAACTGATTTTAATGAAAACTGAGCATAGAGACTGAACACATGTTGGAAGCCTGCATCCAAATGCTGCCAGATATCTGGAGAGAAATTGAAAAATTCATGTAACCATGAGAATGCTTTAAATTATCAGATGTTAGAGAAGCTGAGCATAACCTAAATTTGCCATTTTACTTTTTTGGGGCTAATGGTAGGGAAAAGAGGCTTCTTTAATTTAAACCTGTCTGATCATGTTTCTTTCTGAGTTTTGCAAATCTTTTAATAAGGAAATAACTGATCAGTGTAAAAATTATTTGTGGTGAGTTTCGGCATCCAGCCCCTCAATATTTAATCTGTATAATTCCTGTTAATGTTTTATTCATGCTCACCAGGGAGGTTATGAGGGCAATGTTAACTGCATAATTTTTCCTTTGTCTAAATACGAACATTTCTGTTTGTTTCTGACTTGAAGAAGAACTTGGTTTTTCTTTCTTCTCTCTCTCTCTCTTTTTTAGCTTTTCAGGTTGGGCTCATGTCTCAGAATTAAAATCTAGGGTCCATTAGGCGTCATTCATCTGTGAGATGAATTCTATATTCCATCTATTGATTCCATCGTGGGTGAACATTTGCGGGGTTTAGGCAAGCACTAGCTAGTGCTCTAAATAGGACTTACATTATTCCTTCAATATAGAATGAAAATGGAGGGAAATATCTTCATTTGAACAGCTTGGGGGAAAACGTTTCATATATTAAGAGCTGCTATATGTAATACATGTAGTTTTCTGATAAGTGAAATGAAAGTAAGTATTCTCCATGATATTGATCCAGTGGAATACATTTAATAATTCCAAGTCCATTTGCCTTTGAATGATGCCTTCTGGGATGGAGATATTTTTCAAGCCAGGGACATTTTATGATTATAAATAGCAAGTAGACCTATTTTTTGTAGTGAGTTTGCTAGAAATTGTGAAAAAGGTGTTAAGGGAAGATTGTAGCTCCCTTCCACCCCTGAAAAGAATCTTGACAATTTCTGTCCCTGGTAATATGTGTACCTTAGGGTGTCTTATTTATATGGATACCTATTAGTAAGCTATCTACTAACCACTGTCTTTTCATTGCAAAATCCCCTGGCCTTTGCTTAGTTCGTGTCCTTAGTTTTTCTATGCACTTTGCTTGAAGCCCATGCTATTATGCAGACATTGCACTATTCTAACTTTATTTCTCCTTTTTTTTTTTTTTTTGGATAGGTATACTTTTTTTTTTTTATTCTTATGTTAATCCCCATACATTACATCATTAGTTTTAGATGAAG
>NC_138377.1:83309132-83315708 GCF_054177405.1 Leptonychotes weddellii
TGTTCCTTAATGTGAGTGTTCATTAAGGATCAGAGGTGGCATTCTGCCTTTGCCCTTTTTAATTCTCTGTCTTGGTGAGCTCCTTCATTTTCTTCGCCTCTCACAGCATCTTTATTTAGATACTGATCTCTGAGTTCCCATTCCATGCCTCTTG
Organism: Leptonychotes weddellii; assembly: GCF_054177405.1. NCBI lineage: Eukaryota > Metazoa > Chordata > Mammalia > Carnivora > Phocidae > Leptonychotes > Leptonychotes weddellii. The sequence goes on from NC_138377.1 coordinate 83,309,287, forward strand.
GGATTTCCACTTGGATTTTCAAACTCAACATATCTAAAAGCTCTTGTTTTCTATAGAACGATATTCTCTCCTATGTTTCTCTTTCATTTATCCTTCTTTTGCTCACTTAAGCCTCAACCTTGAAGGCAACTTTGGCTTCTCTTTTTTCATGATCCTTCCATATCTAATCAGTCACTGTTTTTGTTCTACCTCCATAAATTCTGTACAATCCCCACCCTCCTTCCTCTCTCTGTTCTTACTACCTCTCAGAATTGGTTCTTAAGACTTCACATTTGGATTTTTTTTTTTTTTGGTGCAAAAACGTGATTTTATTAAAGCATGGGGACAGGACCCTTGGGCAGAAAGAGCTGCTGCCAAGACTTCACATTTGGATTGTTGCAGTAGCACACATAATATATTGAGATGGTAACTTTTACCTTACTGCTTATAGAATTTTTTATTCTCCCTATAGCAAGACAGCAACCTAATTTTTGTGTTCTCTGCCTCTGGAAATTTTGTGAAAGGAAGTGGGTATGGCAAAAAGAGAAGTTTCCAGACAACATCCAACCAGGATATTGTTTGCAAAACCTAAGCTCATTGAGGAGAATTATTTTGGATCACTCCAGAGGGGTGGGGGGAGCTAGAGATGAATGACTGAATTTGGGAGGTAGAAATGGGTAAAGAGGAGTGAAGTTTTTTTAGAGCATTCCTTTTGAGACAGGAAGAGTGTGGGGTTTGGTAAATTCCATAGAGTCAGGATCATCACTCTGTTGTCTTTCATATGAGTTGCTGGGATTTCTGATGAGTAAGGCTGGGGTGATAGATGTACCAACTGCTTCTGTAGCACTAGCAGGCATTAAACGTTTCCAGTGCCCACTGTTTTCTATCTTTTAGGAACATGCAGGCTTGGAGAGTGAACTCATCAGTTGTATCAGGGCAGTGTGAAGACTGGAGAGTCCCTCCCTAAGTGCTTTGTATAGCACAAAGCCCCCCAGGATTCTTGCTTGACTTTAGGGTGGGGGTATTAACTAGAGTATAGGCTAAGCTACTGTAACACAGAGACCCTAAGATCCAGAGGCTAAAACAATTTATAAATTCTTTTTTTCCCCTCTCTCTTGTAATAGTCTGGAAGTAAATGAGCTGTTCGAGTCTGGTAAACAGATCTGCACCACAAGGGCATTTAGGATTCCATGTTCCATCCATCTCGGTACCTCCCCATCTCCTAGAACAAGTTGTTAAAATCTTATGCCATGGCCCCTTTGGGCAATCTGGTGAAGTGTATGAACTGTGTCTCAAAAAAAAAATGATTTTAGGAGTGCCTGGGTGGCTTAGTTGGTTAAGTGTCTGATTCTTGTTTTCTGCTCAGGTCATGATCTAACAGTTGTGAGATCAAGCTCCGTGTCAGGCTCTGTGCTCACTGAAGAGTGTGCTTCAGATTCTCTCTCCCTCTCCTTCTCCCTCCTGCTCATGCTGTCTGTCTCTCTCTCTCACTCTCAAATAAATATAAGAATCTTTAAAAATGATTTTAAATGCATAAAAATACATAGGGGGTTTATAAAGAATGTAAATCATAACAAAATACAATTGTTAAAATAATAAGAAGACAAATTTGTGATAAACTAATGCATATGCTTCTTTACTGATTATTAACATGATCTATTGGTGTGTCTAATATTTTAGTTTCAAAATAATGATGGACATAAATTGTTACTTCATGATATTTATATAAATGTACTGTGATATAAAAATATCTTTGGTTTCGGAGGGTGATAAGGTCACAGATACTATGAACACTACTGTGGTTTATTGCCTACATTTGAAATGAGAGAAAAAACTGAATTTAAATTACAGGTTTCTGAAAATAAAGATGTAATTTCCCATCCCAGTTTTTGGACCCCCTGATTTCTATCCATGGGCCCTTTGAAGACCTGTCAGCCCCAGGCTCAGGATCTTGTTTTGGAGTGTTGAAGCTGGCTCACCTCCATGTCTATGCTCTAGCCTTAATAAAAGAGAAAAAGAGAGGTTTGGGGAAAGTGATCTTGTCTTTATGGAGATGAAGATATGCCCATCACTTCTCATGGTCCATTGGCTTGAACCTTGTCTTATGGTTATACCTAGTTTCAAGAGAAACTGTGTTAGGGGGTCTGCAATCAGGTGGCTGTGTGCCTGGCTAAAATTAAGGAGTTTTACTACTAAACAGGAGAAAGAGAGAATAAATACTTAGTGCTCACTATAGGAGTATAGGACTCCCAAAAGTATGCCTGCAATTCAGTTTTCTACCAGCCAGGCTCAGAAGAGATTGTGTGATTTAGAGAGGATTATTGTGAGGATTAGCTACAGTGTGTTCAAGTGGCTGGTAAAGAGTAAGTGCTCAATAAATATTCACTGAAGCTGACTTGCATGTGACCAGGGTCTGTTAGAGGAATAATACACAATGGGAGATAACATATTGGAGCTCCTGGGATGATAAAGAGTCAAAGATATTTATGTTTAAATTCATTCATTTGTTTGTTCATTTAAGAAATATTTATTGAGCTTTGAGCAGACACTGTTGTAGTTGCCAGAAAAATGGCGGGTCAGCAGTATTAAGTCCTTGCTCTCAGAAATCTTTCATTCTATGCAAGGAAAATAGAATAATAAATAAACAAACAAAATGTAGGTTGGGGCAGAGAATATGAAATGAGATGGGGTAAAGGTTATGGTGGAATGCTGTGATAGGCAGAATTAAAAGATGGTCTCTAAGATACCTGCTCCTGGTTACACTCTCTGTATAATCACCCTCATTCACTCCCCCAATTTAAATGTGAATGCGACCTGTGAATAGAATGGAATGAGAATTTTATGATTAGGTTATGTTTTATGGCAAAGCTAGGGAGATTTTGAAAATGTAATTAAGTTCCCAAATCAGCCAATTCTGAGCTACTCAGAAAGGACATTATCCAAGATGGGCCTGACCTAGTCAGGTAATAGCCCTTAAAAAAGAGGAACTGGGCTCTACCTGAGGTGAGAGAGAAATTCTCTTGCTAGTTTTGTGAACTGCGTGTGGAAGGAAACACAATGGCAACAACCTGAGGGCAGCCCCTACAAACTGAGAGCAGCCTCCTTCAGCTACTAAGAAAATAGGAAACTCAGTCACAAGGCTACAAGGAAAATGAATTCTGCCAAAAACATGAATGAGTTTGGAAGTGGATTTTTCCCCAGTCAAGCTTTCTGATGAGAATGTAACCTACCCAACGCCTTGTTTGCAGCCTTGAGAGAATAAGCTGTGCCCAGATTCCTGTCTCAAGAAACTGTGAGAAAATAAATGCCTGTTGTTTTAAGCCACTTAGTTTGTGGTGATTTGTTGCATAGCATAAAAAACTAATACAAATACTATTTTAAATGGGATGGTGAAGAAAGGCCTCTCTGATAAGATGAGTTTGAATGGAGACTTGAAGGAAGTGAGAAGCAAACTGTAAGGATATCTGGGGGCAAGAGCAGAGGAGTGGCCATTCTTGCTGGTCTGTGGAGAATAGCCTAGAGACGGTCACAAGTGGAGGAGGAGCAAGCACTAGTTAAGTTGGAAGAAGGTGGACAGATTATGGATATATTTCAAAGATAGGACTAACAAAATCTGCTACAGGATTAGATATGGAGTATGAGAGGTAGAGGATTGGAAGGCAAGTTCCAGAATGCAGTTGCTATTTACTGAGTTGAGAAGACTGGGGTAGGGAGAAGCAGGCTTTACGGAGCAGGCAAGAGTTTGGTTTTGGATATATGAAGTTTGAGATGCCATCCCAATGAATTTGTCAAGGGCAGGTGTATATATAAATCTGGAGTTCAGGAGACAGGTTGGGATGTAGAGAAAAATAGGAAGAAGCAGCAAATAGATGTTATTTAAACTATGAGACTAGAAGAGATAACCCAAGATACAAAAATCATAGAATATTGGGCCTGAAAGTCACCTTAAGAGATTATTTTTCAGATGAAGAAACTCTAGCCCAGAGAGGTAAAGTGACATTAGATCTGTACCTAAGGACACAGAATCAGTTAGTAGCAGAGCTTAACTAAGCCCCCAGCTTTTTGATTCCCAACTCAGATGATTTTTACCAAGGATCACAGGTTCCTTTTCTTTTGCTTTCCTGGAGCATTTCCTATACTTGGGAAAGACCCTTACAAAGTCAACAAGTCTTGACTCTTCTCCTTCATGGGGTTGCAAGTCCCACATACAGATCTCTGAGGCATCCTCCCCAACATTGGGTGTCACCCCATAAGATGCTGATTAGATTTGGTGGCTGTGGGAGGCTGGGGCTCATGTAACAAACGAAAATATATGCTGTGATGTCTATAAACCTCACCCCATCAAATTAATAATGAAAAGCCTCCCATCAAACCCTTCTTGTGCTCAATAGCCTGTGGCACATTTGGACTCATCAGTAGATGTTCTACAATATTACAACTTGTTTAAATCTTGGTAAAGTAGTGTTATGTACTATTGTTATTGACTTCCCTTTTCTAATTACCACCCAAAGGTGACGGATGATATAGCTCTAATGACCACATTCTTGGAGAGTGAGTGGCTTTGGGTCTCAACTCATTGTGTCTTAGCTGTTCTGGAGGAGGAGACCCCCTGCTGAAAGCAGATCAGCTTTAGCAAGGCCATCATATTGAGGCCCAGGCGATGTTTGAGACCATTCATAGAGGGATTTCTGCGACTGGTTTGAAGCCAAAGATTTTAGAGTATCTGTGTGAATGTAAGACATGGTAATTGCAGGAATCCTAAGGCATGTGGAGCTATAAGCCAGGTGGGCAGAAAACATAACTTTTTTCTTGTAACTCAAATTTCTCTTTTGTAATTTCAACTTAAATTTCTGTTTTGAGCCTCCATTTTGCTGGGTTGGCAGAAACATAATCTTCCCCCTCCCCTTTCTTGTAATGGAAATCTAAGTTTTGGGGAACATGGATTATGTGGTACCCAAGCATGGTAGGATGGCCTGTGGACTTTGACGTTGTTAAATACATTTGTCTACTGAGATACTCATCTTTTCATCTGGTCCTCCGATATTGGTTCCCACATAGTGCCCATGAGATTTTCCCTTTTTCTTTCATGGCTCCTTCAAGCCTAGTGGCTCTCTGTTACTCCTGTGTGTGGTCATTATTCCATCCTTTCCTACTGTTCTGGAACATTGAGATCTCTTTGGGGATCCCTAAGGTGCCTGATGCCTGGACTCACTGTGCTTTCTCCCCTTCCTGCTCCCTGAGCTCTGCTAGGGCCCTGCTTCTTGTAAGGACCAACATTAAATTTCATCACTTTCTGTCCTCTGGGGAAATCTTTTATGGTCTCTCTCAGAAGCCCTCACACTGCCCAGATCCCACTTCTCTCCAAAAATTTTCTTTAAATGACCAGAGTCCTCTCCAGTTCCTTCAAAGTTTGGGTTTTGGAGTTTAGAGCTAGGAAGACCTTTTTTTTTTTTTTTTCAGATTTACGCTAAGATAATAAGCACAGAACAGTTAATTATGTGTTTTTATAGAGGGAATGATGGGATGAGGAAAGAAAAATGGGAAAGGACTGGGAGATATGAAAGTGATTTCATTCATATAAAAGCAATCATACCACAACAGGATACTACTGGAAGCTAGACTTGCTTTTCCCTTTCTATGTCCCTGGCCAGCATTCTAATAATTGAATATCACTTCCCGTGCTGGATGGTAGGGACTATGGTTAGTCACCTAGAAGTAGACAAAAGTATTTCAAAAATATAGTGCCTCTTGACAACTTTTTAAAATTCTTTCATTGTATATTTGTAATTTAGTAATTTGGTAATGATTGAGCAGATTAAGTGATGGCTTCTTTCTTGAATTCCAATCATGCTTTATTCTCTACTTTCTTTTTTTTAAATTTCGTTTTTATTTTTTTAGATTGCTTTATTAAGGAATCATTGACATGTAAAGAGCTATACATCATTAATGTACACAACTTGATGAGTTGGGGATAAATACACACCTGAAAGTATACCACCATCATGGCCATAGACATGTCCATCACCTCCTAAAATTTCCTCACACCCACCCCATTTATTACTGCTGTTATTATTAATTATTGTTATTTTTGTAACAATATAAGAGCATTTAACATAAGATCTATTCCCTCAAAAACTAAGTATACAATGCAGTATTTTTTTTTCAGTTTTTAAAAATGTTTTTATTGTTATGTTAATCACCATACATCATTAGTTTTAGATGTAGTGTTCCATGATTCATTGTTTGTGCATAACACCCAGTGCTCCATGCAGAACGTGCCCTCTTTAATACCCATCACCAGGCCAACCCATCCTCCCACCCCCCTCCCCTCTAGAACCCTCAGTTTGTTTTTCAGAGTTCATCATCTCTCATGGTTCGTCTCCCCCTCCGATTCCCCCCCTTCATTCTTCCCCTCCTGCTATCTTCTTCTTCTTTTTTTTTCT
>NC_138377.1:83316208-83348840 GCF_054177405.1 Leptonychotes weddellii
CTGGGCTCCGCCTCTGCAGCCAGCTTCCCTGCTCTGTTACCTGGGAGCTCTGCCACACTCAGGCACCCCTGGTCTTTCTGTGACCCCAAGGGTCCTGAGACCACACTGTCCCGGAGGGTTCCACCCCCTGCTTAGCCACCAGAGTGACATCCCTCAGCGGAGCAGACTTTTAAAAGTTCCGATTTTGTGCTCCGCGGCTCTATCACTTGCCAGAAGCGGCCGACGGAGGCCCCTCCCCCACCGTCTATCCTCCCGAATATCGCCTCGGATTCACTTTTCCGCACGTCCTACCTTCCAGAAAGTGGTCGCTTTTCTGATGAGAGGGTTGTTGCTCTTCTTTTCTTCGATATCCTGTTGAGTTTGTAGGTGTTCAGAATGGTTTGATCCCTATCCAGCTGAATTCCTGATTGTAGACGAAATCCAGGTCTCCTACTCCTCCGCCATCTTGCTCCGCCCCCCTATTCCTGACACATTTTTAAAGGTGAGCATAATGTCTATCTCATTCATGGGTAGACATTTTTAAAAATTTGTTTTATTGTTATGTTAATCACCATACATTACATCATTAGTTTTAGATGTAGTGTTCCGTGATTCATTGTTTGTGCATAACACCCAATGCTCCATGCAGTACGTGCCCTCTTTAATACCTATCACCAGGCTAACCCATCCTCCCACCCCCCTCCCCTCTAGAACCCTCAGTTTGTTTTTCAGAGTCCATTGTCTCTCATGGTTTGTCTCCCCCTCTGATTTCCCCCATGGGTAGACATTTAAGAGGGCCTAATCAGGGGAGCCTGGGTGGCTCAGATGGTTAAGCGTCTGCTTTCGGCTCAGGTCATGATCTCCAGGTCCTGGGATCGAGCCCCATATCAGGCTCCCAGCTCAGCGGGGAGCCTGCTTCTCCCTCTCCCTCTGCCACTCCCCCTGCTTGTGCTCTCTCTGTCTCTCTCTCTCAAATGAATAAATAAAATCTTAAAAAAAAAAAAGAGAGCCTAATCAAAACATTAGTAAACTAAACCCAGAAATATATAAAAAGGAATGAAAGATTGGTTTAGCATCTGAAATCAATATAATTCACTTAGAATAAGCGATAAAAAAGTGACCATTTCAATAGATTCAGAAATTACATCTGATAAAATTTAATATTGGTTCATAATAAAAGCTTAGCAAGTTGAAAATAGAGGAAGACTTCCTAATATTATCAAGGATAGCTATAAAAAAAATCTATACTTCATGGTTAGAAGCTCTCCCTTTGAGAAGGAATAATATAAAGATCCCTAGTATCACAACTTCTCTTCAGTATTGCACTGAAAATGCTATCCAGTGCAAAAAGTCAGGAAAAACAAGGAAAAAAAAAAGGTAAATTGATTGGGAAGGGAGAAATAAAGGTGTTATTCAAAGGTACAAAAATGTAAGGTTAAATATTGAAAAATCAATTGTATGTATATATCTGCAATAAACAGCTAGAAAATGAACAAAAATATATTATTTATGATGCATCAAAAATGTGAATAATCTAGGGACAAATCTGGGAAATGATGTATAAGACATCTATGCAGAAGACTATAAAACATAACTGATAAAAATTAAAAAGAAGACATAAATAAAAGAAAGGAAAAACCATGTATATAGATTTGAAGACTCAATATAAATAAAGATGTTAATGCTCCCCAAACTGATCTCAGTGTAATCCCAAATAAAAATACCATTCCCAATAAAAAGTTTATTTTTTTGGTGGAAATAAACAAGTTGATTCTAAAATTTATGAAAATCTAAAGGGTCAAGAATAGTCAAGGCACTTGAAGAACAAGTCAGAAATTAATGTTTAAGAAGCACATAGAATGGTGGGATATAATAGAAAGTTCAGAAACAGACCACACATATATGAACATTTAATTTATAACAAAGGTGGTACTCCAAAATAGTTGGGAAGCTTAGTTTTATTGTTAAATTATGGCGGAACAGATGAATAAAAAAAGAAATGGAAAGAAGGAAACTTGACCCCTACATCCCGCCATAAACAAAAGTCAGTTCCTGGTAGAATGTAAATGTGGATGTAAGAGGTAAAATAGTAACATTGAAGAAGATAACATATGAGAATATCTTTATGGTGGAGGGTAGGAAAAGCAGTAACTATAAAAGGAAAAGATGAAATGGCTAGATTAAAATTCAGAACTTCTTTTCATTATAAGGGAGTGAAAAGGCAAGAAGATAGTTGCAATAAACATGAAAGACTTATTCAAAACATAAGAAAAAAACCCGAGAAATTTAAAAACAACCTAATAAACATATGAATAAGAGACTTGAACAGGCACTCCATAAAATATAAAATTCAAATGGCTAAAATATATAAGAAATTTCCTGAATTTTCTTAGTATTCAAGAAAATGCAAATTAAAGCCATAAGAAGATTCTACTAGTCATCTTACTGAATGGCTAAAATTAGTAGGACTGACAAATGCCTAGTGTTGTTGGGGATATGGAGCAAGGGGAGTCATATAGAAGTGTATATTGGTTTGGTCACTTTGAAAAACAGCTTGGTATTATCTATTAAAGTTGAAGAACATGTATTCTATTACCCAAAAATTACAGTCCTAATGTGAGAACATGTGCACTAGGAGACGTAGATGAGAATGTTCATAGTAGCATTACTGCAATGTCCCAAACTGAAAAACACCCAAATGTCTTATCTAGAATAGATACATATATTATAGTATATTCATACAATGAAATTTTATACATCCATAAAAATAAATGAACTACATATAAATGCAACAAATGGATGTCTTTTACAAGTATAATGCTGAATTTGAGTGAAGCTGAATTTGAAAGCATACCTGCATTGTGACTCCATTTATGAAGAGTTCAAAAAGCAGGCAAGGGTGGGCTGTGGTGTTTGATAAAGTATTTTTTGATGGTGAGACTTTTGATGTTAAGCAGGTATTGCCATGGAAACCAGATAAAGGTTGCATTTGAGGAGCTCTAAGTGTTGGTGATTAGGAGGAGGGGGCATTTGGGATTCTGGCAACATTCTGTTTCTTGACTGGGACAGTGGTTGCATGGAACATCAGTCATAATTCACTGAGATATGCATTTCTAATTTTGTGTACTTTCCTGAAAATTAGTAAAAAAGAAAAGAAAAAATATGCATATATCCTTTTACCCAACATTTCCACTTTTAGTTATTTATTTCATAGATACAATTGTGATATGAGTGAAATGAAGTATGTAATAGGATATTCTTTGCAACATTGTAATATCAAAAGATTAGAATCAACTGAAATGTTTTTTAAGAGACTAAATAATTTATGAAAGACCCATACAATAAAATACAAAACAACTATTAAAAAAGAATGATACAGGGGCACCTGGGTGGCTCAGTCAGTTAAGCATCTGCCCCAGGGTCCTGGAATCAAGCCCCGCATCGGGCTCCCTGTTCAGCAGGGAGTCTGCTTCTCCCTCTCCTTCTGCTGCTCTCCCTGCTTGTGCTCTCTTGCCCTCTCTCGGTCAAATAAATAAATAAAATCTTTAAAAAAATGATACAGCATAATACATACTCCTGAAAAGTTCTTCAAAGCCAAGTGAATGGAAAAACAGGGTTCAGAATAGTATATAGAGTTTGCAACATTTGTGTGTGGGAAAATGCATAGGGTGTTTCTAAAAGTAGTAATAGCGATTTCCTTTTGAGAGAGAACTATGTGGCTAGAAGACAGGGAGGGAAGAAGAACTTCTTTTCAATGAATATGCCTTTATATACTTTTTGAATTTTGTATGTATGTGTGTATCCCTTAGTCTCAAACTTTTTAAAAAAGATTTATTTATTTTTTTATTTATTTGAGAGAGAGAGATAGCTCAAACATGCAAGTTTGGGGGAGGGGTGGAGGTAGAGGGAGGGAAGCAGACTCCACACTGAGTGGGGAGCCAGAGGTGAGGCTCCATGCGGGGCTCAATCCCATGACCTTGAGGTCATGACCTGAACCAAAATCAAAAGCCTGGCATTTAATTGTCTGAGCCACCCAAGCACCCCTCAAACTTTTAAAAATAAAATAAAATACTAGAAAAATAAACAAGAATCACCCCACAGGCCGGTAGTTTTACAGATGTAAAAACAGACTTAGGAGTTTAAGAGACTTGTTTGAGATCATTCAGCTAATATGGAGTAGAGCTGGAATTTGGTCCCAGCCTATGTGAAAGTCTATGTGAAAGGAGATTCAGCCTATTAATAAATAAATAAATAAATACATATAGGAGCTTGTTGGCTTGCTTAGCTCAGTGTGGGCCATTTTGGAAACCTCTAATGAACCAACAATGCTAGGTGCTTCATGCTAAAATTACATTTAAAGTTATTATGTGTTTTATAACATATAAAGTTATTATGGGTGTTATATATAAGTGATGAATCATTGAATTATACTCCTGAAACCAATATTGCATTGTATACTAACTAGAATTTAAATAAAAATTTGAAGAAAAGGGACGCCTGGGTGGCTCAGTCGGTTAAGTGTCTGCCTTCGGCTCAGGTCATGATCCCAGAGTCCTGGGATCAAGTCCCACATCAGGCTCCCTGCTCAGTGGGGAGCCTGCTACTCCCTTTCCCTTTGCTGCTCCCCCTGCTTATTATGCGCTCTCTCTCTCTCTCTCTGACAAATAAAAAAAAATTGAAGAAAAAAAAGCTATTATGTGAATGAATGAATGAAATCTTCCCATTTGCAATGATGTGGATGGGACTAGAGGTTCCACTAGAGTGAAATAAGTCAGACAGAGAAAGACAAATGCCATATTTCACTCATATGTGGAATTTAAGAAACAAAATAGATGAACATAGGGGAAGGGAAGAAAAAATAAAATAAGACAAAAATAGAGAGGGAGGCAAACCATAAGAGACTCTTAACTGTAGGAAACAAACTGAGGGCTGCTGGAGGGGAGGTGGGTGGGGGGATGGGGTAATTGGGGGAAGGGCATTAAGGAGGACACTTAAGGTAGTGAGCCCTGGGTGTTGTATGCAACTGATGAATCACTCAATTCTACCTTTGAAACTAATGCTATAGTGTATGTTAATTAAATTGAATTTAAATTAAAAAAAGAGGTGCCTAGTGATAGTTGCTAAGTAAAACAAAATGGAAATAGGATAGACATTTAGAAATTAAGGTTTTCTATAGAAAATTCTAATACATAATACTATTAACTTCTCTTAGTTTTCTGATTTCCTGACAAATTGGGCCCAGTTGTTGGATAGTGGTTTGACTGTATTTTACTTTATGGACATATAATTTTTAAAATTTTATAACAACTCTATCTCTTTGATGAAAGTTAACATACTCTTCTCTACAACCTTATGCTTTGTTTTATTTATAGCATGTATCAGAGTCTGTCTCCTACATCTTCCACCAGTTGGTACCAAATTCTAGCCATTCTGCTTTTAAGATGTTATTTGGATATTTCTCACTCTCTACCTCTTCTTCTAATCCAAGCCTTCTGGATATTTAGTCTGGACTATTGCATTAATGTTTTCACTGGGTTTTATTCATTTACTTATCTTCATTCATTTATTTACTCCATCTTTATTGAGTACTTACTATGAACCAGATCTTGGGTATACAATGATTAATACAGCATGGTCCCTCTTCTCAAGGATCTTGTGGTTGGGCGCCTGGGTGGCTCAGTTGGTTAAGCGACTGCCTTCGGCTCAGGTCATGATCCCGGATTTCCGGGATCGAGTCCCACATTGGGCTCCCTGCTCGGCGGGGAGTCTGCTTCTCCCTCTAACCCTTCCCCCTCTTGCACTCTCTCTCTCTCTAATAAATAAATTAAAAAAAAAATCTTTAAAAAAAAAAAAAGGATCTTGTGGTTAACTGAAGAAGAAACATGAAAACAGAAAACAATATGAAAAGGACTTCAATGGAAGTATGTACAAGATTTTATGGGAGCCCAGAAGGGGTAATGAAGAATTGAAGGTGAGAAATCAGGGAACAGTGCACAGAGGAAGTGATGTTTGAGTGGAATCTGTGAGGATGAGGATTCTTCATTGAATGCGCAAGAATAATTGCAATTTAGAGAGAAGAAATAACTTGAGTAAATTCAGGGAGATATGAAAGGACATCTTCTTTATTCATTATGTGGGATATTTGGCATCAGCCACTCAAGTTATTTTGTAGAAAGAGAAATTAGATATGAGATCTGCTGTTTAAAACTTTCAGTGACTCACCAGTTTCTTCAAACACAGGAAATATTCCATGGTCTTAAAGCACACTTTCTAGTTTTTCTTCTTACAACTGTGCTTTCCTTCTTACAATGGGCTACATCAGTTTGGTTAAGTAGGTATTCTGTTTCCACAGCTCGCTCGCTCTCTGTATGGTCTCTGATTAGAGTTGTTCAGAAGAACTTGAAAGAACTTTGTCAGGTAGGAGACAAGGAGCAGTTATAACTTGTGGCAGTTTGTCATGGTCATAAACAGAGCCTGGTGGGTTCTGCTTGTCCTTGTTCTCCTTCACCCTCTCTGTCTAGCTCATCTTCCCAATTGCTGCCCAGCTGGCCAATAATGATTTCAAGTCTACTATCAGACCCTTGACTGTGGAGGTGCAGAGGCGTTGACTCTTTAAAAAGCAGTAGATTGGGGTGCCTGGGTGGCTCAGTCGATTGTCTGCCTTTGGCTCAGGTCCTGATCCTGGGGTCCTGGGATTGGGCCCCACATTGGGCTCTCTGCTCACTGGGGGTTCTGCTTCTCCCTCTGCCTCTCCCCTCGCTTACGCTCTCTCTCTCTCAAATAAATAAATAAAATCTTAAAAAAAAGAAAAGCAGTAGATTGATTTAGACCTCCCCACAACTTCCTCCTTGTGGTTTCATTTTCATGGCTGCCTGGATTGGTTTCTTGCATTTCCCTTTAGGCTTTGGTCTGTCCTCCCTTGCCAGTGTTCCAGATGGACTGCCTAATGACCTTTCCTCTGACCTCCTGACTGCCCCCAGCAGACTTACTTCCTCAATTCTTCCCATATTTGTGTAAAGTCTGATTCCTAAAATAAATCCCGTATTCCCATAATACTCTTGGTGGCTGTGAACCGTGACTGATACGGGAAGATTTCTTAAATAGGACACAAACTGTAATTAGAATACTTCCTTCTTCTAGCATGGCAAACAAGAGGCAATAACTCTAAGCCATTACATTGGAAAATGTATTAAATATTTGAATGGCGGGAAGACACAAAAGCCCTTTCAACATGCATGTTATCTGGAAAAAAGAGGAAAGAGATGAATTCATTTTTTTAAAGTGTTAAAACAAAGGTGGATGAAATCCTAAAATATTTTGCATGGCAAAGTCTTGTGTGTTTTCAGGATTCAATTTAAATGTGTCTTCCATTGTGAAAACTTCTAGAACTTCCCTCCTGTTCTTCCCTGTTCTTCCACCTCCTGCCTCATACAGTGAGGCACAGCTCCAGTAACAAATTTGAACTTATAGCCTTGCATATACAACATAGGTTTGCTTCTAAATCCATAAGGATTAGGTTACTGAAAGCCCCCAGCTAGGAGGATGAATGGTTGAGAATCAGATGATTTTTAACTTTGTGAGGAACCTCCATACTGTTTTCCAGAGTGGCTGTACCCAGTTTGCATTCCCGCCAACAGTGTAAGAGGGTTCTTAACTAACTTGAATTTAAATTTAAAAAAAAGAGAGAGAGAATCAGATGATTTTGTAGGCAAAAGAGTTGGGGAACTGAGAAAATGTATGGGCACACAAAAAATCATTTTAGCTATTTTATGAGATGAAAATAAAGCACTAAAATCCAGTAAAGTATAATTTGAACCACAAATTTAAGCCACATTTGTAATTTTACATTTTCTAGTAGCCATGTTTAAAAAATTAAAAGTAATGAGTGAAAATAATTTTAATATTTTGATTAACCCCAAACATTCAAGATATTATAATTTTAGCACGTAACCAATAAAAAGATTATTGATGAGAGAAAAAATAACGCAGTAAAATTGACACACTAAATAAAGAGAACACCAATGACATATTACTCTTTATTAGTTGTTTATAAAAGTTATATCATAGTTACTTTCTATTTGCCAATTTTTGGTTGCTGCAAAATATTTTAGGATTTCATCCACCTTTGTTTTAACACTTTAAAAAAACGAATTCATGTCTTTCCTCTTTTTCCCAGATAACATGCATGTTGAAAGGGCTTTTCTTTGTGTCTTCCTGCCATTCAAATATTTTAATACATTTTCCAATGTAATGGCTTAGAGTTGTTGCCTCTTGTTTTAGGTCCTATTCATGTGCACAAATGCAGAGTGACTTGGATGCTAAAGATAGAAATAAAGAGGGAGAGATAGAGAAAAAAAAACTAACAAACAAGCAAACCCTAAGCCTTCGGGAAAATTTTATTTAACTTACTCATTCTCACTGCATAGGTATTTCTCACCTCTGCTCCCTAATACAGAGACTTAGAACCTCTCTGATAAGCCAAGTTCATGCTAAAGTGTGCTCAGCTCCCATCATATTTCTGCTACCTGCCTTCAAAGGGCACAGGAGTGGAGTTCTGGGGCCAGGTTTTACCTTCTTTCAATGTCCTGAGAGAGAGGGAAAAACATTGCAAAAACTCTTGCCCATGTTATGCTGTCTTTTTTTGCTCCTTTTCCTATTCCCTACACCACTTTCTCTTTTTCTAATTATCCCCAGTCTGAGGGACTCATAAATCTCATACACTAACTGAAAGTGAAATTCTCCTAGTTGCTGCAAAGCAGCATGGAAGCAAATCCACAGATACTGGGCTTCTGTATAAAGGGATGCTTATGGCTGAAGATGGATACTCTGTATTCAGTTTTCATATTCATGTACTCATAGATTTGCCTTCATTTGATCGGCTAAAGAAAGAAAACTGGTTTCTCATAAAATCTTCTTGAACTACTGTTAGGAGAAGACTATCTGAATTGCTTTATTTCAGGGACATTTGTCAGTTCTTAATAATTAAACCTGATTGGCTGAGGGAGAAAATTGCTGAGAGGCCAATCAAATTGCTTCTTATTTGAGAACTTAGCCATTTAAAGATAGCTCAAGTGGATTTCATGATAACTGGATCCTGAAATGGTCAGCCATTAGATTTTGTGTTTCAACAACTGAACGGGATGGCCCATTGATTGCCCATTCATTGTGACAGCCCAAAACCCCATGATTGACCAACATCTGGTTAACTCAGTTGACCTGGATATCCAAGGCCTCAGTGATTGCTCCCTGAACCTTAAGGGGAGCTTGAACTGCCAAGGACCAGTCACATGCCTGTTTTGCTTGCAGAATTCTCATTGTCAGAGAACAAAATTCACGGTCCGCCTTTGTTCTTTCATAGTGCCAAACAAAACAAAAAGACGATGGACTCTGAAAAACAAACATGGTTCTAGAGGGGAGGGGGGTGGGAGGATGGGTTGGCCTGGTGGTGGATATTGAGGAGGGCACATTCTGCATGGAGCACTGGGTGTTATGCACAAACAATGAATCATGGAACACTTCATTTAAAACTAATGATGTAATGTATGGGGATTAACATAAGAATAAAAATAAATAAAAAAATAAAATAAAAAAAAACAAAAACAGAAAACAAAAATAAAAACAAAAACCCCACAATATTTTGGGAAATTTGTTCTACTAAAGAGATGTTTTATGATATCTACCATTATAAGCACAATAAAATTAAAATAATCTAGTGCTATTTACATTAGGTTTATACTGGGCTTATTTGATTTGCAGGTAATTTAAAGGTGCCCTAAACTAGTAGTCCTCAAAATGTGGTACCCAGGCTGGCAACATCAGAATCATATCGAAACTTGTTAGAAACTCAAATTCCACGGTCCCTGTCCAGAAAAACTGAATCAAAACCTCTGGGATGGGGCCCAGCAACCTGTGTTTCAACAAGCCCTCCAGGTGATCCTGATGTGTGCTTAAGCTGATTATCACTGCTCTTAACTGTTAGCATGCGGGGTTTTAATCAAATGGTGGCAGCTGGGATCTCAATGCTTTCTGTTCTCATCTCTAACCTTTCCTCTAGCGTCCTCCAGAGTCAGAAGAGTCACTTCTCTGGTTGATCAGTCCCTCAAGGCCCTTAGAAACCTCTACTTCTGGGGCCTGGGTGGGTTATCTGGTATTAGGATGTGCTGGGAACACTATGTGTTACCTCATTAGAACTTAGCAAGTAAACCAGGGCTTCTCATCTAGTTTGGTTAAGTAACACTACTAACCTTCTGGCCTGGCCTAGGTAGCTGCACATTTATTGCAAAGGAAGCAAACTATTGCCTTTGTTTGCCCCTGTCAGCATTATAAGGGTGAGGTAAGGGTCAACCCTCTCAAAGTAGTTAGAATAGCACCCTGGCAATTTTAAGCTTTCATTCTGGAAGAAAATTTCTATTTGTTTTCTTTATGAGGCTGGTATGCTGGAAGTCTACAACAAACCTAGAATTAAACCCATTGCATTAAAAGAATGCATCTTTATGTTATATGAGAGATTCAGGGGCCCAGGAAAATGTCAGCTTGCAATGTGGCTTAAATATTGTATTTCCTTGTTCAAAGGCTCTGGGATGGGAGCAGGGAGGTTGGAGATACAGACTCATTGGTCCTACTCAACAAAGTTTACTGGAACCAAATATATCTAAGAAAAATACATTGGTATGGTGCTTTTTTCCCCACTAGAGCTGCCCTCGATAAAATGTGGGTGTCATTTGAAAAGGGCATCATTTCCAATGAATTCTGAAAGTGTCACACGGAGTATTGATTGATCAGTCTTGCCGACAGCATGACTAGGGCCAGAGTGGAGCTGTCCCTGTGATCCAATTTTCAGACCTCACAGACACCTTCACTCCCTGGCAAATAACATCAGCAAGTGGCAGAATGGAGGGGGCCAGAGGTATGGGTGTGTGTGCAGGAATAATCTGGGAAAAAGGTGGCAAGAATGAATGATTTTGTATCATGGCCAGCTTGTCTAACCAGTACACGTTGAAAGCTGCAAGTATCACACCTTAGATGATTAGAAGTCTGCTTTATTTTCTCTAACAAGCAACATTAAGCCATGAATAAGTCAAAAGCAGGTTCTAATCAATGAAGAATACCAATACCAACATCAATGAAATCATTTTAAGATAATGTTAGTTTCTACATTTGTGTTTGCTTTTGTCCACAAATTCATACAATACAGAGATGGGAAAGAAGTACCCTCCCAACTGTACTTCCTTTGCAGCACAAACCATAGTTATACCAAATACAGGTGGTCCTCAGAATGACAAACACAGTCTAGGAAAATGACTTCTAAGTGTGCCACTTGCTTGCTCTAGGATTGCATGTACGAACAGATGCATGGATGAATATGAGCAGGTGGATCTACCATGGCCCATGTCACAAAGAGTTTGGAGGTTGGCTGAGTGGCTTAAAGCAAGGTGTGATCTCCTAGGCAAGGTGTGGGGTCTCATTTTTCTATTTATAAAATAAGAGACTAGACAAATGATTTCTAAGTTTCATCCCGGCTCTGGCATAGTATGCTTTTTTTTCCCCATAGGTTTTACTCAGGGGCAGCAAGATTGAGGCAGAATAGGGGCTTGGGGGGCTCCTGGGTGGTGCAGTTGGTTAAACGTCTGCCTTCAGCTCAGGTCATGATCCCAGGGTCCTGGGATCTAGCCCTGTGTTGGGCTCCCTGCTCAGTGGGGATTCTGCTTCTCCCCCTCCCCTTGCCTCTCCCCCTGCCTTGTGCTGTCTCTCTTGCTCACTCTCTTTCTTTCTCAAACAAAATCTTAAAAAAAAAAAAGATGGGGTTTTGGTTTGAGCAGAATGGAGGTGGCTGAGGGCTCACTACTTTCTGTGAAAATAGTTTCCCAGTGTGTGAACTCTGTACTACTGGATGAGAAAAAGAAGCATGAAATTTGCATCTGGGTGGGTCGACTCCAGGGCTCTGGGTTCTCTGGACATCAGGACAGGGACTAATGGTGCTGGAATCCTGACGCCAGAGGAGTAGGGCAAAAAGTACTCAGGAATTACAGGCACTCTCCCTTCTGAGCTGAAGATCCCAAGGGACTTTGCTTTCCTTAGCACTCCTACCTGGGATCCTTGGGGCACATTGTTGTGGGGAACATGGAAGTGTGTTTCTTTCTTCCTTTGCACAAGAGAATAATAGCATGCTATGATTTATCCACTCTAATTCTTATATACTCGTTAAACTTTGTTGAGCCTGTTACATTCTGTGCCCATTTTCTCCTTGCTCTTGGGATATTTGCCTATGGTCAGAAGAGACTCTTTTAGTCATAATTGTTTCCTTTTCCCAGTCTGGCAGCTTATGCCCAATCATAGACTGCTGCATTTTGCTTAGAAGACCTCACAGGACTGCTGGGAGGTTAAATGCAGCACAGCATTGAAAGCACCAGATCTTGTATAGGATGATAAGTGTATAACACTTGGTTATTATTTCCAACAGACTGCAAGCACCCTTAGAGACCAGGACTGTGCCTATTCTTCTTTGCATCCTCTTTGCTTAGTACATTGTGGAGCTTGACGGATGCTAGTTCAATAAAGAAATCAGTTCAAGACCTGCCTCCATAGCTGTCGTAAGTGACTTGACCATCTGGACTCTTAGAGTAGCTCAGGGAAAAGAATGAGTACTTGTTCTTGGCAAAGAGGATGATAATTTAGACTTCTGGCCATTTTTATGGACAGTGTGTTCACATAATGGTTAGATCCAATGACTAACTCTCCATTGTAAGAGAATCCAGGTAAAACATTCTGTCCAGCTGTTGACTTAATCTTGTTAGAAGGATGCCTAGCTTCAACCTTTGTTCTTTTGCTGGGACATCTGAGCTTTAGTGTTCACTTTTGTTTGTTCTTGCAGCTCAGCTCCCAGATATATGCAGGTCAGTGGACTGGCTCCACCTGGCCTCCTGCCACACCCCCGTGAAGGCCTTTGCCTTTGGTCAGCACTTTCCTCAGAAGGAGGTGGGCTCACCATCAGTCCGTGTGTGTCCAGTGGTAATCGGGACAATCATTCTGCCACAGGGTTGAGTGACACCTATTCTAGTACCATTTTAGATGATGAAACTGGAGGACTACTTTATAAAGTGGCCAGTCCAACCAGAAGAAGGATGAAAAAAAATCAAATAATTATTATTCTAGATGGGGAAGTCAGAACTGGAACTGAATGATGTCAGGTATTTTGCCTGTTTATCCAATGCTCCATCATTACTTTTTAGTTTTATGGATTAAACAAGATTTTATCTGTTTGAGTGGAAAAATACTAAAGTATGAAGAAATTCAGTAGTTCTTGTTTCCAATTGGTTAATGGAATTATGGAGCCTGGAATCCAGAGCATTTGACCCAGAGTCTTTCTATTGCAGCACACAATCTCAAGATATCTAGTCATTCCTGTTTTATGGCTGGTTTGCTGGCTGCCCACTGCTAAAAAGCTTTCTACTGATTATGAGGGAAAAAATTCAGCTACTTTCAAAACCATTTTACTAAAACAAATAGCCCAGTTCCCTATCTCTGTTCCATAGGTGACTTATCAGTTAAGAAAATCAAAATATGAAACTTCCATTATATGTTACATCCCAAATAATTTCAAAGGCAAATTATTGGTCCACTTTTTCTAAGGTTTTATGTTTATGTTTTCTAGAAACATTACATAGGCAAACTGAAAGAACATTTGGATAAGAGAAAAAATGATTATAGTTTCATAATTCCTACCTGATATTATTACTGGCATTTATTTTTATTTTTTTTAAGATTTATTTATTTGAGAGAGAGAGAGTGAGTGGGTGGTGGGGACAGAGGGACAGAATATCTAAGCAGATTCCCACTGAGTGAGGAGCCAACTGGGGGCACGATCTCACGACTTGAGCCGAAACCAAGAGTCGTGTGCTCAACCGACTGAACCACCCAAGTGCCCCTATTACTGGTATTTAGAGAATTTCTTTTTAGTATATTTTCTCCGTGCCCATTCCTCTCCATTTAATTATAATTACATTGTTGATGTTATTTGGTAGTCCCCTCCACCTAATTTTATAGTAGAGGAATTTCCCCTTTTACATATTCTTCATAGTCATCCATGCTTTATAATGATGTATTACATTGAGTATACCTCAGCTTAATCATTCCATATTTTTGATATTTAGACTATTTTCTCTTTTTCTGTGCTCTTTTCATGTATCACTGCTGTGGATCTCTTCAAACATAAGTACTTTTTCATTATTTAAAATTATTTCTTTTTTAAAAAGATTTATTTATTTATTTATTTTAGAAAGAGAGAGATCGAGTGAGCAGGGGTGGGGAAGGGCAGAGGGAAAGGGAGAAGGAGAGAGAGTCTCAAGCAGACTCTGCTGAGTGTGGAGCCTGATTATTACTAAATTAATTATTAAATTAAAAGACACCAAAGTTGGTAATACTTATATGATTAAATAAGCAGATAGAAGCATAGGAAACTAGCTTATATTGCTCAAGCTAAGTCTCTTGGACAACTGATGTTTCTAAGTGCAGTGCGAATTTCTTTGGTGGACAGTGGGATTAAAATGGGGCTACTGAAGGTCTACTCCATATACTTACAGAAATTTCTAGAATACAGAGGCTGGATAACAGGCATTTGAAGTAGTCTTACCCTCCAGTGTGTCTTTTTGGGAGATTTTGCTTGTGTAAAAGACACACCCTCCAGTGTGTCTTTTTGGGAGATTTTGCTTGTGTAATCATCAAAACAAATGATTTGTTTATTTCAAGCAAAACAAATTATTATTATTTTTTAGAGAATATATTTGTGAATAAAATGTGACACTGGGTATCCAGTGTCCAGATCAATGCAATATTTTACTCGTAAGACAACACAGTCATTTTTCCATCTAACCTATCAGGAGATAAAGGATTCCTTTCACTGAAGACTCCAAAGGAGTGAGGAACCGTGGGATCCATAGGTGTGATACATAGATCCTGTCTGGGATGGCTTGGAAGTAATTACTGCTAAGCATAGTCATGTGGTCTGCTTATAAGACACTAGCTATTGTTCCAATGATTTCTATTGTTACACTTATATTTGGTAGAAGTGTGGTGTTTATAAGGGTTTTGCACTTTCTGTCTCTCCCTTGAAGATAGGGATTTGCTTCATAGGCCCTCTCTAACCTTGCTCTGCTGATTAAAAAGCTTAAGGACCACACAGATTTCATGGCTTCTGAATGCTCCTTTATGAAATTCCAAGAAGGATGAGTGTGCTGAAAAAAAATTCTGTTTTTCTAGAAGAGAAACTGGTACAATCAGAATGACTCAGAATTTAATTATAAATGATTCAAAGCAATTGAATATTGCTTATTCAAAGCCCCGGGTGAGGAGGAACTCCTTTGTTTTCGGCAATAAGGTGCTTGTAATGGGATGTGGCAGCAAACAGATGACAGGGAAAAAGTATATTAGTTCTCCTAACCCCCTTCTCTTTGCTTTTTCTGTGTTGGATTTAAGAACTATCTCAAATAAAAGGTAAGGGAAAGGAAGGACTCACAGGCAAAGCAAGAGTATGTGAGGGATGGGTATTTCAGAGAGTTTGGGACAAATAAAAAAAACAGGGAAAAGGAAAGAAAAAAAAGGCAGACTCAACTGACCAACAGGAGCTAGGCACATTCATGACTGGTAAATTGGGCTCCTGCATGCTCTAATTCCTGCTGCACCCCAGACTGCTAACACGCCTTGATAAAAAGGAGAAAAGAAAGGAGGGGAAAAAAAATCCATGCAGGAGGTTGTGAGTGCACACAGAATCTGTTCCGAGCTCCCTCCACAGGCAGACATGGATCAATAAATCAATAGGGAATGTTCACTGGCTGTAAAATGGGTAGAGAATCCAGTGTCAGGCTGCTCCAAGATGGATGGACAGTGGGCCTGCTGTCTGCTGAAAGGCCAGAGGTGACTATCACCTTGAGATGAGATCAGTGACCAACAGCCTAACAGCCCTTTGAACTCAGAGTCTATGATTGAGGACCCGGGCATGGCTTAAAACAGTCCCAGTGCGACCCATGGTGACATGCCCTCCGCTTTGTGCATCACCCCCCAACACTCACACCTCTTGGCGGGCCGACGGTTTGCCACACGGGGCCTGGCTGCTGTCTACCCCTGGCCTGCTGTGCCCTGTCATTGAAGTAAAGGCTACAGGAGACTGAATTAGAAATTACTAGATGCCCTAGTGGTAGGAAGCATCGATTGGAAAGGGTAGGGATTTTCTGCACAACAATTGGATTTTCCCTTTTATATAAAGGGGGTTTAACATAATACAGGCGGTGCTTTCCCGGCATAGCACTGTATGTTAACCCTTGCTTTCGTGGACTTAACCTGAGGCTACCACAGGGGTGGCTGTAGTTGGTCTTTCTGAAATTCAGAAAAGTGCTTTCTATTTGAAGGGCGGTTAGGTCAGGCCAGCCTGGCTGTGTGGGGGCTCTCTGGGAGCGGTGGGTGGCTTCTCTTCAGCTGCGACTCTGCCAGCAGGCTGCAGCATGACTGGGTTTCCACACGGAGCGGGGACAGCCTCGCTCGGGAGTCCCTGCTACTGTGACTGGCAGGGGATGGTGTACTCCTTGTCCTCTCTGTGACCCCAACTTATTCTCACTTTTGAGGATTCAGAGCTCCTAACCTCTTCTAACAGAGACCAAGTGCTCACTTTGGGTTCAAACGCTGCACCATCCATTTCCTGCTTACTTCTCAGGATGTGGCTCTGACACAAATAGCTCATTCAAGAAAAAATGTATAAAGCCCAAAAATTCTGGGTGATATTTCAGCTTATCATTTAGATAATTTACCAATATCTGGCCACAGGTACAGTGTACATACCTTATTCATTTCTTCGTTCTTTTATTCAATACATGCGTTTTGATTTCCTGCTGCTTGCTATTCCTACTAATGTGCTAGGCAACTGGTAAAAAGATCAAGAAAATATGGTCCTAGCCTTTGAGGAGTAGGAATCCCTGAAAATGATTTATAAAACTTATATTCCTAGTATTTCTAGAAGATCTTACTTATTTTTATAAAAATAATTTTTTTTAATCTTTAAGGTTTTCTTATCAATGTTTTTGGATAAACAGAAAAGGCAAATTTTTTTTGCAATAGGTAAAAAAAGTAAAAAGGTATATTCGATACATAATTAAATGAAAGCTGGGGCGCCTGGGTGGCTCAGTTGGTTGAGCGGCTGCCTTCGGCTCAGGTCATGATCCTGGAGTCCCGGGATCGGGTCCTGCATCGGGCTCCTTGCTCGGCGGGGAGTCTGCTTCTCCCTCTGACCCTCCCGACCCTCCCCCCTCTCATGCTCTCGCTCTGTCTCTCTCTCTCAAATAAATAAAATCTTAAAAAAAAAAATAAATGAAAGCTGTATGATATCATGGGAAATGCATTGGAGAGGATTCACTCACTCACTCATTCATTCTACAAATGTGTATTGACTATTCTGTGCCTGGCAAGTTGCTGATATTGGATAGTTCTGGTGGAGAGTAGACATTCAACACAGAGTCCTACAAATAAATATACAAAGGTATAGAGTACTGTGAGGGTGAGGGTGAGTAGGAGGAAGATCTAATTTTGATGTGCGGGAGGACAGGGGGAGGTCATCAAGGGCTTTGAGAGCAAAGGAGGAGATGGAGTCAGGGTGGAGAAAAGTGGGATATGGACTGGGCCTCACGTCCTGGTCCTGCCACCAACCAGATGTGTGACTGCAGGCAAGACTGTCTTTCTGGCCCTGTGATTCCCCATCTGTCCAATGAGGGGGTTAGGCTTGTTAATTTACACAAAACTTTTTGGCTCTGAACTAGTATGATTCCTTAAAAGAGTCCATTGACATGAAGGCTCCATCTATTACAAATGGCATTCTCAGGGGTGATTCAGATAAAAGAATACAGAGTTGTTGCTGTACAACCTCCATGGCACCAGTCATATGGGAAAGTTAGTGCTTTTTTACCATAGCTCCTTACTATGGCCTTAAAAATGTTGATCTTAGTCCTGGTCCAAACAACTCATGAGGCCATCGAGAAAGACTGGAGTAGATTAGATTGAATATGATGACCCATACTTCAATTTCTGGTTTAAAAAAATGGAAAAACAATAGGCAGTAGGCTGCATTTAGAAATACTAACAGGTTTCTCATTTTTCAATACCTATGTGCCAGATATTGAGCTTAGTAGGTGAGAGAGGGAAAGATGTCAGACTAGGATTCTGTCCTCATGAAACTAATTTAACTGAATTTAGAAAAAAAAGATGTATTTAAAAATTTAAATAATTGTAGATATCTGGTCCATGTACACTAAATATAGAGCTGATCCATATACAGATTTACATAAAGATGTTAGGGCCTTGCTGCTTTGTGTCATTCCATTATGGTTGCTCATCTCTCCTTCCTCTTATGTAGATGGAGACACACTGGCTCAACTTCAGATCTTGGCGTGCAATATTCTTAGTCTGTTCATTGGTATGAAATGTTGGCTTACTTTCCTAACTAAAATCCTAGTCTCCAGATCTTAAAAAGATGTCTTGGGTGATCCTGGAGTCCCGGGATCGAGTCCTGCATCGGGCTCCCTGCTCAGCAGGGAGTCTGCTTCTCTTTCTGACCCTCCCCCCCTCATGCTCTCTCTCTATCTCATTCTGTCTCTCAAATAAATAAATAAAATCTTTAAAAAAAAAAAAAAGGGGCGCCTGGGTGGCTCAGTTGGTTAAGCGACTGCCTTCGGCTCAGGTCATGATCCTGGAGTCCCGGGATCGAGTCCCGCATCGGGCTCCCTGCTCAGCAGGGAGTCTGCTTCTCCTTCTGACCCTCCCCCCCTCATGCTCTCTCTCTATCTCATTCTCTCTCTCAAATAAATAAATAAAATCTTTAAAAAAAAAAGATGTCTTGGGGACAGGAACAGCTACTCCACATTGGTCAGGGAAGCAGGAAGATGGGAGCACACAGGTGGAGTACACATATGTTAGAAATTGCTGGAAAAATACCATTTGAACTCGTATCTGTCTCTCTTGGTTTCTTCCAATTCCAGATGATACAAGGTGTCACACACTCCAAATAACTCCCAGTCACGACCAATATTAAAGGTGATGACCTGGGAACCTACAGTCCCCAGGATATGATGATATTAGGAGGTCTACACAGGGATCTCTTGAGAATGGTGATAAATGGAGTCACCTTGAAGTGTGTCCCGAATGGCTTTGTTGGGGCTGCCGGTGTATCTGGGAAGCCCTTTAAACATTGCCTCCTTTTAATCTGGGCTGTCTTTGATGCTGGGTATGTTGCTAGAGTTATTCTACCAAACACAGACTTTTCGATCGATTTTTCTTTTTAGTTGTAGCTGATTTAGAAACTGCTTTTTAGGTCTATGTGGGTAACCTGAATGTTGCAGAATGCCCCTGGCAAGGAGGCTCCTGAATTATCACATAATTATCTGGAAAGCCTTCACCTCTCGGCCTCGCTGGTGCTTCCTTTTCTTGCAATCACCCCAGAAAAGCCTACCACTTCAGAGTTCAGGCTTTGGCTTTATGGAATCTTGGGCTCAAATCCCAATTCCCCACTTACTAGCTCCTGTGGAAGTTAATTTTTATCTTTCTAAATCTCAATTTCCTTACCTAGAAATTGGATTGTTAGAATATAATGAGATGATGACTTTAAAGATCTTGGAAAATAGGAAATACTCAAGAAATGTTAACTCTTGTCCATAATAACAAAAACAACAATTTGAGTTTAATCTAACATCTAGTCTAACCCTAGCTGTCATTAGATCTGAGATCTACTGAATCCAAGATCTGAGAATGGTGCATGCCTCACACATCCCTCCCAAGACCAGTCTGGACACTTGGGTAAAACATAAGGATTCTCTCTCATCGTGAGCCTCTGTCAGTCTGCACACTCTGATCTCTGGCTTGACCCTTCCTCAGCATTTGGCTAGTGAGTCACTCCAGTGCCTTCACTTACTTCATCACGTTCTATTGTCTTTGCTTAAACATATTCCTGGTTGCTACATTCTTCATCCCTCCTGGGTCCCACTGTCATATATTATTACTGATTTCTCTTGAGGCTCCTGGAAGGCAGAGGAGAATAAGATCCAACAAGTGATGCCTTTCCCCATTTTGAGTGAGACCACCATTCTTAGTATGTCCAGCCAGTCCTCCTAGGGGTGTCTCTTTACCATTTTCTCAAAAACCCATTCTCCCCCATGGTCCTGCTCAAGGGCTTATGCATGAGACACTGTCACCCCAAATCACCAAAGGCATGATTGGAGTTTAAAAGCAGATCCAACTTCCTATTGGTCAGCCCCTCCCACCTCACCTGAACCTTGAACAGGTTTTGCCTGCCTATCTCAACAACAGCCCTCCCTGTGTCCCGAACCCACCATGACTTTCTATGGCTTGTCAAGCATTTCCCAGCCCTGGTCCCTTTGTGCTAAGGGACCTGGGTTCCATGGCATTAACAGAACGAGTTGCTGAGTTGTGTGAGCCTGACCCAGTGCCAAATCTAGCTGTCAGACCCTTTATTCATCTTCTGTTTCTCTGAGACCCTTTCCACACTGGTGTTTCAGATGCCTTCCTTTTTGCTCCATCCTCAGTCCCTCCTTGCAAGGCTGGAGACTTCCTAACTCCTTTACAGCAAAACCAAGGATTATCTGATGGCATGTGAACTCACAGTTGCCACTTCTATCTTAGAACATCACACCCTCTCATCTTTATTTCAGACTCAGAGATAGGTGTTATCCCTTTTTTCTGCCAGATTACTCTGGATCCCCACCCCACTCACTCCTGGGAGACCCATCTCAGTCATCCCCCATCTCTTTCATCTTCAGTCTTCCTGTCCCCATTGTCTGATTCTTTTCTACCTTCAGATCTTCACAACACTCCCTTCAAAAAATTGGAAAATCAAAAATATCCACCCCCTCACCAAAAAACCCCCCAAAGTCCTTTGAGGACCTTTCTGCCTCTATAGACTTCCTTTCAAAATCCTCTCCCCCCGCAAAATATGCTCTGGTTCTTTACTTTAACATGATTTTACCTCCGTGGGGGGGGTGGGTGGGTGGGGGAAGCCTCCTGTTGATTCTTTCTTCAGAGCCTTTATATCCGTCTTTGCTATTTCTGTCCCCCTCCCCCCACCCCTCCGGTTCAGATGTCTATCATCTCAAACCTGGGATATTACCTGGGTTTTCTAATCATTTTCTTCAATCCAAGGCCACACTACAACTAATTGGTGAGTAAATCTTTGTAAAACAGCACTTTGGCCATGTCATATCTCTGCCAACAAAATGATAGCTCGCTACCACCCACAGGACAAAGTCTAAACTCCTGCTCTTCCACAGGGAGAACCACAACAAACCCTTTTTCCGATCTCTTTTCTTTTAAAGACCCACATCTACTCCAACTAATTATCACTGAAACTCACCTCTTACATCCCAGTGTTACTGCAATTAGTCTTGTCTCCTTTTTGAAATGAATTTTCCTTCTTGTTTACTTACTTAAAGTACACATGCCTTTCTAGACCTGTCTCTGGAAATACTTCTTCAAGCTCTTTCCTGATTTTACCATCTAGCCATAAACCTTCTCTCTTACCATTATACTTTGTGTCTCTGGAGCTATCCTCCTCCTCCAAGGAAAAAGGGAGGTTTTATTCACTTTATCAGGGTTTTTAGGTAAAATTTTAGGTAAATATATTTGGGCTAAAAATTCGCTTATTTTACTATGTGCATCTAGACTCAGAGCATTTCCTCTCCATCTATTACCTTAAATATTTTTTTTGCATACAAAAAATACTATTAGAAGAGATCCTAGAAATACAGATTGGTAAACACAAAAAGTCTTGCAATACAGACTGTTGTAAATATTTTGGTGTATAACTTTCAGTCTTTTTTCATGACCCACATTCTTATTCGTTTATCAAATATTTCTAACCATCCATATGCGGATCACTAGGGATAGAATGACAGATCAGACAGACATGATATCTGCCAGGTTGAGCTGATATTCTAGTATATATAGTATATAAAAATATGTATAAAATATATAAATGCAAGAGGCACATATATATACATATGCATACAAATACATAAGATTACATAAACATATGTATATACATATACATGTATTTATAAAAGTGGGATCATATTGCACATTCTGTTTCATAACTTTCTTTCTGTAATGATATATCATTAACATCTCAGTATCAGTAAGTATACATGACTTTTTTTTTCTTACCATCTTAACCATTTTTTAAAAATTTGAGAGAGCGAGAAAGAGAGCCAAGGGGATAGGGACAGAGGGAGAGGGAGAGAGAGAATCTGGAACAGACTCCCTGTTGAGTGCAAAGCCCGATGTGGGGCTTGATCCCAGGACCCTGAGATCATATCAGGAGTTGGATGCTTACCCGACTGAGCCACCCAGGTGCCCCCCATCTTAACCAGTTTTAAATGTGCAGTACAGTAATGATAATTATATGCATTTTGTTGTGCAATAGATTTCTAGAACTTTTTCATCTTGCAGAACTGAAACTCTGTACCCGCTGAAAAGCATATCCCCTATCCCCTCCCCCAAGCTCCTGGCAACTACCATTCTACTTTCTGTTCATAAGAATTGTCTATTTTAGATACCTCACTTAAGAGGAATGATGCAGTCTTTGTCTTTTTGTGACTGGTTTATTTCACTTAGCATAATGTCCTCAGAATTCATCCATGTGGAAGCCCGTTTTTTACAGGAGGACAATATTGCATTGTATGTATATCTCACATTTTCTTTATCTATTCATCTGTCAATGGAATTTTAGATTACTTCTACCTCTTGGGTATTGTGATTAGTGCTGCAATGAACATGGGTGTGCAAGTATCTCTTCAAGATCCTGGTTTCATTTCTTTTGGATATATACAAGAATTGGGATTGCTGATCATATGGTAATTCTATTTTTAATTTTTTGAGGAACCTCATACTATTTTCCATGGTGGCTACACCATTTTCATTCTCCTCAACAGTGCACAAGGGTTCTGATTTCTCTGCTTTCTTGGCAACACTTGTTATTTTCTGGGTTTTGTTTTCTTTTCTTTTGTTTGATAGTGGCCATCCAAATGGGTATGAGGTGACATCTCACTGTGGTTTTGACTTCATTTTCCTGGTGATTAGTGATGTTGAGCATCTTTTCATATGCTTGTTGGCCATTTGCATATCTACTTTTCTTCAGAGCCCTTATATCCATCTTTGTTATTTCTACTCCTCCCCTCCCCCCGGTTCAGGTCTCTATCACCTCAAACCTGGGATATTCTTAGAGAAATGCTATTCAGGTATGATCTGTTTTTTGTTTTTGAATTGTAAGAGTTCTTAATATATTCTTGATATTAACCCTTTATCAGATACATAGTTTGGAAATATTTTATTCCATTCTCTAGGTTTTCTTTACATTTTTTTTTTTTTTAAAGATTTTATTTATTTATTTGACAGAGACAGAGACAGCGAGAGCAGGAACACAAGCAGGGGGAGTGGGAGAGGGAGAAGCAGGCTTCCCGCTGAGCCGGGAACCCGATGTGGGACTCGATCCCAGGACCCTGGGATCATGACCCGAGCCGAAGGCAGTCGCTTAACCAACTGAGCCACCCAGGCGCCCCCGGTTTTCTTTACATTTTGTTGATTGTTTCCTCTCTGCTCAGAAGTTTGTAAATTTGATGTAGTCTCATTTGTCTATTTTTGCTTTATTACCTATGCTTTTGGTGTCATAGCCAAGAAACATTGCCAAATCCAATGTCATGAAGCATTTTCCCTAGGAGTTCTATAGTTTCAGGTCTTATGTTTTGGTCTTTAATCCATTTTGAGTTAATTTTTGTGTATGGTATAAGGTAAGGGTCCAACTTTATTTTTTGCATGTGGATATCCAGTTTTCCTATCACCATTTGTTGAAGAGATTATCCTTTCCCCATTGTGCAGCATTGGTACTCTTGCCAGAGATCATTTCACAATATATGTGAGGATCTATTTCTAAGATCTCCTGTTTTCCATTTATTTATATGTCTTTATTTACATCAGTACTGTACTGTTTTGATTATTGTGGCTTTAGAATATGTTTTAAATCAGGAAGTGTCAGGCCTCTAGCTTTATTTTTCTTTCTCAGGATTGTTTTGGCTATTCAGGGTCCTTTGAGATATCATATAAGTTTTGAGATTCCACCCCCGCCAACTGCAAAAAATGCCATTGGGATTTTGGTAGGTATTGCATTGAATCCATAGATTGTTTTGAATAGTATGGATATTTTAATAATATGTATTCTAATCCATGAATATATGATGTCTTTTCATTTATTTTGTATTCTTTAATTTCTTTTAGGAATTTTTTGTGGTTTTGGAATATAAATCTTTTACCTCTTTGATTAAGTTTATTTCTAAGTATTTTATTCCTTTTAGTGCTGCTGTAAATGGGATTCTTTTCTTAATTTCTGTTTCAGATTGTTCATTTTTAGTGTATAAAAATGCAAGTGATTTTTGTGTATGGATTTTGAATCTTGCTACTTTGCTGGATTCATTTTTTTATTTCTAATAGTTATTTTTATGGTATCTTTAGGGTTTTCTACATATAAGATCATGTCATTTATGAACAAGGGTAATTTTACTTGTTATTTCCGATCCAGATTGCTTAACTTCTCTAAGACTTCCAGTACTATGTTGAATAGAAGTGGTGATATTGGGTATCATTGCCTTCTTCTTATCTTAGAGGGAAAACTTTCTGTTTTTCACCATTGAGTATGACATTAGCTGTGGGCTTTTCATATATGGCCTTTATTATGTTGAGGTAATTTTCTTCTATTCCTAGTTTGTTGTTGTTGTTGTTTTTTAAATCATGAATGAGTGTTGAATTTTGTCAAATGCTTTTTCTGCATCAAATGAAATAATTGTGTGGACTTTTTCCTTCATTCTGTTAATGTGTTTTACATTTATTGATTTATGTATGTTAAATTATTTTTGCATCCCAGGGATAAATTCCTCTTAGTATGCCATTAATTTGGTTTTGCTAATTTTTTTTTTTTTTTTGCATGTATGTACATCAGGGATTTTGGCCTGTAATTTTCTTTTCTGGTGGTGTCCTTATCTGGCTTTGGTATCAGGGTAATGCTGGGCCTGTAAAATGAGTTCAGGAGTATTCCCTATTCTTCATTTTTTTTGGAAGAGTTTGAGAGGATTGGTATTAATTCTTTGTTTGCTAGAATTCACCAGTGAAGCCATCAAGTCCTGGGCTTTTATTTGTTGGAAGATTTTTAATTATTGAGTCAATCTCCTTACTAATTATTGTTCTGTTCAGATTTTCTATTTCTTCATAATTCAGTGTTGAAAGGTTATATGTTTCTAAGAACTAATCCATTTCTTTTAGATTGTCCACAGTAGTCTCTTATAATTCTTTTTATTTCTGTGGCATCATTAAAATGTTTCCTCTTTCATTTCTGCCTTTTGTTATTTGCATCTCCTTTTTTCTTAGGTAGTCTAGCTAAGAGTTTCTCAGTTTTGTTAAGTTTCTTGTTTGTTTGTTTTAGTAGGCTCCAGGCCCAGTGTGGAGCCCAGTGTGGATCCTGAACTCACAACCTTGAGATCAAGACTTGAGCTGAGATCAAATGTCAGATGCTTAACTGACTGAGCCACCCAGGCACCCCAATTTTTTTGAGCTTTAAAAAAACAACTTTTAGGTTTGTTGATTTTTTTCCTATTGTTTTTCTGTTTTCTATTTCAGTTGTTTCTGCTCTAATCTTTATTTCCTTCCATCTGCTAACTTTGGGTTTAGTTTGTTCTTCTTTTGTTAGGTCCTTGAGATATAAACACATCATCTTTTTTAATGACAGCAGAATATTCTATCATGGGGATATACCACAATTTATTTATCAAATTTTCTATTGATTTGGAATGTTTGTTTGTTTGTTTGTTTATTTATTTATTTATATTATGTTCAATTAGCCAACATATAATATATCATTAGTTTTTGATGTAGTGTTCAACAATTCCTTAGTTGTGTATAACACCCAGTGCCCATCACCTCACTTGCCCTCCTTAATACCCATCACCTGGTTACCCCATCCTCCCATCCCCTTCCTTCTGTAACCCACAGTTTGTTTCCCAGAGTCCAGAGTCTTTCATGGTTTGTCTCCCTCTCTGATTTCTTCCCATTCAGTTTTCCCTTCCTTCCCCTGTGGTCCTCCACATATTCCTTATATTCCACATGAGTGAAACCACATGATAATTGTCTTTCTCTACTTGACTTATTTCACTTAGCATAATCCCCTCCAGTTCCATCCATGTTGATGCAAATGGTGGGTATTCATCCTTTCTGATGGCTGAGTAATATTCCATTGTATATATGAACCACATCTTTATCTATTCATCTGTTGAAGGGCATCTTGGCTCTTTCCACAGTTTGGCTATTGTGGACATTGCTGCTATGAACATTGGGGTGCATGTGCCCCCTCTTTTCACTACATCTGTATCTTTGGGGTAAATACCTAGTAGTGCAATTGCTGGGTTGTAGGGTAGCTCTATTTTTAATGTCTTGAGGAACCTCCATACTGTTTTCTAGAGTGGTTGTACCAGCTTGCATTCCCACCAACAGTGTAAGAGGGTTCCCCTTTCTCCACATCCTTGCCAACACTTGTTTCCTGTCTTGTTAATTTTAGCCATTCTAACTGGTGGAATGTTTATTTAAATGCTAAAAATATGGACAAACAGGGCTTCAGAAATGACTTTTCTCAACAGCTAAAACAAATTTTATTTTCTTAGCTGAATATGCTGGGAGCTGTGCTCCAGAAGATGGCTTGGTTCTGATTGTTTGGGGTCTTGAAGTTGCCTTTTAGCTACCTAGACGTCTGTGATAGAGTAAAGCCGAAGCCCAGTCACTCAAATGCTCCCAGTATACCCCATAAAAGGCAACACTGAATTACATGTCAGGAAGCACCTACTGTTTTGAGTGGAAAAGTGGGAGTAGTTAACATGGAATTTACAGGGTTTTATTTTCTTTTTCTTTTTTGGAGTGATGAAGGGATAGCTGTTGTTCCCCTCACTTCTTCACAAACAAGGATCTGCCCTCAAGTAAGTGAGGTATAAATGTGGCTTCATGCCCACGAAGGCTCATATTAGCCATCTTGTATTGAGTGCCCACTACATGTCAGGCATGATACTGGATACTGCAAAGGACACACAGGTGAAAGAGACATGGGTCTAACTCTCCAAGAACTTGTGATCTACTAAGGGAGTAGATTTGGATAAATAGAAATAAATGCTGAATAGATCACCAGTACCATAATGGAAGGTACAAAAAGAAATGGAAGTCAGAGGGGGAGAAATTACTTTCTATAGAATGGATCAGGGACAACATCATGGAGGAGGTCAGAATTAAGCTGGGCTTGAGGGATTTGTATTGATAGGTACAGGGAGGAAAACACACTCCACATAAATGGAGTAGTAAAATCAAAGGCACAGGAGTG
This sequence comes from Leptonychotes weddellii, assembly GCF_054177405.1. Classification (NCBI taxonomy): domain Eukaryota; kingdom Metazoa; phylum Chordata; class Mammalia; order Carnivora; family Phocidae; genus Leptonychotes; species Leptonychotes weddellii. The sequence continues at coordinate 83,343,633 of NC_138377.1, forward strand.
GGAAAGTTGGGGGTTTGGATATGGCATATTTGGAGAATGTGAAGAAGAATCTAAAATGTCAGGTCAGTAGATCACATTTTTGAGTGTGTGGCAGAGATAGCTAGCTATCTACCTAAATTGTTTTGCTCACCTCCCTTTTCATAATACAAAACTGGCCCTATGAAGTGGCTGGGAAATCAAAGAATACAAATCCTGGTCCCCCACCCCCCCCAACTCCCCTACCTATCTAGGTGGGGCCATATGACTAGTTCTCACATATAGAATGTGAATAAAAGGAATGTATATATCACTTTCAGGTTGAGGTGTTTAGAAATTGAGAATGTGTCTTACCCATTCTATCTCTTACTGTCTGCTAACTGAATGTCAGTGCCATGCAGCTTGGAAACTACATGTTGAAGATGGCAGAGCCACTGGCAGCTTGGGTCCCTGAATGATTGCATAGAGCACAGCACCCACATATTCCACCCTCTTCCTACCTGGACCCGCATTGGATGATTACATAATCAAGAAATAAGTTTCTGCAGAATTAATCCACTAAAACGTGGGATTTGTATGTCCCAGATGTTCGCCTACCTTACATAATACAGGATATATAAAGAAGTAATGGGAGTGGGAGAGTCGGGAGGATGTAGTTTGAAGGTAGATTGGTGCTTTGCATCATATGTCTTCATTACTGTAAGAACTACAGAGATGAGGATAAAGGATTTGTAACCTCTGTGTAATATTGAGCATGTATAATGATAAACAGATATCTTGATGGCTCACTTTGATTTTATAGCCAGAGCTAGAAAATAAAGTTGGAGCTGCTTTTGATAAGTTTCTCCTCCTCATGGAAAGAAAGTGTTAATGTTAGGACTTTCATTTCACATAGCATTTTCATACACATGACTTTCTTCTTTTGCACAGCCCTCTGAAGTGATGGTATTTGCATCTTATTGATTTGGGGCTCAGAGAGATTTAGTGAGTTGCCCAAGACCACATTGCTCCAAGATTCAAATCCAGGTTTTCTGAATCCTAGGTTTGTGGTACCCATAAAGAAAAAGCAAGCTGAAGAACCCTATCCCAGCCAGTGTCTCCTTTGCAAATATGAAAGAAAGGCTGAAGGCATTCCTGGCTCAGGCCATGCTGATCAATGGAGGCCTTTGGAGTAGGTCAGAGTCTCAGTCTATACTTTTAGGTATAAAAGAAAATGTCTACTTCTTAATTTTCCTGAACTCAAATGAAATCAGACTCAGAACTTCCATCTTGATAGGCTGCTGGGAAATTCAGCATTAATCATTCCTGGATCTCTCCTCTCTCTAGGTAACCCAGGAGGCTATGTGGTATGCAGAAAACAGGACCAGGGTCTTTTACATCAGTTCATCCTCATTGCCACTGAGCTCCTCAGTGGGAAAGCCTTAATATCAGATGGCTCTCTTCTTTACTGCTGCATTTGGGGTATCCATCTTTGTGGTTTCACCTCATTAAATGTATCTTCAAGACCACTGAGATCTTGCTACCTTCCTTGGATGCTCTCCCATAGAGTGTGTGCCTCTGGAGAGGCAAAACCTATATACAGTAATAATATAGTTAGGTTTGCCTTAGAATTTTTGATGAGCTCTCTTCCCTATCATATTTGAATCTGAAAACAACCTTGTGAACTGAGCAGGACAGAGAAGGAAACTATAAATTATTTATACAAGTAAGTCCTTGATTCTTCTTCTTCTTCCTACATGACTGCCTTGGATACTTCTATTGATTCATGAGGAAGCAGATCGTGTCTGGCCCCTGCCCCAGATTGAGTTATTCCCTAGCCCCACTTCAGGATGCCTCTTTGCATTGCATATACTTGTATTACTACATGCATCTTACATCTATTTTTTTTAAAAGATTTTATTTATTTATTTGAGAGAGAGAGTGAGAGAGAGAGCATAAGCCCGGTGGGGGGAGAGGCAGAGGGAGAAACAGACTCCCCACTGAGCACAGAGCCCAATGCGGAACTCGATCCCAGGACCCTGGGAACATGATCGGAGCCGAAGGCAGACGCTTAACCAACTGAGCCATCTAGCTGCCCACATTTTGCATCTATTTGATGGTATAAGTTCTTATAACAGTGAACACCTTGTGTTCAGAGTCTATGCTTTAGTCTTCCCCTGTGCCCTGGGTAAACAAAATGATCATTTAAGCCTATGTGTGTTGAATGAGTGAATATCAGCTATATGGTACTGACTTGTGAAAGGAAGACAAGATGGGCATGGGCTAGTGAGGTATAGGAGACCCTCATGGACAAAGGGACTGGGGTTTGCCCCTGGAGATGGGAGGAGAGCACTCAAGGAAGGAGGCCCAGGTAAGTAGAGGCACTTCTTAGATCCTGTACCCACTGAGCATAGTGTGTGTGAACAGGGCAGATGAGACATAGTGGGAGAAGAGTGTGCCTGAGGGGACAGTTCTGCCCAGAAACTGGGGTGTTGTGGCTGGAGAGGGAGCTGGGCCTACATGCCAGGCTGTATAGTGAGAATTTATTGGGTAGATAGGGGAGCCAATCAGGGTTTCTAACTTGGGGCTATCATATGAGAAACTGGTGTTTTAGGGAGCTTGAGCTGAACTTTGAGGGCCTCAAGATCAAAATAAAGAAGCCAGTATGTGTGAAAGAAGCCAGGAGGGATTTTTCACAATTTGGGCTTCAGGTAGTAAGTTCTTGGGAGAAGGTGGTGGGGATGGGAAGTGAAGGCGCAGAGAAGTGATGGAGCATTGGGTGGGCTCCCACACCAAAGGGAGACTTCACTGACACTGAGGAAGTTGGTTTGACTTACCTGTAGATTCAGATCCTGGTTCTGCCACTCATTGGGCTGTTTTGAGGGTTGAGAGAAATAACATATTTAAAGTGTCTGAATGAAGTGTGTCAAGCAAGTGGCATCTATTGACTATCACCAGGAGTAGAAATCTGAGCACTTCTGGCCTCTGTATCTTGGTATTGGAGTTGTCAAGGAAAACACAATATATTCAAGCACTGTATGGAACAACGCTTTGCTCAGTCAGGGAAGAGACAGAAAAGATCAGCTTCAGTGGTGGGTATTGGTGCCCCATGGTGAGCAGGTCCCTCCTAGTAGCCAGTGCAGGGCCAATGGCCTGCATGAACTTCTCTTGTGGCTGCAGCAGAAGGACCCTGTCCCATTCCTGTGGGAGGCATATACAGTAGTGGGATGACCAGGTGCTATGTAACACACATGCTTAAGCAGAAGAAAGAACACACATTGAGCTTGAACAGGGAAATGTGTTCCCATACAACGTGATAAGTCCAGCACAGGCTGTGAGGGTTCCTTATCTTTTGGTAAGGAGTGCTCCAGGCTGATTGCCTTTCCTAACAAAGTGAGCCATCAGTACACATCTAGGGATAGGTTGGAGTGGTGGTTAATAGCATGGACTTTGAGGGGCTCCTGGGTGGCTCAGTTGGTTGAGGGTCTGACTCTTGATTTTGGCTCTGATCATGAACTCAGAGTCATGAGATTGAGCCATGTCTTGGGCTCCGTGCTGAGCATAGAGTCTGTCTGAGATTCTCTCTCTCCCTCTCCCTCTGTTCCTCCCCACCCTCTCTCTCTGTCTCTCTCTGTAAAATAAATAAATCTTAAAAAAAAATAGCATAGACTTTGAAGTGAGACTTGGGATTGAGTCTAATTTGTTAAGCTTCACAAGAATAGAAGTTGTGTCTGCCTTGTTTATTACGACTCTCCAAGAAGTCCTAACCCCGGTGCCTAGATGGTGATGCATAATTAACCCTGGCTACATTGCTTACTAACTTCATGTCTTTAGGACAAAGTACTTAATCTCAACGCTCATCTTTAAAATGGGGAGAATGTTAGCAGCCAATTGATAGGTTTTGATGAGGATTACATGAGTTAATAAATGTAAAGCACTTAGCAAAATGCCTTGTACACAGTAAGTCTTAATCAATGTTAGCAGCTTTATTACTATTAATGTTATTTTATTAATATGGAACAAACTTTGGGGTTTATGGGAAAGAGAAAAGAAGGTAGCTAAGTCAATTTTGCTAACAAAAGTTCAGGTTCCATTGAAATAGAATGTTTTGAACATTGTAATGACCAGTGAATCACTGAGTCCTACATGTCTGTAAGGTACACCCAGTTTCACATGCAAATGATGGATCATCTGTGGATGATCTCGTCAGAGTTATAAAGGGTCATTCTGGTTTTTCATGCTGTTGGTAACTTCCCAGCTGCAAATAATGGATTTTTGTGACAAATCTTTTGGCAGTGACTTGACATGTTTTTGTTAGCTAATTCAAGTAGTCATCACACTTCTCTGGGCATGTTGAAAACTTTCAACATCATAATTACCTACTCATTTCAATCACTAGTGCTTCAACAATCAACCATCATGGTAACTATTTCCAGGGAATGTTAAAAAAAGGGAGCACAGTATCCTAATTCCTCTGGGCATTTTGTGAAAAACGAAAAATGGCTATTGATAGCATTTTGGGAAAATGTGTAAAACATGGCAATTCAATATTACAAAATTATCTTTGAAGATTTTGAGGAAATGAGTCTTCATGGATAATATATATTATACTCTTCGTTTTGACATACTACCTGCTTATGAAGTATACACAGGATGTACTTATAATGTATTTATAATGTGCTTATAATACATTGATCTTTCACTGTGTAATTTTCTTTAACATGGTGACCTGTTGAGAATTTATTAATGAACTGTATCTACCTAAATATCCTGGAACTAAAGATGCTTAATAAATGCAGCCACTCTGGAAAACAGTATGGAGGTTCCTCAAAAAGTTGAAAATAGAGCTACCATACGATCCAGCAATTGCACTACTGGGTATTTACCCCAAAGATAAAAATGTCACAATAGCCAAACTATGGAAAGAGCCAAGATGTCCATCGACAGATGAATGAATAAGGAAGATGTGGTATATATATACAATGGAATATTATGCAGCCATCAAAAGGAATGAAATCTTGCCATTTGCAACGACGTGGATGGAACTAGAGGGTATTATGCTGAGCGAAATAAGTCAATCAGAGAAAGACATGTATCATATGATCTCACTGATATGAGGAATTCTTTTTTTTTTTTTTTTTTAAAGATTTTTTTTATTTATTTATTTGACAGAGACAGAGACAGCGACAGCAGGAACACAAGCAGGGGGAGTGGGAGAGGGAGAAGCAGGCTTCCTGCTGAGCCGGGAGCCCG
>NC_138377.1:83348940-83369304 GCF_054177405.1 Leptonychotes weddellii
AGACCTGTACCTCTGAAACAAATAACACATTATATGTTAAAAAAAAAAAAAAAAGATAGCAGGAAGGGAAGAATAAAGCGGGGGAATTGGAGGGGGAGACGAACCATGTGAGACTATGGACTCTGAGAAACAAACTGAGGATTCTAGAGGTGAGGGGGGTGAAGGGATGGGTTAGCCTGGTGATGGGTATTAAAGAGGGCATGTACTGCATGGAGCACTGGGTGTTATATGCAAAAATGAATCATGGAACACTACATCAAAAACTAATGATGTAATGTATGGTGATTAACATAATAAAAATTATTAGAAAAAATAATAAATGTATTATAACTAAAGACTTAATAAATTAAAAGTGACTTTCATGCCCATTTGAATATGACAGTACGGTTTATGAACTAAAGGCTTGATGTAGTATAATTTTCTGGTTATTCCAACTACTACCAATAGTGAATCTGATCAGCTCCATTCCATTTAGGTGATAGAACCATCAACTGAATGAGCTAGTGGAGTAGATATCAGAATCAGACAGAAATGGGTTTATACCCTGGCTCTGCCAATTAGCTGTTGTGGCCTTGTGCAATTATCTCATCTCCTTAAGACTTTTTTTTTTCTGTAATACGTGGATGATACTATCTACATTATGGGTTTGTTATAAAGATAAATGAGATCAAATTTGTAAAAAATGTGTGGCACAAAAAGTGTGGAATATAGTAAATGCTCAGGAAAGAGAAGCAAATATATGATTTTTATTACCAGAGACAGATAAATATATCATTACTATTACAAAAGTGTGAGCAGATCAAAGAGTACTGGTGAGTCTGTGAAGTGAGGTAGTAACTGTCTGTGGAGGTTTATACCACTTGCCTAAATAGAAGCTCAGTGTACAGGACTGACCACAGGCTCTTGTAGAAGAGTCCCAGGGAACTTTTTATCATGCCAGAATGATTGCCATTATAGAGTCTATGTCAATCTCAACAACAGAGCAACTTACTAACAGTGTAAAAAGTTGGCTAATCAAATAGCTATTGAATGGATGCTTTGACTGCCAAAATATATGGTGCCAAACATTGGTTTGGCAACCTCTTTTTACTTAATTGACTGATTTTTGTGGGTTGAATTGGCTCCCATTACATAGATGTAGCCATCAGCCTGGGTATATATTTATTGGGTGTTTAAACTTCTGGTAGAGAGACAAATAAGGAATTGTAGCAAAACGATTGTTATTAAATTCATGCCAAAGGCTTATCAAATAATATGGCATTGATATTGGGGAGAAAAAAGAAAAGGAAATGCATTAATAAGTAAGATAGGTTGCTGCTATTCCAACTATCAGTCTATTGGGTTTATATAGATTTTTGAATCCCAAAAATCTATCTATTCACCAATTGTTATTGCTATAAACAATTGAAAATGTTAATTGATTGGTAAGACAATTTATGTTCAAGATTTTCTTGGACAAAAAAAGCAAACATATGCTGGATAATTCCTGTTTATTTTATTCAGGGTCTCATGTTTCTTTATCATCTTTATTCAATATAGAAAAAATGTGAAATAATTTTTAGAAATACAGCAGGCTCAAGTCTATGTACAAAAATAAATTACTGCTTAAGGGGCCAGAAGACAAGGTGATATTATGTGTTTAATTTGCTCAGTTATGAAAGAACCTGCAGGGTATTGGGTTATGAAAAACAATGGTTATTTTGAGAGAAAATGGAGCCAAATTGGGTGGATTTTAAACACTTTCCAATGTGTTTAGTATTGGATGTGATTTCCAGGTTGGGGTGGGGGTGCGAGACTCCGTTCCATTGTTCGCTGTATCCACTTTGGGGAAATGCTCCTTCCTCTGACTCTGTACTGAACATGGGCATTTCTCTAGATTGCTTTCTTGGAAATGGCAGCAGAAAATGGTAGCAATAATAGGTTTTAAGGTGCTTGGCGGTGAATCATGCCATTTTATAAATTCATCTCCTTACACTTTATTTCCTTGCTGTGAGATAATTTAGACAAATGTCAGTGAGGGACAAAGAAAGTGATTGGTGATTCTACCTCCCCCAATAAAGCAAATTCCTAATTTTCTGTCTTTTATCTTTTGCCATTCTTTTGTGCTCCTCTTTGGCCTTGTCAAAACATATCGTTCAGTTAGAGACTAAAAATATTTTCCCATCGATTGGGGTTATTGATTTTTTTTAATCTGTACTTTGGCTTGAAGAGCGCGGGTGAAGGGTGAAAGTTCACCAGCTTAGTCTGCCGTTTTATCTGGACAGCAGAAGAATGTATTGGCAGCAGATTTGATTTACCTTGTTGGGCAGTTGTAGACACTTCAGCCACTGAAGACAACCCTCTAGCATGTCTGCTGTTGCTGTCTTTTTTTTTTTTTTTTGTACTCAGGAACTCTTGAAAGATCCACTTTCCTATTGATTTTATCTCTCTGTTTCCAAGGCAGAATATATTTTTTTCTTTTTAGGATTCCAGATTAGGCCTTTTGGAGATGTCACAATGCTTTCTGGACTCAGAGTAAATAAAACAGTATTGCATGCATCATTTGGAGTTTGGTCACTCTGCCCATTTGGCCTACGGTCTCGGATCATGTCCATCCATGATGTCACAGCAGAATCTGATGTGACTGGATCAAATTTGCTGAGATCTCTACGTTTCTCCATCACAGCTGATCAGACACATGTACTCAGGGCAGTGTTTGACTCCTAATTTGAGTCCCAAGATGGCACCTTAAGCTTCCTAATGAGCACCAGGGACGTGGAAGATGGCACCATAGCCGTTGTTTAAAGAATAGTGTTATGGCTGTGAACATGGATTCTTTATAGATTGTAGTCCCAGCTGTAGCACATGCCAGCTGTGTGACTCTGTACAAATTACCCAATGTGTTGGTGCTTTAGTTCTTTGATTTGTAAAATGGGGATAGAAATTATACCTATTTCATTAAGTGGTTGTAGGTTCACATGAATAAATACATATAAAAGTCCTAGAACAGGACCTGGTATGCTGGAAGTTCTCAGTAAATGTTAGCTACTGCTGTGATTATAGACAAGGAAGGTGAGACTGGTGGTGGGGGCTGGGAGTGTTAAGAAACAAGAGAAGTTCACACAGAAGAAGAAAGAAAGAACTGATTGTCAGGATCAGGATTTTGGGTTCAGTGCCACAGATGGCCTCCTGGTTGCTGACACACGTCAGATCACGTGGCCTTGACCTCTTTGTTGGTTCCTTGTTGTATTGGATGTGGAGGTTCTAGAGTGAAACCTGAGGTTGCTGACAGAAGGGGCTGCTGGACTCACCATGCTCTGTGGAGAATCAGTCTGGATTTTCTGTCCCTGCTTTCATGTAGCTGGGGCATTTGGCCATCACTGTGGGCTCAGCCCCATCTAGATCCTACAACTATCATTCAACATGAGTCACATGTATTTAATACCCAGAAGACAGGCTTCTCTTAGAGAGTAAGCACTGTGGTGGGTGCAGTGGTTCTAGAACTTGAGTGTATATAGAATCTACTGAGTGTCTGATTCAGGAGTGTTGAGTATTTATTTATTTGAGAGAGAGAGAGAGAGTGATCACGGGGGATGGGGAGGGACAGAGGAAGAGGAAGAGAGAGGTGGGGCTCGATTTCACGACCCTGAGATCATGACCTGGGCTGAAACCAAGAGATGGACACTTAACCAACTGAGCCAGTTGCCCTAGGCCTTTATTTTTAACAAGCATCTCAGGTGACTTGGATGAAGGTGGTCTCAATTCATACTCTGAGAAACATTGATACTGTAGAAAGAACTTGGGCTCTTGATATGGACAGAATTGGATTTGCATTTGCTTATCAGTTATGTTTTTGTGGGCCAGTTATTTAATCTCTCTGAGCCTCAACTATAAAATGGACCAGTGTCCTAATAATATATTGAAAGTGTTGAGCACAGTGCCTGACACCTAGAATGTGCTCCATAAATGTTGAAGTTCTCATCCCCTGATTCTATTTGCTGTCTTGGACTCCAGAGAATTTTATACTCTGTTGGAATTAATTTGTCTTAACTTCTTTTTCCTCATTCATGCGTGCTGTTGATTTCCTGTCTGAACAGCACCTGCTCTTACTATCCCCTTGTAAACACTTTCCTGTTCAGATAAGGTTGGCCGTATTCCTACAAGCCTTTGCTCTTTCTTTTACTTATTGCCCTCAATGACATGGTGGTGCCATTCCCACATCTGGGTTGGGTCTGTGTGCAGTGTTGTGGACTAGAGTTCCTCTTGCCTTTTCTTGGCTATCAGGACTTTGGGTCTAGAAATGCTAAAGGCCATGTCTTACCTCTGTGGTGCAGCTAAGGCATCTCTTTCCTCAGTCTGTTTAGTTCCCAGTGTTGGCATTTCTTGCCTGCTCTACCCACTGCTCAGTAACACAGCCAGGTGCTCCCGTGATCTGACTGATATAGGATGAATCAGCTAACCAACCCGAGTTAGCAGATGTATCAGCCTGTCAAGAGCTAATGGCACTTTTTTTTTTTTTACACTTAATATTTAAACCTGGTTAGAGGGTCAACGCTATCTTTTATGTGGAACCGAAGGCACTGAATTATACTGATGTCAAAAAAGTTGTTCATTTTGGTCTCTTCACTCAAACACACAGTCATTTGTGTGTGTAGGGAAATGCCCTGTCATCTCTTTGGTCAATTTAGTCCAAATGGTAGTTTTCTGTAAATATGGTTTTTAGTTTTAATAGACCTAAACACCTATTTGCCAAAGAAAAGTAAGAGGAATGCTGGTCTTTTAGGCCGATACCCATCTGGAAATGCCACTAAGATGTCAGCTAGAGAGGAAAATGAAAGATACAAAGCAAAGACTTGTAGGAATAACATCAACATTGCTGAAACAGGAATAAACTGTCAACTTGCAAAAACCTAATGGAGAACTAGAAAAATACTGGAAATATGTTTACTATAAGGCATGGATAGAGGGATATGCTCTTACTTTATATTAGCAAGGGAGATAATAATCTTAATAGGTCATTGGATTTAGGGACTATCCTAAATCTAGGATGATTTCATTTCAAGATCTTTAATTATATCTTCACAGGCTTATTTTCCAATAAGGTCACATTTTGATGTTCTGGGTGAATATGAATTTTGCAGGGACACCATTCACCCCATTACAGCACACAGGGCCAGTAGGCATGGTACAGCTCCATATGATGAAAATCCAGAATCTGGGCAGTATGAAGCTATCTTTCTGCCTCTGTTCCATTCTATTGTGAGAGCCTTAGGAACAGGAACTTATATAAAAAAGCTTGAATGACAGATGCTCAGTAAATATTTTCTAGAAGAGTAAGCTAGGAATGGCAGGTCAGGACCAACAAAAAGACCCTGAGGATGAAACTGTCTTGGAAGTATCCATTTCTGCCTCTCTCATGACCATTTTAATGTGCTATGGACAGTCGAAAGTGTGAGTCCACTTTTGTGTCCACTGGACCATTTGGATCCCAAATATTTAATCTACTATAAAATTAGGTTCCCTGTTGGAGGCAGATAAAAACAGAATTGCATGTAGTGTGATGGCTTTCTGAGAAGAGGGAACATCCAGATGTACCTTAGTGAAAACATGCACTGAAATGGTATTAACATATTAAAAATGATGAGCTGTATCACTTAACAGGGAGAAAACCAGCATGACTGGTCAAACTTACAACAAATTTAGTTGACTGGCAGTAGTTAGGAAGGTGGCTCAAAATGAATAAATTCTTTTACTGGTTTTAACCCTTTAAAAACAAGATAGATTCACCCATTTGAGTGGTTTAAGGCTATAGTCACAAAATGACACACAGGTGCATAAAGACAGAGCATTCAGTCCATTTGGGTATGGACCCTCTTACTAGTCCCAGAAAATTGACCTATTTTATTGCATCCTTTTTACAACCAATTCCAGCTGGCTGAATTGAGTATATTTTTCATTCTGACTTGTTGACTTCTGGCCCATTAAGGCAGCCAATCCAATTAGGCAGGTTTTCTGTTGCTTTGCCTCCTGACAGAGCATCTGATTGGCTCACAGTTCTTGCTAAGTGACAGTCCTTCCACAACTGTGGGTTATCTTTCTTAAAAGGATCTTATCTCCTCTTCTCTTTAAAATGCCTGTATTTTCTCTGTTTATGCTTAGGTTTGGGTTTTAGGGCACTTCTCATTCAAGTACTTGAGTTTGGATGTTTGAGGTTAGGACCTACACTGAATGATGAGTCAGCTGGTTGCTAGGGTTCACATTTTGACACAGTCCTTGGATTATCAACTGTGTAGGCTGAATAATGCTCCCCCAAAAGATATCCATATCTTATTCTCTGGAACCTGTGAGTGTTATATGACAAAAAAAAGAACTTTGAAGATATGATTAACCTAAGGATCTTGAGATGGGGAGTATCCCGGATTGTCTAGGTGGGCCCTAAGTGCAATCACATGTTTCCTTTATAAAAGGGAGATTTAACACAAACACATAAAAGAGGAAGTTGTTAGAGAAAGCTGAGGGAAGAATCAGGGAAAGAAGATGCAAGGCCAGTGGCTTTGACGATGGAGGAAGGGGTCATGAACCGAGGAATGCAGCTCCAGAAGCTGGGAAAGGCAAAGAAACAGATTCTTCCTGAGAGCCTCTAGAGGGAGCATGGCCCTGGCAACACCTTGGTTTGGACCCAGTGAAAATGATTTTGGACTTCTGACCTCCAGAACTGTGAGATAATAAATTCTGTTGAATTCAGATTTGAGGAATTTACTAAAGCGGGCACAGGAAGCTTATGCACCAAACAGGACCATCCTTGCCAGGACTAAATACCTGCTTCTGAGAAATGTGCTTTGCAGGGAGATTGATACCAGCTATACTATTCTTCATGTATTTGTCTATGTTTGTTTTTCAATGATAAGTTTGAATGTCATTTTTGACCTTCAACCCTTATCTGAAATATTGTCTGAAAATATTTGGTGAGATTTGCTGGATTAAAATGAGAGACTTCAGGGGCGCCTGGGTGGCTCAGTTGTTAAGCGTCTGCCTTCGGCTCAGGTCATGATCCTGGGGTCCTGGGATAGAGCCCCGCCTCGGGCTCCCTGCTCAGCGGGAAGCCTGCTTCTCCCTCTCCCACCCACTCTGCTTGTGTTCCCTCTCTCAATGTGTCTCTCTCTGTCAAATAAATAAATAAAATCTTAAAAAAAAAATAAAATGAGAGACTTCATAAACCTCCCATGTAGCAATCCAGTTTCTTTAGCCAATAAAAACTTTTTATGTCAAGGTTACCCAACCCTGAGGTTACTCATGGACCCTCATTTTCTTTTCTTTTTTTGGGGGGGAAATCATTTTTATTTAACTATACGGACACCTAGCACATCACTTACCTGTTCCTTCTTGAAATTCTCTTTTTCCTTGGAATTTCATCCTTTGTATTAGTCAGGGCTCTCCAGAAAAACAGAATTAATAGGATATCTATCTATCTGTCTGTCTATTTATCTAGCTATCTATATAATTTAGTTATGTAAATATGATGAAATATTTATTTATTATAAGAAATTGGCTCACATGATTATGGAGGCTGACAAATCCCAAGATCTGCAGCTGGCAAACTGAAGACCCAGGAGAGCTGGTGGTCTAGTTTCAGTCTGAATACTGGCAGTCTCAAGACCCGGAAAGAGCTTATGTTTCATTTCTCATCTAAAGGCAGGAGAAAACAGATGTCCCAGCTCAAGGCAGTCAGGCAAGAGGAGTTCCATCTTCTTGCTGAGGGTCAGTCTTTTTTTCTTTTTAAGCCTTCAATTACTCGGATGACAGTCATTGACGTTAGGAAGGGCAATCTGCTTTACTCAGTCCACGGATTCAAATATTTATCTCATCCAGAAACATCCTCACAGACTCACCCAGCATAACGATTGACCAAATATCTGGGTACCTTGTGGCCTACTCTATTGACACATAAAATTATCCTTCACATTCTGTCTTATCTACTTTTCTGTTTTTTCCCCTACAACTTTATTGTCATTCTTAAATGTGAATATCCTTCAGAACTGAGGCTGCCCATCTCCATTCCTCCTCTCTAAACAGTTCCTTGACACTCTCTTTCTCTCAACTACATCCTCATACCTAACTTCACACTGAGCAAGTAAGACCTGACTCTATTAAAGTCAAATATTTCAAAATTGTACCAAATTTTCTACCCTTTAGCTGTCCATTTTTCTTACAATGGTGTCACCATTATTCTAGGAACCCTGGCCCAAAACCATGAAGGCGTCATCGAATTCACCCATTTTCTTTTCTTTTCATAGAAAAAACTCAACTCTTCTTGATTCTTCTTTAAAAGTTTTTCTCACATCCCTCCCTTCCTCCTTTCCTCCCCATTCCTCCTGACTGCATGATAATACAGCCAACAGCATGTGGCTATTGCTGCTGATCCTGATCAGATTTCATTTAATAAGCACTTCCTCTGTGCTAGGTGCTACAGTAAACACTTTACATATATTATCTCATTTATTTGTCCCCCCAAATCCTTTAAAGCAGGTATTTTTGTCCCATACTTTACAGTTGAGACAATGAGGTTAAGTGATCTGTGCAAGCTTTCCTAGCTGGTAAGTAGCAGAATGAGAATTAAAACCTAGGCCTAACTGAGTCCATGGCATGTATTCTTAAAACCCTTTTTATAGTGCCTCTTTGTATTTTCTAAAATTTCTTCCAACTCATATTTCTAAACCATTCCCATTTCTAATCTTTTCTATAACCACTGACAGTAAAATCTGAAAACATGACATTTGTCAGTTTCTTTCTCCACTCAGAAACCTTCACTGGCTCCCCACTGTGCAGGGGACTTAATTCCAGTTACAGCTGCCTTACAGACATTTCTCCTCATCCCTTTCTGCTTCACTGTCTACTCCTATTAGACTTAGTCAGTTGTCTGGATGTACTTCCATTGCTTCGTTCATACTCTGCCTTCCACCTGCTGTAGTTGTCCTTTCTCTCCCAGCTGATACATCTCAGAGCATCCTTCCGTGTCTAGTTCATATGTCTTTAACCTGATAAAACAATCCAGAACCTCCATACTTTCATTTCTCCACTCGGAACTAAATAAACCTTCATTCCATTATTTTGGTGAGCATGTGACTCATTGTATTATCATTTAGTTACCAGTCTGTCTTCCTGATGGAGTAAATTTTTAATCTCCTTATTGACAAGTGTGAGTGTGACAGGGATGGGGGTGGCATTCTACTCATCCCTGAATTGCACTTCCAGATCCCCTCTGCCCTTGAGGGCTCAATCAGTCATTCCTTCCTTTGCTGGGGGTTGTGGTTGACAGCTCTCAGCCCAGTCTCTCTTCTTGAATTGCCTCTAGCAGAGGAGAGAAGCCCATATTTTGTGATTGGTTGATGTGGGGGCACAAATGTCTGGCCCCTTGCTTCAATATGGGGCAACTCACGAGGGCCGTTCCAGCTCCAGAGCTCCCCATGGGATTGACAAAGTCCTTTGTTATCACTGTATTGCTCTTCAGCTTCTTCCTCTGTCCAGTCATACTTCCTGCCCTCCTCCAAAGGTGTTGATCTTGAGGGCACTTCCAGTACACTGCACACAAATCTTCCCTTCAGCATTTCTTCCCCAGAGAGCCTGACCTATGACAGGGAGGTCTACACCTGGCTGCCAGCAGTATCTCAGCTGGGTAGCAGAAAGAGGCTGGGGGTTTACCATTTAGGTTGTGGGACTTTTCTTGTTTTCCTGTTTTCACTACAGTGCTCTTGCCCACTTCTTTGTCACAGTTTGGATTTTCTTTGGTTCATTCTCTCCATAGAATGAGCTTCTTGGTGGGGTAAGAGACACTGGTGCCTGGTGGCTAGGGAGGAAGCCTGGGAATCTAAATTCTTCTTATGCTGGCATTCATCACCTGTCCTAGTTTCAGGCCCACTTCCCCTTTCTTCCATGGCACCACGGGTCTCTAATTCCTAAGCCTTCCCAGGATACTGTGGGGGGAACTGGCTTATTTCTTCTCTGCAGGTATTTAGTTGTTAAATTTTTCACTTCTGTTAATTCCTCCACCTACTTTCTGACTCCTGAGATTTTTTTGTTCTCACTTGCTGTTGTCTCCTCATTTTCTTTACATTCGAAGGTTTGTAATTTTTACATTCTGTCACTCTCATTTTAGTGGAGCTTCTGGAGGAACCAGCGTTTAGCACAGGCATAAAATATGCCCTATTTAACCAGGAGAATGGGAGTTCAGGGTTTGTTGCCAACTTTGGAGCATGTTGATTTTATTTTAAAAGAAAGGCAATGTTTCTTAAGACGTGTGGCATTTTATTTGAAAATATATTTTTATTTATTAAGGGAAAAATTTGGGTCCCATGTAGAGTACTGGGTTAAAATGAGCATATATTCATTCACCAGAATAGTGGCAAGGGCATCATCAGCCTCTTTCTCAGCCAAGCACATGCAGCATGAGACTGGCAGAGATTGAGACTTCCCTTTGGTATGCCTAAGCATCCAGAGGGAAATGAAACCTTTCACCAGTCACTGAGATGTTTTGTCTGCATGTCAAGAACCATCTGGAGGTGCCTAAGTATTTGAATGTTTGGTGCCCTGTAGACAACATATCTGCGTGACTGCCTGAATTTCTCTCATCTAATTTTGATGTTTGACCTCGTGGAGATGCATCCAAAGTCTGACCAACTGCATCACTGGATGTGTCAATTACAGTGGGATCTGAGGTTTGTAAATTAAAGATCATGCTTTTTTTCAGGCTGTGTTTGATGCCTGCAGTCACATTTTGGTTCATGTTTAGTCCATGTTTTGGGAACACAAGAGTGTTTTTGAAAAGATAAGAGCTAATTTCTGGAGCGTGGGCATGTGTACTGGAGGTGGTCTGCTGTGCGGCAGACTGCCAATCAAAATGTGCCAGCAATGTCATTCAAGGTCAGAGACCCAGTGAACCGCCAATCAAAGTCACAGAGCTGTTCGTGTTCACTTGTCAGTGTTAGAAAGAGGTCACTCTCTCTGTGGTGTGGCTAGTGTGTGAACAATGAGAGTATTTCAGTGGTCAGAAGCACATTCTGCTGCCTACCCCCTGGCAATTTCAGGATGCTTGCCAAGGTTTTTCCTATCCTACAGGAATATAAGGCAGGGTGGTAGAAAAAAAACTGAGTTATAGATTCTGATTTATGAAAGCAAGCATGGTAGCTAATTTAGTACATAGCTTTGTTTAATATTATTTGCTTAAAATCTCTCTGAGAAAGGATAACAAAGAAAAATCAGAAATACAATTTTAGATATCTAAAAAGAGATAACACCTTTAAACATTTTGTACTTGGTATTCAGTTTGCTTTCTTGCCTTAGCTCAGCTAATCATTATCTTGTTGATTTTCATCATGCAGAAATAAGTTTTACATTTGTGGAAAAAATGACAATTTTAAGGATGTGCTAACATCACAGAATAAAGCTTGAAAAATTTCAGTTTCAGGGTCTGGAAGACAAAAATGATAGAAACATTAAGTTTTGTATTTCAGTAGGGTCTTGATGGATTTTCAAATAGTTCCTCTCAGAGGGCAAAGGAACAATTCATCATAATCAAGAATATTAGCCATCGAAAGTTATTTCAGTAGCAACAAATGCCATGGAGGGCAGATGTTTAAAGTTCAATCAGGGAGTCTCCCTGATGGCAAAACCTCCAAATGAGTCATATTCTGAATGTTTTGCCTCCCCATGACAAAATATCCAGATAAATTTATGTAATTCCACATGCTTAGCCTCATAGACATAGACTGTTTGGCTAAAATGTTCAGAATTCATCTAGATGTTATGTAGATGCAAGTATAAGCAACTGCTTTAGTCATATTCTTATTTAGGTAAAAAATATTAAAAATAGCATTTTGTAAGTTCAGAAATAAAACACTAAATTGAGGCAAAGGGTATGTATACCAGGTGTGAACACTAGGTAGAGATTTTTCAAATTTGTAGAATAGTCCATGAGAAATACATGCAGAGTGGGGCCGTTGAGCATGAGGTTTTAGGAACGGAAAGGTCTTTGGGGTTCAAACTTCTCATTTTGTAGGTAGTGGTACCCGAGGCTCTTATGGAGGAGGCACAGATAGTTAATGGTAGAGAAAACTCCTGGATCTACCTTTGAGTCCCAGGCTCCTTCTCCTCTACCAGGCTTGTGGGAGGCCAGTCTGTTTTCTAATTCCCCTGTGAAAGCTTGTGTAGAGGTGAGTTTTCTGAAGGTGCTCAAAAGGCGGAGGAGAGAGGCTTTAGGACCCAGAAGGAGAGTGGATGCAGTGAGAAAATGCTCAGCAGTTGGCCTGGGCCATTCAGGTGAAGGGAGCACTGGGTGGTTTTCATGTGAGAACTAGGGTCCTGGGATTGCAGAAAGCAGGGGTAAGAAAAGAAGATGCTCAGAATCACCCTAGCTCCCTATCCTTTCTCTTTAAAATGGGCTTTACCTGCTCTCAGCTTTGGATTAGAAATATTCTTGGCTATCAGCATCAACAACTTTTTACTGGTAAGTCAATGTTTTGAGAGTGACAGACTCTAGACATAGAAAACACCTGATTCCAACATTCAGTCTTGGCCGACTTGTTTAATAGTAGAATATGGGAGTGAGATGTGTGGTCAAGGGGATACAGATCATATTTTCCTTCCCTTACTCTGATATCCTGATAAACACCCCTAGGCTTGGAGGAGAGATTAAAATCCATGAAGACAAAAGAGGAGTGATTCAAGCGTGACCGGTTTCTTTCACAGATGTGAAGGGGGCTGGCCAAGAGGCACAAGGCAGCCAATTTTCAGCTCTGACAGCTGCCGAGGTCATCAGCTTCCTAACGGTACCCCTTAATTCCTCTGAGGCTAGGGTGTCCTTTGAAATCAGTGGTTGTTACACTTCCAAAGCTAAGCTGAGAAGGGGAGAAACCTGAAAATTTTGCTGGCCACTGAGTACACAATTACCAGGCCATTAAAACCTTAGGTAAGGACTTAGGGTTCTCCTATCTTCTCTGACCTACGAACCAGTAGTTGCTCCCAGACAACTTATACATACACACAAGCAGCATGTGTGTGTGTATGTGTGTGTGTGTTCATGAGATAGAAAAAGGGAATGGTATTTATATACTAAGAGCTTCAAGGGTGGCCCAGTACTTTTCTGAGAAAGCCTAATGCTCTAGTTCAAAGGATGCTTACGGTGGGAATGGAGACTGTAGTGCTGAGAAAGATTTTCTGTGAGGGACTTTTATTATGGCTGGATCTAAGGGGCTTGGTGAGAGCAGGGAGCCTGAGAAATGCAGGTGGCTTTGAATTCTGCTTCTGAAGGGGTTTCAGTTCCTGGGGATTCACTGATCTAACACTTGTGGAGCTTCCACATCAGTGGGTGAGAGAGGAGGGGTGCCATCTTCACTGCTCCAGACCCAAGCCACTTGGTAAGAGGTAATGATGGGAGGGATTCAGGCCTGGGAAGTCTGCATCATTAGGAAATCCCCAACAAAAGCAACATGGTAGATAAGGACAGCACTTGGAAAACTTCAATACAGTAGGATAGCGCATGGTCCATTATTTGAAAATTGTATATAGAAAACTACATTACATCAGCAATAAACTATGACTCATGAGTAACATGTGAATGGTGTTTAGGATTGTCATCAGGTAAAGGCTGAAACATTTAAACTAACATGAGTTGCAATTTTCAAAATCCTTAATCTGCAGAGAGTAATTTAGCTTAAGGAGTAGGCAATTCCTGTAAGAGATAGAAAATAATATTGTTCAACCAAACTTTTAATTTTTTCTTCTTTTCATTGTTAGTTCATTGTTATCTATATTGAGTTGTGATACCAGATGCAATTTTATGCTTATCCTATATACAAGATACACCTTGGACTCACTCATAGCTAATGAGAGGCAAGAGGTCTCACTTGGACTACAGCAGGTGGATTCCTTTTACCTTTGCCCTCATGGTCCAGGAGTGCTGAGCTGCCTTCCAGTCTCTGTCCCCTATGTGACTGTTGTGGGATGGAGAATGGAAGATAGCACATCACAAAAACTACCTATGTCATACTCTGCTTTATACAGCATGAGGGTACCCTGTGCAGGGTGGCTGCTCTTCACTTATCAGGATAATGCATTCACTTGTTTAGTCTGAGATTGTGGCCCTGCTGCCCAGCACAGAAAGTCAGGGGCCTGAGAGGAAACTTACTAGGGAACTTGCTCTTCCATCAGGGAGTAGCAGGGGATACAGCAGGGGTTGGTAGTCATGTCAGGCAAAACCTGAGACAGGGAGCTAGCTTGGAGCTGGTGAGTTCAAGCTAGTTAAGTCAGGGTGGGAACTGCAAAATGGCCAACATCAGGAAGGTCAAGTGAACAGAAAAACTTGGTCAGGGATGGGGGTTACTGTCAGAGGCCAAAGCTCAAGTCAGGCTGAGGTGGCCAGACCAGACATGGCCTGGGTGGAGAGCCCTTCTGGGTTAGGAATGGACCCAGACTAGTCCAACCAGCAACCTGGACAGCTCCTAGATGCAGGTCTCCTGACAGTTTTCCTCTGCAGCACTCCATCCTCCTCCTGCTTCTGCTTGTTAAAGAGGCTTTATTCTAGACTTCTTGTCTGTATAAGATATAACAATGGATGAGACGTAGTCTTCGAACAGGAGTTGGCAGTTACTAGGGGAGGTAGACACTTAAAAATAAATAAAAATTAATATGATAAGGGCAGTGATAGAAATGTACATAGTACATTATGGGAGCACGTGGGATCCTGAAAGATAGTCATGGATGGTCTTCTGGAGGGAGTGATGTCTGAGGGGTGTGTCTTGAAGGAAGAGAGGAGCTATCCAGAGAAAGAAAGTGGAAGCAGCAGGGAGATAAAACAAGGACACTGCAAGCAGGGGAGCCAGCATAAGCAGTGGCCAAAAGGCAAAAACAGTGTGCAGTGAAAGGATTTTTGGAGCAAGACCTGTAAGATGTAGAGGGTTAAGTGCGCTCATTTTGGCAGCTGGGAAGATCTGTTTTTATCATTAGTGGTGTGTTCATCATCTCTCCTGGATCATGCTCAGCCTGAGACCAGGACACCAACATCTCACCAGGGCAATGCAAAAGCATTTTACACTCCAGATGAGTTGGTGAGATAAACAGCCTGCATGGGTGGTCCTCATTTGCCCCAGCATCAAAAATGAACAGAAACTACTCATGTACATCTGGGAGCAATTCCTGTTAACGGTATCTACTGCCTGCTATGACCACAGCCGGGCTCCTGGAAGCCCCACTGCCCTGTTCTTAGCTTGACAAGGGAGGAACAGAGTTTCAGCTAGACTGTGGAGGGTAGATAGGGTTTTTGACTGGAGGTGAGAAAAGACAAGCTCATTAGGGAAAATATATGGACTAACCAAAAATATAGAGAAAATACAGTAAAAGATAGTGGGAGTTTATTTGGCTGGAGTGGAAGGGAAGCTTATCCACTGTTTCAGGCATAGAGAAAACCAGAAAGGTGGGTTGGGACCAGATCACTTTGAGCATAATCATGTGACAGTGTTGAAACCATTAATAAAAACCAGTTGCTTCTGCTGTCTAACACTAGCATCTAATTTGTAGTAATGTTATTGCTACTTGTGATGTTTCTTTCCTCCTTACCCATCACATTGCCCCAGGATCATTTGTTTATTCATTAACTCATGAATCTCTTCACTTACTTAGGCTTCTGTGAAGCACTATTTGATATATATCAGAGAAGACTCTTGAAAGGGAGATAACTTGAATTGCTGTTCTGTCCACCCATTTTTCTTTCTTTCTAAAAAATAGCACTTATCTTCTTTTTATAATTTATTCTTATGCAAAAGGCTATAGGAGGCTTTAGTTTGCTTGTGTTTCTTAGCATTAGGACAGGTCAAGTTTGGAACCATGGGCTAGGTAGAGCTGCAGGTTTTTTTCTGCATGTAGCTTCTCCCTTAGCCTCACCCCAACCCCCAGGAACTGGTCAGCTATCCAGACAGGCAGTACCATTTAGTGCTTAAGTACAAGGGCCCTGAAAGTAGATAATTTGGGGTCTGAATTCTGTCTTTGTCCCTTTTGGCTTTGTGATCTTGGACATCACTACCTGAGTATCAGTTTCCTAATCTAACCATATGAGGTCAATATGAGACTTAAATGAAATAATGTATGTTAAGTGCTTAACTCATTTACTTAACTCATTTACTCAGCTTATAGTAAGTGCTCAGCAAACAGGGGCTAGCTATATTACCACAAATGGGCCATTGAATACTCCCTAGAATAGAATCTAGAGAAACATTTGAGATGATTGAGGTGGAGGCAGAACAGCAATTAGAAACTGTAAACAAGGTCTGCTGTCTCCCATTTAAGCTTTCTCTAATCTATACCATCCCTAACCTCATCGGTGGTAAAATTCAATACTACTGTTAATGATGTGGGGAAACATCCTCTGTCATATAGGCCTCTATTCTAGAGCAAATGAGTATCTACTTGAGCAAAAGATAGGTAATTAGTGCAGTCCTCCAAATGAAAGAGGAAATATGAATAAAAAGGAGCTACTATAAAGATCCCAGAATAGACCTTCATTGAAAAGCTCCCAAATTATACTAGTGATTCCATAATTGTCACAGTAGGAGATGGAAGAACACTTGAAAATCATTGTTTGGGGGTGCCTGGATGTCTCAGTCAGTTAAGCATCTGCCTTTGGCTCAGGTCATGATCCCAGCGTCCTGGGATTGAGCCCCGCATCGGGCTCCCTGCTCTGTGGGGAGTCTGCTTCTCCCTCTCCCTCTGCCCCTGCTCATGTGCTCTCTCTCTCTCTCTCTCACTCACTGAAATAAACAAACAAAGTCTTGTAAAAAAAGAAAATCATTGTTTGTCAGTCAGAGAAGATAAGGAATATTTTCTGGTGTTTCCTTCTATGGCTTCTCTCTGTGTCTCCCTCTGTCTCTCTTATATCCACCTATCTATCTGTCCACCTATTTTTTAAAAAGATTTATTTATTTTAGAGAGAGAAAGAGAGAGAGTGCGAGTGGGGGAAGGGCAGAAGAAGGAGACAAGCAGACTCCCCGCTGAGCGGGGAGCCTGATGTGGGGCTCAATTCCAGGACCCTGAGATCATGAACTGAGCTGAAACTAAGAGTCAGACACTCAATCGACTGAGCCACCCAGGTGCCCCTTATCTGTCTATCTGTTTATCTACTCAGTCCCAAGTCTTGAACAAGGACAATACATCCTAAAGCTGAGGCTGTCCTACCTTTGAGAAGTGGGGCATCATCCTTTATGGAAATGACTGCTCGTTTCCCTGATCCTGGAGCTCAAGTCACCATCCCTCACTTAACATCGACTGCCTGGCCTGGTAGATTTCCAGAAGACATTCATGTCTTCACAACTAGATTCTAAGTTCTCCAGGAGCACAGACCTACCTTTTTGATCTCACCAGCACTGCCTAGCCCAATGTCTTGCATATGCTGGGACTCCCTACCTAGAAGTTTGGCTTAGATCAGGGCACTTGGTCATCCTTGCCACAGAGACAGGACCAAGGCATCTCAAGGCAGAACCAGTCATCCCTGGAGGAACTCTTCCTCACTGGAACAGAAGTGTTTATCCCACCTGTGCAGGGGAAAATGTTCTGTCCAGTGAGGAATGTGCTCTTGCAATCTCCTTTTTATCCATCTTTGCTTATCCTAAGAAACAAGAAGATACATTATTTCTAACAAGGTACGGTGATAGATAAAATTACTCATGTGTCCCTTTCTTCTTCAGGATATTCACATGAAATTTTTTTCCAGTTTTATTGAGAAGTAATTGATATACCTCACTGTATAAGTTTAAGGTGCACAAGATTATGGTTTGATTTACATATATTGTGAAATGGTTACCACAGTAGGTTTAATTAACATCTCTCATCTCATATGGATACAATAAAAAGAAAAGAAAAACTATCTCATTGTGATGACAACTCAGGATTTACTCTTTTAACACTTTTCCAGTGGTGTTAGCTGTAGTCATCATATTGCACATTACATCTCTAGTACTTATTTATCTTATCACTGGAAGTTTGTATCTTTTGACCACCTTTCTCCAATTCCCCATCCCCCAGGATGTTCCCATTTTAACTGGTGAAAAAGCCCCTGTTAAATTCAGGCAAATGAGATGGAGGGATAATTATGGGAATTGCAGGTATCAGCAATGTTTGCTTTTGGGGGTGGCAGTGTGTGGATGTAATGTGGGAGAGATAGCTGCACAGGGTAGTCAGGGAAGGACATCTTTCTGCATTTTCTGAATTGATACCTGTGAGTGACCAATTTCTCTGATAAGATACCCAGAAGGGTTTCCCTTTTGAGTCATGATTTGGCTTTTTTTATGGCATTCTCATCCTTGGCAGTTAGTTTCTTGACCTTTTGCTGGATAGGTAAGGGATTGATTGGGAAATATGAGGTGTAGTCTTTTTAGTAACTGTGATTATTTTTTCTGTCCTGGGATATTAAAGAAAGACTCCACCGTTTGTTTCCCATTTAATCCCCTTCCTTAGCCAGCCATCTTCAGCTTTTGGCTGCCATGTCCTTTCTGGGATTATGATATTTCCTGGCACAGGTCGAAGAGCACTTGATTAGGTCTAAGATAGCAGCTGGCAAAGCACCCTGAGCATAGTCAGTTTATTTTAGAGTTTGAGTTATTTTGTTACCTACTCTGAGCTGTCTTCTTCTGGAGGGAGTTCACGGTCTCTATTCGCTGATGTGACATTTCCCTGCCCTTTCCTTCATTCCAAGCCCTTCTTTCTGTCATTTATAACTCTGATTCCAGAATGACCTACTTGTGTTTGGATTTTTATTCCTGCACACTTCACAGTGACATCTCTTACTTTGATAGATAGAATCATCTATCTTTAAAGAATTTCTCTGGTGTTCTTGCTTCCCCTGTGGAATGTAATTCTCCAGGCCACCTCCTTCCCTCTCCATGTAGTCTTCTCATAAAGCCTCTTTCATGACCCTGTCAGGAACCCTTTAGATTTTCCTGACTGCTGACTATATTTCCACCTTACTACTTGATCCTTCTCCTCCCTCTTCTTTCAGTGGAACCAATGCTACTGCCATTTTGAATTATTTGAGGTTCCCTGGAAGTGCTGTATGCTGACTCTGTACTCTGACTCATGACTCTGAACAAGTTGTCTGTCTGCCTGGAATTTCTTTTAAGTCCCCTTCTTTGTTTTCTGCAGACATAACTCCCCTCACCTGATTCTACTAGGCAATTCCCCATCTCTGAATTCCTGTGCAACCTACAAGACTTAGAGGGTTGTCTCCTCTGAGGTTCTTTTTTTTTTTTTGACCCTCTCCTTTGTCATATTATTTCCTTAACCCTTAGTCCCTGGTAGAATATATCTTTACTAGCACTTATCACAGGGTATTTTAATAATTTATGTGCCTGTCTGCTTATAGAGCAAAGACCTTGCCTTCTTCAACACTGCACCAAGAAGGCTGGTCCATTCAAGTCCCAGAATGAATAAATGAATGAACTAAGGTGGCACACCAGTGAAATCTGACTATCTTGGTGGCTTCTTAGTGATGGAGTGAGAATTATAAGGGGGAAGGAAGCCTTACGTCCTGGGTCAACTCCCATTCATTCCATGTGAGTTTTTCTCTAGGGCTAGAAGTAAAAGACTCTGGCTCTCCAGAAGTCCCAGATAGTTTGGTAAAAATGGATTAGTTGAAAACACACTGGACAAAGTAACAAGTTGGTCAAAATTGACCACATGGACAAAAAATCCTGAAAAATTCATTTATTGGAGTTTTATATATTGACAAATTTTTGTGTATCATGTAGATAATATTGCAATATTGTATATATTTTTAAATATTATCCCTATTCAGGAATTTTCAGGGGTATATATCAGTTTTGTGAACTTTGAAGAATTCTTGTAACTTTGTATTTCAGGTTTAAAATTTTTCTTGGGTGCAGTAAAATTATCATTAGATGATTCAGTAGTTATAAACATTGGAACCATTCTTTTGCCCTATTTTTGTTAAAAAATTAAATTTGAGCCATAGACAAGAGTAACATAATTAAAACATTTCTGAATAAATAGAGACATATTTGATTGAAAAACACTTGAAAATTTAAATGTTCAAGTTTGAAAAAATGAACAAAGTGCTAAAATTGGATTGTAAAGACAAAGGCCTAACTGGGCCTCCTTCCTCTTATTCCTGAGGTGGACCTTGTGACATTATCCTGTGGAACCCAAGGGCTCTGGGCAACGTAGTTTAAAAACCAGTGACCAAGCATTTTTTTTTTTAATTTATTTTTTTTATTCTTATGTTAATCCCCATACATTACATCATTAGTTTTAGATGAAGTGTTCCCATGATTCATTGTTTGTGCATAACACCCAGTGCTCCATGCAGAATGTGCCCTCCTCAATACCCAC
>NC_138377.1:83369804-83386888 GCF_054177405.1 Leptonychotes weddellii
TGGAAAAACGTTCCATGCTCATGGATTGGAAGAACAAATATTGTGAAGATGTCAATACTACCTAGAGCAATCTACACATTCAATGCAATCCCCATCAAAATACCATCCACTTTTTTCAAAGAAATGGAACAAATAATCCAGTGACCAAGCATTTTGCAGATACAGAAACTAAGATCCAAAGAAGGCAAGTGAGCTACAGCTCAAATTTAGGTTTTCTTTCTCCTAGAAGGAGGAAATCTGCCTTGACTCCAAACTTTCTTTTTCTGAGAGGGAAAATGTTGTATTTTTACTGTACTGGGTATGAATAGAGTGGAATTATGTCCACCTAGAGAATGTTTCTCAGGCCTATATAAAACTTGCTGAGTAAGTGGTTACTCTGCATGCCATCTTGGAGGCAGGGAAGTGCCCCAGCCGTTGATAAAGTACATCCTTGGGAGTTCACACACATGACTTTTGTTTTCAAATTTATTCTTAGCCCAATCCTGTAAAGTCAGCTGAATCATGTCATCTCTCTGGGCCTCAGTCTCTTCATTTTAAAATAAAGGGTTGGAAGTTGTCATTTCTGGGGTCTCCTCTGGCTTTGATGTTCTGTGATGTTAGGGGACTCTTTGGCTGAGTACTCTCTTTATAAAGGGTTCTATTCCATTTGCCTAGCACAGAGGGATACATAATGAATCTTTCTGATTCAGATTCTCTTACATGGAGAGCTGAAAATTCACCTTGTTATAAAGAAAATTAAGAAAAGTTTATTTGTAAAGGAAGCATGGATTTCATCTTTTCATCTTAGGCTTGCTGTGGAATTCTCTGGAACCTGAATGATGCTTCCATTCATTCAGTATATATCATGAGTGGATAATTGTGCGAGGGACTAGAGTTAAAGAGAATAAAACTTGATCTCTGACCTTAAAGAATTCCACATTCTTGTGCGAGAGAGAGTCTTAAAAACAAATGTAATCCGTAGAACCAGGATACAACATTCATAGGACAGTGATAAAAATAACTAAACTTTACATGCTTTCTTTTTTCAAGTGCTCTCAACTATTATATCCATTTAATAGATGAGATAGATAAGGAAACTAAGGCTCAGAGAGACTTTTCTAAGGGCATTACCACTATTAGGAATGGATTAGATGGGATAGACTTTAGGTACTGGGATTCTAGTAAGGAAATTATTGCAAAGGTCTAGGTAGGTGGTGCGGGTTTGAATTCAGCAGAGGCTGTGGGCATAGGATAAACCTCAATTTGCTGCCTTACTTATATTTCCCTTTTATTTATTTTTTTAAAAGATTTAAAAAAAATTTATTTATTTGACACAGAGAGAGAGATAGCTAGAGCAGGAACACAAGCAGGGGGAGTGGGAGAGGGAGAAGCAGGCTTCCCGCGGAGCAGGGAGCCTGATGCAGGATTCAATCCCAGGACCCTGGGATCATGACCTGAGCTGAAGGCAGACGCTTAATGACTGAGCCACGAAGGCACCCCTATATTTCCCTTTTAAAAGGTTCCTTCTACAACCTTCTTCCACATAAATCATCATGTTGATACAGACTGTTATTTATTGGATCAAGAATGGATGCTTAACATTTGCAACAATACAGATGAACCTGGAAGCTAAGTGAAATAGGCCAGACACAGAAGGACAAATACTACATGATGCTACATATAAGAGAAATCTAAAATAGCCAAACTGAGGCAAGTTAAGGGTGGAGTGGTGGTTGCTAGGGAGTTAGGGAAGGGAGCAATGGGAGATATTAGTCAAGGGTACAAAGTTTCAGTTATACAAGATTAATGTCCTAGAGATACTGTACAGTATGGCACCTATAATTAGTAATACTGTATTTTATACTTAAAATTTTGCTTAGAGAGTAGATTATATGTTAATTGTTCTTACCACACACACAAATTATAATAAGTAAGGAGAGCAAGAGGACACTTTTGGAAGTAATGGGTATGTTTATGTCATAGATTATGATAATGGTTTCATGGATGGATACTTATTTTCAAACTCATCAAGTTGCATACATTACCTATATACAGTTTTTTATATGTCAATAATACCTCAACAGAATGGTTTAAAAAAAATAATGAGTGCTTAACTTAAGAACAGTCCAACTATAGACTTAACTAAAGGCCAATGGGGAAGTCTGGCAAAAAAGCCATGACCAGTGGGTGTGGTTGAACAATTAGATCTTGTGACTTAAGCTATTATTTGTACTTGAGAAATAGAGAAAGAATTAAATAGTCAGAAGCCAGAGTGAAAGTGAGTGGACATAGAGTAAAGCAGAGTCACTATGGAGTAGACCGGCAGAGCTGTGATTAATAAATTACTGATGGCAAGACACCTTGGTCACTAGAGGTGTATTGGATCCTAAATGAACCTCAAGTTCCCTAAGCAAGTTCTGATCACTTCAAGCCTGGCTGGGTGGCCAAATCTCCATGGTCAAGATTCTCATCATCTTTTATTCCTACATGTTATCCTTCAGATCCTCTTTGCCTGAAATAAGCCAAATTATATTCTGTTCCTTGCAACCAAAACAGCTAACCTAATATTGGGGTTGAGAGTAGGAACCGAATTTGGAAAATCTTCCTGAGGAATAAAGCTGATGGGATTTGATGACCAATTTTTATCATTATTGATTATTTTCAAAAGCTGGGCTATTGGAAGAGAGAAGGCCTCTACAGTTTGCAACAAACCACACGAAACCAAATCTGACACATGTAGTTTCAAACCATTCAGAGTCTGAGTTTCCAGCAAAATGAAGGAGGCAATAGACTAAAGAAATATCAGAGAATATAACAACTAGAAGCAGCATAAAATGGAAAATGCATCACAAGAAATTAAAAGAACTAGTATGGTTTGGAGAAACCACAATTGAACTCTGCAGGAGCTGCCTTTGTTTCTCTGCCTTAACATGTATTTGCTACTGCAGATTAATAGCCTCCATTTGGGGAAGAAATGGCCCTGGATCATTGTTCCATTTTAGGAACCACAGGTGTTGTTGTACACATTCTGTTTATAACCTTAGGGGGGAATGAAAAACGAAACCTAACCAAAAAAAAAAAAAAAAAAAGACAGCGACCATGGACCAGAATGAGCTTTGCCAACATTTCCTTCCTGATCTTTCCTACACAATCAGACACACAATAGTATGATAATAAGCACAAATTTCCACTGTCTATGTGGAATGATGATTTTAAATAAGAGTGAGGACATGAGTGTGTGTATGCATGAGTATGCGAAAAAGAATTAAAAATTAGTGTGACTAATCTACTCATGTCTTGCATATTAAGTAACTTTCAGAATTCACCTCATGGAAGGGGCCACTAGTTTTGAAGAATGTAGATTAATAAGCCTCCTTGCTTAAAAAATGAGCTTCAATATTTGTGTGAATCATAGAGTCAAAAGAAAAAATCGATGGACTATCGACTACTGGGGATGATCACATTCATTTTGCCCTTTGTGGTTGGTGAAATCCATGCTGCAATTACAGAGACAGGCTGGCAGCAAAGAGCCTCAGTCGGGCTTTCAGCTCCACATTAATCCAAAACTCCCCATTTTAATGCAGATATAGATTGCTTTGAGTCAATAGCTGACTGCTTGAATTGTGAAGTAGCAGGTCTGCCTGGCTCTGGCAGGCCAGAGCTTACAGTATTTGGGAATTTCAAAGCTTTGCTGTGTGAACTGGTGTGACTGAGCCTCAAGGGGAAGTGCAGTTGTGCTGATGTTGTTGAAAAGATCTGTCTTTGGGATCTAAAACACGGATTATAGCAAATTCAAGGTGGGCGGGTCATAGCATCATAGGATTGTAGAGCTGGGAAGGACCTCAGAGGTCGCTTGGTCCAGCTCTTTCCTTACAGATGAGAAAATTGAGGTCCTTAGAGGTTAACTAACTTGCATGTGGTTACACAGCTAGTCAGCAGAGGATCCTGTACTAGAAAAAGAGATGCATCCTCCTGGGCTTTCCACTATTCTACATAGGCTATAAAAAATCAAAATTTGTTTTATTTACTACATCCCACACATATGTGCATGCAATAGATGCTTCGTTAAATAGGTTTCACTTAATCCATTATTAACATTCAACAATCCATTAAATAAGGTGGTGAGGAAATCCTTATCAATGGGAGTATGTATGCAGCTATGCCAACATAAAAAATAATCTGTAACATGTTACAACTGAGGAAAAGGTGAGATACCATGTTTGAAGCATTAAATGGAACAAAATTTTTTAAAAGATGCTTTGTAAGTGGTATGACACTACCGTAAAGGGCCATAAGAGTAAAGGGCATTTTAAGGCAAACATTTGGGGGCAGATTTCTATTTCATGCAGTATTATTACTTATATCAAACTAGACTGTGAATGTGTTGAGAGAGACACATAGTATCTTTCATCTCTTTATCATTAGCAAATAGCATAGTGCTTGGCATGTAGTAGATGCTCAATAAATATTTGCCGAATGCTGAATGCTGTATATCTAAATCCATATAATAAGCCCTTGCATTCAGAGTGTGGTCTGTGGTCCAGTAGCACTGACATTGCCTGGAAATTTTTTAGACATGCAGAATCTAGGGCCCCATGCCAGACTTACGGAAGCAGAACCTGAATTTTAACAAGATCTCCAGGTACTTAGCAGGCTCATGTAAGTTTGAGATGCCTTGCTATGTTGAAACAAGTTTCTTATTGTTCAAACCTTATTACAATGAGTTTAGGTATGAAGTCTGCATATGAAATGAAAATTGTGAGTGGTCAAAATTATCCCTAAATGAATGGGCCTGAAATATCCACACACAATTAAAGGATGTGTGTGAGTGTGTGTGTGTGTGTGTTGTCCCTTAGTTAACTAATGGAAGAGTGGATTTACATTTCCCATCTAATTCCTAATAGGAGTTTGTTTTCAAGCAGAATGGCACCATTTAAATAATGATTTTTCTCTCTTCCTAACGCATTTAATTGGAATTAAATGCACTTATGGTAAGAGTCACTGTCCATGAAAAATATTTCTTTTATGTACAGTGATGTGCGTCTTAGTATTATGACCCAAATACATTCGCCCAGTTAACCAAGTTCAGTTATGACAACTAGTCACATTGAAATCCAAGGTTTTCACCCAGGTACGCTATACTTTACTGGACAGTTACAGTATGCACATCTTTCAAGTGGAATTTTGAAACAGGGTGATGGGACATGAATCATCACTCTCTCTCTCACAGCACCTTTAATACCAGTGGGCTTTGTGGGTTATTTATGGCCTGAGTAGCTCCCTGGATGCCACACATATCTTAAAAGTGGCAGAGAATGGCCTTGGATTGGGGAGCTCTGACTCTGAATCCTGCGCTCCTTTCTTAAGTATCTACAGGATCTGAGCTGATGCCTGAGTGACTGGACCTGTGCTCCAGCAAAGAGCTTTATCATAGGTTTTTCTGTCTTCTTTTGTGATCCCACAACAGAAAATCCAATTTGAGCTGAGGCTGAGACAAGGGTCACAGAGAGTGAGAGGATTCCCCTGCCCTGTTTCTGTCCTAAGTCATCTTCTACTCTGTTGGTGCTGGCTTTGTGACCTGTACTGAAATACTTTGAGAAGGCAGGTATATGGTTGATTGAGTGGGGTTCACCTGTCTCAGCAATGGGATGGTTAGATTTCAGCCACTTAAAAGGGATGTCCTAGCAGCAATCAGCTTATTTTTACTAGGTTTCAAATGAACTCCAGGACTCTCTGGGCTTCCATGGAGAGAAGTGAGTTTGCCCTGCAGAGAAAGCACTGGAAGGATTGATCAGGAATAAAAGGGGTTCTCCAAGGGCATGTCTGATCTCTGTGGCTGCTGCCCCTGTTTTATCCCCGTCCTTGTCTTCCATCTCTGCCCTGCTCTCTGAGTGCCTTTTTATTTTTCAGGCTCAATCACTTTGTAAAGTCTCCCTCTTGTCTTCCCTTCTCATGCCTACCTCTTTAATTCTCTAATAAAATATTTATGCAGTCTGGGCTGAGCATGCTCAGTAGTGGCAAGCAGGTTGTAAGGGGATAGCTACAGCAATATCTCTCTATGGTGTTTCTGTTGTTTACATGAGAATAATTCACCAGATCAGCAAACAGATCAGCTGGAAATCTCTTGCTTTATGACAGAACAGATCAGTTCAAACTGAATAGTTTACTGGAACATACTGCCGGGCAGCCTAGCTCGGCTTCGAAGAAAGCAGCTTTGGTTTCCACTGGTGCTGACCAGTTCATCTCAATGGCTTGCTTTTAGACACCAGCATATAGCCTGAAAAAAAGATCAAAATTGGAATTAGCCTACACTCTGCTGGCTTTTAGCCAACCATGACTCTGGGAGTGGATAGCCTGCTTTAGGGAAATGATTTGCCCCAAGCAGAATTTGGACTTTTTTTTTTTTTAATTGAAGCAAAGGCAATGCTACATAATGACATAGCCACAATCAATTTTTTTGGCTGTAGTTTCTATAAACAAGATCAATATCCGTGCCATTATTTGTCTCTTTTTCCACATACCACTCTTGTAAAATTATAATTAAAAATAAGCTATTTAAGATGCAGATGAGTCTGTTATTTAATGTCTCCAACCCCCCAGTTTCCATGGAAATGGTTGAAGGAATCTAAAAATGATGGTGTGTGTGTGCAATACTAGCATTGAAAGTAAAGGAGTGGCTGGGAACTTTAAGAAGTCTTTTTAAGCCATGCTGGTATTACTGGATTGATTGGAAAGATAATTAATCTGTGATTGGACTGGGAAACACCTTGAAGGAACTCTTCAGTAGGTGCCACTGGAGCATGTATCTCAGAGTTGCAGGCCCTGCAGGTGAAGGCAGGCCTTGAAGCAATTGTTAGGGTTCTTGATCTTAAGAGCATCTTGGGGGAAGGCGTGATGTTCTGGGGTTCAAACAGAGTGGAGATGCTTTGGGCTGGGCTGTGGACATTCAGTTCTACTTGGCACTGCCACTGCTGGTGGGGAGCAAGCAGTGGCACTTCTTAAGGGCTCCTATGAGGGTGGACGTGTCAGTAGAGAGTGGGAACCCTGTATTAACCACATTCAAGTTTTCCCAACAACACAGAGGAGACTCTTTAACCTAGTGGGCAGAGTATACCTCTCTGTCTCCTTTCTAATAACAAGTGGGCTGCTGCTCTAATAAAGTAAAATTGCAAGATTTCTAAAGTTTTACCTCATTTCTTTGTCTGGGCCTGAAACATGCACCCAGAAGCCAGCAGCATCTCTGCTAGACTTCACTTCATCTCCCAAGAAAAGCACATATTCTTACATTTTAAGAATGAATAAATTGAGGTAATTATTATATACATGAAAAGACCCAGTAATAAATAGCTAACACTTATTGAGCATTATGTGCCAAGCCCTTGACATAAATTGCCTCTTTTAATCATTATGACAGCCCTAAAATCTGGGAATTATACGTACAATCACACTTAAGTAAGCAGAGTTCTCATTGAGGTTAAAGAACTTACTCAAGTAAGTAGCAGAACAGAGACTTGAGCCCATTTTAAACTTTAAAACCAATAATGATTGGGAACAGAGCAATTATTTCCTCAATAAACAGAGGTACAGAAAAAAATAAGAGAAAACTTTGGAAAATATTTTGTATTATCAGTGAAATTTAACAATGATATTTTCAAATTTTCAAAAGTAATATTCAATCCGGGAAGATTACTTTAAGATAATAATAAAAAAACACAAATGACCAAATGAAAATACAAAGGGAGATGTGAACAGTAGATTGGTTATAGTAAAAAACAAAATACATAATCAGTGTAGATGAAGATAAGCTCATAGAATTTTCCAGGAATTTGGTGAAAGGATATAATTAAATAGGAACAAAGAATAAACACATGAAGAATGAATTATGAAGTTTCTATATACATGTAATAAGGATTCTAGAGAAGTGGAACAGAACAGAGGGAGGAAATGTGATAAAAAATAATAGAAGAAAATGTATGTGTGTTGAAAAAAGATGAGTGTTTGGATTAAGTGTGCTTCCCAAATGCCAGGCAAAATTTATGAAGAGAACCCCTGTAAGATATATCCTGGAGAAGTTTTTTAACTTAGAGAAACAAAATGTTTTTGTAAGGACCTAGAAATTAAAAACAGGCTATCTAATAAGGAAAGTTTGGCATCAGGTTTTCCCAAAGAAATGGAGCAATGTCTACTAAATTGTGAGTGAAGAAAACATTAATCTCAGAATTCTATGTCCAGCCATGCTCTCATTCACATGTGAAAGCAATGGAAAGACATTTCAGACACTCAGTTTCTCAGACATATAGGGACCTTGCAACCTTTTTTGATATCATCCCTTAAAGAACCACTTGAAGTTAATGAGAGGAAAAAAATCAAGATCCGAGGAGATGTGATATACAAAAATGTATCCTAATTAGTGAAATCTCTAAAATTTAGCACTGTTCATGTTAATAAAAATTTGTGAGAAACATCAGAAATAATTCTCCAAAACATCCCATCCAGTAGAACTTTCTGAAAATGTTCTCTGCACCGTTGGACACTGTAGCTTGTAACATATCTGATGGTTGAGCACTTAAAATGTAGATACTGTGACTTGGGAACTGACTTTTTAATCACATTTCACTTTAGTTAATTTAAATTCAAATACCCACATGTGGCTAGTGGCTACCCTACTAGACAGTATAGCTCTAAAAGCAGATATATAATATAAAAATTGAGGATGACAAGTATGAGTGGATAGATCTGCCTACCGAAAGTAGCAATGATAACTATCATTTATAGAGTCCTTTACTTTGTATTGAGGCTTTTGGTAAGCACTTTCTGTATATTCTATTGCAGCAGGTGCTCTGTGTTTGTGTGAGAGTGTGTGTGTTAATTTTTGATTGTGGAGAAGTTTCCTGATTGTTGGAATAGGCAGGAGCAAAAATTGCCTTGAAGTAGTTCTGTGTTTGAGAAGACTACAGAGCAGATAAGGCCTTATTGTCCCATGGAAAAAGGGTATAGCAGACTTTTGGTGATTTAAGTACCCTAATAGCAATTGGTTTTATCTCTATCCCTATAGATGAGCAGAGTTTTAAAATTTATATGGAAATTCAAAATACCTACAATAGCCAAAACAAATGTGAAACAGAAGGATAAATTTTTAGAGCTTTAACTTCCCCATTCCAAAACTTATTACAAAGCTATAGTAATCAGGACAGTATGGTACTGGAATAAGGATAGGTAAAGATCCATGGAACAGACTGTGAGTCTAGAAACAAATCTTTATATTTATAGTAATTTTTTTTTTCTTTTTTACAAAAGTGCCAAGGTAATTCATTGGAGAAAGCGTAGTCAGGTGCTGGGATAGTGGAATATCTGTATAGGAAAAATTTATATACACAGCTTATACCATACACAAAAATTAAGTCAAAATGGATTATAGACTTAAAAATAAAAGCTGAAAATGAAAATTTTAGAAGAAAACATAGAATAAAATTTTTAAGAACTGTAGGTAAGCAATGTTTTCTTAAATATGACTACAGAAACATTGCTGATGAAAGTAAATATTGATAAAGTAGTCCTCACTAAATTAAAAACAATTGCTTTCTAAAAGACACCTTTAAAAAACGAAAGGACAAGCAATAAACTTGGAGAAAATATATACAACACACATATCTAATATAGGACTTGTATACAGAACTTACAAAGAACTCTTAGAACTCGATAATAAGAAGACAGACTGCCCAAACAAAAATGGGCAAAAGGGACTTAGAGGTTGGAAGATGGTGCCTTCTCCCATGAATATAGCCAGATAACTATCAAATCATCCTGAATACTCCAGAAATTGACCTGAAGACTGGTAGAACAAACTCCACAACTAAAGGTAGAGAAGAGGCTTGCCACATTGAAGAAGGTAGGAAGTGTGGATATCTGGTTCAGGAGATAAATGGATTGTGGCTTCTGTGGTGGGGAGAGAGTTGCTGTCGTGGAGAAGGGTGAGAGACAAACTAGCACACGAGGGAGTGCACAGAGAAAACAAATCCCCATTGCATTTGGCTTGGAAACAGAGAGGGGTTGAATTTTGTAATTTCTGGCCACTAGTGGGGCTTAAAGCCTGAGTTTTAAAAGGTGAGCAGGCTTGGCTGGGATAGAGCCCCAAGGGCATTGCACTACTCTTGGAGAGAAGGCAGGCAGACAACACATGGACATACAATATGGAAACAGCAATCTAAAGAGCACCAGGGGCACACAGTGGGGAGGTTACTTGCTTATCTTGGAGCATGTCCCAGAGAGGCAACATTCACGGAGAGACTCCTATGAGAACAAAGGAACTGGCTGAAACCAGTTCCCTCCCCTGCCCCCAGCATAAGCACAGGGCCATCTGTGGGAACCAGTGTAACACTGACACTCACTACCTAACCTTCTTATATCAAGCCTTCCACCCTCCCCCCACCCCTGACCTTCTCTAGTAGAATTACCCTTTCTGGTCTCACTTGCCTCAGTCCCAGCATGGTGTGCCCCCCCTCCCCCGAATATTGACCCAAACTCATGCTCACACCATGTCTCCTGACACAGGAGTTATGCAGAGCCTCGGTTCTGGTAGTGGTGGCAACATATCTAATTTCACAGGCAGACCAGAGCACACTTAGTTAAAACAAGCACACTCAGGCCAGGGATAGAACACTGCCTACAACAAACAGAGAGCATCTGCAGATGACCGGCCTGAATGATAAAGTGGCCAGGGCAAAACAAAGCACATGCAGCACACATTGGTGACACTCCTGGAAGCACCAAGCCCCAGGAACAGGGGACAGTACACAGCAGGGCACTATAGGACCTTTCTTCCTAAGGCCATTACCCTCATGAAAAGGAGACTTAGCTGACTTTCCTAATACAGAGAAACAGGCACAGAGACTTAGACAAAATGAGAAGACAGAGAATGTATCCCAATGAAAGAACAGGACAAGGCCACAGCCAGAGATCTAAGTGAAACAGATATAAGTAACATGCCTGATGGAGTATTTAAAACAATGATCATAAGGTACTCACTGGACTTGTGAAAAGAGTGGAAGACATGAATGAGACCCTTAACACTGCGATAAGGAATAACATAGCAGAGATAAAGGGCTAAATAAATGAAATGAGAAACATGCTTAATGGAATGAAGAGCAGACTGGAAGAAACAGAGGAATGAATTAATGACCCACCCAGAAGACAGAGTAATGGAAAGTAATCAATCTCGACAAAAGAGAGAAAAAAGAATTATGCAAAACAAGAATAGACTTAGGGAACTCAGTGACTCCATCAAATGTAGTAGCATTTGTATAGGTGTTATAGGAGTCCCAGATGAAGAAGATAGAGAAAAGGGGAAAATAATTTATTTGAAGAAATAATTGCTGAAAACTTCCCTAATCTAGGGAAAGAAACAGATATCCAGATCCAGGAGGCACAGAGAACCCCCAACAAAATCAACAAAAGCAGATTCACACCAACACATATCATAATTAAATTGGCAAAATATAGTGATAAAGAAAAAAATTTGAAGCAGCAAGACAAAAAAACAAAAAACAAAAAAACAAAAACAAAAATAAAAAACAACAATAACATACAAGGGAAAACCCATAAGGCTATCAGGGGATTTTTCAGTAGAAACATTCCAAGCCAGGAGGGAGTAGCATGATCTATTCAAAGTGCTGAGTGGGAAAAAAATCTGCTAGGAATACTCTATCCAGCAAGGCTATCATTCAGAATAGAGAGATAAAGAGTTTCCCAGACAGGGGGCGCCTGACTCCGTTGTTAAGTGTCTGCCTTCAGCTCAGGTCATGCTCTCAGGGCCCTGGGATCGAGCCCTCCATTGGGCTCCCTGCTCTGCGGGAAGCCTGATTCTCCCTCTCCCACTCCCCCTACTTGTGTTCCCTCTTTCACTGTCTCTCTCTCTCTCTGTCAAAAAAATAGATAAAAAATCTTAAAAAAAAAAAGTTTCCCAGACGAACAAAAAGTAATGGAGTTCATGACCATTAACCAGCCCTGCAAGAAACATTAAAGGGGACTTCTTGAATGGAAAGCAGAGACCAAAAGTGACATTATGAAGGTAAGAAACACAAAAGCATTAACAATGAATATTTCTCTAAAGAATCAGTCTAGGAACCCACAAAATAAAAGGATGTAAAATATTGCAGCATGTACCTAAAATGTGGGGAGGAGAGGAATAAAGAATGTGTTCAAACTTAAATGACCATCAACTCAATATAGACTGCTATATGTAGAGGAGATTATATACAAACCTAATGGTAACTATATATCAAAAACCACTAATAAATATGCAAAAAATAAAGAGAAAGAAGTCCAAATATATTACTAAAGGAAATCACCAAACCATGAAAGAGAAAAAGACAAGAAAGGATCACAGAAAATCTTCAGAAATAACCACAACACAGACAATAAAATGACAACAAATACATATCTATCAATAATTACTTTGAATGTAAATGGACTAAAGCC
Source organism: Leptonychotes weddellii (assembly GCF_054177405.1). NCBI lineage: Eukaryota > Metazoa > Chordata > Mammalia > Carnivora > Phocidae > Leptonychotes > Leptonychotes weddellii. Next base: position 83,382,261 of record NC_138377.1, read on the forward strand.
TACAATCAAAAGACATAGGGTGACAGAATGGATTAAAAAAACAAGACCCATCTATATGCTGCCTACAAGAGATTCATTTTAGACCAGAAACACCTGCAGATTGAAAGTGAGGAGATGATGAAACATCTGTTGTGCAAATTGAATATTAAAAGAAAGCCAGAGTAGCAATACTTATATCAGACAAATAGATTTTTTTAGAGAGAGAGAAAAGAGAGAGGGGGAGAGAGAGAGGGAAGGGGGAAGGGCAGAGAGGGAGAGAGAGAATCCCAGGCAAGCTCCATGCTCAGTGTGGAGCCCGACATGGGGCTCAATCCCATGACCCTGAGATCATGACTTGAGCAGAAACCAAGAGTTGGATGCCCAACCCACTGAGCCACCCAGGCACCCCCAGACAAATAGACTTCAAAACAAAGACTGTAACAAGAGACAAAGTAGGGCACTATATAATAATGAAGAGGACAATCCAACAAGAAGATATAACATGTAAGTATTTATGCACCCAACATAAGAGAACCCAAATACATAAAACAATACCAAATATAAAGAAACTGATAATAATACAATAATGGTAGGGAATTTTAACACCCCACTTACATCAATGGACAGATCATCTAAACAGAAACAATGGAAACAAGGAAACAATGGCTTTGAATGACACATTGGAACAGATGTATTTAACAGATATATTTAGAATATTCCATCCTAAAACAGCAGAATATACATTCTTTTAAGTGCACATGGAACATTCTCCAGAATAGATCCCATATTAGTCCACAAAACAAGCCTCAACAAATTCAAGAGGATCAAAGTCATACCATGTACCTTTTCTGACCATAACACTATGAAACTAGAATTCAGCCACAAGAAAAAGTCTGGAAAGATTATAAATACATGGAGGTTAAATAACATGCTATTAAACAATGAGTGGGTCAACCAGGAAATAAAAGTAGGAATAAAAAAGGACATGGAAACAAAGAAAATGAAAAAAAATGACATTCTAAAACCTCTGGGATGCAGCAAAAGTGGTTCTAAGATGGATGTTTATAGCAATGCAGGCCTACCTCAAGAAGCAAGAAAAATCTCAAGTAAACACAAGCTTACACCTAAAGGAGCTAGAAAAAGAACAAACAAAACCTAAAACCAATAGAAGGAAGGAAATAAAAAAGATTAGAGCAGAAATAAATGATACAGAAATGAATACAATAGAACAGATCAATGAAACCAGGAGCTGGTTCTTTGAGAAAAGCAATAAATTGATAAACCATTAGCCAGACTTATTAAGAAAAAAGAAAGTATCAAAGAAATAATATCACAAATGAGAGAGGAGAAATAACCACCAACATTATGGAAATACAAACAATTACAAGAAAATATTATGAAAAACTATATGCCAACAAATTAGACAACCTAGAAGAAACAGTTAAATTCCCAAAAACATATAATCTACCAAAACTGAAACAGGGAGAAATAAAAAACATGAACAGACCAATAACCTGCAAAGAAATTGAATCAGTAATCAAAAAACTCCCAATAAACAGAAATCCAAGACCAGATGGCTTCACAGGCAAATTCTACCAATTTGCTTGTTAAAGAAGAGTTAATATCTATTCTTCTCAAACTGTTCCAAAAACAGAAAAGGAAGGAAGACTTCTAAATTCTTTCTATAAGGCCAGTACTACCCTGATACCAAAACCAGATAAAGACACCACTAAAAAAGAGAACTGCAGGCCAATATCCCTGATGAACATAGATGCAGAAATCGTCAACAAAATACTAGCAAACAGAATCCAACAATACATTAAAAAAATCATTCATCACAATCAAGTGGGATTTATTCCTGTGCTACAAGTGTGGTTCAGTATTCACAAATCAATCAACATGACACATCACATCAGTAAGAGAAAGGATAAAACAATATGATCATTTCAATAGATGCAGAAAAATATTTGACAAAGTAAAACATTCATTCATGATAAACACCCTCAACAAAGTAGGTTTAGAGAGAACATACCTCTCTATATAAAAAAGGCCATCTATGAAAAACCCATAGCTAACATTATCCTCATGGGTGAAAAAGTGAGATCCGGAATGAGAGAAGGAGGTCCACTCTCACCACTTTTATGTAACATAGTACTGGAAATCCTAGCCACGACAATCAGACGACAAAAAGAGGTAAAACATCCACATTAGTAAGAAGAAGCAAAACTTTCATTATTTGCAGATGATGTGATACTGTATAGAGAAAACCTGAAAGACGCCACCAAATAACTGCTAGAGCTGGTAAACAAATTCATTCAAGTCTCAGGATGCAAATCAATGTACAGAAATCTGTTGCATTTCTATACACCAATAGTGAAGCAGCAGAAAGAGAAATTAAGAAAACAGTTCCATTTACAGTTGCACCAAAAATAATGAGATACCTAGGAATAAACCTAACCAAAGAGGTGAAAGATCTGTACTCTGAAAACTATAAAACACTGATGAATGAAATTGAAGATGACATGAAGAAATGGAAAGACATTCCATGCTCATGGTTTGGAAGAAGAAATAGTTAAAATGTCTATACTACCCAAAGAAATCTACACATTTAATGCCATCTCTATCAAAATACCAACAGCATTTTTCACAGAACTAGAACAATCCTAAAATTTGTGTGGAACCACAAAAGATCCTGAATAGCTAAGGCAACCTTGAAAAAGAAAAGCAAAGCTAGAGGCGTCACAATCTGGACTTCAGGTTCTATTACAAGCTGTAGTAATCAAAACAGTATAGTACTGGCACAAAAATAGACACATAGATCAATGGAACACAATAGATAACCCAGAAATAAATCCACAACTATTAGTTCAATTAATCTTTGACAAAGCAGGAAAGAATATCCAATGAAAAAAAGTCTCTTCAACAAATGGTATTGGGAAGATTGGACAGCTATATGCCAAAGAATGAAACTGGACCACTTTCTTACACCACACACAAAAAAAAGTGTATTACAGACCTAAATTAAAGACCTGAAACCAGAAAAATTCTAGAAGAGAACACAGGCAACAACTTATTTGACATTGGCCATAGCAACTTCTTTTTAGATATGTCTCTTAAGGCAAGGAAAACAAAAGCAAAAAGAAACTATTGGGACTACATCAAAATAAAAAGCTTCTGCACAATGAAGGAAACAATCAACTAAACTAAAAGGCAACCTACAAAATGGGAAAAGATATTCGCAAATTACATATGCGATAAAGGGTTAGTATCCAAAATATATAAAAAACTTATAAAACTCAACATCCAAAAACAAATAATCCAATTAAAAATGGGCAGAAGACATGAACAGACATTTCTCCAAAGAAGACATACAGATGGCCAACAGACATAGGAAAAGATGTTCATCATGCCTTACCATCAGGGAAATGTAAATCAAAACTACAATGAGGGGAACCTGGGTGGCTCAGTTGGTTGAACATCTCACTCTTGGTTTCACTCAGGTCATGATCTCAGGGTCCTGAGATGGACCCCTGTGTCAGGCTCTGCACTCAGCAGGGACTCTGCTTGAGATTCTCTCTCTCTTCCTCTGCCCCTCCCCTTGCTTGTACTCACTCTCTTTCAAATAAATAAATAAACAAACAAACAAACAAACAAACAAATCCTTCAAAAACTATAATGAGATATCACCTCACACCTGTGAAAATGGCTAAAATCAACAACACAATAAACAATGGGTGTTGGCAAGGATGTGGAGAAAGGGGAACCTGCACTATTGGTGGGAATGCAAACTGGTGCAGCCACTCTGGATAACAGTATGGAGGTTCCTTAAAAAAATTAGAGATAGGGGCGCCTGGGTGGCTCAGTCGTTAAGCGTCTGCCTTCGGCTCAGGTCATGATCCCGGGGTCCTGGGATCGAGCCCCATGTCAGGCTCCCTGCTCGGCGGGGAGCCTGCTTCTCCCTCTCCCCCTCCCCCTGCTTGTGTTCCCTCTCTCGCTGTGTCTCTCTCTGTCAAATAAATAAATAAAATATTTAAAAAAAAAAAATTAGAGATAGTATTACCCTATGATCCAGCAATCATACTACTGGGTATTTACCCATAGAATACAAAAGCAGGCACCTGGGTGGCTCAGTTGGTTAAGTGACTGACTCTTGATTTTGGCTCAGGTCATGATCTCAAAGTGATAAGATTGAGCCCCATGTCAGGCTCTGTGCTCAGCATGGAGTTTGCTTGAGATTCTCTTTCTCCCTCTCCCTTTGCCTCTCCCCCTGCTCACACACTCTCTCTATCTCCCTCTAAAATAAATAAATAATGTTTTTTAAAAAAGAATGAAAAAACCCTAGTTTAAAGGGATACATGCACTCTGATGTTTATAGCAGCATTATTTACAAAAGCTAAGATATGGAAGATATTGATTGATGAATGGATAAAGAAGATGTGCTAATGTCCACAATAGCCAAACTGTGGAAAGAGCCAAGATGTCCATCGACAGATGACTGGATAAAGAAGATGTGGTATATATATACAATGGAATATTATGCAGCCATCAAAAGGAATGAGATCTTGCCATTTGCAACGACGTGGGTGGAACTGGAGGGTATTATGTTGAGTGAAATAAGTCAAACAGAGAAAGACATGTATCATATGATC
>NC_138377.1:83387388-83403781 GCF_054177405.1 Leptonychotes weddellii
ACTAGAGATTTAGGGTATATTTTGATCTGTTAGAAGAAACTATCTCAAAATTTTAAAGAGAGAACAACTTATATATATATGCCAAAAATAAGGGTAACTACTCTGAAGGGATAGAATATGACTCTAAAAATGAAAAATAAAAATGTTTTTTAAAAAAGGGATTGATAAGATGTTGGTTGAAAAAGGGAAAAAGAAAAGTTAAAAAAAAAAAGACAGTTAAAAAAAAATTAACTTTGAAAGACTAAAGAATCATGGTAAAAACCCATGGATTTTATGTGCAGTATTCCCCTAGCGCTGGAGTTCTGCCCTTCTCATTGATTGGTAAACCTGGTCTTGGCTGGCTATTCTTGCTGATCTTCTGGGGGAGGGGCCTGTTGCTGTGGTTCCCAAATGTCTTTGCTGGAGGTGGAATTGCCCTGCCCTTGCCAGTCCAGGCTAAGTAATCTGCTCGGGTTTGCTATCAGGAGCTTTTGTTCCCTGCAAGCTTTCTGTACAGCTTTGGAGGTCGAGAGTGAAAATGGCAGCCTCCCAATCTCCGACCCGGAGGAGCCGAAAACTCGGGGCCCTGCTACTCAGTGAGCCCCCAGAGAAAAGCAGTCAATCACTTCCGTCTCCCCGCTCTCAGCCGCACTCCGTGCTCACGCGGCCTGTGACCGAGTGTTTCTATCTCTGGGACCCGACTCCATGTGGAGTCTCCAAACCCAGCAGATCCCTGCTGTGCGCTCCCATGCTGTTCCTCCTGTGGGAGGAAGGGGAGTCTCCCCAGATCTGCTGCTTGTTGGGTCCCTGCTGGAGGAGCAGTGGCCCGACTGTGCCACGGATCACGGTTTATGGCAACCCCGAGGTGAGAGCCTGCGCCTCGGCTCTGTCTCTGCAGCCGGCTTCCCTGCTCTGATACCTGGGAGCTCTGCCGTACTCAGGCACCCCTGGTCTTTCTGTGACCCCGAGGGTCCTGATTCCACACTGTCCCACGAGGGTTCCACCCACTGCTTAGCCACTGGAGCGATGTCCCTCAACGGAGCAGACTTCTAAAAGTTCCGATTTTGTGCTCCCCAGCTCTATCACTTGCCAGAAGCCGCCGCCGGAGGCCCCCTCCCCCGCTGTCTATCCTCCTGAATATTGCCTCGGATTCACTTCTCCACACGTCCTACCTTCCAGAAAGTGGTCGCTTTTCTGTTCAGAGAGTTGTTGCTATTCTTTTCTTCGATCTCCTGTTGAGTTTGTAGGTATTCAGAATGGTTTGATCCCTATCCAGCTGAATTCCTGAGACCAGACGAAATCCAGGTCTCCTACTCCTCCACCATCTTGCTCCGCCCCTCTTGTGTCTATATGCAGTTTGGTCTCTCCTCTTTCTACCTTTATATTTATAGAATTGCCCCTAAGTACTGCTTTAGATTTACCCAACTAATTATTTTTGTGTCTTTTACAGTGTGAGAGGTATTCTTTAGGTAGTGTAAATCAATAATCTCTGAACTAGGTAGTCCTCAAATTAAAAACAAAAGGTCACTATAGGAGTGTCGAAATTGGGACAGCTTCATAGTTGGCCTCCTGCTAGAAACTGTCCTTACGTATCAACCTTTAGCCCCTTAAGCTGTGAGTCTATAAGAAGGGACTGCACAGTAGCGATTGAGAGTCTAGGTTTGGAACCAGACACCTTGGGGTTCACGATCTTGCCCCAAACTAATGAGCTGCAGAATCCTGAATAGTTTCTCCACCTGTGAAATGGAGCTAAAGATAGGATCAAACTTGTAGAGTTGTTATGAAGATTAGAATAAGAATATATGTGAAGTGCTTAGAATGCCACCTGTCACAACACTATTATGGTTAACCCTCCTTTGCTCTTAGTAAAAAGATAACTGCCTGTGATATAGGACTTGAAGGGACCTCAAGCTTCAGTCTTACCGAGTAACAATGGGTCCTGGACTTAATACTATTGATACTCTAGGTTAAGACAGTGGTGATCCTAGAGTTGTAGAATATGATTCAGGAAGAGTACATGTGAAGCCATTACACTGTGATACACTTTGATTTCATTAGATGAGATAGCGAAGCCCAGAGGGAATTGCCCTCAGCACAAGTGTGAGCAACTCCGGAAAGTTCTGCAGGACATACAAGGTGAGGACCTTTGTGGGCAGCCCAGGGGTGAATAAAGCAAGAGGTGAGGAGGGGAGCATGCTTTCTATTTTGCCTCCTCCTGCCAGCCTTGCCTATGAGAGAAATCAAAGAACAATGACAGAGGTATTCTGACACTTAAGTGGAATCCAGATGGGTTTGTGTCCCCGTTGAATACTCATAGTTTTCCCTTCTTGGTTAAGGAAACATATGTCCGTCTGTCTTGATTAGTAGTTTTGTAAACCACTAGTCTGAAGTCCTCTATTGATCTCCAGATAGTGCAGCCAGGCTTCCAGCTGCCCTGACAGTTGTCTCCACTCAGAGTCCAGGAGCCGGGTGAGCAGTGCTGCCTTGGTGTTCACTGGGAAGGCCTCTTGCTAGCACAGGCACCGTCCAATCCTGTGCAATGTGGAATGAAAAAATGGCTCCCAAACAAGATCTTACAATTGTGAAAGGAGTGAATTGAGGGAAGAACAGCAGCCATCTTATCCAAGGGTAAATAAATTTAGGGTTTATTTGAACCACTTAGCCCGTCTCTTGTCTACATGATCTTCTGTCACATTGGAAGAAATCGATGCTTATTAATTCCAATAATGAACAGAATCCTGACTTCAAATCAGAGAATCCACAGGACCTCTTTTCCTTTATTTATTGTCTTTATTCTGTTGTTTCAGACAACATATTCTTGCCTATTCGAAGATCCGTATCTATAACCTGTATATTCATATACCTAAAATTATTCCTTGGTATATTTAGTTTACCTTACATGCAGCATTTAAGTGGAATTCATTTCACTGACATACTATAATGCCCACCTAATATTCTTATTATTGATTTTAGTATTTCAAAAGTATTATTCATGGTGACACCTACTGGGAAGCAAATTTCAGTTATATCAATAGATATTATTATAATATAGAACACATTAATATTTGATGGTGACATAAGTATGGCACAAAGGCAATAAACTCATTAATAAACACCCACATGTCATTAATAAAACATTCCAAGATGACAACTATGAATTTTCAGCTCTTATTCCTCAAGCTCACTGTTTATTTACCAAGTATATTTTGCATGTTTACCATTGTTCAGAAAAGTTATTTTCGATTAATGAAGCTGACCCTCCTTTAAAGTAACATAGAACTTGAAAATAATTATAATGATAATATTGCTATGAAATCCATGCATTTTCTAAGAAAAAGAGAGAGAGGTTTATCAAAACATGATGATGCTTTCCTCTCTTTTTCTTTTCTCTCTTTTTTTTTTTTGTGTGTGTGTTGCTTGGCAACCAACATTGATCTGTCCAAAAAAAAAAAAAAATCACATGACTTAAGAATTGCTAGTGGCAATATTACTCTGTCATTTTTCTTTCTCACACCAAGCTGATGAAGATACTACTAACTGGAACAGCTATTAATTGTTTCTTCTTTCTTTGAAGTTTAATTTTCCATGTATTTATCATACATTAAAGAATGGTCCTGCTAAAGACTGGCCTAGAGGAGATAGCTTGAGAAAGATAGCTGAGTGGGAAACGCTTCTTTGAGATGAAAGAGAACAGTAAAATATTCATTTTTTTATTCATGATTCATCAGGTCAATTTTGCCTTCCCAAAATACCAATCATGGCAAAACCTAGTCAGGTGGTCTCCATTTACCCTCACTTGTATTTTGAAAACATACCCAAGAAAACCTGCTAATTGCCTCCATGAGGCTGATGGAGGTGTGTGTGTTCTTAGGCATTTATTAGAACCATCTTCCTGATCATTGTGAGCTACTTTGGATCTTCCCATCAGTCTGGTATGTCCCCCTCCCAGCCATTCAGTTTCCTGCTTGATGTTACCCTCTCTTAAATGGGGTACTCTGTTCTCTGATGAAATCTTTGATTTGCAGGCTTTTTTCCCCCCTGAAAGCCACTGCTGACAAAGCATCCAATATTTTGGGGGCACCCTTCCATTGCTGTCAGAATATTTTGTCAGAATTAAACAAAACTCAAGACAAGGACAGTGGGAATTTCACTGAACTCCATAAATTATTTTTATAAAGTATTTTTCCTTAAGAGAATCAGCTTGGAAGAGACTGTGCTTTGCCTGCAGGTAGGGGGCAAGTAGCAACACCGACCTGCCAATCATATGGTCAAAACTGTGTCACAAGTAAATAGAAGATATTTTCCTTTCTAAATCCTCTGTCTTTTATCTACAGTTACTTGTTTATTTTGAAAGGTCTTGAAACATATTCTCCATGTGAAGTATATCCGGTTTCACATTGTCTGTGTATTACATTCTCATGTCTATGAGAATTGATGCTGTTTTCTCATATTGCTTTTGTGGCTTTCCTCACCCCACCCTGTGTAAGAGCCTAACAAGGCAGAAGCTTCAGAGAATGTTTACTGGCTAATACCTGACCCCTTTCTCTCACATTACAGCTCCAAGTGACCATTTTCAAGGCAAAAGGTCATCCCCATCCCCATCCCTTTGGAACCAATGTGCATCAACCTTCTAACCTCTGCCTTAGAGAGATGATGGCTGTTTGGGCTGCAATCCCTTCATTACAGATGGTCCATATTTTATATTTAGTGTGGGAGGTCAAATTTAGGAAAGCAATTTCTCTTAAAGCTTAGAGTTCCAATAATCCAACATCTTCTATAGGCTTATGGGTGAGTGGGCAGTAATGGGTTTATGGGAAGCGCCCGCTGGTCTGTCTTTTCCAGGGAGGGGATTATTCCTGTCAATCTAAATTTTTAGAATTGGTGGGCTCCCATTGTTTATTATTCAGCAAGCTTTTATTAGATTGTCTCTAAGCACAATGCAGCAAGTGGGGCATCCTTCTGAACAGGCTAGCAGGCTGGATCAATATCTCTAGGCATTTAAAATCTTGGATAAAATAATGCTACATTTTCATCTCAGCTCCAGAAGAAAGTCCTGCATGTAGTTCAGTTGCAGAGAGAACATACAGAAAGATGCATAAAGGCATTAGCACAGACAGTAATTGTCTCACAATGATAGAATCGAGGGGTAATGTGGTAGATTTTTTAGGTGAAGGGACGTTTAAGGTATTTTATTCTTTTGTGACAGTTTAGCCTAAATCTACAAAGAAACACAGTATGACTGGGGTACACAGATGGATTTATTGTGCTAACTTCAAGTAAAATATCAGAGAAAGATGGCATTAATTTTAAAATTAAATTGTAAATGAATTTTTATCTATTACTACATATATGTATGGAGTGAAACAGAGACTAGATTAATTCACTTCTGTGTAACAGATGAATTAAATCAAGCACAGTGACTTGGGACCTAAGAGAAGCCACATGACCCCAGAACCTTTAGTTGTGCAAGCCCCAGAAGACCAAACTATCCTATGGAAATATGGGTAGGGGCGATGGGTCACAACCTCCATGTCTAGATCAAGTGTTCTTATCCTTAATGAACTCTAGAAACGAAGCAGAGTAAACACTCTAGTCTTTTGTGTTGAGATATCAGGCTTAAAAAAATTCCTTATTCTGACTTTCCAATTTGCCTGATTAGAAACCAGACTGGGAGTGGAATAGACTCTAGTAAGGAAAGTTTTCTGAGACTTAAGTGATATTGAGATAAATGTGGCCCCCTCACCTGCCTGCCCATTCCCTCCACTGGGCAAAAATACATGTGGGGACACACACATGTGTCATGGCAAAATGGAATCAGGACATGAGGTTGTTTGCTTGAAGACATTTTACTAAAAAAAATAATAGGTAATGATAGTGATAGTAGCTGCTAGTATTATTTTTATCATTGTTGAATATTTGCTATGTCTTGGATATTCCCACAATACTTTCTCAAAAGTTCCCTTAAGACAAAACATTATTATTATCTAGTTACCCTACAATCAAGAAGCTGAAGGGCAGGAAGGAAGTGAATGTTTATTGACTATCTCTCATGTTTCAGGTAATATGATTGGAGTTTATTTTTTAATTTTATGGTTAAAACTCTTTTAGGTGCATATTAACTTCAGTTATACAGGTGAGGAATCTGAGGCTCAGGAAGATTAACTAAGTTGCTCAAGGTCACTGAACTCATATGTGGTGGAGTTGGGTTGAAAATAACCAGGTCTGCTTTGTTTTCACTTGACTATCTTTCCTGTGAGAAAGAGCAAATACCATCCACACGGAGGTCTTTTTTTTTTTTTTAAGATTTATTTATTTATTTGAGGGAGAGAGAGAGAGCATGTGTGCATATGCAAGTGGGGGGAGGGGCAGAGGGAGAGGGAGAGAAGCAGACTCCCCACTGAGCCTGGAGCCAGCCTCAGTCTCACAACCCTGAGATCAAGACCTGAGCTGAAATCAAGAGTCAGACGCTCAACCAACTAAGCCAGCCAGGCGACCCCACATTTAGGTCTTTTGTCCTTCAGAGGTGTTTTTCTTACCACTACCTCATATGCACTCAGCTCTCAAGGTATTTGACCTTGAAAGTACTGGACAGACAGAGATCTGAGGATCCATGAGTTGAAGGTATGTCATTACTCTGGCTCATAGAGGGCTACAAAGTCTGGAATTCTCCAAAGAAGATTTAGTGGAACAAAGATGTTGGTATTGGGAGAGAGGAATGAGCATAACTCAAGAAAGTGGTTTAATCCCAAAGACTCATAAACTAACTCATTCTTTAAAGTTTGTGCTATTAACTCATGTATGTACCTAAAGCTCTTATTCAACAAATTCACTTTGTTTTTTAGAATGTTTGAGAGTTGGTATCGAAGTCCTGACTGTAATCCTTTAATGGGGTTCAGGCCATTGCAAAAATATACCTAGGATTTGAAAATGAGACTCCACTTGAGGACACAAAAGAGGTAGATCTGACATCGCTGTGGACACTTGATTCCTTACTTACCCTGCTTGAAAAGCCTGAGGAATCATCACTACACAGCCCCGGTGGGTCCCTTTGTGCCTCACTTCTTCACATGCAAAATTGGATGATGACATGGCTGTCCCATGACCTCGTTGATTAAAGAACAGCCTGCAAACAAAGCAGTGAGGAAATGCCCAGGTGTCTGAAGGGAAATATTGTCCTCTGTGTTCAAATGCTCTTTAGAATGTTCAGGAAAAAAGACAGAGTTAGTGAAAGCAGGTGGTAAAATGCTGAAGCCAAAGCACTTGAGCAACTATTGAACATGAACCTGTATCAGGTACTAATGCTTACCTGTCAGGACAGAGAGGGGGAAAAAAACCCAAACGGAGTGAGTGCAAGTGGAGAATCTGACCCCAGAAACATGGTACTTTGTTTCTGCAATTTTTCTCCTCTCTGCTGCTTGCAAGAAAGAACGCAGAAGACACAAAGTGAAAACTGGTGATTAAATTCCAGATTGCTTTTCTTGGAAAGAGCATGAAAGGAGCTTCTCTCTGATTCCAATGTGCTTGAAGGAGTCTATGAAAATAGCAAAAGACAGCAACTCAGAGGGAGGCGAACAGTTAATTAGCCAGTTAGCACCATCCCCTCTCATTAGGTCTAAGTAGGTAGTCAAAGAAGGAATTGGAATCTAGCCTCTTGGAAGGCTTTGGTTGGTAAAATGTTTACATGAACACAGAGGCAGCCAAGGAATGAGAGCCTCTGAGAGCAGCACTTATTAAATCTAGAGAGTCATAGCAATGAGGAGGTGCCCCCCAGTGGCTATGGCATGGACCCTGGGGCCTGGCTCTGCCACTTACCTGGCTGAGTTATTTAAATTCTCTGTCTCAGTTTCCTCAGTCATAATTCCCACCTTGTCAGGTTTGAGGAGTAAATGAAAAAAATGCATTTAGCATAGCTCCTGCAACATATTAAAAACTCCCTGTAGGATAGTCATAATAATTATTATTACTTACTCTAAGAAAAGATTTGGGGAGAAAGTTAGGTTAAACTTGATGAACAAAAGTTGATAGTTGTCAGACAATTGTTGAAGTATGTACGAGTTTGTTTCTTTTTAAGGTATTGAACAGTATCTTCTGTAAATGTTTGTAATGAGAAATTCATTATATTTTATGCTATTATTTATAGGAAAAAGACATTAAAAGGATATCAGCACCACTCACTTTTGCTTTCTCCATTGCTGATATTTAGTAGTTTAGTAGGAAAGACCTGGGCAGTCAGATTATAAAGCAACATTTCCCAAAATGTATGTTCAAAACACAAGACCCTAGAGAAATCCTTCTGAGATTCACAGTGCATGCTATCTATAAAGCTCCTAAGCAAATTAATTTGTTTAATTTTGTTAAACTCAGTGGTTTCCAGACTTATTTGACCATAGGATCTGCATTCTACACGTTACCCATTATCTGAAACTCTATAGGAAAAGTTGATCTTCCTGGGGGAAGTGTGCTAGCATTGTGGGCATAGAACCCAGGAGGAAATGCTGATCGTATATAGATCTGGAACTAAAAACGCCAACTTTAAATTGCTATGAAAATCTTTGCTAATAGCCCTGATGGAATGCTGTGTCAGTTTTTTGTATTGAGCAGAAACAAGCACTATCAGGGCATCATTTAGTTAGTACATATTTATTAAATGTTCACACCTGATGAACATTTCTAGGTGCACAGAGTTGAAATTTGGCAGTGCCATAGAGCTACTTGCTAACTATTGGTGACTCATTTGCTGAGAGTGAATTATCCTTCAGGAAGAAGTGAAAGGCAATGAAGAGTGGACTAGTGTGAGGGGAAAACACAGCCCGCTGTATTTTCCCTCTGCCTGGACATAAGATGTGCTTTCGAAAAACAAGGAATCTGATTATTTTGTCATTGAAAAAGACTAAAAAAGCCTTAGTTTTCCTTTAGGGGAATCAGATCTTTTTTTTTTTTTTCTGTATGAGAAAATGTTTTTAAAATGTGATTTATTTCTAAACTAGCCTACAAAAGTCTATTTCAGTTATATTTTTTCTAAACTGTCAAGACCCCTCCATCTTAACCCTGGTAGGAGAAATGACAGATTTTTACCATTTATCCAGTTGACAAATATTTCATGACTTCTAATGTACTGGGATGCAAGGATGAAAAATATCTAGTTTTTACCCTCAAGCTGCTTACCTTAAGGTGATAAACACATAAACATTAGTAGACAAAGGAAGTGGAAGTAAACTACACTGGAAGCAGTTCTGGTTGGGATGATTAAGACTTGTGGAGTAGCATTTAAGCTTAGCCTCACAGAATGGATAGGAATTTAACAGGCAGAGAAAGAGGTGTGGGCACTTAAGACAGAATGCTTTGAAATCACCTCTTAAAAACAAGCCTAACAAATGAACTTATTTCTCATGCTCCATTGTTTCCTCATGCCAAGATTTGCAGAGGTGAGATAATTTCTGAGAGTCTGACACAGCAGCTCTCTCCCTTACTAGGGTGTGCATAGTAGAACTGCAGTTAACAAGTCTTTGTGGTCCCAGAGAGAAATTGGTATTTGCTGATTGCACTGTGCTGAAGTAAAATTACAAGAGTGCATTAAAATCTTTTGTAAGGAAGGTTGAAGGCATTACAAAAATGCGTGGGCATCTTGGGCATTAATATTTGATTCAATATCTTTTAGTTGCAGATGGCATATTTTGATGGAAGAGGCGTGTTTAGATATAAATACAAATTGGAGAACCACCAGGGCCAGTGCTAGCTGTCAGTAAGACTCCCGGCTGGCGGGATACACTCGATCTCACCTCAGACACAGACTTTTTGAGGCCATATCCTGAAGTAAAAAGAATCAAGGGAAGCTTTTTTGTCTATTCTATTGTTCATAAAAGGAGGAACTGACAGCTTCTTGCAACCAACAACCGTTACACACCCACTAAGGATGGCTAGAGCACCTACTAAGTCAAAGCATGACGCTCAGACCTTGACATGAGTGGCAAAAAGATAAACAGAGTTTCTATTCTTAAGGAGTTTCAGAATCTAGTGGAGGGACACACGTTAGTTGCCGGTGAACATGAAAACAGCAAAATAAGTGCTTGGGGAGGGAGGAGGGAAGGATGAGATCCTGCAAGTGCCTGTCATATGGCAAACTTTATTGCATTTCATTGAAAGTGTTTTTCTCTATTTCCACTCTTAGACTACCCATTTGGGGCTTTGTGGGTCATCACAGATGCATTTGCTTTTTCTCTGTATCACTTGTCATGCTCAACTCTGCTAGAGCAGCTTTCTTTGCTGGTGTGGAAGAGGATTTCCTCACTGGCTTTTGGTCAGCCAGGGTTCAATTGCCATCCACAGAGCCCACTCAAGTTAGATTAAGCAGGGAAGGATTTGTTACAGGGTATTAGACAGCTTACAGATTTTGGGCACAGTCAGAGAACCCAGCTTGGTTGCCACATAGCAGAAATGAGTAGCCAGGTGGGATGCTCAATCACTTCACAGGACTGTTCCACAGCAGTCCAACAGAAAGGACACTGCTGCAACCACCTGCCACTCAACATTCGTGAAGCCACCACCTGGAATAGCAGAACTCTGCTATGGCTGCTGCAGATGAACTCAACAGCTTCGTAACTGTGCTTTCCAGAAGAGGCTTGTGGCCTCACAGAATTTACCTTGCTTTTCCAAGTCTCGCAGGGTGACTGTTTGGTTGAAGGTAGTCACATGGAAAAGATACTTGAAATGGAAGTTTTTGGATTCTCCTTGGGAAAAACATAATCCATAATGTGGAAAATTACCAAAATGGTGAAACAGGTTAACAAAATCATTGGCAGCCACAAATGAGAGAGGTCTATTGCATCATCCCTCAGACTCTTTGCCCTTTGAAAGTTTTTTTTTTTTAAAGATTTTATTTATTTATTTGAGAGAGAATGAGAGACAGAGAGCATGAGAGGGAGGAGGGTCAGAGGGAGAAGCAGACTCCCCGCTGAGCAGGGAGCCCGATGCGGGACTCGATCCCGGGACTCCAGGATCATGACCTGAGCCGAAGGCAGCTGCTTAACCAACTGAGCCACCCAGGCGCCCGCCCTTTGAAAGTTTGATCAAGGTTTTAGAATTTAATGACATTCACAGGTTGGCTTGGTAGAGAATAACATTTCAACATCTTACCAGGAATAGCAGTACAGCCTGGACTTTCTTGGAATGTGTCAAAGAGAAGCAAAGATGGCCAGGAGCTGAGCTTTACTCAGCTTTACTTCTGACTGTCCCTTGTGCTCCTGAATTCAGAGGCCCTTTGCCAGAAATTATAACCTTGACTGACTTATAATTGTTTCTACTTCTTCTCTGAAGACATGTAATAGGGTACCCTCTATAGTGTTTGGAGGACTAACTGGAGGCCAAAATTAAACGTTTTGGAACTGCAACTCTATATAGTTGTTCTAATCAGAATTTGGTATAAAGGAGCACAAATCCTTTCTACCTGGCCCAAACTTAATGGGAATTTGATTATAATGATATCGAGAGGCTTAATTGAATGCCCAGGTCTCCAAGAGAGTAAGACAGGGGCAGCAGAAGTCTATGGATTTACCACCAATGATATAAGTTCACTGCATTTTTAAATTTTGTGTTCTGCCACTAATTGTTTCCAGGATAAGAATCTAATTGGTCCAGATGGCCTCTTTGTTCCAAGCCACAGGTTGCTAACCAGCCACGGGCAGTCTCCTCTTTAGGTCAGGGGTTCACCCTTGGTCTAACCAACTATGGTTTGGAAGGAGGCTGCATGATCTACTGCCCACTTAGCAGAGGCTGTGGGTGGCGTCAGATTCTCTGAGAAGGAACATAGTCAGGCCAGTCCATCAAAGCCTGTCTGTTGTAAAGCAAAACTCTCCAAAGCTCTTGAATTGGTACTTGCATATAGCTGGCGGGATGGTAGGGAAGGGCAACTAAAGGTCTGTTTGCATGAGGACCTGAATGATCATTAGAGAGGGAGCTTATCTCAAGAGAGAACCAAGCATGTGGCAACTAATCAAGTAGTGGCTGTTGGTGGGGCAAACTGTGTGGTGACTGTTACTCAGTCTCTCAGCCTGGATTATTGTCAGATCAGGGCCCTACTGGAGAAGAAGACAGAGGTGAAATTTGAAAGGCCTGTTTGAAACTCAAACACCCATGTTTTGAATTCTCTCCAAGAGAATATAATACATAGATGGGAGATATATATTCTCTCCCCTTACCTTCAGAACATGGTCACTCTTTGGTCCTCATGGGTATCAGCTATTGCCAGCAGAAGAAGCCTGATTAGGATAATAGGTCAACTGATTGCACCTATTCTTAGGAGAATCCCTGGAATTCCAGTCAGATTTAGGAGGTCCTTGCCAGGAAGTGGGGTCCTCATGATGCACTGGGAGCAAGGGCAAGTGACATATGGGCATTATCATTAATGTGATCCCATTTGTATCTGTAGGCTAACAGGCTAGCGGTATATGAAGAGATATCTAGTGACAATTTAGTTAAATTAGATTATAATTATTTATACAATTTAAATCACTTTGGTTCAAATGAGGTTACTTTATTTTATAATTTCTACCTGTTTGCCATCAGATAACATACCTGAATTGACTGAGTTTGTATATTCTTAAATATTTTAGGAGGACCTCAATTTTATTAAAGCTTAGGAATGACATTCTCATAAAAACTACATACATGCTGCTAATTAATGAACTTGCTAAAGCCATGGATAGAAAGTTTAGATTTCTTTGTTAGTATTCATCTGTACTTAGTTAAACTCCTTAAGGGATTCACTGATAGCTGTCCATAGTCATTGTCCAGCACTGCTAAATACCATTCACATGAGCTCTCCCTCCCTCCTTACCCTCAGTTAAGAGTAAGGCACTGAATTCCATGCTCTTTATCCATAGCACTGAATATTAAAATGATGATTGGGAAACAAAGCTAAGTAAACATACAGATGACAAACAGTTAATTCAGGTAAGCAAGGCCTCTGTACTTCCAGCCTTCTGCCAACAATTGTAGGCTAGCTCTTTGCAGTGAATATTTTTAGTGGGATTGGTTGATTTGCAATAGGTGAATCTATCAGAATCTGATTTATATTTTCTCTTTTAAAATCTTCTATGTATGTAAATTTGTTAATCCAAGTCTTTTGGGAGTTAAGGATTTTGCCATAAAATTTTCATCTTTGAAATTAGGATGAAGTCTAGAGGAAGGTAGACAAATGCATTTCATACTTGGACTTAAGATCTAAATTTCTACTAACAACCTCCCCTTTTTAAAAATTTTCTCTTTTCATGTTTTGTTTTATCTGTCTACGTCTATTTCTTTGCCTCTTTCTTCCCCTACCTGCTCCCCTACCTGCTGTTGCCTTTTTTCCCTCCCTCTCTCCCTCCTTTTTTTTCTTTCCTTCTCTCTGTTTTCTTACCTGGCAGTTCTTCTGGGGAGTAAAGGTCGTGGTGGAGGGAGGATGGTCTCTTAAATCAGTGACTCTCAAATGGAGGCAATTTTTCCTCTCTGGGGACATTTGGCAATGTTTGGAGACCTTTTTGGTTATCACAACTCAGAGAGGGGCTTCAGGTGCTTCAGACACCCCTCCCCGCAATAGAGGACACTGGGTAGGGGCCAGGGATACTGTTAAACATCCTACAATGCACAGGACACCCCTCTTCCCCCTGCCAATGAAAATGGTCCAGTCCCAAAAATCAATAGTACTGAGGCTGAGAAACCCTCGTTTCCATGAAGATGAATCTGTATTCATGAAGAACACAGAGGTTAGAAGGAATGGAGAGGGAGGCGTTGTAGGGTCCTGCTCCTTTCTTTCTATCTGCAATTGCTGGCTGGTTCTTTAACTCTTCATCTACTACAATGAATATAAAGTTTGTATACATAGACCCACCTCTACTAGCAGCAGTGATTATAGTTTCAAACAAGCTAGAAAAACCCATTAAAGCTGTGTTATATGGGAAACATGAAAGACAAAACTTTCTCTTGATTATTTTTTCAAAATGTTTATGTGGCAGAGAATGTGCTAGGGAAAATAGATGTAAATAAATATGATTATGGTGAAAATTTTCATCTAGGCATTTTATGGAAATTACATATTCTTTGGATTACTAAGACAATTGTGACAGATAGGCTTAAAGGATTAAAGATCAAATTAATAAAGAGAACAAGGAAGTCTATAAATATCTGGTGTGATTGTAATTGAGATGGTTAACCATAAAGCAATGAAAGAAAACCCATGGAAAACATTTGGTTCGCAAGTGGCAAAAATAGTTAAAACTTACATTGGTATAAGCAGGGAAGTTAAGATGATGAATACTTGTAGTACCAGTTCTAATAACTCTATTTAGTTGTGAACCAAATATCTAGATGCCACTGCACATGGGATGTGAATATCAGTGGCCCAATTTATCTAGGTCGCTTGACCATAAGCGGACAGAGGAAGAAGGGAAATTGGCATCAAAAATTTATTTCCTTTCCAGATTACAAAACAGAAGAACTACTAGCCAGGTTGTAACCTAACTAAATTGGTCACTAAAACCAATCATGGTTTTATAGAGTCTACACTATAACTGGGAAAGATAAACTACAACTCAGCAGAAAATTTACCAACATGCCAGAGTTAAATAAGGAAAAAAAAAAGTTGTGTGATACATACTGGTGACAGCTAACCTTAATAAAATTGGACATAACAGTTGAGATGCCCAGGACACTGGGTTGGGTATTACCAGGGGCCACTGGGCAGTTTCTGCACAGGGTTTGGAGCGGGGAATTGCTGCAGAACTGGGCCCTATACCCCTCTGGCCCTTGGCCTTTTCTGGGCCCTAACAGCATTACCCAGAAACTGGAAACCTGGAGTCCTGCTGATTCAATCCAAGTCCAAGGTCTTGGGCATGATAGATATGCTGACTCTCTATTACTAATTTTCCCCTCAATCTTTTGCCACCATGTTTCCCTAGGGCGTCCACTCCCCTGAGCCCTATCTTCACTCAAGATCTTCCTATTCATCTTTTCCACTGTGTCTCTGTACTTCAGACTCTTCTCACAACATTCCTATTTTCTGGTCCCAACTATGGCTGGCTTCTCTTATACAGACATCTCTTGCCTTGCAGCCTTCTAGATGAGTGCACTTCTCCCTGTCCATAGCATCTCTCCCTCCCCACAATGTCTTTGATACCATTCTCTTGATTCACTAAACATTCTGCCTGTTGTGAAGCTCACACCGAGCTTGCTCACACCTTTCCATGCTCTGTTGCTATAATCTCCTCCCACTTTGATCCTCCCCTTGTGAATGACATGCAGTCTTTTATCCTCTCCAACTTCTATCAATACCTGAGTGAATTCTTATATGACATAAGCAGTGTGTTTAGCACCCTCCTTCCAATTCCTGACCTCAGTGCCAGGGGCCTTCATCACCACTCCACATCAGTAATTCTCATCTACAGCAACACCTTGCCATCATGCGCACTATGCTATATCTGAAATCTTAAGCCCCGTGACCCTTCTCTATGATGGCAATTTCCTATCCTTCCTACTCTCTGTCACTCCAACAGTACCCACTCCTCAAGCTTCTCAGTTTGTCAGAAACTGTGCCTATTTGTGTTAGTACAAATTCATGGTTTCTAGTATCCTTTGGGCTTCAAGATCCCCTACTGCTTATCTTTCCTTCTTTTCTGGTCAGTGCTTCCATTTCCCTCAACAGCTTTGTCCCCTCTCCAAGGCCTGTTTCTCTTAGTAGATGGACAACCCCTTTTAGCTACCTTAAATCATGTATGGAACATAATGGTGTTTAGATAGCCCTGATTTCTACTTACGAGAAGTTTGAGATTAATTGGGAACTCTTTAATTTGTCTCCTCCCTGTCTGCAAACTTATTTATCTCTGTATCCATTTTCTAGACCCAAAGGAGGCATTATGCTCCCTGTTCTGTTCCACCCATCTCATCTGGAACCCTGCTCTATCAACAACCTCTTTTTTTTTTTTTCCTGTATCTTCAGCTTCTTTCTCTCTTCTCCTTCCCTAAGACTAAACTGTGATCAAGTTCTCCCATTCTAGGAAAAACCAGAACAAAATTTTCCTTTATTTTCCGATGCTTATGGATTTTTAGACAATCTCTTTTTTTCCCATCATAGCTCATTCATTTCATCCTTCAATGTCCTGTTTACTAAACCCACTGCAACCTGACTTTGGCCACTGATGCTATTCAGACCAAGGTTGCTGGTGACTTCCACATCACTAGATGCTCTGAGGAATATTCTATCTTTGTGTTATATCAGCTTCTCTGAAATACTTGACATTTGGGAGCCTGCTCCTATTTTTTTTAAATTTTATTTTATTATGTTAATCACCATACATTACATCATTAGTTTTTGGTGTAGTGTTCCATGATCCATTGTTTGCGTATAACACCCAGTGCTCCATTCAATACGTGCCCTCTTTAA
>NC_138377.1:83403881-83506681 GCF_054177405.1 Leptonychotes weddellii
CTCAGTTTATTTCCTGAGATTAAGAATTCCTCATATCAGTGAGATCATATGATACATGTCTTTCTCTGATTGACTTATTTCGCTTAGCATAATACCCTCCAGTTCCATCCACATCGTTGCAAATGGCAAGATTTCGTTTTTTGTTTTTTTGTTTTTTTGATGGCTGCATAATATTCCATTGTGTGTGTATATATATATATGTATATATATGTATGTATATATATGTATATATATGTGTGTGTATATATATATATACATATATATATGTATATCACATCTTCTTTATCCATTCATCTGTTGATGGACATCTTGGCTCTTTCCATAGTTTGAGCCCGCTTCTATTTTTAAGGCTCCCTCACATCCCCTTCTTTTTCACATCGGTGGCATGGTATATGAATACACCAAGTGATTACTCACATCTTTGTCTTGCATATGCCATCCTGTCTTCTTGAGATGTCTTTATGTCCATTCCCCTCTGTCTTCTCTAGCTGGAGAAATCTCACTCATCCTTCAAATTCCAGTTTAGACATCATCCCCTCTTTGCTGCCTTGGCAGATTTAATTTCTCAGCAAGAGCATCTTATTAGTAAGTATGACTTAGCTGAAGACATCTTTCTCCAAATTGGGTTTCCAAAAATAATCTTTCAGTCACAAAGTCTCCTATTTTATTTTTTAATTATTTTTTTTAAGATTTATTTATTTGAGGGGCACCTGGGTGGCTCAGTCGTTAAGTGTCTGCCTTGAGCTCAGGTCATGATCCCAGGGTCCTGGGATCGAGTCCCATATCAGGCTCCCTGCTTGGCAGGAGGCCTGCTTCTCCCTCTCCCACTCTCCCTGCTTGTGTTCCTGCTCTTGCTATTTCTCTCTCTGTCAAATAAATAAATAAAATCTTTAAAAAAAGATTTATTTACTTGAGATAGAAAAAGAGAGAGAGCAAGTGGGGAGGAGGAGCAGAGGGAGAGGGAGAGAGAGAGAGAAACTCAAGTGGACTCCATAGCACAGAGTCCAATGTGGGGCTCGATCTCACGACCCTGAGATCACAACCTGCGTAGAAACCAAGGGTCATGCTTAACCAACTGTGCCACTGAGGCACTGCACAAAGTGTCCTATTTTAAAGCAGAAACAGAAAAAGAAAAGATGAAAACTTGCATCTTCATCTAATAAAACCTCATTACATGTATCTTTCTATTTGCATATGGAGGCAGTGTTGACAGTATTAGTAGTCATTCCTCTCTCTACCTCTCTATCTTCTTTATCTTTTCCCTCCATTTTAATGCATTTTTAATTAGCATTGACTCTGGCTAATTAGCATTGACTTCTAACATTGAAGCTGGTTTAGCAGAAGTATTTATAATGTTTTGAAACTCAAACTAAATTCTTAATTTTTTTTTAACCTGAGTTATAAGAAGGTCTTTGGTTTTTTCCTTAACAAATACAGTGATTTTTCTAAAAGACATGGTTTTCCTTATAGCAAGCTACATGCCTGTGTTTTGGAGGAGAAGCCTAGGATGTGGGTTTAAGTTGAAATATAAACATGTAATTGTATTAGAAAAAAAAGAACAATGTGGTCATTTTGAAGGCCAATGGTTAAGTCTCAAGTGTGAATTATTGTTCAACACAACTGAATGACATTCCATCAAGCACCTTATATTAGGTTTCAGTTTATAATTTTTCAGGGAAAAGTATTAAGAAATTGGACTATGATGACACTGAAGTCCTGCGTATAATTGGACTAGAAAGATCTCTGCAGGTGCTCTGGGCTGACTGTGTCTTTCTGTTGCTTATTTGTTAGTGGCACTGGTGTCACTGATACTTCTGGGCCCCATCGCCATGCAGATTGATGGCAAAAACCGTTCTGGCCAATATGGCTTTTAGATGTCGCCTGTCTAGACATCGTCAGGATTACTGGAAACCTGTCTCTTTTCTTTATTTCATGGATACTTTACCCGTTTGCACTTAAACCTCAGTCTCTAGGGGACAGACATATCTCTTCAGCTTTGGTATTTCACAGGCATGATAGGTTTTGTTTTATGTTTTTATAGTTAGCTATATTTGGCCCTACTCTCTCCTTTTCATATCCTCATGAGTTAGTGAAGTAGGTTTACCCAGAAGGATATCCTAAATATTTTGCACATTATCATGTGTAATAGGTATAAAACACTTTTGAAGCAACTCCTTTTTATATTCTTTGATCAGGTTTCTTCCTCCCTACACTCCACCACTATTATGGTCAGGGTAGGGGTGTATTATTTATTTGTTTGTTTGTTTGTTTATTTATTAAAAAGATTTTATTTATTTTTTGACAGAGAGAGAGACAGCGAGAGAGGGAACACAAGCAGGGGGAGTGGGAGAGGGATGCGGGGCTTGATCCCAGGACCCTGACCTGAGCTGAAGACAGATGCCCAACGACTGAACCACCCAGGTGCCCCAGGGGAGTATAATTTAAATGCTACCTCTGAAGGAGGAGAGCAGGACATGGGGGAGTTCTGTCCCAACAGGAAGAGAGAGGAGGAAGCTCCTGGCTTCAGAAGGATCAAGAGAATGAGTGGGTCAGAGGTAGAGTGGAGGAGTCAGTATATTCTTGAGAGGCCGTCAAGTGAAAGACACCCTGGTGAATGGTGGGAGCATGTCGTGTGAACTGAAGGCTGCTGTCTCCTCTCTGCAATTGGGTCTTTTGATACACCCAAGTGCCATTTTGAAAAAAAGTAGGAGGAAATGTGAAATATTGAGTCTTTAAACCACATGAGATGACATGGTTACCTAAAAATACCGATTTAAACCATAATGGTCCTTCTGAGTTCACTAGATTGGGCCAAATTTAATCACCCTTAACTCTGCTGCCCTGGGTGTTGTGGGCTTGAGAGGAAGATTAGTTCAGATGTGAAAACAAAGAAATTACATTTTCTTTGCACATGAATGTATTTTAAGTACATTTGGGACCCTGTTATACATAGGTGAGAAGCATGCCTTTCTCTCCCTACAGTATTGAGTCAATGGTTGTGAACATAGGTTGTGGGTATGGGTCAGGAAGGCCTTGTCCCAAAATGAGATTGGCTAAGACACCCTGAAAATGGAAAATAGCTGCATGCATGTTAGGTGTGGGGAAAGTGGTAAAAGCAAGGCCCCTGGGTGGTTCTGTTTGGGGACTGAACCTTGTTGAGGGGACAGTGTGAAAGCTTTTCTAGACATTTTCATTGTCAGGCTGTTTGGATACTGTGCTTGACTCCCCCACCTCCAACTGATTAGAGCCAAGTTTAATATTTTTAGTCTCATTGCCAGGAATTGGTTGAGGAATGGATAAGCTTACACTTATTTGAGCCAATGAAAGACAAAGAAAATCTTTCTTGGGACTTTGTGGAAAGAAGTTCTGCCCTTAAGAGAGAGAGTTGACAGGTGAGCCTAATGATCTGGATGGCAAAGTGGAGAGATGATGAAATGGGGTCTCAGATGGCAGGGATGAACCATCGGATTAATTGACCCAAAGAGTGCTTTACCTCTGGATGGCCTCTAGGATGAGCTAATGTATTTCTTTATAGTTAAAGTAACTTAGAGATGAGATTCAGTTATTTGCAGTGCCAGGCAACTTGACTGATACATAGGCCACTGGTATTTTTCTCCATGGCAAAGAATGGAATTACCCAGAGAGACAAAGTTTGTTTGATCATTATTGTTAAGTGTCCATTCCACAGGGCATTTTCTAAAAATCTATTTGTAATGTTTCCAGGTAGATGAGAAATTTATTAGCTTGGTAGTCTGAACATCTGATTCCATTCCTGATTCTTCTAGTTACAAGGGGTGCATGCATTAATATCTTTAGGTTTCTGTTTCCTCACTTGTGGGATGAAGGTGTTAGATATGAACCTCATTGGTTCTTAGAGCTTAGTGACATTTTTAAAAATGTGTGAGTAGAGTGCTTAAAATGCAGATTCTTGGGGGCCTCCTTTAAAGATTCTGATTAATTCTTAGCAAGTTAATTCTAAAGATATTCTAATGGGAGGTGGTTCAAGGATCACATTGAGGAAATCTGAACTAGAGACACAGTAAGATCCTTTAAAGTTATCTTGAAGTCCAATTTGTCTTACCCATCAACAATTCTTACCTGTACCATTCCTGTACTTTATTCTTTTCAGTTGTGAAGAAACCATGGGTTCTAACAATGAAGCTTTATTGGGATGGATGACTGAATGTAGGAGGTTATAGAATCATCATGTAGGAAGGAACCACAAGAGATCAATGCAGTTCACCTCCTTGCTTCTGGGCCTGGCTCCATCAAAAGTGCCCAGACAAATGGGTATCTGCTTCTGTCCGCAGGGATCTTGAGAAGGTGATGCCATATCTACCCTGGGTTGTTGATTCATGTGAGCACTTTCTAAGTAGATAGGTTAAGGATTCATAGTCTGACTAATCATATATTCACATTTGTGGATTTCATCATAGCCTGGTATGGGTGCCCAATTGTCAAAGATTTGGGAAATGAAATAAAACATTTAAAACTAATATTATCCTGAGTACTATTTAATCATTGGAGATTTGAAAAGGAATTCTTGACCTCATTAGAAAGAATGCTTGAACTGGCAATATAAAGGAAGTCTGGTTAAATTGACGTTCATAATTGAGAGCATACTGACTGATGGAAGTTCTTCCTTATAGTTGGTTTTAATTTCCTCCTGCTGCGATTTAAGCTGGTTTTCTCTTACATTCTTCTCAATGGAGTGGGAATAAACTGTAATTACCATTCTCTCCATAACAATCCTTCATTCTTTTTGAAGAGTTATTAACTTTCCCTTCAGTCTTCTCTTTATAAGGCTAAAAAAAGTTCCACTTCTCTTGGCCTTCCCTTATATATTCCATTTTTCAAATATTCCTAATTTTCATTATGTGTTCCTGAACTTGCTCCAAATTTTCCACATCTTTAAGCAATAGTGTTGTAAATAGTAGTACAATAACAACTCTGGCCATCATAAGATACAGTTTCCATGACGTTTTTTTTTTAATTGTAGAGAGAGCAGTGTAGTGGATTCAAATCCCAGGTCTGACAGTTTGGCAAAAGTCTCAAGTCCTGGCCCCAGTTTCCTTGTCTGTGAAATGGGTATAATAATAGTGCCTATGTCATAGACTATTCAGAGCATTAAATAAGTCTATATACATAAAGAACTCACTCCTACACCTGGTATGTAGCTATTATCATAGGGGTAAGTCATGGAAAAAGTGAGAATGCAGAAAGAATATTAGTTCTCCAAAATAAAGCTAGTTTTATTCTTAAAGAGGCCATATTATATATAAATAATATAAGGCTCATCAGCTATAGAACAAGAACTTGCATTTTTGTAGTGAAAACCTTTAATGTTGTATATGCTGCTAGCTGTCAGGAAAATGTTGCAAGGTACCTGGGTTTCATGCTTTTACTTGTCTTGGGGACTTAGTGGATGCATCTATAAAATAAGAATAGTAAGGCTCATCCTCCTGAACTAATAAAGTTTTTAGTTTCTTTTGGGGGTCTAGTATGTGAATTTCTAAAACTAAGATTTGGTTAACAGATGGGAATTGGGAGAATAAGGCTGTAAATCATGACAGTAACAATCTATTGAAAAAGAGGGAGAAAAGATTAAAATAAATAAGCCTCCCCTCTAAATACCAAAATTCAATGGCCAAGCCTGAATCCAGGTTAGTTTTAAATGCATGATTTTCTATCTTATTTGGAGATAATATGGTGTTGGTGGTTTTGTGTGTAGGCATGGGCACTGACTTGAATCCAGATTCTGACTGTGGGATACTAGTCAGGTTACTTGTCCTCGTTGGGCTTCAAATGCCTCATCTGTAAAATGGGGATATTTATGCCTATCTTACAGGGTTGTTTTAAGAATAAAAGTGAGATAATACAGGTAAGTACTTAGCAGAGTGACAGTACATTATTAGTGCTTAATAAATGGTACCTGTTATAATAGTTACGATAGTTCTCTATTTTGGAAGTATCAGAATTCAAAATAATTAACTGTTGTTGGTCTTTCTGAGCACATGTCTGTCTGAATGCTGTGCCTGGAGCTGAGGTTTTGGGGAGAGAAGCTGAGGTTTTGGGGAATGAAGTTTTAAGTGATGAAGTAGGAAGAGGGAATGGGATGGCAATGTCTTCTTTCCAAATCTGAACACATTTGCTCAAATGAAGTGTTGATGGGGGATGAAGGGCAGGCCAGAGGAGAACTGAGGTGGGGGAGGCAGAATGGGAAGCCACATATGATAATGCAAACCACATTTCCTGGCTTGACCACTTAGTTTTTTCCCTTGGGAAATCTTTACTGGTATTTTGCCTTACTGTGAGTCTTTGCACTTCCTGTTATGAACTGGTTAAGAAGATAATTATACCATGGTTATGGGAAATGGTAATGAAATATACCTCACTACATAGCAAGAGAACAAGACCTCTGCCATTTGGGAGAGACTGGAAGATCAAGCCCCACCCCCCCCCTTAAAGTAGTATTTGTTACTTTTAAAATTATAAAGTATTATTTTAGAAATTTTTGAAAAACACAGAAATGGAAGGATTATTAAAATGACAAATGTGACCACTATTCAGTAATAATTACTGTTAGCATTTTGTCATTTTTTTCTTTTCCTTTTTCTCAATCTCTGTGATCGTATAATTATTTATGCATATATTAGGTATACAACGTGAATTTTAAACATTTTATATAATATTTAAACAAAACCTGAGTCCAAATATGTATATATATGTTTTTTCATCCTGTTTTCGACAGTAATTGTGTGGTAAAAATTTCTTCATAGAGTTGCACATATTTTTAAAGTGCGTATTTCATTTTGTGTTTGTATTATAATATAATTTATGTAGCCAGATTGGTAGTTAGGTTATTCCCAATTTTTTAATGTTATAAATGAAGCTGCAATAATCAACCTTTCCCCCAAATTCCTATGCATATCTGTGGTTATTTCTCTGGGATAAATTTCTCCCCTCATATGTTAGGATTCCCTACATGTTGTCCAGTTAACTTCTAGGAAGATGGTGGCATGTTACAGTTTGCTAGCAGCATATGAAAGTTCTTATATTACTCCACCATCACCAAATTAACATAAATTTTTTGAGGTTTTGTTAGTTTGCTACGTCATAAGTAGTTTCTCATTGTTTTTTATGTGTGTATGTGTGTGCATGTGTTGGGTTTTGAAAATAGGTGAATTTGAAAGGATTGTTGTCTGTTTGCATTTCTTTCATTTGTTAATTTCTGTTAATGTACTTTGCCCATAAATTGAATATTTTTACTTATTTTTTATGAGTTTATACATACACTTACATATGTATGTTTGTGTTTGTATGTCTCTTAAGGTTATATTGCCTATCATAAATGTTATATTTTCCCCTAGTTTTTTAATTTATATTTGCATTTTGCTTATATTATTTGATATGACCTTTTCAAATTTTGTATATTTAACTCTATCAGCACTTTTCTTGGTATTTTTAATGCTTAGAAATTCTGAGATCAATGTATTGCTTTTCTTAAAAAATATTTTTATGGCTTATATTTATTTTATTAAAACCACTTAATTCATCTTGAATTTATTTTGGCACAGAATATAAAATATTGTACAAATAAACAATCTTTTCTTTTTGTCTAAACTTAAACCTTTCTTTTCATTTTGTTTTGTTTTCTTTCTTTTTGATAAGAAACAAAGATTTCCCTAAGCCAAGCAAAGACTCCAGAAGCAAAGCAATCTGTCTCCCAGCTGCTGCAGGCCATGTGAGGTGGGACAGAAAGGGTCAATCACTGGCCCCTGGCTCTGGGGGAGTCTTAAACCACGGGCCAATGTTGCTAAAGCAGAGCTGGCCTGTTTCTGTATTAAGAGAGAGGCATTTAGACGCTTATGCTCTCAAGGTTCCTAGTAAAGTCATAGAAGCAACAATCTTCTGTTGATTGAATTTTAACTTAATTTAATTTAATTTCCTTGGCAATCACAGATGGTGTCATCCAGCAGCTAGAGGCTAAAAAGGGGCACTCTACAAACCGAATGAAAACATATTGAGTTATAATCAGAAGCCCAAGCAAATGGAAGCAAAAGTGTGACTATCAACAGTGAGTTGCAGTGTGAATTCTGAATACAGCAAAAGGCCAGACTGGTCTCCATTAAGTGCTTTGTGCAAGTATAAACAGCTACAGTGATGTCACCTACGGAGACTCTTCTCAGGGTTAGGATCTACAAGGGAGGGTTCAAAAATGTTCAACAAAAATGATGAAGAAAAAGTATTACAGTGTTCTTTAGTGAGAAGAATCAATATAGTTAAGATTACATTTGATTGGAAGCAACAGAAAAATTTTT
Organism: Leptonychotes weddellii; assembly: GCF_054177405.1. Classification (NCBI taxonomy): domain Eukaryota; kingdom Metazoa; phylum Chordata; class Mammalia; order Carnivora; family Phocidae; genus Leptonychotes; species Leptonychotes weddellii. The sequence continues at coordinate 83,412,203 of NC_138377.1, forward strand.
AGTTGTCTCAGTCCAAAGCACGGAAGGACAAACACCTTGGCTTCATTGATTGTGCTTTGTCTTATGAAAATATTTATTGCAAAAATGACCGTTTTTTGATGTTTGATATTTTCATGTTGCCTGAAATTGCAAGGCTCTCTGTGTCTGATGAAAAGATAAGGATGAATGGTAAGTGTCTCGTGCAGGGAGAAGGCACTTGTACTCCACTGCATTATACAGGAGAGTCAGACTGGAAGGTGTTCTGAATCATCTTAGGACCTCTGCCTCCAGATGTGTTATTTATTCACCCAGTTAACAGCCATTTCCTGTAATTAGTAAAAGCTGATCAGTCGTCCCTGATGAAGATGGAGCCAAGAGGTTTCTGGCCAGGGAAATGTCTGTGTCGCTTCTAATCTACCCACACAACAGACTGGAAGCAAAGTAGCTACAATCTTCTGGAAAATAAAACTAAGCTCTCGCCCCAGCTGTTGTGGTCCTCTTTATGGCAAGGTGTGGAAGCTCAGGCCTGGGCCATTTTCTGATGTAACACTGATATGATGATACTCCTTCTGTCAGTCTTTGCTATAGATTTGGATGTTTCAATCCATATTCACTGGGATATGAACTCGCCATTGTTCATTTTTTTTCCAATTTTGGTGAATAAATGGTATGCTTTCACAAAAATTTGTTAAGACGTAACCCAGATAAGCAAGTGGATCTAAAGATGGCTGTCAAATATCCCTTTTTAAAAATAGAAAACCAGCACTTTGAAATGCTCAAATTGTACTATTTTCTATACCCTTGTAACAGGTCAGGTGCCAAAGCTTGATGAACGAGATAGAATCGCACAATAGGATCAAAGGGACAGCCAGCCCAGTTTATTTCCAGAGGAAAAGCTTACCAGTACACAAAGGAGAAAAAAGGACTCGGCTTGAAACCAATTCTTTCCTGAAGTGCAAATGTAAGAGAAAGGACATCACCAGCAGCAGTTATCTCTATGGTTAGAGTAGTTGTGTAAGGCAGGCCTGCTCACGAAGAAGTAAATTATTTGACGAACCAGAGAAATATAAGCAGTTTATTTAGATGAAAAGAAAACTCTTGCCCAAACTATATCTTTAAAAATTTTCTGGATAATTCAGGTGAAAGCGGTCTTTTCTCTCTTCTGAATTATTTAGGTAATTGATTATGCCCATCTGCTCCTCTTCGGAGAACTCAAGGACTAAATGCTTTTTTGGCATCTCCTTTTCTGTTCTTCCCTTTTATATGACTTACTCCTGTTTAGATCAGTAGCTTCTGTGAATAATCACCCACCAGCTGTTACCGGTTCTATTTTCACCTGTTCTATTTGCAAATCTGAGCAATCTGAACTTGCTTGGGTAACATTCCCCAACTGGCGGAGAGTATCTAACTGATTCTTCAGTTGCAAGATTGTACTATCATTGGCCACTTTAGAAGTTGTGATTAGTCTGCCTTTTGGGCATGTGCAATCTAATTGGTGGTGCAGATAGAATTTTATTTGCCAGAGAGAGCTTATTACAGGGCTGTTGGTCTTCACACATGGAAATTCAGGAACGTTTTATGTAAATCTTCATGTGTGGTGATTTTGGCCTGAATGGTCATTTGTTTTCAAGTGGTAACTCCAGTTTTCCCATAGCTGTTTTTTGCCTGCTGGCTTTGGTCCTATCCCATGTGATGATGGAGCACTTAAAACTCAAGATAACAAATGGAAAATGGGCAGGATCTGGCTCTTTTAATAGCCTGCTCCCATCAGCTGAGTGCTAAGAATCCAGTGCAAATATGTGAGCCCATTCGTGGAATGAATAATCCCCAGCTAAAATATAGAAGTGGTACACAGTTAAAATGAAAGTGCTCATTTTAGTGTAATTTTCTTGCCAAAATCATAAGTACACTGTGTGATATGTTAACAGAAGTTCTCTAAGCTTGAAACCCAAACCCTTGGGTTCAAGTCACTTCTCTGGTAATTATTAGGTTCATGGCCTTGTATAAACCACATCAGTTCTCTGAGCCAGGGGTTCTCCATCTATAAAATGAGGGTACCTGCCAGACCTCCCTGGGTTGTCATGAGATTTGAATGAGAACCTGAAAAACACATAGTGAGCTGTAAGTAAGCTGTGTAACTATATGCCAAAGGGGTAACTTGTTTAGAATAATAACAGGTATTGAGCACTTAGTCTGTGTCAGGAATTGTTCTATTTTATATCTTGTCACTCATTTGATTGTCATTGTAACTCCCATGAGATGGGTACCATTGTTATTTGTTCCACTTTTCCGAAGGAGACACTAAGGCTCAGAAAGGTTAAGCAACTTGTCTTAGGTAAACCAGCAGAGAAGTGGTTGGGCTCTGGAGTCTGAACTCAGCTTTTCTACCTATGCTGCCTGTCTAGGAGTAGTGGGCGTTGGTAAATGGATGTAGGTCTTTGAAAAGTGCCATACTAGTCCTTGTTTTCAGTAGATTGGCTGACTGGTTTAATTAAGAGAGGTCTTTTCTGTCAGGGGATGCCTGAGGTCTCAGTCATGTGGGATAACTGGGCATGGTATCTGCTGCTGAGATCAGTGTAGCCATCTGAATCCCCCTCCATCTCCCTCCCAGCCTCTCTCTCACCCACCCTTCTGGCTCTACCTGGAAGCTATTGGCAACAATGGCAAGGTTGTATGGGAAATAGCAAGAACAGTTTGGAAGCCTATGGGTCCATTTCACAGGTCCTCCTCAAATTAGTCTTTTCCCTTCATTTTTAAGATGTATTCATTCATGATTACTGCTCCCCCCTCGGGGCGCAGGAATTGACAGTTTGTCTTGTACTTCACGTTAGTGCATACCGCATTCCTTTGTCTTCTGGAGTTCTGTGGTGATTCTTCCTGATCAAATCCATGCCTTCCTATTAGGGGCTTATTAATTTAAGTCTAGGAGGCCCAATGATTGACTCTCCTTGGTCCATCTTAGAGGGAACAAACACATCATCAGGAATTTTGAACCCATGTTACCTTGCTACTTTCTGCGCATGATGAAATTTCACATGATAAATCATGAGATCCTGGCAAGATTCTGTTGTTTGCCAATGAATCTTGATTTGGTTTTAGAGCAGTGGGAAGTGCAAACACAATTAGGTTTGAAAATTATTCAAGAATTGTTTTAATGCTCCCAGGAGATTACTTTGCTAACCCACATGGATTTCTTTTCCCTATCAGAATTTAACCACTTCAGGGAAGGTTTTGATTGAAAGGAAGATGTAAAATCTTTTAGATTGAGACCATTGCGAACTGACATAAATTATTGGACAGCTGCTCACATTTGCTTAATGCTTTGGAAAGATGGAAATGGGTATTAAATCTTAAATTTCATGTAATGTGACATCTAAAATCTTAACTTGGTTTTCTTTATGAAAGATTTTACCTCCTTATAAAAATAATAATGAATAATAATAGCTACTATTTATGAGCCACCTTCTCTGTTCTAGGCACTTCATGTAACCTCTGCTATTCCTCCCAGCCATCTTTGCAAGGTAGAGATTATAATTTTTTACTTTATATATGATAAAAGTTTATTGTTCTCTCAGAGATGTAAAGTAACTTGCCCAGGGTCATGGAGATGATCATCAGTCGAGCTGGAATTCAGATCCTGGACATTGTAACTCCAACCCAATTTTACCAAACACCCTCTCAGATCTGCTGGTCCCTAAGAAGAAAGGGGAAGGCATCCCCTTCTTTGACATCACTAGTTAGTAACTCTGAAATCACAGCCTCAACCTGTGCTGGCCAAGTACACCTAGGATCAACCAGGGATTTTATTTATTTTTTTAAAGATTTTATTTACTTATTTGACAGAGAGAGAGCACAAGCAGGGAGAGTGGCAGGCAGAGGGAGAGGGAGAAGCAGACTCCCCACAGAGTGAGGGAAGCCCCATGTGGGACTCGATCCCAGGACCCTGGGATCATGACCTGAGCTGAAGGTAGTTGCTTAACCAACTGAGCCACCCAGGGCGCCCCAGCCAGGGATTTTAAGGGAACTCAAGAGAGAATTCCAGAATACACTCCTTTCATTCTGGATTAATAAATAAGCAGGTCTTTGGCCCTTTGAAGGGTGGAATAGTAGAACATAATGGTTCGCAGCTTCAGTTTAGAGTTACCCAGATATGGTTCTGATCCCAGCTTTACCAATCTGGGCATGTTTCTTACCTGCTTTGCATTTTAGTTCTTCAGTTGTAAATGGAGCATAGTAAACGTATACAGTTGATGTGGATTAGAGAAGAGATTGTAGATAAAGCATTTAAGATAATGTTTGGCATGTGGTGGGCTCAACATTGTCATTTACTATTATTGTTATATATTGCTCTGGAGGGAGAAAAAGCTAACAGTTGGCAGAGGTCCTCTCCATTGCTCAGATTATAGCTTTATTCACATCTTCTCCTTGTTTCTCCTATGTACCTAGGACTTTTAAATAGTTAACACTGGAAAGCTTTGTACCTTTGAAGAAGAGGAAGGTGGATTTTAGCTTATGTCTGTGTTAGTTTTACCAAATACTCTCAGATACCTCATGCACGTAATCTTCACAATGATATTAGATGACCTACAAGCAGGTATCATGTTCCCATTTTCATAGATGAGGAAGCCTGGGATCAGTTCAAATCATTCATTTATGACTACATTGCTATCTAATGGCAGAATCAAAACTTGATTCTCGGTCTTCAGACTCTACTTCCAGGATTCTCTTTAGCACACACAGGCAGGGTTTTGTGGAACCTCTAGGTGTCTGGTAATATCACCCAATATAATGATAACAAACATTCTTGTTGCACTTACGTGGTAAGCACTTTATACATGTGATCTGATGTAGTCCTCAGCACAGCCTCGGCAGTAGGTACTATTATACAGGTGAGGAAACTGGAGTGTGGGGAGGTTAAGTAGCCTCCCATCACATGTTATGTGAATGTGGAGCTGTTTGTTTCAATACTGAGATCTTACAGTGTGGTACCCTCTCTGGTTAATTCCATCTGGAATGAATAAATCTATGGGTCTGGGTAAGAAATGACTACTGAAGTTGCCATGAGACCTCCAAGCTGGTCTGGCTCAGGCTGCTGGGGGCATGGTTCCTTTCTTGAAGTGGGGCCTGGCTTCCTCTCTCAAATAGGAGCATAGGAAGCCCTGGTGGCATGGTGTATGGGCTGGAGGCTCAGAGATTAACAGGGAAATATGGATAAACCTATTCTTTTTATATTAAAACTAATGTGGGAATAGTGTAGAATAAGATGCTAAATTTACATGAATGTTAAAGAATAAACAGGAGACTTCAACTACATTTTGGGCTTTTTGGTTCTGTTTCTGAACCCCTTAGGGACATGAGCTTATTGGCTTCTGTTATCAGGGGCACTTTGGTGGAAAAGTTCTGGAAATCCTGACTTAGCCAGTGCCCTGCTCTGGCAAATGATAAACATAAAGATCACTGAGCTACGATTGCTTTTTGCAACTCATTGCAGCAAGAAGCTGTTGGCCATTGATTAGCAATGGGCACATTTTTCACCAAAGGCTTTGCCCTCCCCTTGCTCTGCTAATCCTGTTTGCAAGCATTTTCCCACAGAGATCGCTACTTCCTAATAATGAATAAGCTCACACTAGTGAGTTCAAACTGGCAAATTGCCACCAGACATTTATTAGCTCTGGATTAATGGATCAAGACTCAAACTTTCTAGTTAAAAGAACAAGACAAGCCCTCAGGATTCAAGACTCTTAAAAAAAAATCCCCATTCACTTGGCATTACCATTTCTTGCAGTTCTGGGAGCTGGTTTTTTTTTTTTTTCTACCCCCCCCCCGCCCCCTTGTAGAGTTCGATTTGTAAGTAAAGCCATGAGGAGGACTTATTTTTCAACCATTTTGGAACAGGGAAAATTGTCAACCCCAGAAAATGTCCTCATTGTGGTCTGGGGAATTTTGAACAGGCTGGCGTTCTGACAGAATTTACTGCATATTGTGTAGTACACTGGAGTATGTTAGGAGACTAACATGGCCACTACATCATGTGTTTGAAAGAGCAGGAGGAGTCAAAGTGGTCAGTTTGGAGAAGAAACAACTCCAGAGGCTATGTGAGTTGTTTGAAGATTGTGGACAGGCCACCCTGGGGAAGAATTTCACTCTTATTCATAACACTCCAGACAGCTGAGCAGGGACCACCATGTGGGAGACCTGGGAGACAGATTTTGACTCAGACAGAGAATGGAGTTTCTAGAATAGTCAAAGATACTCAAAGTTAGAATGGCTGCTTCAGGAAGCATTTTCTCCTCACTCTCAGAGGGAAAAGGAAGAGAAAGAGGAGCTTACTCTAGGAAGAACACAGTATGAGCTGGGACTTTCCTAGATCATTTCTTTTCATCTACTCAATGCCACTGCAAACTTCATGCTATATCACTCTCATTGTTCACAGAAGGAAAAGACTCTCTAAGAGCTGCAGCAGGGATTATTGATGAGAGAGATAAGCAGGTTCATTGGGAGAGAGGGGGTGACTGGATGATGGGGGAAGGGGTGGAAACCATGTGGCATTTCAGGTTTTTAAAATGTACAAGTCAGTCAGTAAGGTTAACTATTGGCAGCTTTGATGACATAGAGTTCAAGGTTGTTCATACTGGGGTGATCAAATAGCTGTGAGCCAGTATCATCTATGTTGATGGTGAAGCCATCAAGAAAGATAAAGAGAAAGACAAGAAATAACAAGTGTTGGTGAAGGTATGAAGAGGGAATCCTCGTGCACTATTGGTGGGGATGCAAACTTGTGCAGCCACTATAGAAAACAGTATGGAGTTGCCTAAAAAATTAAATGTAGAAATATCATATGATCCAGTAATTCCATCACTGGATTTTTACCCAAGAAAAATGAAAACACTACTTTGAAAAAATATATGTATCCCTATGTTCATTGTAGCATTATTTACAATTGCCAAGATATGGAGGCAGCTCAAATGGCCATCAAAAGTTGAATGGATAAAGGTGTGGTATATATATATAATAGAATATCACTTAGGCATAAAAAAGAATGAGATTTTGCCATTTACTACAACATGGATGGACCTAGAGAGTATTATGCTAAGTGAAATAAGTCAGAAAAAGGCAAATACCATATAATTTCACTTATGTGTGGTATCTGAAAACAAAACAAATGAACAAATAAAAGAAAAGAAACTCTTAAATACAGAGAACAAAGTGGTGATTACCAGAGGAGAGTGGGTGGGGGGGATGGACAAAATACATAAAGGGGATTAAGAGGTACAAACTTCCAGTTATAAAATAAATAAGTCATGGCAATGAAAGTACAATATAGGGAATATAGTCAGTAATATTATAATAATGTATGGTGACAGAAGGTGACTACACTTACTGTGGTGAGCATTGAGTAATGTATAGAATTGTCAAATCAATATGTTGTACACCTGAAACTAATATAACATTGTAAGTTAATTATACTTCAATAAAAGAGAAAGGTGCAGAGAATTATGAGATCAGATCTAGAATCATAAGGGAGAAGGTGCAATCACCATTCCGAAGCTTTTAAGATGGAGAGAGAGAAGTGTATAGTGCTGGGCTTTAGAAGAAGAGAGATTATTGATATTTGGCAGAGAAACAATGATCTGGAAGCTGCCTCAGGAGTTCAATAACAAGCTGTTATCCTCTCACCAATATCCTAAACATTAATTGTCTGAGTGTGCAACTATTATGCCTAGAGTCAATGGGGACAAAAAAGGAGAAAAGAATGTAACTTCTGTTCTCAGGGGTTCTGCATTCTGATTGGGTAGAAAAGACATGCACTCATGCAGCGAAGGATGGGGCTTTTCGGTTTAGAGGAGCCTTTTGTACTTTTGAGTTTGGGCCTTGAAGGAGTTAGCCCAGGATGAGGCAGATGGACACTCAAGTTAAGGACCCCTTAAGGATTCCCCTGGAGCTCGAGTAATACCACCGAGGGGGCAATTGCAAGATGCACTCAGAGCATGGTTTGTGAGTTTCCTGGAGCAGAGGGGACTCAATTGGTGAGTAACATGATCCCCAGGAGGGCCTTGAGCCTTACTCAAATGAAGCTGAGAAGCTTGAATTTAACCCTGATTCTGTGGTAATGGTCCCCAAATGAGGGAAGGGAAGATGGAAAGATCTTAGTGAAAGGATAATCGCTCATTAAGGTGCAATTGAAAGGAAAATTCATCTCTCAGTGCTTCAGCTGCTACTTTATGGCAGATGATTTTCAAATCTGTATTGTTAATGCCCACATTTTCCTCTCACCTTCACTAGCTGTTTTAATGATACCCACCTTGCCAAGTCAAATGCCAGCATTGTTGTTATTCTTCCTCATAACTACTCCTTCCATGGTCATACTATCCTCAGCAGCCCTGCCATGCTCTGACACTCTTTAAGAGTGAATTATCTGAGGTAATTCTCAAATTCCCTTTTTTCTTCCCTTTGGCATTTAATGGTTGACTATTCTTTGTCAAGCAATGTATTAGGGAAACCAGGTTGAGTAAGTCTTGGCTCCTGCCTTAGAGGAGTCCATGAGAAAGACAGAAACAAGGAGGAATGTATCAATGGTTATGGGGACAGGAGACTTCTGGGGTGAGGGAGGCAGGAAAGGTCACCTGAAGGTGACACCCAGAGCTGAGGGTGAAGAGTTGAGTAGGAGCCAAACGGAGAGAATGGAGGGTCATTTCAAAAGGAGGGAAATATATATACAAAATGCAGAGATGAGAACAGTGACTGTATTCTTGGCACATTAGGTGAGGCTGGGAGTATTCAGAAATGAGGCTGCCCAGGTAGTCCTCATCTAGCGATTCTAGCCTGATAATATCCATCCACTTTCCCAGATATTCTCTTGACAGAAGTGGATTATCTTGCCACTGAAGCCACCCAGAAGCACACATTTAACCAATTTCTATGCCTATTGCCATTCTAATCTTTAATTCTTGCAATACCAAATAATGTCACTGAAAAGAATCCCAAATCTGTTTTGAATTACATATAACTTCCCATTACTGTTTCAAGGCCCTTTGCTGAAAATGCTTCCCCTCCACAATCTCTGTATTACCTAGCTTTTAGCATGATTCCAATTTGGGGGAGGGATGGACCTTCTTATGCCTAACACCACACCTCAGCATCCACCACCCAGCTCTCACCCAGGACATTGATTGTCCTTCCTTCTGGCCAACCGTGCTCATCCCTTCCTTCCAACCCCATAGAGGCTCCTGTCTTTCACTAATCTGCCTAGAACTGGTCACTGCTCTTGGATTTTATTTTGTTGAGGATTAATTTTTAGAAAATTAAAAAGAAAGAACATCTCTGTTTCTTTTTTAAACTGCAGAAGAAAGTATCCATATTATTCAGTGTTACTTATGTAATATTCATATAGAAAACTCCTCCAGGAATGTTTGTCTCTCTTGATTAAGTGGTGTGTATATATATATATATACACACACACACACACACACTATAAATATATAATATAGATATATTTAAATCAGATAATGAGAAGTGTCTATCCTTTTCCTTTTATTTTCTTTCTAGAAGCTGAGAGCTATCTTTGATGTTTAACTATAGTAACTATATTTGCCAGTTTTTGGTGTAAATATTTCTTCTCGTCCCCTATGCAGATATTAAAAAAAGATTTAATGTTCTTATTTTATATTTTTTATAGTGAGATGCCTCAGCTTACTTTATTCTTTCCTTCCTTCCCTCATTCCTTCCTTCCTTCAACAAATGTTTTTTTCTACTATCTCTAAGCCCAGATTCTGTGGTAAGTCTGGCGGCAGGGTTCACACTTGGTTTGTATAAAACAGGAATCAACAATAATAACAACTGTTACCTTTTATGTTGCATCTCTTTTATGACAAACATAATACTAGGGAACTTGCATGTGATATTTCATTAATTATGCAAACAAATAAGACTAAAGTTTAGTGAGAAGATGGGAAAGTGTTATTAGCCATATGGCAGATCTGGAAAGCCTTCTCTTAAATACGTTGATTGGGCTGAGGCTTACAGGGATGAGTAAGTGTTGCCATGGATGGGAACGGGGATGACTCAAGGGTCACTCAAGGGTCTGATCTACTTAGGGCACAGAGAGAAGTTCAGTGTAATTGTACAGAGGTTGCTGTAGGGTGACTGGCAAGAGATAGCACTGATGCAGGTTAGAATCAGATAGTCACATAATTTGTACACCAAGCTCAAGAATTATCTTTAAGAGTCATTAGAAGCTTTTTAAAAGGAGATGATGATGATGATGATTTTTAGGATTACACTTCAGACAGCAATGAAGAGCACAGGTTAGAGCAGGGAGAGGATAGTGACAGGGAGCAGATGACATAGACCTGATGAGAAATGATCCTATGGCAATGGGGATGTCAAGAAGGGGAGAGATTTAAATCAATGATTGGGATAAGAATGGCAGAATTTGGTATCTGATTAGATATAGAAGGTAAAGGAGAGGGAAGATTGAAGATAACTTCGTTTCTCATATGCCTTGAAGGTATTTGAGTTGTAATAAGATCTCAATAAATGCTTGTTGAACAAGCAAATGAAGTTGATGTCATTCACAAGGATGAGATGGTTTTAGACCAGCCAAGTTGAAGGTGTCTTCTAGAGATCTAGGGGAGAGATCTAGATGGTAGACTATAAATGACAATGATTCCAATAGCAGTTTGCTATTATTAGCACATCCTTTAAATATTACCTGTGGGTTTTTTGCCTCATTTTTTTCATCTTTTCCTCAAAAGCAATCATATTTCATGCAGATGGAGATCACGTCTTAAATTTCTTTTTCCTCTCCCAACAACAGCTAGGACAGTGGCTTCTACATATGGTAGCAAGCATTTATTGAGCTGTTGGTATATGCCATGCAGTTTTAAGGGCTTTATACGTAGTAATTCATTTAATCTCCCCAACAGATCTTTGAGCTAGGTATTATTATTATTATCTCTACTTTAACTGAAGAAATGGAGGCCAGAGAACTTAAATAGTTGGTCAGAGGTTCCCCATTTTATCTAAGATTCTTCTGGATTTGAAGCCAGGCAATCTTACTTTTAGAGTCCTGTGCTTTTCCCAAATGGAGCTGCCCCTGCTACCCAGAACCAGTGAGCTAGCTGGTCAAGAAGTCTGCTGTGGCCCACACTGAATTCTGTTGACTGAGTTTCATTGACAGGTTTGTGTGAATGCTGCCAAAAGACATTTTTGCAGTGTGCCAGATATAAACAGTAAAGTAGAATGGCCAAAGCTTCAGGAGTGGGGCAATTATAATTTATTTTTGTAAATATATATATATACACATATATATGTATATATGTATATATAGTGAGACAAAAATAATTACTGACTTAACTATTAAGCAGGCTGAGGGTAAAGTTTATTTGCATATTATTAAGAATAATGAGATTTTAGAGTTGGAAGATTCCTAATTATTACAGAAACATTACCAAGTGATTAAGAAAGAGAAGACGTGGAAAGGGAGTATGTGCTGCAAGGTACTATGTGAGGGATAACATCCCCAAATGAGCTGCCTGTCTAAATAGTTTACATTTGAGCAGAGAGAGGAGGTATTGCCAGCTCATTAAATATGAGCATTGGGTTGGTTCCTGCTCCAGTGCATGCAATGAGGGGTACAGGTAAGGTTAGACATGTCCCAACTGGTGCAACATGGGTGCAATGCCTAGGATATATTAATACATAACATACTTCTGAATCCCAAAGCATTTATGAGGCAAGGAGAACATAACAATTATTATGCTCAAAACTCGAAGGCAGGTAATAGAAGTTAAAAAAGAAAGTTTTTTGGGGAAGTTATGTAAAAGGGGAAGTTTGTATTCCCAAATGCTGATAGGGCCAGTTCGAGATCTGTGCTTGGAAGTCACAGGAAACTAAATTGTTAACTCAGTATCGTATACTGAACTTTGTAACACAAGATGCTGTTCAGCAAAGAAGCAGACTACCTGTCATTAGAACTGTGCAAACTGGATTGGAGGAACACATGTCCTGAATTTTTTATACCATACTTTATACTTGAATGCTTTCCATGGAAGGTACAGAGAGGTTAAGTAAGAGCTAAAGTCATAAGCAATAGAGTAGAGATTTAAGCCCGCACAATATGGCTCCGTAGTTTTTTCTCTTAACTTCTATGGCATGCTGCTCTCTCAGGTGATCAGAGAAGGATCCAAAAGTATTAATGGGATTGAATAAAAGCCATAGAAAGCAACTCTGTATCTAGGTATATATTTGAGCAAAAGTTTTAAAATGCACTATGATTCCCACCCTCTAGTCTGTATACTTGATGCCATTAATCAAATACCAATTTTGTAAAATGCTCCCTAGGGCCATATTTAGAGTATATATATCATAAGTGGAACGCTCTGCTTTTGCAGAAAAATGAGAAAATTGGCTAGCTACTGTCTAGAGTAGTAGACATTCTAAAATCTAAGGTCAATTTACAAGTTAAGGCATTGAGAACGCATTTCCCACATTAATTAATTCAATTGGCTCAGCAAATATTTATTGAGAACTTTCTATGTGCTAGGCAATGTTCTAGGCATCAGGAATGTAGCAGTGAACAAAACTGACAAATATCTCTGTCTGCATGTAGCTTAGGCTGCAGGGAGACAGGCAGTAAGTATTAAACAAGTAAAAATATATAGTATATTAGAAGATACTAGGTGATATGGATACTGAGGTGGTCAGCATAGGCCTCACTGAGAAAGTGACAGTTGAGTGAAGACTAGAGGGAGGGTGAGAATAAGTTGGTTATGTGGGTGTCTGGGTAAGGAGCATGCCAGGTAGAGGGAACAGCCAGTGAAAAGGCTTTGAGGTGGAAGCATGCCTGGTGTGTTTGAGGAACAGCAGGGAGGCCAGTGTGGCTATAGCAGAGTGAATGAGTGGGGCAGTGGTAGGAGATGAGGTCAGACAGATAATTGGGCCCAAATCATTCAGGGTCTTGTAAACCATTTTAAGGACAACTTTTACTCTGAGTGAAACAGGGAGTCATTAGAGGGTTTTGAGCAGAAAAGTGACATGATCTTTTTCTGGTTGCTCTGTTAAGAATAGACTGTTGAGAGCAAGAATAGAAGCAGTTAGAGGGTTATTACAGTAATTCAGGAGGGATGATAGTGGCCCTCAAGGTGGAGAATTAGAAGTAGACATATTCTGCAAGGTGAAGAATTAGAAGTAGCCATATTTTGGATGTACTGTAAGGCCAACAGGATTTCCTGACAAACTGGAGAATGTAGGGTATGAGAGAAGAGTCATCAAGAATGGTGCCAAGGAGGAAGTACAGTCAGCATTGCAAGAAGTAGAAACCATCAGGAGTTTGTTTTTAGACATTTTGATGTGAAAGTATCTGTTAGATCAAGTAGGTAGTTGATTGAGTCTGGAATTCAGAAAAAGTCTGGCAGTCATTGGCAAATAGGTGGTATGAAAAGACCTGTGATCTGATGATATCAATAGGGAAGTGAGGGCAGCTAAAGAATAGAAAATAACCAGGTCACTTCCAAATTAAAAATTTACGGAGAATTAAGAAGGAGCCACCAGTGAGTAGGAGGAAAACCCAGAATGTGGTATTCTGGAAACCAAATGAGTACAGTGTATCAAGGAGAAGGTAATCAAGTATGTCAAATGCCAGTGATAGGGCAAGATGACCACTGGACTTATCAACATGGAAGTTATTGGTGACTTTGGCAAAATTGTAGAAAGAAAATATGCCTAATGGTAACAGTCAGGCAAGACTATTTTATTTAAACCTGAATGAATCTGCACTACCGCCATGCTACTTATAGCTGTAGTTCTCATGGAAAATATGCTTAGCAATACCATGAACAAGTATTTATTGGCCATCTACTGTGTATTCAGTGTTCTCTGGAGCACCACTGAGGGGGTTCAGGAGTTGTGTCTTATACTGCACCATACAGTGGAGACTGAGGAGGAAGCATGTTATTGAAAATGGAAAGCTACAAGGATGTGAACTGTCATCAGTCTAGAGAAGAAAGGAACCAAGCCCCAGCTCTCCTGGTTATGAAAAGCAATACATCTGGGAAGATGATGAAGCCTAAAGATGTATTTTCCCACATTCTTGTGTACTTGTCCCTCCAAGTAAATATATTTAAGCAGTGAATGAACAACCTTAATAAAACTTGTGGCCTGATGGGGATCTTGTGTAGGTCACTTCTGGCTCGATTCTGTTTTCTTGGTGTGGTTAAGACCACATGTCATGGCTAGGGGTTGAACAGTGGTGGGGAATGCCAAAAGACAGACTAGGACAGGGAAATAGGGCAGACTCACAATGGAGACAGGTGCCCATGTAGTTTTTCATCAGGAGATATTCTGAGGAGGAAGTCCAAGCAGGCATTTTAGGTCATGTCAGGAAGCTCTAGTATTAGGCAAAACCAAACATTTCTGAAAAACTGAAGTTGATAATAATGGCATATTGAGCACTTACTATGTAGCAGGCACTGTACTAAGTATTTTGATCTTTTAATGCTTTTATACTCATATTATTAGTCCTGTGAGGTGGACATTATTAATATTTCCATTTTATAGCGGGAAATATAAGGATCAAATGATTTGTTTAAGGTCACAGGGCTATTAAGGGTAGAGTCAAAACTCAAAGCCAGGTGATCTGCAGTCTTACTATCATACCATACTGCCTCCCAAGAAGCTGCCTGTGTTTTGCCCAAATACTCTCATAACATTATTTGGATATTTTAATAAATCTTATTTCTTTTTTGGAAGTAAGGAAACAGAGGTCAAATGCCTCATTCTAGGTCACACAGTGGATAAAGAGGTCAAGTGGACCTTCAAGCCATTATCAGTTTGGCTCCAAGCCTGGGATGGACTTTCTATGACAGGGGGCTGCTTCCAGTAGGAAAAGAACTGATTTCCAAGTTTCAGGCAGGGACAGGCCTGCAGGTGGCCCTGTTTGCAGAGATTGGTGGCCTTGTATGAATGACAGAGCCTTTAAAATTAGATTGATCTGAGCATGAGGCCCTGAGCTGCCCCTTCCTAAAGACTTGCCCTTGGGCACTTTAATCTCGTTTGGCCTCCAGGAACTCCTCATGAAAAAAAGAATAAAATATTTACGTCATAAAGTTTTTGTATAGATTAACTGAGCATAGTGAGAATCTATGTAGCAAAAGTTTTTCAATGGTGGTGGATGTTTTTATTTTATAGCCAAATTGTTATTGTATTACCTTTGAGATGACCACAGCATCCAAGTTCCAGACAATAGCAAACGTTCAGAATAAAACCCATAGAGTTCTCTGGAACATTCTTTTTTGTAACTGAACTTGCTGTAGTAATTGCTGCACTTTCTAGTGTCTTGTATTCAATAACTTCAAATTTCAAATGCTAAGAATGGGAACACATATTATATTCTTTGATAGAGAAAAAAAAGCCTATTAGTTATTTTGCTTTTCTGAATGCCTGTTGTGAATTTCAAAATATGGCAAATCATTTGCCCTGGGAGACTCCAAAGTGAAATTGCAATGATTACTGACTCAGTGAGTTAAATATCAATTGATTGTTTTTATAACCAGCCTCTAATTGATCAAAAATTATGCGTTTCAATATCATAAGGGAATATGATCTCCCTAGCACTAAGCAGTGTTAATTTGGTCCATGTGGGAGACTGGGGAATTAGTAATTCCATAGAGAAAATCAGCTTCTGGAAGTCATGACATAGTTGCGCTGGAGTTAGGATGGACAAACAAGGGATTTATGGAAGGAGATGATATTACCCTCTTTTAAAGGGCGAACAGGAAGGCTTTGTTCTACTATTGTCACAATATTTCCTGAGAAATTCTCGACACAAAATGTTGGATCAAAGCCATAGGATAAAGATCAGTAGTGTGGAAATTTTCATGCTATGATAGCTTCACAGGCTTGGGAAAGCCACTTTACTTCTGGAAAACTCAGTTTCCTCACATATAAAAGTGGTTTCATAAACACTAATACCCAGCATTTAACAACTGCTTATGTTGTACCAGAAACTGTGCTGAACGCTTTATATGTATTACTGGTTTATGCCTTATCATAACCACTGAGACAGATCCATTTTAATCCCCATTTTAGTCATTTCAATCCCAAATCCAATGTTCTTCCCTGCAGCGTATTTGAATTTCAGGAGATAAAGGGGAAACAGAATTACTTCATTCAGAAAGGATCCTAGGAATTGCAAGTGATGATATTTTCTTATTTTAGCATTGATGCCATCATCCTCACTTTGGTGCTTCTAATGGAGGGTCCTTAGCAGGTTCCAGTTCTATGCATTTTGATTTTTCTATTTATGCTCAGATGGCTTTTCTTTGATCCAATGTGCATTTGAATAATGGCCATAGTGCCATTTCTTTTTTTTTTTTTTTAAAGATTTTATTTATTTATTTGAGAGAGAGAATGAGATAGAGCATGAGACGGGGGAGGGTCAGAGGGAGAAGCAGACTCC
This sequence comes from Leptonychotes weddellii, assembly GCF_054177405.1. NCBI lineage: Eukaryota > Metazoa > Chordata > Mammalia > Carnivora > Phocidae > Leptonychotes > Leptonychotes weddellii. The sequence goes on from NC_138377.1 coordinate 83,428,638, forward strand.
CTGCTGAGCAGGGAGCCCGATGTGGGACTCGATCCCAGGACTCCAGGATCATGACCTGAGCCAAAGGCAGTCGCTTAACCAACTGAGCCACCCAGGCGCCCCCATAGTGCCATTTCTTTTGAGTGTGTACTTTTTACATAATCCACAAATAAGCTGAATTTTAGAGATTGTAGCTTACATCTCAAATTCTGTTATTTTCCCTCTGCAGTCCAAGTGTTTACATTTTAACTTACAAATTGAAAACTCTATTTTCCTTAATTAACAAATAGATTTGGGGAAATACATTCCATTTTCCACACTGAAATCTTTTAAACCAGAAACTGGGAGAACCAAAGGCATGGTTCTTATAATTATTTCTTTAACCATCACCTTAATCATCATGAGTATATTTTGATATACTTAAAATTATGAGTAAATTTTTTAATTTATTTGTCACATATGTATTTAGTGTATATGGATAAGTTGGTAGGAGCTTATAAGAATTAGCAATAATAACAGTAATAATAATAATAAAGATAATAGCTACCATTGGTTGAGTGTCTGGCATTGTACTAAGTGTTGTTCTACACATATTATCTACTTTAATTCCCATAATGACCCTCTGAGGTTCTGCTATTATCCCCACTTTGCAGATAAGAAGCTGAGGCCCAGAGAGGTGATGTGATTTGTCCAGATTCCCACACATGTACATCCACATGTTCCTGGCTTGAAACACAAACTCTTGTCTTTTTTTTTTTTCTTCAGTGCCAACTCCCAGGAGGTTCGCAGTTCATTTTTGATCACCTCTAACTTGTCCTACCTAGCTTTCTCTCTTATGCCTCAGGTACCCACCAGGGTCTCTATTCCCTCTTTTGCACTCCCCATAGTGTCTGCTCGTCTCCATAAATATTATAAACTTTACTCCTTTCTCATTATTCTATCCTAAGAAGAATTCTTTCTTCCCAAATCCCTCTATTTCAGCCCTGGGTTGGTGGCTTTGAAAGAGTTTGAACAACTCCTAGACATCTTTGACGATGAAAGAGGTTTTCTTCCACCAAGCTGGTTAGTTTTTTAATGTTTTGGCTGCCCTTTCTCCCCTATCAAGACCTATGCTCCCTCTCTCCCCCACTCATCACCTCTATCATCTCTGTGCTCAGAAAGAGCCTTCCTTTGTGCTTCTCAGAGGTCCTTACTCCCACTGCCTCCTCACCTAGAAAGCCCTTCTTCTCCATCTCTAGCTATTTAAATTGTTTCTATTCTTTAGGCCCCACCTGAAATAGCAGTGTCTTCTAAAGCTTCCCTCATTATCCAGTTGCGTGCAATTTCCTTTTGATGCCTGTGGTACTTTGCCCACATCCTACATCTTATAGTAATAGTGATGATGATGATGGTGATGATGATGAGAAGGAGAAACAAGAGGAGGAGCAACAGAAGAAGATGAAGGCAAAGAAGGAAAAAGAGAGACTTACAACATGCCAGGGACTTCAAGTGCATTATCTCTTTAATCCTCACAACCACCCTAGGGGTTACATAATGCTGTCACCTTTTACAGATGAGAAAATTGAGGCTCAGAAAGGTCATGTTCATGTCCCTCTGTTACCCCATTTAGGAGATGGTCCTCTCTGACTATAGACACTGGGTCATCTTTACCTCAGGATCCCTCAGTGCCTCTCACAGTGCCTTATATCCAGTAGGTTTTCAATGGATACTTTTTTGATTGAGTGGAAGAGGTAATTAATCAATTAACTGAGTGCTATACCTACTCTTCCTAAGCACAGGGATTGCTTTTCCATGTTACCTGTCTCTTCCCCTGATCTTTCTCTTTGGACTTTCATAGTGTGGCAGAGACTATACCACATGTTCATACAGGAAAGCTACATCTTCTCTTGCTTTGAGTGAGGGCATGTTACTGCGTTCTACCTGATCAAATATGGATGGATGTGAAGTGCACCATTTCTACTTTTCCAGGTCTGGCCTCTAAAACTCCACCAGATCACTCCCATTTTCCTTCTTCCTGCATGTGGAGTATCCAGCAGAGAATCCTGAGGTCTAGACTGAAGGAGCCTGGATCCCTGACTAACTGCATGAAGCAACCCCCCCCCCCCAAACCCCACCCCTCAAACTGCAATGGACTAGGCATGAGAGAGACATGATCTTTTAGTATTTTAAACAATTGACATATGGGGATTATTACAGCATCTACCATTACTTATCCTGATTAGTACACTGATGCGAAATCCAGGCATTTAGGAAGGCAAGTCTGCCCTCTGGTTTTGAATGAGGCCTCCTAGATCCCAAATATGGCCAGGGTGGCTGGGTGTCAGTATTCTTGAAGTAGTAGTCAGCTTAACATGGCCCTGTGAGAAGTGTCTGTCTTATTATCTCAGATTCCTGACTTAAGGAAGAGGTCCAACTGAGGATTTTCTAAGTGCCCTACCTAGGGTATAAAATTTTTCAGATAAAACAATAATACCAATAGCAACAAAACAACAGAAACTTACCAAGGGCTTTTTTCCTTTTCCACCATTCTGTCCTGTCTTCTCAAATTAGATCTTTTTCTTTCCAAACTGTTTATGATGCTGGAAAATTCTCTGTGGCTTTGCTGGATGGCTCCAATATCTAAAGATGTCCCTCACCTCTGGATTTATTACTGGGCCTCTCTGAGTGGGGTCAAAGGGCATCCTGAGCCCTATATTCTGAGCCTCCTTCTTCTCTTATGTGCTCCATAACTCTCCTTTGCCATTTATTGACATTTGAGACACTTGATCTATGACGGCCTTTCTCTCCCTCCCCCCTATATCCATGCCTTGGTTTTCAGGGACAGCAGGAATATATTATTTCAAGAGTGAGGACAGGGCCAACTTATCTAGGCTCTGAAAGCAAATTATGGGTAGAATTGTGCATAGGTTGACATTACCTTTAAGATTTAAGATTCAGCATAACATTGAACATATTTTTCAGATTCTAGGTCTAGCAACCTAAGACTGGAATCAGAAATGACTTGAAGATCCCCATGGTGCTTGCTGTCCTTTAAATCTTGGCTTGCCCAGTCATCATCTCAGTGGTCCTGTGAGGTAGGTGTCATCTCCATGTTAGGAGGGACCAAGACTCAGAGACTGATCACGATGAGGGTAGAATTGGAAATGGGGCCAGGTGTTCTAGCTTTTTTTCCCTGCACCACAGCAAGCTTCCTCCTTTATAAAGGACAGTTTCTTTAAAAATCAGCATTTACATAGAGCATAAATTAGGATATGCTTGGAAAAGCAGACTGGATCTAAAATTTCCCAGTTTCTTAGAAAGTCAGCTTGGCCTTACTGTCAGGAGGAACTGCAGTCTGCACTGCTCAGGGTGGGGGTGGGGGGATCCTGTACTTCCTTTGGTTGCTGGTCCTGCTCATCAGATGTCACAACCCTGGTCAGATGCATGCGAGACTGAACCAAAAGGGGCTGCTGTGGGCTAGTGCACTTGGAAAGCTTCAGTTTCTTTATTCTTACTTCAAATCAACCTTTAATTCTATGAAATGACTTAGAATATTGACTTTAAAAATCATCAGCTCCTAGGCTTTTGGGAGCTCTGATGATATCGGGGACAGAATAGCTTAGCTGTGTGGTTGCTAAACTTTGATCCTTGGAGAGATGCCCATTTAAGATGGATCTTTTATTGGTGCAGGGAAAATGAGAAAAATAAGGACAATAGTGAGTTTTCTTAATAAGGCTGTTTTCATTCAATTTAAAGGCCTACCTTTTAGTCCAAGATTATATTTTTTTCCTATTTTTTTGATGGCAAAATTGTGAGGACAGATTTTTCTTTTTAAATTTTTAATTGGTAAAATAAACAGAAACCCTATATTCTAGTAATATATAAATTACTGGTCCATATATCAAAAGTCTGGAAGCTACTTGTTTAACAGATATTTTTCTAGACATAGTAATCTCTGTCATTGTGGGGAGGGGGTGTCCTTTGATATGTAATCAGTCTTGGGCAATCAGTCTTTATTTTATCTGCGCAAAGTAAAAATTTTATCATCATCTTCATATCAATCAATTTGTATGTGAAAGTGCTTTGGTCTCCTTTGGCTACAGAGACTACGATCTCTCTCTCTCTCTTTGTGTGTATGCTTTGGGGAATCAGAGTTGGCCTTTTAAGGCTAGGCCACTGGAACTGATTTAGGGCAGTTTGGGTTTTTTGAGACACAGGAATAAATGAATTTGCTTACTGTCAGCTATAGTGATATTGGATCAATTTTGTTTTTATACCTAATGCAATATTTTTAGTAAAGTAATTGAATAAATCATTAAGAGATAAGAAAGCAGTGTTTAGGGTCTCTATTACATTTTGTAAAGCACTAATAGTTAATGCTCCATTAATAAATGCCCTTTATTAATAAATTAGATCAGATATATCAAGAGTTAAATTATATTTACTTTTTACATTGTATATTGTCTATTTAGAAAAAATTAAGACTAATTGTTAAGAATTGGTAGGGTCCCAGTCAGGAATCACCAATATGTTCCCTATTGATTGTTGCACATCTGAATATATAATAGAGTTGAGGAGCTGGATTCCATAATCACTCACTGTTGTTCAAATAAAGCATCACTAACATACACTTCTTTAAGACTCACCGTGGTCCTTCTTTGTGACATACAGGGACAATTGGGGGCATTTTAGTCTTTATTTATTGAGGCTGCATAATCTAATTATCTCTCATTAGTCCAGAGCTGATTATTTCATTTATCTTTGTAAGTGTGACAACAAAAGGCTCACTTTAATTAAGCAGATCAGCAATTAGCTCTTGTTTTATAGGAGTTTTAAACATCCCTGTACTAATAGCAGGCAGCATGATTATAATCAGAAGCCCAGGGAAAAATGGTGGCAGAGGACAGCTTGATTTAGAGCCTCCACTTAAGTGAAAGCTATGTAGGCAAAGTGGCTCTCCAATGACAAAGGTCCAGAAAGGGCTGGCCAAACCAAAGGCTAGACTCCAGAGGCCCAGGCCAAGACCTTCTCACCTCCATTTATGATACAAGCAGTGACATCATTCTTTTTTTCAAAAAAGTTTTATTCACTTATAGTAGTGTTTGTATTTATCAATCACCTACTATGCCTCAGGCTTTGCATCTATTACTTTATTTATCTTTTGGAAACTTCGAAATAGCTCTTGAAGTGGGTATTATTAACTTATCCCCATTTTACAGATGAGCCAACTGAGGCTTAGAGAGGTTAAGTCCCTTGTCCAAATTTATACAGCTAAGAATTAGAACACTTACCTGATTTTGCTACTCTGCAAATTGACTTTTTCTCCTCTGTCTTCCTCCTTGCTCGTTTCTTCCTTTTTCTCTCCCCCTCCCACTTCCTTTTCCCTTCCATCTTTTATTCATTTCTTTGTGATATGCTGGGCACTGTGCACTGGGCTGCAGAGAGTAAGATAAGCAAGACTTTGTCAGGACCTTTGAGAAACTGACTGTAATGGAGACAGAGACATAAACTAACCATTTACAATGCCTGAGACAATGCTAGGACACAGCTAGATAGAAAGGGCACAAAATAAATAAATCAGTATTTATTAGACTGAATTGGCCTGGTCCCTTTCATTATTGTGTGTTAAGGTTTCTCCTCTTTTCCTAGGAGGAGCTGCTTCTAACTGCTCAGAACTCTTCTGATTACCTATAGTGGTTGCACTCTCTAATGTTTTATGTAAATGGAACTTAACTTTGAGCAGAAGTCTGGCATAGTGTATTGTATGCTAACTTACAGTTTAGTTTTTCAGGAGTAGTTGGAGGAAGAATGAGGTGAATATGGATTTTACAGAAGAAAAAAGAAAATGGGAAAATGAAAGGATGCATGGAGGAAGGAATGAAGCTCCCTCTGCTTGGAAAGGAGGATGCAAAGAGTAAGATGGAGTGACTGGAAGATGGCTCCTCCCTTCCTTGGAGATGGGCTGGTGACCAGCACTACAGAGGAGGGGTTAAGGCCAGGGCAGCTTCTCAGCTTGCATGGTGAAGTTGGTTGGTCAGCTCCAGTCCCTTGCAAAATTGTCATGAGGTTGGACCACATTCTTTGGAGACCTGGACTGTATTGCCACCTCTACCTCACATCTGTCACCAATAATCCCCTAGTCCTAAGATTATCAGAACTTCTGCAAATATTTTTGATTAGTGAGTTTTGAGTATTATTTTTGTACCAGGCACTATGAAAAACACTTTACATAGGTGATCTAATTTTATTTTTACAATTATGTTTTGTGGTAGGTATCATTATCTTCATTGTACAGATGAGGAAACTGGGGAACATACAGGCAAATTAAATGTTAATTTGTAAGTTAATACAAGTTGCCTAGATTCATGTAGTAGTAAAGTCTAGGCTTGAACCTATGATACTAATCACCACTTAATAACTGCCACTCTTCTTTGGATTTTCTGACCCACCAAGGGCACTTAGCCTAAGAAATGATGAAAAAAATTTAATTTAGTTATTGCTTCTGAAAATCCTTTCTTTATATGTTTCATGAACCACAGACTTGGGACTCATACTGTAGTTAATGGGAAGCCATTGAAAGATCTAGACTGAGGTATGACATGATTAATACAGTGTTTCAAGATTGTGGAGGATGATTTGGAAAGAAATAGTCCTGGAGGTAGGGACGTTGTCTAGGAGGGTATGTTAGCTAGGAGAGAATCCCAAGCACAAGGAGATGCAAACTTTAGGGCAGTTGGAATGGGGGGGAAAAGAGCAACTGTGAGACAAATTATAAAGAATGATGATTTATGGGTCCATAATCATAGGAGGAAAAGATGGAGGACACTTAAAAAGTTACTGTGTTTTTGAGTCTGCGTGACTAATAGAAGTACAGAAGTCACATGCAGTTGAGTAGGTGAACTACAGAAAAAAATGTTGAACATGGTAACTGGTCTTCGGTAACCTAGGAAGTTTGAATTCAATGAAGATAGAGCCAACCTAGAAGGGATTAAGGAGAGGCTGGAGGGTAAGGAGGGTGATAGAGAACATGTAGAATGGTTTTCAGGCCAGGATGACACATGTCTATTTCAAGGTAGAATGATGTCCCTCTCATCCCACCTCTGCCCATGGAAAAAGCCTATGAGATGGTAACCACCACCTCTCCTGTCCTGCTCACGAGATTGAAATGCAACATAAGGGTAGGGACCTGAATTGTTTTACTCATCTCTGCATTCCCAGTGCCTAGAACAGTGCCTGGTGCAGAGTAGATGATCTATAAATAATTGTTGAAAAATGAATGAGTGAGAAACTGCATCCAGAATGCTGGCTCTGGAATGCCCGCAGGTGGCAGGGGCCAGAATAGAAGTGGGAAAAAATAGGAGACTGAAGCTGAGGGTCAAAATGAGAGGGGTTAAATTTTTTCATTGAGTGTCTGGGGTGAGCATTGCACAAAGGAAAGAGCAGGGATTAAAGTTTTGTGACATCAGTGATCAGGAGCATTGTAAGAAAAGGGACTCTTGTACCTGAGGCCATATTTATTGGTACCAGTGGTTTGGCATGTAGATGGGGTGAAGCTAGAAGCAGATTCCTCAGTTTGTAACTGAGAGGCCTTTAGAGGGAGAGAGACAGACTGGAAAAATATGAGCAAAATGTAAGTGTAATTGCCACCCCACTTCCCCCCAAGGACCACAGAGAAAAGGTGGCGGCAGGGATAGTGGGTGGTGGTGTTTAGGTAGTGGATCCTGGCCAGTCTTTTTTTTTTTTTTTTTTTAAAGATTTTATTTATTTATTTGAGAGAGAGAATGAGAGACAGAGAGCATGAGAGGGAGGAGGGTCAGAGGGAGAAGCAGACTCCCTGCTGAGCAGGGAGCCCGATGCGGGACTCGATCCCGGGACTCCAGAATCATGACCTGAGCCGAAGGCAGTCGCTCAACCAACTGAGCCACCCAGGCGCCCGGATCCTGGCCAGTCTTAAGGAGTAACAGATTTAATGTATTTCTCACCACTCCAAGTTGGGTTTGGAGTAGGGCCAGGTGGAAACAACTTGACATTCTGTGAGTGACCAAGGCATCTGGGCTCATCTTTGTCTGAGAGAGTCAGATGAACAAAGCAAGAACGTCTCATTCAAGGTGGATTTTGCTGGGGAGCCTCAATAAGACTTGGGTGATAGTAGTTTAACTATAAGTAGTTTTTTCAATTTAAAGGCACAGATTTGGGGGCACCAGAGAGAAAGGAATTAGTGAAGTGAAGGAGATGTAAGATGCTGGCTGGAGAGGGGATAATTGAAGGTGCAAGCCCACAGAGTCACAGACTGTCATAGTCGAACAGGATCTCCTATCTGTACACAAATATCTGTAGAAAATTCCAGAAAAACATTCATATGAGATCAGGGAGTGAATGTAGTCAGGGAACAGGGAGCAGCATTAATTCTGATCTAGAGAAGAATAGCTGCTTCTCTGAGAAAGGGTGGAGGGTGAGTGGAGAGCCAATTAGACAGAAGTTATTATTTTTTTTAAAGATTTTATTTATTTATTTGACAGAGAGACCCAGCGAGAGAGGGAACACACGCAGGGGGAGTGGGAGAGGGAGAAGCAGGCTTCCTGCAGAGCAGGGAGCCCGATGTGGGGCTAGATCCCAGGACCCTGTGATCATGACCTGAGCCAAAGGCAGATGCTTAACAACTGAGCCACCCAGGTGCCCCCAGAAGTTATTTTGAAGTAGAGAGGAGGAATATTAGGGCTTTATAACTAGAAGTATAAGTTTTACTTCTTTCTTCTCAAATATTGTTTCTCTCCCTTCCTTCACAGAAGGAGTGTGAATGGCATGGGGCATGTACAGACTTTCACTTGTTCCAATTCACCTCTAACACCATGCAACATGTAAGAGTGGGCCTACTGGCAACAGATAAACCAAAGGCGTTCAAGTTCTTTTTTTTTTTTTTAAAGATTTTATTTATTTATTTGACAGAGAGAGACACAGCGAGAGAGGGAACACAAGCAGGGGGAGTGGGAGAGGGAGAAGCAGGCTTCCCGCGGAGCAGGGAGCCCGATGCGGGGCTCGATCCCAGGACCCTGGGATCATGACCTGAGCCGAAGGCAGACGCTTAAGGACTGAGCCACCCAGGCGCCCCAGGTGTTCACGTTCTGAAATTGAAACTTGAAAGGAAATCCTAATTGTAAACACCTTTCAATTTCTTGAACAACAATTCTCTTACCCTGTTTTTCAAAAAAGAGAAAATTATCAGCTTCCCACAAAGCAGTGTTTCTAAGTGTAACAATAAACAAAGGTTAAACACATATTTATGTTACACGCACATGCACACACACACACACACACAATCTGTAGTCCAGGTGATTTTGCCAAACAAAAAAAGTTAACCAGTTAAACAAATATGCACAGTAATCCTGAGATGGATTCAACGTCTTTGTTTATACCAAAGGATAAAGATATAGGTAGTATAAAGGACTAATTGTACGTCCCCACAAAAACTCAGATGGCTAGACTTTAAAGGCTCTATAAAAATGGATGGAAGTAGATATGCACACAGGAACATCAAGGACAGAAGTCTCCCAGACGAGAAGACCAAGGTGGCAGGGTTTACCTGGTGCCTAATTGAGGAGAGTAATAAGTGTAAATGGTAAATGTATTGGTGGGGTGGGTGTAGGGTGGATCATCAAACTGGCAGTATAAATACCTACTCTGTGTGAGGAGTTAGACATTCTGATGTAATCTTTACAACAACCCCATGAAGCCATTCAGAAATTTTAGATAAGATTCAGTGTGGTTGAGTAACTTGCATGAGTTCATATGGCTTCAAAATGGAGGAACAACATCTTGCACCTTGGGTTTCTGCTCCCAGGGTTCCTGCTCTTTTCTCCTCGCTGTGCTGCTCCATGCCTCGGCCATGCCTCTGGCCTGACCTCCAGGGACCTGGGAACCGACACTTTAAAAACATGCCCTAGTGTTTCCCACTTGCTTTTGTTCATTTGGCTATTTCTCCTCTTCCAGATTAGTTTTTCAGCTTCATTCATTTTGGCTTTGGGGCTTTTTATAATACCACTTTTCTCCCTACTTTGCTTAGAAATTGTATTCCATTTGATATTTTCTGACCTTACACTTGGGTGGAAGGATAATAGAGTATTTTACACAGGAATGAATTGTGATGTCATAGGTGAATGTGTGGTAGCTCATAAATCAACAGTGATCCCGGGGGACTACGGAGGGCCTCCTGGCCCTGGACAGTGCTCTTTAGACCTCTTTATGCTAATAAAACAGAGATTTCTCTCTGAAGGGCTCCACCTTTGCAAATGACACTCATAATAAGCTTGGGGCAGTGCTGCAGTGATAGGCTGTTTACCTGATGGTAATTGGTAATTTAGCCCGCATAGAAGGGCTAATGGTCCATCGTCTCCTTTTGGTGAACTGGTAAGTAGGATTTTGTCCAAGTAAACTGAATTTGTCTATCTAAGGCCCTGGAGAGAGCCATGGATAAAGATAATGTTTTATAAGGGTATCCTTGCTGAAAATACAGATGAGTGAAGACATACGATTTATTCATTTCCAGATTCCTATATGAGTTACTGAGTTTCTGTGAAGAGATTTTGTTATTTATTTAGCCATCTTGGTAAGAGGGAAATGGGGCAAATTTTTAACATGGCAAAGAATAGATTACCCTGATTCCTTGTTTAGTAATTATGACATTGAATAATGAATGCTAGTGGAAGACTAGCATGATCATTTAAAACTTACTTATTTTAGTCTATATAGGGCTAATATGGACAAATTGTTACAGGGCTTGAGGCAGAAGGGAAGAAAAGAATGCTAATTTTCTAAACCAAATGATCACAAATAGAGATTTTTGTAAAAAGTGATGATAGTATGTTAACACAATGAAGAATTATGTAGATATTAAAATGGTATCTAAGAAAATATTTAGAAATAAGGAAAATTTATATGATATGTACATAGTGAATAGAAGTAGAACAACAAATTATATGTGTTTTCTGCTGAAATATATGTAAAGTAAAAGTGTATATGGACAAATGCTGGGGAGCAATATGCAGATATGAAAATACTTGGGAGAATGTTCATTTGTAAATTGAAGGCAAGGTACAAAGGGTACAAGATTCATTTTTGCCAGTGGGACTCAGTGTATGGGCTAATTTGTTTTACTGTTAGTAAGAACAATCATATTTTTCTAGGCAGACCATCTTGGGCTTAATTAATTCTAACAGTATAATTCTTATAGGCCAATGTAATCATAGAATAGACTAGTTTGGTGTTTGGGGAACTCAGAGAAAGGAGCATTTCCTTCTGCTTGGACCTCATAATGTCATTATGGAAAGAAAGGAATTCACACATCATTCTGATGTACACTGAATTTTTTTTCAGGTGGAGATGGAACTGAAGATATTTCAAATATGGGAAGAGTATGGCTGAGGGCCTAGGGTAGGAAAGTGCCATGTATGAAAATGCACAGAGATGATAAAGTGCTTGGTTTGGCAGAGTCTGGTCATGAGAGGGAATGGGGAGCCATTCTTAAAGGGTAAACTGGGGGCGGATTATGGATGGCCTTGAATGTCTCACTAAGTACTGTACAGTCCCCCTGCTTTGCAGTTTCCATCTTTAGTGAAGATCTGTACCATATCCCAAAATGCAAATTACTGAATATACTCATCACTTAGCAAGCTAGACTCTTCCAGTGCATCAGCTCTGTCCTGGCATTTAACAAAGTACTCTTGGAAATTGCTATATCTCATTCTATTCCTTTTTCAGCACATTTGTGAACTGAAACAGTGCATGCTCTGTGGGTGGTGCATAATCCAATGGTTATAAAAGGTATTGGAATATTCATATTTTTAGCTTGACTAGCAGTAATATTTTGGTCAAGTCATTTACCCTGATGTTGATCTTCCTTTCTTAAGTGGAAGACATCACTCTTGTATCCACTAAGGTGCCCTTCCCTCAACTTTTCAGATAAAACATCTATTGGTAATGCCTCTTTCTTTCCATCAGTCTAAACCTCTTATCCTTTGAAGTCAAGTTCAAATTCTACCACCTTTCCAAATCTTACTCTTGCCCATCTCTTTTCATCCTCACACATTTGCGTATTACATTTTCTTTTTCCCTGCACACACTTGGTAAATAAATTCTGTTTTACACAAATAATGCAATATATGTTAAGGAAAAAAAAAAAGAAGAAGATAGCAGGAGGGGAAGAATGAAGGGGGGGGAATCAGAAGGGGAGACGAACCATGAGAGACGATGGACTCTGAAAAACAAACTGAGGGTTCTGGAGGGGAGAGGGGTGGGAGGTTGGGTTGGCCTAGTGATTGGTATTAAAGAGGGCATGTTCTGCATGGAAAAAAAAATTAGTTTCCTGTTAAAAATACATGAAAGAATCATTAAGAATTAAACAAAAAAAAATTCTGTTTTACATTGCCCTCCGCCTTTCATGAGGGCAGGGTTTTGTTTTTGTTTTTTTGACATAGGCAGACTGGAAGCATCTTGAGTTTAGGAATCATCCCAGAGGTGTCTTATTTATTCTGGGCACATGGCAGGCTATGTAACTTGTACATGTTAAATATTGGTGAATTCAACTGCTTTCAAACAATCCATCTTCAAAGACATTTAACTGGTCTTTGTAATTTTTAATTTTCTTTTTATAACTTAAGTACCTGGGATATAGTTGATTATATTACATGGAGTTCATGGCAGGCTATCAGCATTAGCCCATATGGCTCTGTTGGTTTTTTATTTTATGATTTATTTCTCCTGTATCAATTATCCCCAATATTAATCCCACACCATTCCACAGACAACCACTCTTCAATTTTTAATGTTTGTCATTCTAAGCCACTTTTCATATGTTTATTTACATATAGTAGTATATGTAGTACTGTTTTGTGTATGAATTTTAAAAATTTACATAATAGTTTTAGATTTTATGTTTATTCTATTTCTTGTTTGTTTTTATGTTTTATCCATACTGTGTTTTGTAAGCCCAGCTCATTTCTTCTGCAGAGTATTCCATCCTATGTATATTTACCCCTTTCTTCTTCATTTCCTTAGTAATGGACACTAAAGTTGCATAGCCCTGAGATGAGCCCTTCTAGAGCAGCACTATCTCAGAGAACGATAATGCAAGCCACAAATAAAATTTTTAATTTTCCAGGAGCCTCATTAAGAAAGCAAAAATAAGTAGGTGAAATTAACTTTAATAATATACTCTATTTAACCCAATAATACAAGTGTATTATTTCAAAAGTAGTTAATATAAAAACATTATTGAGATGTTTCTCATTAATTTTTTAAAGATTTTATTTTTTGATCAGTTTTAGGTTACACATAATTGAAAGGGAGGTATAGAGATTCGCCATGTATTTCATGTCCCCACATATATATATAGCCTCCCTCATTATCAACATCACTCACCAGAATGGTACATTTTCTACCAAGGATGAACCTATACTGACACATCATAATCACTCAAAGTCCATAGTTTACCTTAGGGTTCACTCTTGGTGTTGTACATTCTATGGGTTTGGACAAGTGTATTATAACATATATCCATCATTATAATATCATACAGAGTATTATTTTCACTGCCCTAAAAATCCTTTGTGTTCTACCTATTCATCTTTTCTTCTGCCACTCTGTCCCCTCCCCCCGCACCAACCACTGATCTTTTTATTGTCTCTGTAGTTTTGCCTTTTTCAGGATGTCATATAATTGGAATTGTATAGTATGTAGGCTTTTCAGATTGTCTTCTTTTTTTTTTTTTTTAAGATTTTATTTATTTATTTGACAGAGAGAGACAGAGAGAGAGGGAACACAAGCAGGGGGAGTGGGAGAGGGAGAAGCAGGCTCCTGGCTGAGCAGGGAGCCGGATGCGGGACTCGATCCCAGGACCCTGGGATCATGACCTGAGCCGAAGGCAGACGCCCAACCGACTGAGCCACCCAGGCGCCCCAGATTGTCTTCTTTTACTTGGCGAATACATTTAAGTTTCCTCCATGTGTTGTCATGGTTTGATAGCTCATTTCCATTGAGGACTGAATAATATTCCACTGTCTGAATGTACCACATTGTGTTTATCCACTTACCTCCTGTAGGACATCTTGGTTCCTTCCAAGTTTTGGCCATTATGAATAAAGCTGCTATAAACATCTGTGTGAGGGTGTGTGTGGACATGTTTTCAACTCCTTTAGGTGAATACCAAGATTTGTAATTGCTTATGAGAGTATGTTTAGTTTGTAAGAAACCATCAAACTGTCTCCTAAAGTGGGTGTGCCATTTTTGCATCCCCACCAGCAATGTATGAGAGTTTCTGTGCTCCACATCCTTGTCAGCATTAGCTGTTTTCAGTGTTCTGGATTTTGACCATTCTAATTGGTATGCAGTGGTATTTCATTGTTGTTTTATTTTGCATTTCCTGGAGGACTTATGAGGAGCATCTTTTCATATGCTTATTTGCCATCTATATATCTTCTTTGGTGAGGTGTTTGTTATGGTCTTTGGCCCATTGTTTAATTGAACTATTTGTTTTCTTATTGTTGGGTTTTAATATTATGTATTTTGAATAACGGTCTTTTTTCAGATGCATTTTTTGCAAATATTTTCTCCCAGTATGTGACTTGTTTTTTTGACATTGTCTTTCACAAAGAAGACATTTTTTCCCCAAATTTATTTATTTGAGAGAGAGTGAGAGAAAGAGAGAGAGATCACGAGTTGGGGGGGAGAGCAGAGGGAGAGGGAGAAGCAGACTCCCTGCTGAGCAGGGAGCCCGATGTGGGGCTTGATCCCGGGACTCTAGGATCATGACCTGAGCCAAAGGCAGCTGCTTAACCAACTGAGCCTCCCAGACACCCTAGACATTTTTTTGGTAAAGATTTTATTTATTTATTTAACAGAGAGAGACAGTGAGAGAGGGAACACAAGCAGGGGGAGTGTGAGAGGGAGAAGCAGGCTTCCCGCAGAGCAGGGAGCCCGATGCGGGGCTCGATCCCAGGACCCTGGGATCATGACCTGAGTGGAAGGCAGACGCTTAATGACTGAGCCACCCAGGCACCCCTAGACATTTTTATTTTAATTCCAGACAGTTTTAATGAAACCTAGTTTATCAATTATTTATTTCTTTGGCTGATGTATCTAAAGGCCTCTCCATACCCAAGATCATCTAGGTTTTCTCCTATATTCTAGGAATTGTATTTTCCATTTAAGTCTATGATCCATTTTGAGTTAATATTGGTGAAGGATGTAAGATCTGTGTCTAGATTAATTTTTTTGCAGTTTTGTAGCTTTCCTCACATAGAGCTTGTACATGTTTTGTTAGATTTATACCCAAGTATTTTTTTGGATGCTGATGTAAATGATATTGTGTTTTTAATAGCAAATTCCATTTGTTCACTGTTGGTATATAGGAAAGCAAATGACTTTTCCATATTAGCCTTGTATCCTTCAACTTTGCTATAATTGCTTACTAGTTCCAGGAGATTTCAGGACTTTTGGATTTTCTACATAGATGATAATGTCATCTGTTAACAAATAGTTTTATGTGTTTCTTCCCAATCTGTGTACATTTTATTTCCTTTTCTCACCTTATTGCATTAGTAAGGACTTCCAGTATGATGTTGATAAGGAGTGGTGAGAAGGGATATCCTTACCTTGTACTTGATCTTAGTAGGAAAGCTTCAAGCTTCTCATCATTAAGTATGTTAGCTATATAGTCTTAATCAAATTAAGAAAGTTGCCTTCCATTTCTAGTTTACTGAGAGTTTTTATCATGAATGAGTGCTGGATTTTGTTAAATGCTTTCTCTGCCATGTTAATATTTAACTAGATCTTCCATGTGTATTTTATACTTACAGTTGTCTCAATTTAGACTAGTCATAATTCAAATGTTCCATAGACACATGGCTAGTGGCTACCATATTGGACAGTGTAGATACAGAACATAAGCTTCTTGTCTGTCTTGTTTAGTGCTACCTTCCTAATGCCAGGGATAAGGTTATTTTCCTAATAGCCACTAAACCAAAACTTTTACTGAATAAATGGATGTCTTTTTCCCAGTTGTGTCTTCACCATTTTATACTTCGAGCAGAAATGTATAAGGCTTCCCATTTCCTATTTTCTAATTTTTGTCAGTCTACTGGGTAAAAATACGGCATTTTTGTTTTCATTTGAATTTCTCTGATTATGAGTAAAATAGAGCATTCTTTCATGAAACAAACATATATTTTGCCCATTTTTCTGTAGAGTTCCCTATCTTTTTGGGAGGTCTTATTTGTTCTTGTTTGTTATCTATTCTAGATGTTTATTCTACCTCATGTATAGACATTGTCAGTCTTCTGTTAAACATGTCAATAGTGTGAACAAAAGTCCTCATCTTGAATGTAGTGAGTCCAGCAATTCTTCCCTTCATGGCTGTGTTCTTGTTTTGTTGGATATTCTCCTATATATTCTGCTAACTTTACCATTTTGTCTTTATCATTTAGGTCTTCACTCCACATGGGGTTTATTTTGTGTGCACTCTAAAGCAATGATCCAACTTTATATTTTTTTTATAAGGCCGAGCCAATTATTCCAATTCCATTTACTAAGTAGTTCATCTGTTCTCCCAATGATTTTTGATGCCTTTTCTAATATTTGGCAAGTTTCCATATAGAGTAAACAGAAATGGCTCTATTTCTGAGCTCTCCACTTTTTAAGACAATTTTTTTTGGTCTTTTTGCAGTAATAGTACTCTGATATAATTCTAATATTGTGCAATTGCTCTAATATCTGATAGTGTAATGTTTTACCCCTTCCTCTTCTTTTTCAAAAATTTCTTACTTATTTGTGGATTTTTATTTTTCTATAAAAAATTCAGATTTAAAAATAATTCTATACCTTTTCCCTGTATTCTTTCAGAATATTGACTGGGGTTATGTTAAATTTGTAAGTGAATCTAGATAGAATTGATATTTTTACAATGTGAAATTTTCCCGTCTGTTAATATGGTAGGTCTCTGCCCTTTATAGAGATTTTCTTTTATCACAAAAGTTTGTGCATTCTTGGTTAGGTTAATTCCTAGACTCATCACTTTAATGGTTATTTTGATAGCTTATTTTCTTTTGCATCTTCTAATTAGCTTTTGCTGATATAGAAGGAAGTTTTTTATTTTTTTGTATTCATCTTGTATACAGCAACTTGGAGGAACTTTCTGACTAGTTCTAGTAGTTTATTCTCTTGGGTTTTCTGTGTGAATAATTATATCATCTGCAACTAAAAACTGCCTTTTTCTTCCTAAGTCTTGCATTCTTTCTTTTTTCTGTCATTGAATTGTCCAGTAACCAACAGAACTTGGTTGAGCTGTAACTGTAATAACAGGCATTGCTGGGATTTTTCTCTTTTGGCTCATGATTTTCGATACTGAACTCAGAAGGAATAAATTATATATTTATATGTATTTTCTGAGAGAGAGAGAGAGAGAGCAAGCAGGGGGGAGGGATGGAGAGAGAGGGAGAGAGAGAGAGAGACTCTTAAGCAGGCTCCACCTTTAGCTTGGAGCCTAACATGGGGCTCGATCTCATGACTTCAGGATCATGACCTGATCCAAAATTGAATCGGATTCTTGACTGAGCCATCCAGGTACTCCAGGAATAAACTGTATTTAATAATGATGTGTTACAAATAATACACTGTTGGTTTTAGTTAACTAATGTTTTATTTAGGTTTTGGCGTCTATACTTGGTCTATAATTTTTCTCTTTTTTTCATAGCCCTCTTTTGGTTACAGCATGAAGGCATTATTTTAATATATGTGCTGCCGAAGCGAGCACCAGCATGAAGGCATTATTTATAAAATGAGTTAGATAACTTCCTTTTGCTATTTTCTGTAAAAATTTGTGTAAGATAAAGATTATTTGCTTTGTTACATTTGTAAAATAATGCCAGGTTTTTTTTTTCTTTTAATGGACCCTATTTTGTAGATTTTTAAAAATTTTAATTGAAGTTTAGTTGACATACAATATTATATTAGTTTCAGGTATACAACATAGTGATTTGACAGTTCTATACTTCACACAAAATTTTTACCATAAGTACATTAC
The DNA here is from genome assembly GCF_054177405.1 of Leptonychotes weddellii. NCBI lineage: Eukaryota > Metazoa > Chordata > Mammalia > Carnivora > Phocidae > Leptonychotes > Leptonychotes weddellii. The sequence goes on from NC_138377.1 coordinate 83,446,666, forward strand.
CATCTGTCACTATACAATGTTATTAAAATATTATTATATTCCCTATGCTCTACTTTTTTATCCCTGTGACTTATTTATTTTAACTAGAAGTTTGTGCCTCTTCATTCCCTTCACCTATTTTGCCCATCCTCCCACCCACCTCCCCTCTGACAACCACCAGTTTGTTCTCGGTTTTTATGAGTCTGTTTCTGTTTGTTTGTTTGCTTGTTCTTTTGTTTTTTAGATTGCACACATAAGTGAAGTCATATAGTAGATAGGGGAGAGATGGTGGTAGAGGAAAGATTCTGATGGCTGATTTTGGGTTCTTTATTGGCAATTCCATGTATTTTATGTATTCCTGTATTAACACTGATACTTTCTAATTTTATAAAAATTTATCCATTTCATCCAGGTTGTCAAATTTTCTAGCAAGCATTTGTTAATAACATTCTTCTGTTTCCTTTTTTAATCTCTGAATTTGTTTATTTGCTGCTTCTTTCTTTCTCTTTTTCTTTTTTTGATCAATCTTGCTAGCATTATGTCCATCTTATCAGTTCTTTCAGTGAACCATTTTGGGGAATTTGCTAATGACCTTTAATGTTTTCATTCTTTATTTCACTGATTTTAGCCTTATCTTTACTATTCTTTCTCTCTCTCTCTTTTTGAGTTTATTATGTTGCTGCGTTTTTCATCAGATTTTTACGTTAAATGATTCTCATTTATTTTCGTTCCTTCTGGCTTTCTATATAAAGACAATTAAGTGTCTAAATCTCCCACATAGAATTGCTTAAACAGCAAACAATACATTTTGGTATTTAACGCTTTTATGTACCTCATAATTTCCCTGGTCATTTCCTCTTTATCATATGGGTTATTTAACAATATGTATTTAGATTTCTAGACAAAAAAATTTAAAGTATGATTTTGTTATAAATGCATTATTTTATTTCATTGTGACTTACTACATTATCAATTTTTGTGAGATATGCTTTTAATGAAAGTTTATTCCAAGCCCATTGGTTATAAAGTTTATATATTTAGATCAAAATTATTTATCATTTTATTTAATCTTTGATCTACTTATTCCTGACAGGGGCAATTTATCTGTTTCTTCTGTAATTCTGTCAATTGTTTTATGTATTTTGAGGCTTAATATTATGAATATCTACTTATACATGATTGTTATATATTCCTGTTATATTATTCTTTTACCACTGTGTAATAGTCATTTTTCTTCTTTATGATTTTTTTCATATTAACCTTATTTTATCTGATATCAAAAATAGCAATTTTTGGCTTACTTTTGGTTTATATTTGTTTAGTATATATTTTCAACTTTTTTTCCCATACATATTTAAGAACTCCTTTTATAGACAATATATATTCTTAAGATTTTGGCTTTTGATTGGTGAGTCTAAGCCATTTTCATTTATAATAACCATTGCTTTTTTATTCTGGTCACGTGGTTTCATGTTTTCTGTTTACCATGGTTTTTTAATTTGATTTTTATTTATTTTCTTTTAAAATTTTATTTATTTATCAGAGAGAGAGAGAGAAAGAGAGAAAGAGAGCACAAGCAGGGAAAGTGGCAGAGGGAGAGGGAGAAGCAGGCTCCCCACTGAGCAGGGAGCCCAATGCAGGGCTCTATCCTAAGACCCTGGGATCATGACCTGAGTCAAAGGCAGACTTTTAACTGACTGAGCCACCCAGGCATCCCTTGATTTTTATTTTTTAACTTTCCCTCACATAGCCATTTTTTCCTCATTCATTGGATTGGTTGAATTTTATTTTTCTGGTTTGCTGGCTATTATGCTGTGAACCCATACATTGAGCTCTCTATCCTAGAAAGTATATGTTTATATCAAAAGTCAAATTGGTTCTCTGTTTTTTTCTTGCTTTTGTGTTTTTTATAGTCTTCCTAATCTTTCTTTATAATGTATATTTTAATCTCTTTTTCTGTTCCATGAGTTTTGCTTCTTCTGGTACAGCTTACTTCATCCACCGGTTGCCTCTCTTTCATATTGCTCATGTTCCTGATTTTTGTAATGTTTCCATTTTATCTTATTTTTATCCTTTTGTGATGTCAGCTAATTTGGCTGATAATGTCCTCTTGGAAGATGCACAAAAACCTTAGGCTGCGGTCCTTTGTGTGAACTTAGAAGGTCATAGGTGTGCTTTAAGGAGGAGAGACTCAAGTGTTCCTGTCAGGATTCATCCACTCTTGTTTTTTTTTCTGCAGGCATTTCTCTTGTCTACCCATAGACCACTGTGAAGGTATGAGATAGGAAAATGGAGGAAGGAAGCTACGCTGCTGCTCTTGCGGATATATCTATTTCATCATCAAAGCACTGAGAGAGTGAGTGGTGATCACTACAGTTTGGTGAGTGTATTCATGCTCATGTAGGTGTGGTTTTTGTTGTTTTGTTTTGAACGGAGTGTTTTTTGCCAGTCTCTGAATCTATAAGCATCTCCTGTTATGCTGTAGACTTACCCAAAGCAAGATAAGGAATTGTAGTGTAGCATAGTAGAACAATAATTAGACTATAGTCAGAAAAGCCAGTATGTGCTATGAGCAAGCCACTTCATCTCTCTCAAGAAACATTTCTACAGCAATTAGTCTTAGAAGATGCTATACACATAAGGATCTGTGGTCCTATATATTCTTTCCTTTCCTCCACCTCAAGGTTTAGAATGCACATCAGCCCTAAAGTACTCTGAGGATAGAAACCTGTTGAACTTGTTTGATCTAAGGTTTCCCAAATTTATTTGACCTCGGAATCCTGTGCCTGAGGACAGCATATTAGATCCTGGGCAAGTGTTGTCTGGGAACAAACTTTAGGAAGTGTTACTATACAAACTCACTTTTCTCATCAATGAAAATTGGACTATATGAACCGTATGTTATACATACATACATGTATAACATGTATGTTATACATACATCAACAGGAGTTGATTATTCTGTGTCACTTTTCCCATGCCAATTCAATTTTTTTTCTTGCCATGTTCTTCCTCATTTTAATATCCCAGTTCTTCAGGTATTAATAGGTAAGTAGATGGCTTATAGTATTAGCCTCACCTTCTGCATTAATGACATATTAATTGGGTGGGGTTCTGAGTATCAGAAATGTTTCAAGACCCAACCCAAAGGAGTGATTTGCTAATGGTGGAATTTCAGGCACTGAAACACAGATGTTTTCTGGATCCATTGGGCTTTCTTATTGTCCCTCCAATTATGTCATCTTTTTAGCCACCTCTTCATAAGACCAGCACTATTTTGCTCTAAGTGAAGAGGCAGGGAGTTAGCAGCCTCCAGTTAGCGATCCTTTCTTTGAACCACTTAATGAATATAAAAGCTCAACTTTACAAGAGGAACAGTTGTTATTCCCTCGCCTAGATAATGATTTCTTTATCCAAAATGTCCCTTTTGTATCTTCATGATAATAAAATGGGGAAAATGGATTTTTTAAAAAACGTAATTACACAATTGAACATGTGATAAATCCACTTAATAGGCAAGAAATATCTGCTTTGGCTGCCTTCACAGCCCAAATTCACGAAGTAATTCACAACTCATTCAGTGGAATTCAGCTTTATCTCCTGACATGGGACTTGAAATGAGACAAACTTAAAAAAAAGCTACATGCCTTTTCTATGAAAGATGGCCATGAGGGCTTTTGAGAGATCAAGTGCTCTTGATTATCTAACCTGGTATCACAGCACAGGAAGTGAGATCCACCCTCCCAGGGTATGACATCTGCACCCCTTGGTAAGTGTGTGAGGACCTGGAATTCATTGTTACTGAATCCTGTCATGCCAAGAAGATGAAGAGGGTTCCAGTAAATGGACCCCTTGGATTCCATACCTGAGCGAATTACAGCTCTTCATCAGTCCGTCAAGCTTCCATCCAAAATCAGTTTCTTTAACTATTGATTGGATCCACCTGTTCCTTGGCAAAGTAAGTTTTTGTTTTCGGTATGATGGAGGAAAAATTTATTTCTTTTGATCAGGAAGTAGTATCCCACAGGGAAGGCAGATAGATGTTGGAGTCTGAAGGGAATGCACTTCTGATACAGGAATATAATTTGCTTACCTAAGTTATATAGTAGCTGTTAGGACCATCAATTTGTTGTTCTGTTAAAATAGCTCCATCTTCATACATTAAAAATATGTTTACTATATTACATTCACTGTATGTAGCACAGTGATTAAGAGAATGGGTTTTGAAGCAAAACAGATTTGGGGCTTAATCCTCATTCTGCCTGCTGTAGGTTGTGTTCCCCTGGAAGCAGACCCTGAGACAGTTTCACAAGAGCAAGATGTTTATAGGGAATGCCTTTGAGATCAACACCGTAGAAGAGAGATGGAAGGAAGTAGGAATGGCCAAAGAAAGAAGCTGCACTGTGGCCAAATTTGGTTAACCCATGAGGAATGCCAGAACTAGCATGGACCTTCAGAATTATCTAGAAATGTCTGGTCAAGGTGGTCAGGCCTTTACCCTCCATTGATCATTCATGGGTGGCACTGTCCTGGGAAGAGGTCTGACTTTGAAGCAGTCAGCTCTCTGCATCTGAGGCTGTCTGCCATTTTTAGAAAGGGGATCTGGTGGTTTATCACAGTACCAACAAACCATTGTGTTTCTGTTGGGAGAATCTTTGAGCTACTAAACTGCTGGGAACCTCAGTGTGCTTTTAGTAAAATGGAGTTAATAATATCTATTAGGGTTGTTATAAGAATATAATTAATTCTTGTTCATTAATGAATTTAGAGTACAAAGCATATAGCACAGAGTCTGTCAAATAATAAGTACTCAAGAAATGTTGATGATAATGATGAAGGTTATATTAAACTGTTATGTTTCTGAGTATTAGATAATAGAACTTGGTTTTTGATTTCTCTTTTAGTCTCAAATTAATTATTCTTTTGTCATTGTATTTATGTTTTTATATTAAGTTATCTCAAATCCTTGTTTTGGAAGCAGACAGGGTATAAATCAGACAATGTAAAATATTCTTAGTAATAGAGGTACAATAGAATAATACTTGACATACTATATTAAACTTTTATTTTTTTATTCTCAATAATTCCTGTTATTCTGTGACCCTCCTCCCACCTAAGCAGCAGCCAGAGCATTCGTGGGCTTATTGCTTCAGGAGGGATGTTGCAGTTGAATAAAAGCCAAATTCTTGTTTTTGAGTTGCAAAAGCTGAGGTCCTGGCATAAATAATAGATTTAGGAGACTAAGTGATCAGTCAGTGCCCATTTGTCCCAGCCTAGAGGAAATGAAGTTTCTCTGGGAGGGAGAGGAAACAGAAGTGGAGTTCAGATGCTGGTGGACCCTTGGGAAAGGCTTGTATCCTGCCATTCCCTTCATGACTTGGCTGGGGGGAGGGATGTATCTGAGTCATTCACTGCGTATAGGCCATAAACCTACAGACCACATTCCCATCACTCCTAAAAAGTGATGAGATCAAAGCCCAAGACCTAAGGTACAGAGAAAAGGAGCTTTAAATATTATCTTTATAAAATAACCAGAAATTTGACCTAATATGTACATATTATTTCCCAAAATGCATCATGAGGAAAACTTGTTCCTTAAAGATCACAAGACACATTAGCATATTAAAGGTTCTGAGAAAATCTGTAGTTACTCAGGTCATTTCACTATGTTTAACCAGTACTTGCCAAACTTCTTTTCAATAGAATTCTTTGGCTGTATTCATACCTTAGGAAGTGCTGGTATAGAATTGTATATAAAACATCATCCAAGTTCCTTTCCAAGTTATGTGGATTTATAAAATCCTAAAAAATTACTTAACCTAGATCATTCAAACCATCCCTGCCACTTTGGCAAGAGACAGGGAGTGGTGAATTATCTATTTGGCTAAATATCCTATCCAAATTCACTGGGTAGAGGCCAACTCTAGACTTGACTTTGGTTCAATGTAGACATGTCTCCAACATAATAACTCTCAGTTGCAGAGCGATTTAGAAGTAGATTAGGTTTCTTTTTATCTTATGACTTGTTTCAACCTTGACCCAGTAAAATTGACCTTTTTCAGGAGGAATTGATAATGAAATCAGTGCCATCACTCAATTGCATATCCTTTCAAAAGGCCAAGGGAAAAAAATAAGGGAATTTCTATGAGAGAAATTCCAGCATAATATTTTTAGCTACAGCAACCCAAGGGATTGGACCATTTTGTAAAAATCACCATAGAAAACAAGGACACAAAAGAGACTGTGAAAGTTTTCTAACTCCAAATTTTAATGACAATACTACAAATAGCTTAGAAAATTCCATTTTGAGATGAAATGAGCCTTTTATAAGATTATATCATGGAATTAGAACATGATATGTGGAAACAAGCCTAATAGTTCTTGGACCTTCTCTGAGCCATCAACTGTTTTTTCTGTATAATATACTCAGGAGTCAGTGCAAATGAATGTGGGGGTCTTGTGCTTGTGTAACTTTCCTTCAGGAAAGCATTCAAAATTTTCCTCAAAAACTTATTAAAAAAAAGATTCTCTTTTTAAAAGATTTTATTTATTTATTTGAGACAGAGAGAGAGAGAGAGAATACGAGCAGGGTGAAGGGCAGAGGGAGAAGCAGACTTCCCAGGGAAGCCTGATGTGGGGCTCCATGTGGGGCTCCATCCTGGGACTCTAGGATCATGACCTGATCTGAAGGCAGCCACTTAACCGATTGAGCCACCCAGGCACCCCTAAAAAAATGATTCTTAACCAATGGTTGTCAACTGGAATCAATTTTGCTCCCTGAGGGACATTTGGTAATATCTGGAGACATTTTTCGATGTCACTACTTGTGGGAAGGGAATGTTACTGGCATCCAATGGGTAGAAGCTAGAGATGCTGCTAAACATCCTATAATGCACAGGGTAGCCTCACGACAAGGAATTATCTGGCCCCAAATGCCAATAGTTCCAAGGTTGAGAAGCCCTGCCCTAAATGGTGTCTTGCTTAAATTGGTATATCTTAAAACATCTACTAAGCCTGGGAAATTATTTGCTAATTAAAACAAGTGTGTTTTGATTTAAAATGTATGAGGATAAGGGACTTGGAATTTTGTGTCTCAGGCTGTTCTGAAAATGTAACCATGTAAGAATGAGCATAAATATCACACAGTTGTACGCTGTTAGTTCTTCCCACATGTAAAATATACTCTCAGAAGCATATAAAGTGAAAACCCGGTGTTATTTGACTTAATTTGTGATGTGCTCAATATGTTCATCACCACTGCTGACTAAATAAAACTAGGTCATGTTCTCAGTGCATGGAAACACATCATTTTAGTCTTCATTCCGCCCCCCCAAATAAATGTCCAGTAAGCGTTCCAAGGAAACCACACACAAGCAGGTGAACACATGCCCGCGCACACACACACAATCACCCACACAGTGGTACAGTTCAGGCTGTGCCTAAATTGTTTGCAAAGTATGGAAACAATTACAGAACAAATACCCATTCTCAATCTGCCTCTGTAGAAGAGGTCTGGCTCAGAGGCACTCCACGTTTTTTATGGCTGGAGCAAACAGAACGCTTAACTATGCAGATAAACTTCTCTTTCTTTTATGTCAGGCAGCAAAATAAACACCTTAACAGTTCATGGTTCCCAGAGTGCATTAGTTAATCGGTCCAATATCATTCTAATTCTCCTCGAAGCTCATTGAATCGGAGCATGTGCGCAGATAAAATGTGTCTTTAGCCACCATGTACTTATTCCAATGACTCTATGGTTGATGGATGACTTTCTGATTTTTTGAAACAATGCCAGCCCAGGGCCTCGTGGCGGCTGCACAGGGCCCAAGTCTCTTGTTGTGCTTTGGGGCACGGGGAGAGAGGGAGGGGGCTCTGCAGTACAAGGTCTGGCTCAGTCATTTTCAAAATCAATACTTGCTCTCCAAGCCTTGGATAATTTAGAGAACATAATTCAGAATTCTCCCTTTCAGCATGTATCCTCCATCAAAGGGGTGTTTTCATCCAGAGTCAGCACAATGCTTGTGCGACCCAGGAATGCACAGATAAGGTTAAAAAGAAAGAAAGAAAAAGTGCATTTATTCTTTCTCTCTCTCTCTCCAAGCATCTTTTAGATCCAATGTATGTGTGCTTGTGTGCCTTATTATGAATATTTCTATTTAGAACAAAGAACCTAAATTATGGTGTCTCATGGTATTACTTCAGATTTAAGGCTTTGGCGGTGTGTGTGTGGGGGGGTTGTTTTCCTTTATAAACTCTTAGCCTAAGGGATGTTAGCCTCAGATAATTTATTCCTGGCAGGTCAGATATAGGATACAAAAATTTCTGCCCAAGGGCTGTTAAATCCTGCTTTTCACCTCATTTCAGAAAGTGCCATCAAAGGTAGTGTTTTGTTGTAGTGATAAAATTTTGTGTTCTGTGCACAGAAACAACAGGCTTCATTTGCTTAAAAACCAACATGAAGCCAATTATTTAATCTTTCAGACTCTGTTCACTAGGTTGCTCTAAAAAAGGAGCCCCAGTGGAACACATCTTGGTCATTTAAGTAGGAAGAGCTTGAGATTTTACAGCAATTTTCCAATACTAATTACATTTCATACTATCTATCATATGCATGGCTTGCAAAACCCTATTGATTTTATGGATACTAGTGCATTGGGAACATGTTATTTTATGACATGGTATGTTATAGGACCTCTATGAAATACCTAGATCTTAAACTGTGGGCACAGATATACTCTCAATTATCCACAAGTGGATTATCCACTTGGTCTATTACCCACAAAATATTTTAAATTAAAGCTGCTGTCATTAGATGACTGAGTAGCCTTAGGCCAATTTCTATCATCAATATTCTGTGCTGCTGGAATGCAAACTCATTTTGGTAGCCTTGGCTACATGACTAGTAGGATTGTACTGTTGGAGTTGTTGCCCAAAATGTAAACATAAAAGACTTGTGGATTATGTTTTATTTTGGATTATCCTAGTCACAAATTCCTTTCTTTAGGAAGAAAAATCAGGAGACCCATTACAAACATGGGCTCACTGACATGCTGTAAATATAAAGTATCTTGAGAAATAAGCATAGTCTTGCACTCCCTGTAAATGATTAGTAAAGTAGTTCAGACTCAAATGCCAACTGCTTTGTGGGACCTTCCTGCATTTTGCCTTTCAGAATCGTTCACCTCTCCTTCTAGGGCAAGCTTGAGTAGTGACACGGGAGCATGGGCTTTGGAATTAGAGCCTGAACTCTGATTCTGTAACTTAGTAGCTGAGTGGTCTGGGAAAAGTACTTAACCTTGGTGAAACTCACTTTCCTTGTACTTAAAAACGACCATAATAATATCTGCCAGTATAATATATGTAAAGTTCATTGCTCAGTGTTTGGCAATGCCATGAATTCAATATGTGCTTGTTTCTATCCCTTTCCCTTCCATATCTATTCTTCATCAGATTCGGAGTTCCTTGTAAGCAGTGGCCATATTTAATTCATGTGTGTATCCCCCCTCCCAGCATTTACGAAATTATCTTATATGTGGGATCTAATAATATTTGTGCAATTACAGTATGAACTAAAGTTGTCTTTTGGTTTATATCCGAAATAAATCATAACAGTTTTGAATTTCCGCAAATCTATTAAATTATTTTGTTACTAATTTCATCGAAAGAATAAAACCTAGGTCAATGTTTTTATATATAAATATCAGCAGTCAGGCATAAGGTTTTTCTTAAATACAAATTTATTCTTAAGAATATTATTAACATATGTATATAGCTGTATTATGTATGTATTATATATGTATGAAGACCAATTACCAAGTAACATGAGCAGTGGGAAAGACTCCTTAGCAAGTTCATGAATTGTTTGCTTTTATTTGTTTAATTTATTTTAATTTATTATTTTTTTGTTTATTGCTTTTAGAACTCTTTTCAAGGCTACGTGTAGGAACTAGAGTTTTTACTATAATTAAAATAAGATGTATTTTAAATTTGCTGTGCTTTTCATTTTTCAATTTAAAGACAATACAACAAAGCTTCCGTAGACTTAAAATCATAACGTAAACAGAAGTCCTTAGTGTAGTACACAATCAATTAACCCTGGGAGTTAGAGAATTTTTCTTTTTCATTGTGTTCCTTAGCCATGAACTTCAGCTTTCTCTCTTCATTTGTGTGCAATTGAAGTAAGTATCATATTCATTCCCTAGATATTTATTTTGTGCCTTTTCTATCTATGGTACTGAATGGTTCTTGTGGCACTGATCAAATATTGCAATGAAGCCAAGCTATAGGGATATTTACGCTTACATCCCTGAGTGTTAGGCTTGGGAGAATGGCAGTGTAACAGCAATATCATTCTTTTCAACGTGTTTATTTGTTGAATTTTGGACTGCATACTCATTTTATTTAAAAACTATAATTATAGAAGTAATATAAGCATATAAAATATTATAGGAATATATAATCAAGAAAGTTTGTCATTTGTTTAAGCTAATTGATGCTAAAAGCAAAACGGACAGAGAATTCTTGGACATAGATTATGTTTAAAATCTGTAACTATATTGTGCAAACATCTGTAGGTGCATCTTTGAAAAGAAGCACTCATGTTTGCATCTGTTTTGAATCTCTGTGCATTTAAATCGGCAACAAAAACACTAGGAATTTGGGCTTTCCTTTTTTTTTGGTATTTCTATTTTTTATTTTTAAATTTTTAAAAAGTTTTAATTTTAATTCCAGTTAGTTAATATACAGTGTTATATTAGTTTCAGGTATACAATATAGTAATTCAACACTTCCATACATCACCTGGTGCTCATCACTTGACAAGTACACTCCTCAATCCCCATCACCTATTAAGCTTTCCCTTTCTTATTTACCTGGACAGTTTGGGTAATTAGATCTAAGACAGTGTTTCTCTTTATTTTAGTAACGAGAGACTCTACCTCTCTGAAAACTGCATTACATTTTTTCTCACCAACACAGTACTAATGAAAAGGACAAATAACCAGGTCTCTTGGTTGACTGCATGCAACAGTCTAAATATATAAGTGCATAGCAACGATAGGTGAATAACATATCAAAATAAATATGTTCAAGTGCGGCAGTTTGAGTGGGTTGTGTGGGGTCAATGTCGTGAATGGGGGTTAATTTCTGTTCAGTCAGGTGAGGTACAAATGCATCAACTTTGCTGGAAAATGATTCCAATTGTGGCCGAATGGTCTAGTTTCCTGCGGGATGCAAGCAGCCTATTATTTCACTTTTTAAAAGGCTTGTTCAGGTTTGACCATTTGGATGGTAATCAATACAACAGAGAATGGGACGAACATTAGAGATCACACCAGGTGTGCCACTGGAGGCCAGGTCCATGTGCCCACGATTTCTCCAGGAGATAAAACCCATTTTGGTCTGGCAGCACCAGGATCTAGATGGTCCAGCTCACTCCTGCAGGCCTCATTTCATTACTGATAAGATGATTCAGGGTGGGAACGAGAGCTGGCTGACCTTTGGCTATCTAACTCTTCTTAAGCCCTGATTGAAATGAATCAGTTGGGAGGTTACCAAGTCATTCCTCAGTGAATTTGGGCTAACCAGAATAGCTGTCTGGAAAAGGCAAGCTGAGACATGTGTTTATGTAAGTGATCTAGATTCTTAAAAAAATCTGCTCAAATTAGTACGAAATGTGCAGGATCCTTTGGTTGTGTGGTAGGTGAGGTGAAGCTGTAAAGGAACGAGGCAGGTTTCCCATTGTGGTTTGTGAAAATAGCTTCTTGCTTACATATTTGTAAATTTATAATGAATTATTTTAGTTTTAGAGGCATGTGCATGAAATTACAGCACACAAAGAATAAAAACCTTTCTTCATATACCTAAGAAAGAGCCCCAAATCATAGGCACTGAATTACTGGGATTTCACTTGGTAAGACCTATATCTGAATCATTTGAATCCAAAGATAGGCTTACACAGGCCAAGTTTTTTTGGAACAAAATGAGAGAGAGTCATGATAATTTTGTGAGTATATTTAAGTTTTGCAAAAAGTCAAATACAATTTAGGAACAGCCTCACTAGTAGAATATTTTCATACCTTGATTTTGCTAGGTAATGGCCTCTTTCCTCACTTTACCTGCCTTGAGAGCTCATGTTTTCAGTGCAGTAAAATCCACCAAGCTGACAGATTCTGATATAAATTGATTCTAAGTTCTAGGTACCCTAGTTGGAATGGTCTTTTTTTGTTCCATGAAGTTGTATGGACTTGCACAGCAAAATACCCTCTCGCAAATCAATCCTTCAGGTTTTTTCCCAGGCATATATTGGAATGAATTTTGATGCAATTAGTCTCTCTGTCCAGATCCACTAAGCGAGTGCCATCTTTAAGCTGCAGAACCTATAGAAAGATGACCTAGGGTAAATAACTTTATGTCCCCTAGCCAGTCTTCAGTCTCTGTTACACATGCCTTATTTGCTTTTGGCAAGAGAAATCCTGGCCATTTGGCCAAAAATTTACCTGAACATAAATCTAGTTTAGAGACTACATCTGAGGGCACCAACAAGAAAAAAAGACAGACAGACCACCCATACCTGACAATTCTGCTCTGAAGATTCCTAGAGGCACCTTTCTGGGGAAGTCACTCACTATCTAGATTTATTACCAAATATTTTTAAGAAGAAAGAATAAAAAAGCAGGCTGTTAAATGTTTGCTTATATTCTGATTCATGAGCTAGGGAGGCAAGACATAAAATTCCCAACTTGTATCTATGTAAGAATTAATCATTTTGTGAAAAACTCTATGAGAAGTTAGGAAGTAAATAAGTGCTAAGTTAAAAAGAGGTAATTCATTAAATTTCATTGAATTGTCCAAAATATCTTTTAGATAGGCACTATATAGGACAAATTGAATTAAGGTGACTTTTAACAAAATCAAGAGGTATCAATTTTTTTTCTGTCTATTGAAATTTGATGGCATTTAAATTTCTACATTTATTAAAATTTATCTACAATGATTGTGTAAGAATATAACAAAATTATTTTTAAAAACTGGACGTTTTCATTTTCTTCTTTTGGAGACTACTTTGTATCTTAGACATCTCCATTTTTCCTTAAATAAATCTGCAATTATTCTTATATTCAAGTAAGAAACTGCTTCTAAGCCTCTTTATTTTTTTGCTATGGGAAAAATTGAAATGCATTCTCATGTCCATCCCACCTCCCCCACAGCCTGAGTCACTTCACGGGCCTCATATCTCTTAAACCACCTGCTAATCATAACAATTGCTAATTTGAGCTCTTTTTAGTCACTTCTGGTGACACTGACAATGCCATCTAGTTTGCAATGGCCATGTGGTCAGTCCCCCACCCATCCTAGCAGGCTGCTGCTGTGCCTTTAGATGGGGTCTCCATTGTTCTCCCGGCCTCTGCTGACCATAAGCAATTCCTTCTTCCCTAATCTCAGGGGATCTGCTTCTTTCACAGTGGGGGCAGGGCTGTTTGCTTTGTGTGCAAGATAATCTTCCCTAGGATTGTTCACATATGCAAACATACACATAAACAAAACAAAACAAAAAAACCCTGATTGCTTGGATGTGGAAGGGTATATGTATCTATGTATGGGTATACACATATACACATTTTAATGTTAGTCATAATAATCACTTATCAGTTCTGCCTAGATATTGTCAAGTCACTAGATAATATCTATTAAATTCAATTATTTGGGTTTCTCCTTGCCTTATTTTTAAATTGTGATTTTTTTTCCTCTTAGACATGGCAATGGCAATTTTAAATACTACTAAGTTCTTCTTCACTTTAAGCTTCTTGAAGTCCCCACATACCTTACCCATGCCTCAGGAAAGCATTTTGGGAACGAACTGGAGATGAAGGTAGATGCATGTCCCCGGAATGAATGATTAGGAATTGAGGAATTGATCATTTAAACTCGGCAGGCCTGAGCTCTACTCCGAACGTCCCTCGGCTGAACAGCAGATAAAATTTACTGGATTTCCATGTCTGAACCTTTGCAGTCGCACTCTGTACTCCACTTTGATGGATTTAAAGCTGGTCATTATGTTACAGAGCAAGTTGCAGCAGGAATAAAAGCAGGTCGTTTCAACCAGCCATTTTAATCAGGAGACAACGTTACTCTGCTATTGTTAAGGCTTGCCATATGCCGTAGAAAGGGATAGAAACATACTCTGGAGTTTTAGGGCAGATTAAAAAAAAAAAACAAACTGATTTTGCAGGAAGGCAGAAAGGAAGTAATCCAATAATATATATATTTTAAATATTTCTCCGCCTCAGTAAGCAAGGCGGTTTTTGTATGCCCCCTTTGGGATTGTGACTCTCCTTTACTCTAAAACGTTGAAGTAAATTAAAAAGCGGAAAAACCTCTGCTCTGTCGTTGGGTTGTTCTGCTGGAGCTGCGATGCTCCCGGGCGGCCGAGCACGTCGAGAGCGCCCCCTAGGCGTTGCCACGTGACACGGCGGGAGGAAGCGCGGCAGATGGATAACCGGCTGAGTGTGTCTGTGCACAAATCCACACACAAAGCTGGGGCAGTAATCACAGAATGCCTGCTCTCTGTGCCCCCTGTCTAAGGGTGGATTCGCAGGCATCTCCTCCTGCTTTAGAAGTTTCAGATCGAGGGAACTCTGGGTGCCTTTCTTTGTGTACTTAGGACTAAAATGCTGGGAGAATGATGTTGAAATTAAAATGAATGGCTTCCGGTGGTCCAGGTTGGTGTCCCTACTAAGGCTTTGGGCACATGTTTAGTGGGTCATCCTGTGCTTCTTGGTGCTCTGGGATTTTACTGGCCCTGTTTTTATCTAGGTGGGATAACCCCACTCAGGATACTTTATGGGAGCAAAGTTTTCTGCCCTGCAAAAATCATGGTCCACAGCTCCACCTGGAAGTATGGAAAATGGCACTGGATTTAGAAACCAAAGGCTCCAAAGTTAATCCTGGCTCTGTTGCTTAGGAGCTGTGTGACTTTGTGCAAATCACTCTACCTCTCTGAGCTTCAGGTTGGTTCCTCTATAAAAGGAAAAGATTTGATCAGATAATCTCCATGTTTATGTCTAGTTATAAAGTCTGTCTTTGACCTCAGTATTAAAGACTTTGGTCTTAAAGTTTGCCAACTAAATTAACATAACACTTTACAGAACTCTTGAGATTCAAATTGGTCAAAAGAACAGAGTATATTTGTTTTGAGGGCCATGTCTATTGGCACAACCAGCAAAAAGTCAATTTGACCAATTGTGTGGCATCTCCATAACCAATCTGAATTCCCATTTGATGTTAGTCACTCTTCAAAGGCAAGTCAGTTGTCCAAACTGAGCAACTTTCCCCCCATTCTGGCTGTCACTTTTTGGTCACATTGATCAGCAGCCACATTAATCCAAATGGTGGTGCTCTTGTCCCCTCTTTCATCTCTGCTGGCTAGTTGCCTGATCGCTGATGGGTAAGTGGTCCTCCATTCATAGGGTCACTTGTGGGCAGTTTCTCTGACTTGGCAGCCCCTGAAGTCACTTTTCCTTGAGGCCAGCTCATCTAGAGGTGCTTGTTCTTAAAGCTGCCTGGGAAAGACTTTTTTGTTTGTGGAAGCTGCTCTGATGCAAGCAATTGAAGGAGAGGGGCCTGTGTTCCTGCCTGAGTGGGGATAACAGGGAACTCATGCAGGGGTTGTTTGTGGTGAGACTGAGAATGCAGGCCAGAGTAAGAGCAGAGATGGAGAAGGCCCAGTGCTTCAGCAATATGACCAGTTTGGACTTTCAGAAAAGCCACACAAATACTTACCACTTACCTATTCAGGGGGGTAATTTGTCTGTCTTTCTATCAATGATAATGATTATAAGACTTACCACTCTCACTTTCTTAGTTAAAACTCTACCTTGCTCCCTTAAGTCTCTGTGGCTTTGCCCAAGCTGTTCCTTTTATCTGAAAACCCTCTCTGAATTTGTCTGGCTGATAAGGTCTCAGACTCAAAGCTTCATGCCAAACAGTTTCTGAGCACTCCTAACATCCTCTGACATAGCAATGATATTTTTGTTATTTAATCAGGACTGATAGCTGATAGGCATTGGTATGGTTCTACAGTTGTTAAAATATTCAACTATTTATATTCTGGTTGATAAATAGCCACAGCCCAAGCCCCCAAAATGCCCCCATTGCCCTATACTACCTTTCCCAAGCCTCCCCAAGTTCTAGCAACTCAGCAGTTGACTTGTCTAGCAGAGGTGGGAATGTCTGGCCTCATAGCCATGGACTGCCTCTCCTAAGTGGTTGGTACCTGAATCTTATAGACTGTTATTTTTAATAACACCTCAATTGTATTTATTCTTTTATTTGTTTCTATCATTAGACTGGGAGCCTTATTCCTAGTGCCAAAAACATGTAGCATTTGGAACTATAGTGGTTAATGGAATGGGTTTTTTGAGTATTCTTTTAGGTACCACACTCTGGACTAGGTGATTTGCATACATGACAAGAAGGTGATAGTAGTATTAGTTTCTATTTCATTCTCATTGTTAGAGAAGACTCAAGGAATGATACCACCAACTGCCAAATAACCAAGTCTTGTGTTGCAGATGTCAAGGCTTTTTTTTGCCAGTTAAGTTAGAGTATTCTAGAAGAGGATGAGCTCTAAGAGATAGAGAGAAAGAAGTGGTTTAACCAAGCACAGGTTTGTGTGTTCATGTTCATATGTGTGTGCATGCATGCATGTGCAGCAAGGAGTAATGCCCTACTTCCATGCAGCATTGCGAGTGAGGCAGGCTTTCCCATGCATACTACCTTGATGTTGGGAGGTAGGCAGAATGTGGGTGATTATTGAACTCTAAGAGATATGGCATTTTGTGGTGGGTAGTCTGGGTGTCCTCACTGGCACAGAGGAAGGTAAGCTTACTGCCTTTAAATGTCGTATATGGTCTTGGACAATGAAACCTCAGTAATGATGATCATAGGCCAGGATTAGAAGCTCTGCACCTGTTTTTTGGTGCCACAAAAGCCCCGTATTCTCCCTTAATCTCATAGAGGGATTGAAGAAAGTACACCAATAATGATTGAGGCTATATTTCTCTCTACTGTAGAGAGTAGGGAATTAGAGCCAGATTTGAGGTCTGGTTTAGAAAAATAAAGCAAGATGATACTTCCTTTATCAATATGGTAAGTTCATACCCATAACACTTGTATTACTTCAAGAAATAAGTAATTCGGCTTGAATCTATAGTTCATTTGTGACTATTTGGCCTTACAGATTTGAGCTTCATCCTTATGGCATGACTTTCGGTCAGCTACTCCTTTGGGGATAAATTCTAGATGCATGTAGTTCATACTTGCAAAATTGTCATGTGATTCTGTGTTTTATGTTTTTTCTTTATAAATCTTTACCCAACTTATTGTAAATCCTTTAAATAACCTCAGTTTTTAAAGATGTCACTTGAGGGGCGCCTGGGTGGCTCAGTTGGTTGAGCGACTGCCTTCGGCTCGGGTCATGATCCTGGAGTCCCAGGATCGAGTCCCGCATCGGGCTCCCTGCTCGGCGGGGAGTCTGCTTCTCCCTCTGACCCTCCTCCTTCTCATGCTCTCTGTCTCTCATTCTCTCTGTCTCAAATAAATAAATAAAATCTTTAAAAAAAAAAGATGTCACTTGAATATTATATCTCAATCCCAGTATTTGATCATGAATCTTGATTTACAAGCTGCAATTTCTTGGCCACTTCTAGAAAGTCACATGTTTATGGTAAGATTGTGTAAGCTCAATATATCATAGAAGCAAGAGAATTCTTTATGGGACTCTGTGTCAGTCCAGTAGACAATCCTCTTGGTTGCATGTGGCTTTTGTTTTGTTCAAGTTGATTCATAATATAAGCATGGATATAATCAGTTGGGGAAGCACGTGTGGTTGTATCATGTTCTTAGAATTTTCTTTTTTTTTTGAAATGACAATATCTGGAAATGAAAGTGATCAATTTGGGACAACTGTAAAATTACTGAAAGCTGCCTTTACTTCAAATAATAATTGTACCTTATATAAGAACTCCTTTAATATTACAAAGAACTTTCACATTAATCCTGAGAAATAATCATGGCAGGTAATATTATACCCATTCCTCAGACAAAGAAATCCAGACTCAGGTAGGTAAAATGGGTAATGGATAATGATACAGAGCTAAAGAGAGTAGTAAAGTTAGGTTGGGACCAAACTTGGCCTTCTTATTCTTTCTCTGGTGTATGGTCATTAAAATGGAATCTGGGGACCCATTATATGGAATCTGGGGATCATGTTGACTTCACAGGAAGGAGGTGACAAGTTGGGTCCAATATAAGATCCATGCAAACTATTGCATACCTATTCCAGGCACAGGCTTGGGAAGATGGCAATACTAGGGATACAAGTCCTAAAACTTATTTGAATCATGGACTGAGCAGTGCCCAGAACGATGATTGGCCCAGCATCCATGTGATGAAGTGAATCATACCCTTTTGTAAACAGGCTCTGTAGCCTCCAGGGAATGTCTTATCTTTGTTGCTCATGTATTTCTCCATTTTCCTTTGGGCTTGAGCCACTTCTTCAGTCTTTCCACAAAGGAGATTCTAGAGGAGAAAGGAACAGCTCATGTGTAATCCCTATAAGGTGTAGAAGACACAGGGAAGAAACTCGGTATAGTTAGAGTGCAGGGTTGAGACTGGGATGCTGCTAGAACGTGTGCAGAGGTGGCTGTCTGCTCCTTCCTTGTCTTCCCTTTGCACACACTCTTTGTGTCAAAGAGGACACAAGTGCAACTTCAGAAGTCACCACTCCGATACCAGCTCTCGCAGCTCTGAAGGAAGACCTTTGTCTCATTGCACAGAACTAATGAAGTTAAATATGGCCACAGTCCTTCCTGGTAGGTTACTTGGCATTTTGGGTTGCAGTTTTATCAACATAGAAACATAAGCTTAGCTACATGATGGTGAAACAAGAATCTTGGAAGCAGTGTGGCATGGGGAAGGACAGCACAGATTTTTCTTTCATGTTGGCCTGGATTCAAATTCCTGCTCTGTCAAAAAGTAGCTCTGTGGTCTTAGGCAAGTTTATTAACCTCTCTTTGTCTCATTTTCATTGTCTGTAAACTGGGGATAATGGTGACTGCCTCACAGAGTTTTTGGGAGGGGCAAATGAGAATGTATGTAGTGTACTTGGCATTGTGCTTGATGTGTTACATACTCATCGTTACCATAAGAGTTTAGGTTTCCTGTGGGATTGGAATTGAGCCTAGAGGCTAGTAGGCTAGCTTTAAGCCACCTCTGGTTATGGTGATGGTGATTACAGGGAAAAAGACAGGAAGGAAGGAAGGAAGGAAGGGGCAAGCCATAGGCTATTTTCCAATGCTGATTCAATATCTATATGTGCGTGTAAAGGTGAGTCCAATTTCCTCTTTTAAGGAAAGACTCAATGTTTTAAGTTTTTATACCAGCTGATGTTTTAAGCATTTATAATCACTATTAAGAAAGATGATGGTGGGAATGATTCTTTGGTTCTGTTTGACTTGGACATGGGTTTGAATGTACTGGGAGGATACTCCTGACTTCATTGTCAGGCCAGGTATACATCCCACAAAGACAACATATATATATTTTTCCCCCAGGTTTACAAAGCTCCTTTAAAATGAAAAAAGCTCTCTGAGAAATAGGCAGAGGAGGCATCACACTCTTCATTTTATGCATGGGAAAACTGATGCTTAGGGAGAATAAAGCATGGGAAAGCCCCTAGCAGGTTGCCTAGCACATAGCAGATGCTGATTTCCTTTGTCATCATTATACTGAGAAATGGCAGAGACATTTTCCAAGGAGCTATAGCTCAAGGACTAACAAGACCCTTGGCTCTTGGTTTATGTTCTGCTCATCTCACAACTGCCTTTCCAGATGTCTTAACTTTGGATCGAGAGAACACTTTTTTGAATGATAGATCATTGAGACATAGGTCCCTTCTGGTAATCTGGGAGGTTCAAACCCTCCTCAGGCCCTTTGCTTACCCTGGCCCAAGTTGCCTGTGGAAAACAGGGTCCCTGGTCCTAGCTAAAGCACTGTTGTCTTTATTGTGACCTGATCTATTGCCCATGCTTTTTCTGAGTTTGAAATGGCATCAGATGTGCATGAGATTTCTCATCCAATTGCCAGGTGGTTCTGGAATTTACATTTCAGAAACTCCCTGGAAGTACTTTTAATATGAGTGCTATAATGGGTAATCATACAGTCTGACATGAGCTGGAGGTTAACTCAAGAGAATAAATGAGCTGGATCACTCTGACTTAGCTGTGTAGAACAAGACATTAAGGTTTCCCCCAGCAGAGAAGGCTCTTAATTATTCTCATTAGTTATTCTTTTACCGCCATGAATACCTGGATACAGGATTAAGTGTTCTTCTGCCCACATTGAGAATTTTATCTGCAAAAGAGAAAACATCATGTAACAGTATAAACTTTAGAAACCTATATTTATTTTGTTATGAGGAGTTCTAAGTACTTCCTTTCACTTGGAGGTTTCTAAAAGAAAGGGTTACCTAAAAATAGACTTGTTCTTGGAAGCTGACTTAAAAGTTCCGTCCTGTTTCCTTTTTGCACAGGTCAGATTTCCACAGCCAGGCAATTTTCCAGACAAGGCAGACTTTACCCTCGTCCTCACCCTGTATTTTCTGTGGCCTTGTTATCCAGATAACTGCTTCTTTTCTACACTTCCCTATGGCCTCTGTCCTCTGAATTATTTCAGGGAGAAGCTCTCATTTGGTTGGCAAGCCTTCGAGAATGAATTGATGAAGAAGGGGGTATAGAACTCTCTACTGGCCTTCATGGATTCTGAAACGATGCTGGGAGCTGGTTCTACCTTAGTTCCAAAAGCCACTATTGCCTTCTTTGGCTTTTGAAAGAGAGATGGAACTTTCATTTATCTTCCCTTTGTCACATAAAATGTTCATTTATTTAGTCATTAGTCCATACACTGAATATTCAAATCTATAGCTCTTTCTCTCTCTCTCTCTGAGAGAGACTGAGAGTGAAGGAAAGGGCAGCTACTTTATGCTAGGCTCTGATAGCATAGAGTTTACTGAGGCTAAATCCTTGTATTCAAGGAACTCATTGTCTAGTGTTATAGGACTCACTATGCCCTTCCCTGCAGGGAGGAAGAATATCAAAAAATCTCTTTCCCTCTTTGTAGGTCTTTATCCCTCACTGCCAGTTCCCTCCTGTCTCACAGGGCCAGGTCATATACAGTCACCGAGACTAAGCTCTTACTGTCCCTTCTTCCATGAAGCTGTTCATGGTCCACCCCCCTCCTTCCCCACCATGCCCTCCTCTGAACACATATAATAGTTTATTTGCCTAGCTTTTATTTCTACATGTGTCATATAGTTATTTATGTATATGTCAATAGTCCTAAACTATAATCAGGTTTATATATAATAGGTGCTCAATAAATGTTTGTTGAATGTTGAACAAATGTTTCTACCATTTCTCTAAAAGCTGCTTTCAGCTGAAGTGAGGTTGAATGGCTGCCAGAAAAAGACACATTAGGTTATTCCAAGGTTAGTGAAATGAAAATCTTGAAAATGACAGCGTCATTCCCCTCTGGGGCTGTGCTGCCAATCCTATGCATAAAAATAACAGTGGTATGCTGGATCATGACGCCTAAAAAGAGGAAGGCAAAGAGATGAGACTTTTCTCCTTCAGTATGTAAAATGACTTGCCCATCTCCCCCTAGAGAAAAGAACTGGGTCCATAAGCACAGCCAAATTCCAATTTATTAAACAGAAGGATATAGTCTTCTGGTAAACAATTAAGAAAAAAAATCCCTTTTTATTTCATTTTATGTAGGAAAGCTTGCCAAAATGTCCACTTCTTTGGCTTTTGAAATATATTAGAGGGGCAATGCTGAAAGCTGCATTCTTGTAGTATATTTGGCTTATCTTGGAATTTTTAGTTATGATTGTGCTGGAGCATGGGCATAGATATAAAAGGTAGGGGAGGTTATACTGACCACAGGCTAAATATTTTCAGGTTTTTTTAAAACATGAAAATCCTTACTATCATCTTATTTTCTGCGAGTGTGACTTGCTAGAGGAATACTTGGTCTTGGAGAGAGCTGGGTCTTAGCCCTTTCCTTCTGTGAAACCTTGGAAGTTTCTAAGAGTCAGTTTGCTCATCTGAAAGTGGGAATAATAATAATTGCATTTTCTCCATCAGTTGTTACATGGATTAGATAAGATACTATGCAAAAAGCATATAGCATAGCCTGGCACAGAGGGCCCAATAAATATTAGCTACGATTAATGATGGTGATAATAAGGATGTAGTCTGTATTAGTTTCCTGGGGCTGCTGTAACAAATTGCCACACAGTAGGTGGCTCAGAACAAAAATTTATATTTTCATGGTTCAGGAGGCCAGTAATATGAAATCAAGGCATCTTTAGGGTTGGTTCCTTTTGGAGGCTTTGGGAGAGAAACCTGCCATTGCCTCTATCTTAGCTTTTGGGGGCTGCCTGCAATCCTTGGTGTTCCTGGCTTGAGATGCATCCCTCCAATCTCTGCCTCTGTCTTCACATGATATTCTCTTCTCTGTGTGTCTGTGTCTTCTCCTCATCTTATAAGGTCATCAGTCTTTGAATTTAGGGCCCACTCTAATCCAGTCTGGCCTCATCTTAATTACATTTTCAAAGATTCTATTTCTAAATAAAGTTACATTCTGAGCTCTAGACAGGATTTTGGGAGACAGTATTCAGCCCACTACATAATCATAAAAATAAGTGAGGATATATGTCATAAAAACAAAATTCTAAACATACCTGGCTGGTAAACAGCTCCAAAGAGATGGACCCTGGCCAATTGGAGCAGCTATTGGGACTTTCCATGGATTTTATTTTATTGACAAGATTCAGTCCTCATATTTTCCATCTTTGGGTTGGTCTACAGGGCCCTAGAAAAATGGATGATTCATGAGAAAATGGTGTTTTCCTGATTCACCCAGGTTATGATTTAGTTTTCTCTTTAGTCATCTCAGTTGACTTGTGCCATCTCTTTATTCAGCATCATCAGAGAAATGGAAATTTTTGGCTAATCAGAGTCTCTGGTTAATGGGCCGTTTCCATGGATCTCACTTGTGACCAATTAAGGAAGAATTGTAAGTACAGTGAAATTCATGATACATGGGCATACTGATGAATGTAATATGGTCCTGCTTCAGTGATTCAGAATGGTGTCAGGGTTTTGCTTTAGGGTCATAATCTTAAGCAATGGTCATAACTGCAGTAGAAATATGTGAATGATGGTGAATAGAAAATTCCCATTAAACAAATGCTAGACTAGAAGGGAATAGCTGTTCTTCTCTTCACTTACTTACAAGTTAGTAAATAAATGAATTGGTAATTAGTCTCACCGTTTTTGCTTTATACTTCTATATTTCTGTTCATGCCATGATTTTTAGGCAGGGGTTGAGGATGCTATATTGGAGACCAGGGGAAGGTTCTCTTAGTGGCATGACTTCAGGGCCAGCACTGCTCTGGGAATTCTTTCTCTCTCTCCATGTGATCTCCAAAGATGATACACTCATTCCAGAGGTTAAAAAAATAACAACACTGTCTTCTACAGAAATGTAAGACTTAATGCTTTCATGCTTATGTAGTGTTTGGGATGCTTAGATGAAATGTGATTAGAAATGCAAAACAATACTCATTGGAATTTCAAATTTTTTTTGCTACTTTATATTTATTGGCCAAGCCCTTCTGGGACCATTAGGGTTAAGGTTGTATCGTGTTTCCATTTTAAATCTCTATTTTCAAGTGCTTTTGACCTATGGTGTATGTTTTCAAGCCAAAGGGGATTTTATCTTAAACAAAATGTGAGGGAAAAACAATTTAATTGCACAACTTTTATTTAAGGGAACCAAATAAAGTAAAAGAAGTTCGTGTTTTCAGATAGGATTTTGTACCTCTACAATTTAAAAATGAGATTTCTAAAAACAGGATTTTGTTGATTTTTACATTATGACACATTTTTATTAGGATCTGGAACATAAAAGCAGGGGAGGGATTTGTTATTCACAGGAGGAAACAAAGTCAATAGAAATGACTAGTTTAGAATAATTAATGTCACAGAGATATTATGTACAGATATCTCAATGTTGACTACTAGTATCAGCATCATTTAGTTAAGTTCTTGCTCTGTAGCTTTCCTTATGGCTATTTCATATCTCTTCATTTTAGCTTCTTATCATTGAGAATATTGGCCTAAGCTAAATAACCCCAGCATAAATCCAGTTATCTGGGAAATTTTAGTTTCAATTTAACCTACCCTATTTAGTTTCAAAATTTTCCTTTAGACTGCATAGAAAATAAAAAAAAATGTCTGTCAAAATCTAAAGACAGGGTTTCACCTAAAAATGTCTGGATTCCCCTTACTTTGAGGGCCCTTGAATTCAGATACAGGGCTTTTAAGGCAAAGAGGGTTGCAAACCCAGACTAACTATAATTTGCCTATGTTTCTAATACCTTTGACCTAAGTAATCCCACAGAGCTAAACTTACACACTCTTCAAGTATAGGAGAAATGAACTCATTAAATTTTAATCATCAACATGCTGCAACTAATTATAATGAATCTTGTCTTAACTCATGACTGATGTATAATAAATTCAATTACTTTGGTTTTCCTTTCTATTTATATAAACTGGTTTCCAATGAAGGCAGAGTGGCAAACTCCTGTGAACAAGGAAAATGAGTAACCCTTAATTTTCAAATCATGAACTCATTAGAGCATGTGTGTAGATGTGTGTGCATGTATGTATAAAATTCGTTATTCTAAGAAGAAAGGCAATACCTTATAATTAGACCTCCCCCACCTTCGGCCTCGAGGGTGTCCTAATAAAGAAAATTTCATACATTGATGTGCTTCCCATCTTTTCATTTCTTTGTTCTATCACCCTGTTGTTAATAACACCCTGCAGCAAAAAAATGTTTGTGAAGCTAAGAGCTGTCCAGATAAGAGAAAAGGTCATGATCCCCCTCCTGCGTGTTCATCAGCAAACGAACACCAATCTGAAAGTAAGAGGATGCCTGTCAATATGGAGTGGGCAGGCGGCAGCATACCATCAATTGAAGGCAGTGAATGCTCACACGGTTGTACTGAGCTCCAACCTTAACCCAAAATCAATAATCACCAAAGTATTACAATATGAAGTGACTGAATCATAGGGGGCAGGGGCGGAGGGAGAGGACATATGTGGGAAGCTTTATAAATGCTGAAAGTAAGGAATGTGGGATATTTTTCACCATCTTGGGACTTCTGAGATGCGTTTGTTATAGATGATTAAGTGAATAAAATGGAGTTGGAGAGCCTATCTCCAAACTACTAACTAAATACTAATGGCCCTCAGGCAACCAGGAATAATCTCATAGAAAAACTGACTAATACACAATAAAAATGTAACATTCCAAAGAAAAATTATACAAAACTTGCATGTTAATAGGTTGCTTCTAGAGGTATATGTGTCACTCTCCTGTTTATTAACTCCTGAGTAATATTTTTTGGAGGTAGGGGGATATTATAGGAACAAAACTATAAAACATATTGTTAAAGGAAATGTATTTGGTAATAATGAGAGTTTTATCTTGCTCTTTCCTTTTTTTTTTTTTTAAAGATTTTATTTATTTATTTGACAGAGAGAGACACAGCAAGAGAGGGAACACAAGCAGGGGGAGTGGGAGAGGGAGAAGCAGGCCTAGCAGGGAGCCCAATGCAGGGCTCGATCCCAGGACCCTGGGATCATGACCTGAGCCAAAGGCAGACGCTTAACGACTGAGCCACCCAGGCGCCCCTTTGCTCTTTCCTTTTAAAAATTAAAATGTTTTGCCCTTTCTAGTAATCCACTTGATTTCACTATTTTTTATTTGTCTATGTATGTATGTATGTATATAAGTAGGTAAGCAGGCATGTATCTATTTCTATATGTATGTAGGTATGTATCTGTGTGTATATATCTATGTATGTATCTATCCATGCATATACATGCATGTATGTATCTATATATGTATCTGTGTGTGTATCTAAGTATTTACACACAGGCATCTATCCATGTATATATGCATGTATGTATGTATGTATTTATGTATCTATGTATCTATCTCTGATTCCATTTACTTGTGCCGCTCCCAGCCTAGGAAGATCAGCATCTTCTCTGCCAGCCATCTTATAAACAAAATCCTAAGCTCTTGCTTTTCCCAACATCCAGCCTTAGATAAAAATCTAAGAACATTGGATGAAATTAAACATTCAAGGTCTATATTTCTATCAGATAGCTTTGCTTGGCCTGAAAAACAGAACTGAGAGGAAGCTGTTTGCTTTTCTTGATGTTTTGATATGCTGACCATTCATAGAATTTAGTCAGTTGATAGGAAATCACTTAAAATTTCTTTTAATTATTACTTCTCCTACAGCTTAAGACATCTTGCACTTCCTGTGGTGACCTGCCCTCCCAATATAGGCACAACGCAAATAAACACACACTCGTGGACTTAAAAAAATGCCTTTATTTATGGAATAAATTAAAAATTAAGAATAAGGAATCTACCTGCTGGAAATGACTTCTTATTTCTCCCCTTAACTTCCAAAAGAAATTCGGAGGAAGACTGATGATTCGTTGTAAAGAACGTGATTTGCAATAAAGGTGAATGTTAAGTAGGAGAGAGGTGGGGGTAGGGAGTGAAGAACAACCAAACTAAAACACCCACAGAGAAGCAGGCCAGGGAGTGCTTGGGGACCTTTCTGGCTTGCTGACTAGTACTCTTTGAAGTGTATACGCTGTATTGATGCGTGGGTGCCTGGAGCTCAGCTAGAATGCCAAATCCATTCTTTCTCTCTCTCTGATAACACAGGAGACCTATTGCAGAGACAGAGGCACAGGCAAAAATCATTGCAGCTCTCGTATTGTGTACCAGGATGTATATTAGAGATTTTGCTACAACTTACAGATAAATAAGTATACAATCTAAGAACCTGGATACAATAAAATACTCACGTTTTAGGGTCAATAAATTTGAAAACACCTTACATAAGAAGATAATGATACCTTTATTTTTGTTGTACAGTAAATACATTTTCTTTATACTGTAAAGCATAGTTTCTTAGCTTATACTTAAGGATCAAGAGTCTCAAGTCTGGTGGCAACCTACCTGGTGAGTGCAGTGAAAGGGGTGTGCAGCATCCTGGGACACCCCTGTGAGAGCCGGTGAAGTTGCAAGATGAAGGGTGCTGTGGATGGAGTTCTCTCTTTCGATTAACAACTGCTTAAGCAGCCATCTGGAGAAAGCTTTTACAGAAAAATTCAGGTCAACCTATACCAGGTCAACTTCTATGCCTTGAAGAATAAGAATACAGCATTCCCATTCAGCACATAATACAATGCTCTTCACACAGAAATAAATCAATAAATGCTGTTGACTGGTGACTGACTTTACTTAATGTCTACCCTTTATGTGCCTCAAACTGCTTTGACAGTATTCATTCAGTTTTTTTTTTTTTTTGAGCAACTTACTCTAAAGTGCAAAACCTCTCACCCTCCCCCATAATTAAGCAAATGAGGCAGAATCAGGAGACTAAGTTATTTCCAGGCTTCCCTTTTACTGACATTGGCCAAGTCCTATCACTTTAATGGACCACAGTTTTTTCCCTGTGAAAACATGTATTCTAGCCAAGAAACTTTGAAAGTCAAGATTTCTCCTAGTCCTCAGATAAAACCCTGGGAGCTGATAGCAGTATTGTTATTTCAGAGAAGCAACAACATCCCTCTGCAATGTTACTGTAATACCACCATTGTTATCATCAAATGCAACATTGACTGTGTTTAGTACTTTATATACATGGTGTCATTTAATCCCTACACTAAGCATGTGAGGTAGGTGCTATTATTATTTCTACTTCATAGATGAGGAGACAGGCAGAGAGAAGCTAAGGAACTTGCCCAAGGTCACACAGCTGAGTGGTGGGACCATTAGTTACTGCATGTACAATTAGATTGCAAGATCTTTTGAGAGTTATTTCCTTTTTTTAAAAAAAATACCTTCCTTCTTCACACCAACATACACACGCACACACACACATGAATGAATGCATGTTCATGAACATGCACACACCACACCACACCACCTTACCCATGGGAGATCCTTGATACATTTCAAGCACTTGAACCAATACAACTCTACAATTAAAATCAAACCCAATCTGCTGATTTTAAG
Source organism: Leptonychotes weddellii (assembly GCF_054177405.1). Classification (NCBI taxonomy): domain Eukaryota; kingdom Metazoa; phylum Chordata; class Mammalia; order Carnivora; family Phocidae; genus Leptonychotes; species Leptonychotes weddellii. The sequence continues at coordinate 83,474,887 of NC_138377.1, forward strand.
GAATGGCACATTCAATCAGCCTCATATTATTTTAAGATACCCATACCAAAATTTTTCTTATTTTCCCCCAAAGTGTCCCAATTTACATAAGTGATGAGGTCCCAAATTATATAAGTGACTGGAAATATATACATGACAAGGTTGATTTTTATGGGTGACAAGTGGAATCAGTATTATTACTTTATAGTCACACCTCACATTTTCCTAAATTATTGAACCAGGAGAAAATGAGAACATAAATTATTCTCTGAAGGGAATCTCATCTGAGTTGATGTTTTATTTTGTTGGAGTCTACGGTAAGTATTGATTCATGGACTGATGGACTGATCTGAATTTGAGCCTATACCAGACTTGTTAAGACATACTTCTTAATTAAATTTTGAGGGAGTAAAGGGGATTTTTTTTGAATTAATATTAATAATTAATTAGCAAAAAAGACTCTCGGAGGCAAGACTTTTTTGGGGGGATTCCAGCATGAATTTATGTTTTACTTTCTGTATACCACTTCTCTACTGAAAATATAAGTAAAAGGGTCCCAGTGTATTTGCTTTTTATCACTAACCCCAAAGACCATATCAGTTGCCTTTTTATTCACGTTTACATCAAGGCTAAGTCTTCTTTAGGCTAAGTCTCTTCTGAACAGCCTCACCTGTTCAGATCAATGTTCAACATGGGATCAGTGGTGTGGATGGAATTGACCTTCCCTGACCTCTTTTCCTTAACATAAAACTTGGAAAATGAAAATTGGAAGAATACTGGGAAGGCATTTCAGGCTTTCGGTAATCACGCAAAACTAAAGCCTGCAGCTCACTCACTGCTTGAGGAAATTAGACTCCAACATGCTGCAGGCCAAATTATCATAAACAGTGATTTTTTAGGGAAAAACAAAGAAATTTTGATAATTAGCAATCTCCTTGGTGCCTGAGAGCTACAGCCTGAAGCAAAGAAGAGGTTGGAGAGAATAAGCAGTAAGGGTCCCAAGATCAGTTCTCCCTTACAGACAGAACATACATCATCATGGCCAATGAGGTCAGGTCTCTTTCTTCTACCTTCTCAAATGGGGGATGGGAGGTGGCAAGGCCTAGGGAATAGAACACACACCTTTCTGAGCCCTGATCAATTACCAGAGCCTAATTTTTTTTCTACCCTTTTAAGTATAATACATTTTTAAATTCTGCTTGGGAAGGCTTACCTGGCACAGATGATGTCTGAAAAACTGCCCCATCAGCAAGTCGGCAAGCTTATTACCTTGTTAATTAGGGTCACTGCTCACTAATAATTTAGCCAATAACGTGGTATTTTTTAACAAGGCATTTACTACATTTATTATTTCTTTTGGCTAGAGCTGTTATAAATACAGTGAAATATATTAATTTATGAAGCTTTTATTTAATACAAATGCATTTGCCATGGTATCAAATTTATTTCATCTTCATATTCATAATTCTTTTTTCTTTTTTAAAGATTTTATTTATTTATTCATGAGAGACAGAGAGAGAGAGAGAGAGAAGCAGGCTCCCAAGGAGCAGGGAGCCCGATGCGGGACTCGATCCCAGGACCCTGGGATCATGACCTGAGCTGAAGGCAGACGCTTAACCATCTGAGCCACCCAGGCGCCCCATATTCATAATTCTATTACTGTTGTGTTTTCCTAACTCTAAGATACAAGAGTTCCCTGCCCCAAGTAGCTTTCTCTGTAACAATATCTATCTTACAAGACTGTTTTAAGAGTTAAAGAAGATGATAGATAGGAAATTAACCCAAATACATATAGGAATTTAGCAATGGCTTTGAGATAATTGGTTAGTCATTTGGAGAAAAATTTAGTTAAATTTTATTCCTATCTCACTTAAACTTACATAAATTTCAAAGATATGTAATTATATATGTATATATTATTATTATATTAATTATATTATCTTATTTTTACATATTAATATTATATATATGAGACCATAGTATACTAGAACAAAACATGGGTACCATCTTGAGTGAGGATGCCTTTGTAAGCATAATCTAAACACCATAACAGAAAGGGAAGATTGATAACTATTGAGTACAGTAAATTAAAAAGAAATATCTACCTGGAAACAAAACACCATAAAAAATGTTAGAAGAAAATCTGGGGAAAATATCTATGAAGAGCTTATTTTCTTATCATTTGAAAGTCATATGATCAGTAAGACAAAGAACAATAACCCAAAATAAAAATGAGCAAATTATGAACAGATAATTCACAGGAAAGGAAATACAAATTGCTCCTAACATGTTCAACCTTGTTCTTAAAGAGAAAATTGCAAATTAAAACTATAAAAGGGAATTACAAATTAACAGTATAATGAGTTAGTAGTTTTGCCATGCTACAATTATTATGTTTACCAATTGTTCACATTGTTCTATGTATGTTTGATAGATAGATAAGCTGTATAGACATATAATATGATTTATATAGATACATAGAGATTTATATGATACAGGATCCTATAAATAATATGCTTAAAAACGAGTGATTGCCACTATTTAGAAGTAACATACATCCCATGCAAACTCAAACATTAGAATCCTATCAAAGAGAAATCCAATGGCTGACTCCGTGTAGAAATTGTTATATTAAATCTTCCACTAAAAATTTCCCTAAAAATCTGCAGAGATTCTTTATATTTTCTTCAGTTTTATGGGGAGCCAGGAAACTAGAAATACTTGGAAGTCACTTTGTCCTCTTTATAAAGTCATCCTACTTTATCTGTTTTGTTTAAGTAGTTGATTCAGGTTGGTTCAAAACCACCAGAAGCAACAAATTCAACATGAATTCCATTCCCCACCCCCAGCACACACTCAAAATTATGTTTGTATCAAGGACTTGGTTTGGGGGCATGTTGCTGGTATTCCTCATCTGTCTCTTTTCTAAGGGTGTGTGAGGGACCAGATTCAGTGTTGGTGAGAAGCAATGCAGGTCATTGGCCTGCCCTGCCTCTAACGCTGTTTTTCATTTCGTCCTTTCTCAGACTCCCAAGTCTTCTGCATTGTTCAGTCTTGAGGATAGTGTCGCTGTGGAGTAGGAGGGGCTGCAGTTGCCAGTGAGGGACCCTGGAGTGGAGATGCTGGAGGCTCTGACAGCAAGTTGGAAGCCAGTGCCTGCCATATGTATCAGAGTCTCTGGACCCCGACCCCACTGCTGTCTACATGGTCACAGATACTTCTCTAACTCATCCTGTCCTCAGTCCTTTCCCCTCCTGCTAGTCCATGGGATCCTGTCTAGGGAACAAAAGCTTCACTCTTACCCCATATTCTCCCAAACTTCTTATCTATGCGTCTGAATGTTTATTGTTTTCTAAGACCTAGGCTTTTGAATATCACATACCAAAAATCCACTTTGCTGTGTCATCCCTTACTTGAGGCAGTGCACTCCAACTGTCTGATGGGCAAAAAGATACAGGGGAATCATATCTGTTAATATTTCTGTTAATATTAGGCATTTCTTCATGCCCCAAGGCCCTGAGTTTCTTGTCCCATTCTCTTCACTTGCTTCCCTTCTAGACTCTAGTAAGAAAAACATCATCTGCCAAAAGAGATTCATAAATGATCTTACTTTCAACATTATTATTTACTAGAGGACTATGGAACAGCAGGAGCTTTATTTAAGTGTTTACTAAGCCTTTTGTGTGTATCATCTGTCTCTTCTCCCTGTTCATTCCTCACCTCAAAGCTCAAAGCTTGGTCTTTGGAGACAAATAATGCTGGCACTAAATCCTGGCTTTGAAACAGAAATAAGACTTCATCTTTACTTTTAACATCTGTAAAATGGGGATAACCATACTTATTTGGCAGATTTATGATTAGGATTCAATAAATTATCTTTATAGTGCTTCGCACAGTGTAGGCAATCAATACCTTCTCACTTCTGCTTTCTTGATTCCCTTATTCTCTTTCCAAATATGTATCTGTTATTTAAATATTATAATTAACAATAACAAGGGAAATAAAAATAGAATCAAAGATAATACCCCACAATCTCATAATCATTTTATTATTTTCATTTTCAGGTTTCATTTCTGTCTAGCCCTGAAGGATCTCTATAGTCTTTAGTGGAAAAAGTACACTCTTTGGACAAGATTTCATATTAAAACAATTCAATATTCTTTCAGAATGGATAAAAGGATATTCTCTTTTTCCATTTTTAAGTTTTGAGATCTGAGGATTTGGGGTGGGGGATATTAAGTTGAAGTGAGCAGAGGGAGAAGGGGAAAAAGATGAGATGAGGTGATAGGGATAAATAAGGAAGAGAATTGTGAGGATAAAGACATGAGGGTATGGTTGTCTTATAAAATAGAACTGATGAAGCATCTCTCTAAGATAACTTTCTCCTTTTCTTACTCTGTGTGCTAAGATAAGATTTCTTTTCAGATTATGATTATGGATTAATTTATGACTTTCCTTAATTGTCTGAGCAATGCAGGGTTAATGTCCTGGTAAGGACAAGTTCTCTTTTACTTTATGAGAGCAATCACTTAACGAAAATTAGGCTATTACTTTTTATCTCCCTCTCCTTGGCAAAGCCTGATACCATGGAACACTTCTGCAAATTTTCCTCCCCTTGTGCTGTGTTGGGGAATAGATCTCTATTTGGCTTTGACACTTTGAATATTTCCTGATAGTTGATAACAGGCCGGAACTCCAGAAATGTCATCTGATAAATCAGGTTGGAGCAGTATATCTTCCCAGGGCTGTGAAGGTTCTTTGTTGAGTGAATGTTGATTCTAGGAGAAGCTACCACTAGAAGGGAATTCAGTCCCTGAAGAGACCCAAGGGGTATGGCATCCCTTCTGTTTCCCAAAGCATTGAATTAGGGCCAGGAGGAACATAGTATTACCGAAAAATACAGTTTGGAGCCATAGATGGGCCTGGGGTTGGCCCTTGGCTCTTCAGAGTACTAGCTGTGTGAGTTAGAATAAATATTTAATTACTCTTAACCTCAGTTTCCTAATCTGTAGAATGGGGAGAAACACACATATATTGTTGGATTCTGTCACTAGTGATTGAGTAATTTTACAAATATTCACTGAATTCTACTCCATATAATTTTACTAGTTTTTCAGGGGTTGTCTTAGTTGGGCTTGCCAAAAGCAGATCCTGAGGCAAGGATTTGCATGGAAGTGATTTACAAAGAAATGCTTCCAGAAGAAACCTGTAACAGAGTGGTGGAAATGCCAAAGGGGAAGGGGCCAATCAAGGTGCAGTTTTAGGCCAAGTCTTGCAGAAGGTAGTTTCAGCCTGATTCCATAGGGGAACCTGGAGTATAAGTCATACCCCGGTATTTTTTTCCAACTTATGGCAAAGGGAGCTGGGCTTCCATACTCCAGGACCAATAGGTCAGTGGGTTAAAGCTGTCCTATAGATGAAGGGTGAATATATACTCCAGATGCTTCCTGATCTTTGTTTGTAAAGACTTAGTGGCTCCATTCACTTAAAGTTAGTTTTCCAAAGAGGGTTGCAAACACAGACTATTAGAAACAGAAGCATACAGAAGGCATAGAAGATAAACCCAGAGACTGAAAGGGGATTCCATTGTCCCTACAGGGGATACAGTGGTGAGAAAAATAAATGTGGTCTTTGATCTAACAGATTTTATTCTCTTAATGGAGATACAGATAAGTAAACAGGCAGTGCAGTGCTATGAGTGCTATTATAGAAGAAGGTCAAGGTGCTATGGGAGCACAAAAGAGGGGCACTGGGAAAGGATCAGGGAAGTCTCCCCAAAGGAAATAATGTCTACTAGATGAGTAGGACCTACCTAGGCAGGTTGGTATGACAGGTCTTCCAGGAAGCAGGCTGCATATGTATAGTTCAGAGACAAGAGACTATGGCGTATTTGAGGGTTGAAAGAAATTCAGTCTCCACTGAAATGTGCAGTGGTGGAGGGTGGGAGAGAGGAGGTGTTGAGCAATGATGCTGTGGCAGCAAGCAGGTCTCTGGTAATACAGAGTTTATAGGAAATGGGTCAGAATTAGAAGAGTTATTGCACGCTGTATGCTTGCTGTCTTACAGATACTCTGCAAGTAGCAACTAATGTTAGAAGTAATACTTCATGGTAGAAATAGTAATTTTTAGGAGTATTGTTATTACTACAATCTCTACTGTTATTACTCTCTTACTAGTATTACTGTTAACTTGGGACCAAAATAAAGGGTTGGCTATGTTAGACCGTTTGTTGTCAGTTGTCTGTTGCTCCAGTCAGTTCCACAAGGGTAAGGACTGTGTATTTTTTCAACAATACAGCATTATGTATTTGTTAAGTGAAAAACCAAATATTTTTGAGCATCTAAAATATTCCAAACACTGTCTTAGGTAATATTGGGTGGGAGGATGGTGCCCAAAGATGAACAAAACAGTTTTCATTCTCAGGGACATCTTTATTTACTTATGCAATTATTATTCATTACACATATTTAAAGTAGCATGCATTAAACCTCTGCTAGGTTCTGGGCATACAATTATAAGCAAGACACAAGGACATGAGATCCCTGGTCTCATTTAACATTATGGTTCTCAACTTACCACAGTTCCATCCCATAAGGCAGCATTTGAAAATTTGTGGAGATGTTTTTGGGTTGTTAAAATTTTGGTAGAAGCTTTAGGCATTGGGTAGGCAGCAGTGAGAGAAACTAGATGTCTTACATATGCAGGACAGAACTACACAATGCAGAATTGTTTTTTATCTTACATGACTTTCAAGCATCTTGAAGGACATATACATAGATGAAAAAAGCTCTTTTCAATGAGTCTAGAACCCAACTCTTTAATATCTAAAACTAAGTGGTTTTTGGTAAGATTTTATTATATATCATTTTTATTATAAAAAGGCACAACATAAAGTTTGCCATTTTAATAATTTCTAACTACGGTTTGGTAGTGTTAAGTATAATCACATTGTTGTGCAACAGATCTCTAGAACTTTTTTATCTTGCAAAACTGAAACTCTATAGCCTTTAAACAAAACTCTTCATTTTCTCCTCCCCCAGCCTCTGGCAACCACTATTCTACTTTCTTTTTCTATAAATTTGACTAATCTAGGTAGTATGTATATGTGCAACCATGTGTATTTGTCTTTTTGTAATACCTTATTTCACTTAGCATAATATCCTCAATGTTCATACATGTTAGAGCACGTCATAATTTCCTTCTTCTTTAAGGCTGAGTAATATTCCATTGTATGCATGCACTACAGTTTATCCATTCATTTGGTGCTTCCATCCCTTGGCTATTGTGAATATTCAGTGCTGCTCTGAACATGGGTGTGCAAATCCCTCTTTGAAATCTGCTTTTAATTATTTTGGATATGATGCCCAGACGTGGAATTGCTGGATCATATGGTAATTCTATTTTGAATTCGGTACTGATATTTTTTCTTCCAAGAATACAACTGTAAATCTAGGAAAGGCTACATTTCATTTTGTTTGCAATTTTACCAAGAGTTGTTCACCATGTAGGGAAAATCATGTTGCCAGTGGGAATGTTGCTCCAGTTCAACACACTTGGATAAGTTTGTATTTGTACTACCATATTCACAGCAATTCTACATATAGCACAAACTTCAGACTATTTGGTTGTGCCTTCTAGAACAGCCATGCCCAAGCATTTATGCAATAATAAACATATGCATTATTTTGTTACAAATTATTTTCCTTTTATTTCTCCTTTATGATGTACTATGACTACAGCATTATGTTGATTTTTGGAAATACATGTGTGGTAGGTTATATAATCTATGAATTTTGTTTTTAAGATAGTGAAGTGAAGCTACAAAATATTATTTTAGATAGGAGTCACTGGTTCTGATTGGCTTAAATGTTCTAAGCTTTTTAAAGAAACTATATTTTATTGAGAAAGCACTTATAACATAAATCAACAACAAAAGCTTAAAACTGCTCTAGTTTTGTAGGTCAGGTTGGCTGGAGGCTGTCAGGTATTTCTATATACATGTAAAACACTGAGCATGGTGGGAATAATTAAGATCTAGTCTTTCAGCAGGTTTGATGTTTATAATTTTGTTGTCTATGCCTTAGACATTGCAATAATATTGTTGTCTGTGCATTAGAGTTCCAGAACTTGTTTATCTGCTAGTTGCAAGTTTGTACTCTTAAAGACCTTTTCTATACCTCCACCCCCAGCCCTGGGTAACCACCATTTTATTCTCTGTTTTTGTGAATTTAGCAATAGAAGTCCTAGCTAATGGTACAATGGCAATCATATTGCAACATACACATGTATCAAATCAACATGTTGTTCACTTTAAACTTATACAATGTTACATGTCAAATACATTTCAGTAAAAAGATAATAAATTTAAGACAACAAGGCATGTATATGCCTGCATCAAGTAAATTCTTTTTCCAAGCATCTTGGGGTTCTATGGCTCATCCAAGTGGCTGAAAATGATGAATTTCCCTTGGTTTTATGCTTTCAATCATCTGTCAGCATTAATTTTTCTTGGTTCCTCTCTTGATGGGTGAATCACCGCTGAACTTTAAGGAGAAGTGTTCCCTATTTTGGAAAATCACATCATGAAGGCTACTCATCATATTCAGATGTTTCATACAACCTGTGTGTATCAGTCTGCACCAGTAGCATTGCATTCATAGTGACTCTACCTATAGGTGTGAGCACCTGACGACTTTATTAGGTGTCCTAGGGTAGTCGTCCTACACTATCCATATATTGAAATATGTAGTATTTTATTACAAGTTACTTTCCTTTTATTTCTCTTTATATTAAAGTTAGGGCACTTTATTGATTTTTAAAATATATATATGTAGATAGGTTATATTAACCATTAATTTCTTTTCAGGCTAGTAAAAGATGGTGCTAGACAATATTTGTCATAAAACAGAGATTTGGACCTGGTAGGATTGGGAACCACAGGTCTCGTAAACAAAAAGTTATCTAATTAATCAGTTACACTGTGGTAGATATTATATGGGAAAGGCACAGAGTGGCCTGATCTTAAGTCCAATTTGGGATTCATGACATGCTCCCTGAAATAGCTATTTCAGTTAGTACTTGTGTTAGCCACTATGCCACATGACTAGCACAATATCAAAAGGAGCTCCTTACCTTTGCAAAGAGTACAGGTGAGCAAAGAGTGTGACATTTGTTTGGAGGACTAGGTAGAGGTGTGACTGTAGCATTTGAGGTGACAGGACCTAGATACGTGAAGCTCTGTGATGTGTGCAAGACTATGAAACACGACTATTGGGCTTGTCGTCTACATAGGGAAAGAAGACACCATGCCCTCAGGAAGACTTCATTTATTCATTTAACAAATATTTATTAATGCCTTCTATGTGCCAAGCACTTTTGGAGATACTACAGGGAATAAAACAGACAAGTATCCCTGTCTGAAGCTTAACTTATCAGGGGAGCAAGGCAGTAAACAAGTAAACAAGGAAGTATATAGTATGTCAAATGATGATAAAGCTTACAGAGAAAGATAAGGCAACACTAGGGGGATAGGGAGGCTGGGGTAGGATGGGAGAGCTAGTTTATATCAGGTGGTCAGGGAAGGCATCTTAAATAAGACGGCTTTTGAGCATAAATGTGGAGTGCTTCACACACAAAGCAGGAGCAAGCCAGGCCATGGGACTCTCATCTAAGATTCTTCACAGTCAACCCCCACTGCCCTGCCATTCTCCTTGTTACTCCCTGGTTCTGGCTCTGGCATCTCATTCCCAGACAAGAACAGCTGGTTTCATCCTTTGTTTCCCTGCTCTTCCACGCACCCTTTTCTCCTTACACATAATTGCTGTTCATTCCTGCCAGATTGTTCTTTCTGAAATCTGCTTCCAAATATAAGCCTTCTCACAAACCTTTATGAGACCTTAATTTTGACAGAATCACATCCAGACTGCTGAGTATGGCATTCAAAATCTTCCAGGATCAAGCTATACTAACCTTTTCAGCTTTCTCTCTTGCTGTTGCCTTTAATAGACCCCACTCTTGGGTGAAAGCAAACTAGCTTTACAAGTCTGACTGTACTTTCTTCTCTTACCTAGTGGACCTTTCTTCCCATTTCTTTGCTTTGTAACATTCGTCTCCAAGCTCCTCCTTCCAAAATCTTAGCCTTCAAGACTCATGTCATCCTGTATCTAGGAAAACTTCCTTATTCTTTTGAGAATCTCTGAACATCTCCTTTCCATCTTATATTATGGTTTCTTCCCTACTAGATTATAAGCATGAGACAAAACAGACCATCAGAGGGAGTAGCAGGAAAGTAAGCTGAATTGCAATTAGGAGCCACGCAGATAGCATAAAGAAGTGTCCTAGTGTATGAACACAGGACAATAAAGTGGGGTGGGGCCTGTGCAGAACTGGAAAGTACACCCCTCTCTGAAGTCACTTACATCCTTTTGTTTTGTTTTGTTTTGGGAAAACACCATGCCAGTTAAACAAAATTCATTTACTTAGTTCTTGGACCATGTATCTGTAACTTCTGGAATAAGGGATATGGAATCAGATTGATATGGATTTAAGTTCTGGCTATTTTATGTATTAGATATGCAAATTTTGGCAGGCTATTTAACTCTTTTGATTCTCTGTTTTTTCACTGATATCTTGAGGGGGTAATAGGATCCCTCTCAAAGCATTAATGAGAGCTATATAAAGTGCTTGTGTTCAAATACTGTCTTCCTTGGTGCCCTCCACAATGTCAAGCACAGTATTAATCACACAGTAGTTCTCCACAACTGTTTGCTGAAGTAGACTGTTCTGTACAAGAGCTAGAGGGTCAAGAGTCAGTTGAGAGGACATCCTAGTCATAACTGATAAGAGTATTGAGAGGGAAATTTGACTGTGGGCTAGAGGGGGACCAGGGAAGCCTCATGAAGGAGGTCAGGTTTGTGGTGGGCTCTAGGACTGGGTGGGCTTCAAATGAGCACCTGGGAGGGATATGGTGAAACAGCATGAATGAAGTCTAAGTGAGTGAGGAAGAGACCATCTTGGTCTGTTTCATGGGCAATTTCTTGAAAACGTCCTCACTGCTAGTGTGTAAGGTTGGATAAAACCAATGAATAGAACCCCATTGTCTTTAACCTGAGAGCCAGATACTCTCCCCTTGGGCATTGAATTATCATATCATACCTTTGTGTGGGCCCAATCACCACTGCTAGCACTCTCTCTCTCTCTCTGGTATTTATCTATCACTATGTAGGCTATTTCCTTAAGTAGCATTTGATGAAGTTGGTATGTTCCAGGCTTGCTGGTATAAGGATGTAGTTGGTAGAATAATGAGTCATTATTATTGAATACCTATGTAATTAATCTAGGAAAATCATGTACTGATGTACTATATTACTGAACAGAGTGAATAGTGAGAGTCTCTTGTCCTAGGGGAACACAGACTTCTTTCAAAGCATTTTTAAAATGCAGATTTTCCCTGCTCAGACCTGGATTGCGCATTTTTCATCTGTCTGCTTCTCCACCTCAGCGGAGAGCAATGTTCTCCTTTTCAGTCCCACAAGGAAATAGACATTTAATAATGGTAGACAAAGAGGATAATTGCAAATGTATATAAGTGTTTGTGTGTATATACATTTTTAAATATGTTTTATAGTGTAAATATTTATGTATTTGTGTATATGTGTGTGTATATATATATATGCACACACACACCCCCAAGTGTTTATGTATGTGTACGCCTGTATGTGTGTGTGTGTGTATTTGTATAGAGCTTGGAACTTCTATGATCTAATTTTATCAAAGACACTTGGCTAAATGGCAACAAGATTAGACTTGCTCCCAATGGGAGGTGTGGACTATGTTTCCTATTAAAAAGTAAAGTGGAAAACAAACATAATTTTTTAGATAATTCAGAAAACTTAATGCAGTCATATGTATACATACATACATATATCTATATGTAAATGTAAACAGTTTTCAAATGAATAAAATATTCCAGCATGATTTCTCTAATAAATAATAATATTGCAGGTTTAAAATGTGCCAGGTAGAATTGTAAACTTTTTAACATACACCATCTCATTTAATCCTCATAACAGGTTGGTGTTACTATTTAGCTCATATTATAGGCAAAGTAACTGAAACAGGAAAATTAGCAAAATTAGAAAGTGACTGTAGTTTTGCTTCAGAGCATATACTTTTAATTCAATCCTCTAGTTTTATAAAAAGACACTGGCTAAATGAGACTGGAATTATACTGATTCTCAATGAAGTGTATGTATTGTATTTGCCTACAAAAAAATTAAGTGGAGAGCTAAGGCAGCTTTGGTGGATAATTCAAGTGCTTGCATATATTTATCTTAAATAATTGGAACATGAAGGTAGACATAGACAAATGAGCATGGATAGCTTTTGATTTTTTTAAATTTCTTAAGCTGCTTTTCAAATATCTTATTAAAAATTCAATCTAAATTTTCAAAAAGAACAATAGTCTGAGTAAGAAAAAACCTATGGGTTATTACATAAAACCTGAAAAAAAATATATTTTTAAGATTTTATTTATTTGACAGAGAGAGACACAGCGAGAGAGGGAACACAAGCAGGGGGAGTGGGAGAGGGAGAAGCAGGCTCCCTGCTGAGCAGGGAGCCAGATGTGGGGCTTGATCCCAGGACCCTGGGACCATGACCTGAGCTGAAAGCAGACACTTAATGACTGAGCCACCCAGGTGCCCCTAAAACCTGAAAGATATTTTAAAAGAAAACCAAAAACTACATATAAAATATTTAGAAATGTGTAGCACCTAGCTATTGTAAGAACGATTTGCATAAAATGGAATATAAATAGTTAAGCATTTGTTAGAGCCATAAAATAAGGAATATATTCTAAAAACAATGTGGCTAGCCTGTCCAAAAAAGTTTCAAATGAAACTTGAAATGCTTAATTGCGTAAATTGATTTTTATTTATGTTACATGACAAAACTGAGTCAAAACCAGTTATATTAGCTTGCCATTTGAAATATTTCTAAAACATATACTTTTACACTTTTATGATCCAAATAACATAAGGCTAATTTCTATATTTTATTGATACTTCTATTTAAGTGAAAACTCTTTGAAAATAGCTTATATAAAATATTAGGACAAATATTGTTTTGACTGAATTTTCAAGAATGCTTTTTTAAAACGTCCCATTGTTTCCTGTGAAACAAAAGCCCTGTCATAATGAATCAAATTGCAATTAGAAATAATGTTCCCCCTCCTCAATGGATGACTTAAATACACATAATAAATTTGTGTCATTGCTAATATTTAATTAAAAAAAAATCTTTCAGAATTAGCATAAAAACTTGACATATGATTTATGGTCCAAACATTCAGCATACTTGTTGGATTCTGTGACACCATTCATAGTGTTTGTCATTCACAGACATCAGTGATTACTCACAGAAGAATTCCGTTGTGGAAAATCAGACTTAAAAGCACTTAAAAAAAATAACTCTAATAAAAAACCAAACATATTATTATGTGTTAAGTTACATAATAGTAAATCTTGTAGTTCATGAAAAACATGAAAATACAAACAAAAAGAAGTAAACACAAATATCTAGAAGTCTTTTCCTTTGACACTTCGAAGTGCATATTGCCTATTCCTAGAAAATATTTTCTCAGTCTACTGATGATTTGTGCTGAATCCCTTACCTCATGCAAATTATGTTGACCTCAAAAAGGTCTGGGCATTCTGTTTCTGCTTCTTGCTTGGGTTCCAGAGCAGTCCGTTTCCTCTTGCAAGAATAGCCTGAAACTACAACTGTCTTAAAGTTTCTCTTCTTAAGTCATGAAAAGCATTTTTTGAGCTTCAGACTTTTTTTAAAAAAAGATTTTATTTATTTATTTGAGAGAGAGAGAGTGACAGAGAGAGAGCATGAGCTGGGCGGGGGGATGGGAGGGAGAAGCAGACTCCCCATTGAGTAAGGATCCTGACATGGGGCTGGATCCCAGGACCACATTTGATCATGACCTGAGCCAAAGGCAGCCACTTAACCAACTAAGCCACCCAGGCGCCCCAAGCCTTTAGATTTCTATATGTACTTTTAAAGACTGGATAAACATGGACAATGAAAACGTTCACTACCTCTAAACAGAATATAAATTGTAATTGCCGGAAAGTAGATTTCCCTCATCATGCCTCCTGGTCTATTGAGTTTATTCAAGATGTAATTGGAAAACAAATACAGCAGCACCATCATCAAGACAGACATGAGTGTTTGTCTTGGGAATGTGGTGTTGTATAATGTTGTAGACTTTATTTCCACTGACACTCCTCATTCTTATCTAATAAAATATAATGCTACACCTTTTGGAACCGTACCACAATAATTAAAGTACATACTTGCCTTCCCATAAGATTCTAAGGAACATTTTAACAGCAATTAAGTGCAAAAATGATACCAGGGCCTGCTCATTACTATAATTGTGGGCTGATCTGTTTCATTCATGAACTAACCAGATGCAACAACAAAAACAGAGCATTTGAGATCTGAATTCTGAGCTCTTCTTCCTATAATAGAACTGACTTTTGGCAGGAGATTTTCTCCACACTATTCTCCTTAGTGTTCATTAAACAAAAACAAACAAAAAAAATCCAAAACCCTCATTAATCTGCAGTGAGAAATTACTGAAAGGAGAAAATCCTTCAGAATCAGAGAAGCCTCATTTGAGCAGGACTTTAGAGTGAATCAGCCTTCCCTGTTAACAGCAGGGTGGAATTGTTGGGCTTTGAAATTGGAAAGTACTTGGCCTGAGTGTCAGCTCTGTCTTGGCCCAGTTACTTCTGCATTGCAGTTTCCTCATACATGAAATGGGGCTAATAAGGCTTCCTTCACAGGTTTATTGGGATGGTCAATTGAGATATCCCATGACAAGCACCTGGCCATATATCATCACCAAAACATAGTTGTTTGAGAACTACTCAGACAGGATGCCAGGATCTGATGCAGTTGAAGGAAATGGCTTTGTTCTTGCTACCATTGTGATCAGGCAGTTGTGAATTGTGTGCATCAGCATTGCAGCAAAGCATCACATGAGCCAGTAGAAAGATAGATGAATGGGGGGAATGCACCTAAATTAACAGGTGACTGAAGGGCATTCAACGCTTTTCTGGGGCATCGAATTCCTTCAACAAATGTGGATTAGGCACCTGCTATGCACCGTGCACCAGACAGGAGCTCGGTTAGAGTGGGGACTCTAGATGTAGTTTGACATGCTCTGTCCTCTCAACAGGAAGACTGGGGGGACAGTTATGTGAACAAGCGAAGATAATCTGGTGTGATAAAAGTAGTCATTAACTGTTTGTTACATGTTGGGAGCAAAGCTGTGTCTTGGCATTGGGGTAGGCTTCATGAAGGAATGGACATTTGAATTGGGCCTGAAGAAGGAGTGGAATTCAAGGAAAAGGACGTGCACATAAGCCAGGAGATGCAGGACAGCATTATGGGAACTTTCTCAATTTTATGTTTATTTTTTGGGAGGGGCATTTTTAGAATGGTTGAAGCATAGTTGATATGGATCCCAATTATAAAGGACTCCCTTTGTCCTTTAGCTAGTAGACGATGTATGGGAAGACTTTGTGGCAGTGGTACTGGTGGTGGAGGAGGCAGGACACTTGCTCATGAGGCTTCAGGGAGGAGTCACGCAAGTGACAATGAGGGCTCAGACCAGGACAGAGGCCAGTGGTGTTTGCTGTACGTGGTAAAGGAGAGAGAGAATTCAAAGATGAACGTGAGATTCCTAGCTTGAACTATGTGATGGCAATGTTGTCACTCATTAACCTTGGCTGACTAGCTGCCTATTTCCTTGGTTTTGAGGATATAGGTTTTGCTACCTTCTTGAATATCTTTCCTGTTTCCCAAACAACTCAGCAGTCCAAGGTCTTTCAGCAGCCTGGGCTCCTTCAGTGTCATCAGAGGGAAGGAATTACAGTAGAATGACATGGATCATGCTCAGGGAGGGCTCCATGGTTACTTAGGCTAGTATTTCTCTGTGTGGTCCATGGACCCCTGTGAGTTCCCAAGACCCTTTCAGGGGGATCCATCAGCTCAAAACTTTTTTCATAATAGCAGTAAGATACTATTTGTTGTTTTCAATCTCATTCTCTCAAAGGTGTTCAGACATGTGATAGTATCATTTCTTTGATGGGATATGTGCTTGCTTATTTTTGTATTTTGTAGGATTTTCTAAGGTAGTAGATTTAGGGTAAAAATACGAGCATTTTTACACATTAAATCAGTGTATTTTCAATACTTCTACTCTACCATTAATATCAGGTTACACTTGTTATATATCTGTAACCTCATTAACACCTATTAAATCAGGACGCCTGGGTGGCTCAGTCAGTTAAGTGTCTGCCTTCGGCTCAGCTCATGATCCCAGGGTTCTGGGATCGAGCCCTGCATTGGGGTCCCTATTCAGCGGGGAGCCTGCTTCTCCCTCTCCCTCTGCCTGCTGCTCCCCCTGCTTGTGTGTGCTCTCTCTGTCAAATAAAAATTAAAAAATATCTATTAAATCATTATTTTGACGTTTTTTTTGGCCTATGTAGAAACACAATAAAAAGTATACTTTATTGTCTTGTTTTATATTTAAAAAAATATATAAAAATATTTTAAATCTAGAAAAATACTTTTAAAACTTAAAAATTGTACCTAAAACTTATTTTAGAATTTAATATTTTATTCTAAAATAAAAAAATTATAATATATTCTATCTGTATTTAAGGATGAATTGTTGGCCTAAAAAATGGGGAGGTTTAGAAGAACAACTGTTTTAGTCCATAGCGAACACCTACATCTAAAGATGATGAAACAGACGAGACTGACTATAGAGAGAGTTCTCTGACTCATGGAAGGGAAGAAGCTGGGCACAACAATAAATACAAAACGAAAGTGATGAAAGTTATCTTTCTTTTTTTTTTAGGATTTTATTTATTTATTTATTTGAGAGAAAGATAGTGAGAGAGAGCACAAGCAGGGCCAGGGAGAGGGAGGAAACAGGCTCCCCACTGAGCAAGGAGCCTGATGCGGGGCTCAATCCCAGGACCCCAGGATCACGACCTGAGCCAAAGGCAGACACTTAACTGACTGAGCCAGCCAGGTGCCCCAAACGTTATGTTTCTTTTAGCTTCGGGGATGTTAATAACTAACTTTATTGTGTTACATGCATTAGAACATTTTGAATGTTGCATAAGAATATTAAGAATAGTATTTGAATAGTGCAATAGAACATTTGAATAGTAGGCGTCAGGTATGGCATCATTTTGAGACCAATCACTCAGAGTTTAAAGAAAAAGGAATTGAGTATCTTAATGTAGATATGATAAGATATTTAAAAGCTAAACACTTTTTGTTATAGCCTTCAAACTAGGAATGAGATAGCCACAGAAACATCCAGTTGGTAAATTATTTTATTGCATTGGCTAGCAAAGCACACACAATAACTAGAGACTAATCAAGCTGTGTGTATTTGAAGATTGAAGGACTGTCTCATCTGAAGATTTAAACTTTTGCCTTAACAATGGGTGAATCTATGTTTGTTTGTGTCCATCCAGAATCAGCAACAACAAATCATCAAAGAAGATCTTTTCTGTGAAACCTTGGCAACAAACAAAAGTGGTGCTGAAATATTCAAAAGTATTGAGTAACTTTTTAAAAATCTCATGGCTTATCTTGGAACAACTGTGTTGACATTTACACTAATGGTGCAAAGCAATGGTGGGTAAAGCTATGGGTGTCTTGACACACTTGAAAAGAAAGGCACTCGTATGATTATTTGAGTTGGAATCTCATGTAGGCTCTTTTTCTATGGAACCCCATCATTTTTACTTGAAAGAATGACTGGGTAGACAAACTATGGGTTTTCAGGCTTCAGCATTTGACAGACATTTTCTCCAAAATGAATGAAGTCTGTCACCTCAAGAGGAAGTGTGATGAAAGCTATCCTTCACTTGGCTTTAGTGAGGTTAATAATTTTCCTTATTGTTTCATCTGCAACAGAACATTTTTTGAATAGTATTATGGTTCTTTTCCTTGAGACAAATAGAGTACTTCAAGATGAAGCAGAAGGGCTTTATGCATTCTTCCAATTTTATCATACAGAAGAGTATAAAGATATGTACTCAAGGGTTAAGACTTTATACAGTTAATAATATCACATCTTTGCCAAGGACATTTTTAAGTGACTCTGGCTTTTTATTTTATTTTATTTTATTTTTATTTATTTATTTTTTAAAGATTTTATTTATTTATTTGACAGAGAAAGACACAGCGAGAGAGGGAACACAAGCAGGGGGAGTGAGAGAGGGAGAAGCAGACTCCCTGCCGAGCAGGGAGCCCGCTGCGGGACTCGATCCAGGGACTCCAGGATCATGACCTGAGCCGAAGGCAGTTGCTTAACCAACTGAGCCACCCAGGTGCCCGACTCTGGCTTTTTAAAAATTGGAAATGCATGGTGTGGATTACAGTGACTACCGGGACACTTTGGTGGCACTGCTTTCATGTGTGCTAAGCCATCTGTAAATTTGCCCACCATTGCTTTACATCACTAGTATAAATGTCAACACAGTGGCTCCAGGTCCGGCATCATTTTGAGACCAGTCTTTCAGAATTTAAAGAAATGAGACTTGGTTATTTTAAATGTAGATGTGCTAAACTGACAATATTTGTCACCAATGAGATAAAATTCAAAGTTTCAAGGAAAGATTAGAATTTTGGAAAGTTTAGATCCACCACCATGAGCTTGAGAACCTCCCAGTACTTGCAGACTTCTCTGATGAGACAGATGGTGATAGTAAGGAATGTAATTTATTTAAAAGTCTACTTATTCAGGAATAACTTATGTATAGTAAAATTTATCCTTTTAGGTATATAGTTCTACGAGTTTTGGCAAATATACACAGTCATGTATTCACTACCACAAATAGGGCATGGAATATTTTCATCAATGCAAAAAGTTCTCAGATGTTCCTTTGTAGTCAGTTCTGTCCTCTCACCCTGGGCCCTGGCAAACACTAATCTGATGTCTCTCCTATAGTTTTGCCTTTTTCAGAATATCACACTTCTTTCATTTATCATAATGTTTTTGAGATGAATGTGATTTTTTTATATTATATAATAAAATGTGTCAATATTTGATCTGCACAGCTCAGTAAACCAATATTTTCCAAATGGCCAATCATGTACAGGTGAAAGATCCACTCAGAGTACAAGATAAGCCAATGGATTTTCATGTACTCAGTATGAAAAATTCATTGATAAGGTTTTAGTTCCCACAATGCACTATTATTTGTTGAGTGTGAGTTTAGTGTCAGCAAATAATATTCATAATTATCTAAAAATGCTATTCAAATATTCCTCTCTTCAACTATACACATATCTGTGTGAGGCCAGGTATTCTTCATATACTTCGGCTAGAATACCATGTTGGACCAGACTGAATACAGAAACCAATGTGAGAATCCAACTGCCTTCTATTAGGCCAGACATTAAGGAGGTTTGCAAAATAGCAAAAAAAAATGCCACCTCTCATGCTATTTTTTTTGTTTTAGAAAATATATATTTTATAGACATGTCATTTATATGAGTATGTAATGGGTTCATTACTATTATTTTAAATAAACTGTTAAATAAATATTTTTATATTTTCTCTTTCGTTTCTAATATAGTAAATATCAAAAGGTATAACCCCCATAAACAATTGCTCCTTGGGTCTATGATAATTTTTAAGAGAGTAAATGGTTAAGACACCAAAAAGTTTGATAGCCACTGACCTCAGTGGCAGGTGCCTCTGGAGAATGAGAAAAGCTGGAGAGGGAAGAAGCTAGGGAGCAAATTGCATCTCTGATTCCTTGGCTCATAGTGTGATATCCATATATAGTTGTGAAATAAACTACAGTCAGGTGATAAGCCAATGTAATCAGGCTAATCAATTTAGGAGAATGAAATCTCTGAAATGAATAGATTATTTTTTTCAAGGGCCTATCATTCTGGCTCAGAGGGGTATTGAGGTTTGTCCAGCTACTAACATAGTTGATCTAGAAGAGAGAGGGGGTGAGCAGGGTTGCTTCTGATGGTTGGGTTGAGAGTCTAAGCAAACACTTCAGATACAACAAAATGTCAAATGATAACAGAAGAGCAAAGCACAGGGTCTGTGGCAGAAGTGGCCAGGTTTAGGGAGTCAACTGGGAAGACTGGAAGAAGTTTGAGTGGTGGGAGGACCAGAGCAATTTTGCCAACTGGTACTAGGACCAGCAGATCTGGGTTTGATTTGGGTCAAATGGCAGCTTCTTCTGAGGCTGACATAGTCTTAGATTAGGTCCTACAATGGCAGAATCCTCGGGGATCCCACTGGGAGTAGGAAGGTAGCAAATTGCGATTGGTGGTGGTGATATGGGAGGAGAGAGCAGGCAGTGTAGATCAGTTTTTTTTTTTTTCTCCTCACATTTCCCCTCTCTCTGTACCTTTGGCCCAACTTTAGAGACTGAGTTTTATTTAGTCTTGGATCTTCATCAGAGGCCAGGAGTTAGGCTTGGTTGGGGCAGGAGGTGGAACAGGACTGGATGGAGTGTCTCAGCATAAATGAGCCAATCTGTCCCAGCCTCCTGACTTGCTCTCACATACATGCTTATTGTTCAGTTATTATCCTAGGAGACAGAGAATTTAAACAATAATGGCCAGTGCCACTGTCAAAATAGCACTGACACATTTTTGTCCTAAAAATGCAATAAACTTTCCTCCAAATTTGGCAAAATCAGAACTTTTTAATGTGCTTTGTTAAAATAAAAGTTAGGTTTAAAAAGATTAAGCACAGGTAACACAGATTCTTTATTAATATTGTATTTATGGTGACAGTGCATTACACGTAATGCTATAGGAATTCTATTCTAATTTAGTAATAATTCATGTCCATGCATTCAATATGACAGCATCATTAATTATGTCACAATGAGTATGGAAAACATATAAACTGTTAATGCTAAGTATTACTAGAAGTTGTATCAAACTGTACACATTACTGAAAATAAATAGTAACATCAACACCTCATCTTTAATAAACCCAGGGAGTACCCTAACCCGACAATTTTTTCTTAGAATGTATATCGATAAATATAAAACTTAATATTTACTATGGGAAATGCAAAATATATGTCTCCAGAAGAATTTAGCCTTCTTCGCAGGAGCATGATTATTTGGTTACCTTCTGCTGTCTGCTTCCTGTCTGCAAAGTGTGATCTTTTCCCCCTCCTTCTTCCTAATATCCTGTGAAGGTGCCAATTACCCTGCTGTTTATCAGTTGAAAACTATGCCTGGTGCAAAGGGAGCATCAATTATTTGTGAGCAGAGAGCAAAGGCTGCTGGAATCATAATAAAGGATGCTGGCGCTTCCAGCTAATAGAATATATCAAAAGGCAATGTGTAGACCAAAGAGAGCACATTTCAGAAGCCTATGCCTCAAAGATGAAATTAGGCCAGATTTTGCAGACTTTAATGCTATGTAAGTTACACAAGAATTTGCTAATGTTAATGAAGAGAACTGGTAGGGCATTTTCCTTTAATCCACATGGCTTTTAACACACAAGGTGGATTTATTAATACTATTGACTTTTCCTTCCTGAGTCTAGTGTGTGTGTGTGTGTGTGTGTGTGTGTTTGCTTTGCTTCCAAATGGTAGCCAAATACCAGGGAAGTTAGAGCCCAGCTTCCTCAGACCCTTTGTCTTCCACAGTGAGCCTTTAAGGATGAATTTATAAACTTGCTGTGATTGTTATTGCCTTGTAGTTGGACTTAACTTTGATTTTTAAGAGGCAGTTGAAGGGGTTGGGTGAGTGTGGAAACGTTGCCATCAGTTAAGTTGGTTTGGGGAGTTTACTTCCAATTCTATGGGAATACAGAGTTTATAGGGTTTCCAAGTGCTGAGAAGAGCTCACACCTCTCTCTCTCTCCTAATATTCCTATAAAATAATTCAACCAATCCATTTAAAGTTTCTGATTAATGTATAAGTCTGCTCACACACAGTTAGGACTCAAATATTACTTTTAGAAATGAATAAGATGCCATTACAGGCAGAATGATAATCCTGAATCTGCTACTAACCCTTTTGTGCAGGTGGGGAGAGACAACAATCTCCAACTTGGTAGATGGTTCTCAGGTAGATTAGTATTCCTATTGATTTTTAAAAATGAACCTTTTATTTTAGAACAGTTTTCAATGTACAGAAAAGTTGTAAAGATAATGCAGAGAGTCCCCATTTACTCTGCACCTTGGTCCCTTACTGTCAATATCTTATATTTCTGTGGAACATTTGTCACAACTAAGGAACCAATATTGATATATTATTACCTATTGATTTTTAATATTCCCTGGATATTTATTATGTATAGGAGACTGCTCCAATGATAGGAATTTCTGCAATGTTCACTTATTATATTAATTTTTTATTTTTTATTTTTATTTATTTTTTATTATATTAATTTTTTAAAATCAAATATATTCTACACTCCAGCTTATTGCCCTCCAAATGGATTGCTTGTTTGCTCTTGCTTGACGGTACTTTACCTTTAAGGATCCCAAGTGTAACCAAGTCCCTACATGTTTTTCTTAGCCCCTGAGATCTTCGGGGATCAAAGTCAGAAGCACTGAGTGATGCTTCAGCTTCAGATCAAGAAGACTGCTAATAAGAAAAGGCACTTTAAAAATCACCCCACTCAATTCACGTATTTTACAGAGGAGGAAACAGAGGCCCGTTGAGGCGAGGTGACTCACCCAAGGTCACACACGGCTGGTGGCAGTCTGGACTGAAGCCCAGCCTCTTAACTCCTCCACACTTATGGCCTCTGATAAAATTTTCACAGTGACGCTTTTATTTTATTTATTATTTATACCCTGCCTACTTTAAAAAAGAATTGGAGCCAGCTGCTCTGTGATTTACTTTGCTTTGAATACAATATAGATCATTGGATCCTGTATGATTTAAGTGGATTTTAAAAAAATGAATAATGCTCTCATCTGTAATTATTTAATAGATCCTATCACCTAATCAACACACTATTGATGTCTTGCACATAGTAGGCACTCAATAAATATAGGTAAAATGAACAAATGCATAAGGCTAGCTTGGGATTTATAAACAAAAGAGCTCAGCACAAGTGAGTTGCAGCATGGTTGAGTGAGTGGAAAGAAATACGATCTTCTATTCTTGGCTCTGGGAAAGGCAAGGCTGGGTGAGATACTGTGGAATGAATGCCGATGCCTTTGGCTGCAATTCCCTTTATACAATTAGATGAGCTGCAAAGGTGGAACACACATCAGTGGGGGTCTGATATGGTGGAAAGTGTTCCACGTCCCAGGTATGACTCTGGGTAAGTCGCTTACCTTCTCTAAGCCTTAGACCCCTTCCCTCTCCTGTAGGAGTGTGAATACCTGTCTCCTGGGCTGTTACCACTGTTAAATGAGATAGTGATGAGAAAGTGCTTTGCAAATACTAAAATCTGGGACAGGTGTTACTTATTAATTTCGAGGACTATTTAGAAGGAACTCTCAGCATTTGAGGGCTAGTTTTCTATCAAGTACCTTGACCTTCTGTTTCTGTGTTGCAAGTTACCTTAAGCATAGTGAAAAAGTTTAGAAGAATGGATACTGAGAATTAAAAAAGGAAATAAGTAGATATCAGGACAGAATTGTTTTGTATCTCAACCACATGGCAGAGAAACTGAGTCAAAAATGCCAGGCATTAGGACTTAATACTTGCCTGATAGGGAGAAGGGGAATGAGCCAGGCCAAAATACCTTGCTAGCAGTTTCTGCCCTGCTCTGGCTCAGGTTTTACCACTCTTTTATTAGGGAAGTGGTGGAGAAATGTTGGCAAGCATGGAGGTTCTCTTTAGGTAAGCTGTGGTGTATATTAATAGAAACCTTTTCTAATCAAAATACTGAAAGTGACTCTGCACTTCTGAGGCACAACTTCCAGAGGTCAGACAAAGCTAGGGCCAAATGAGAACCAACAGTAGTTGCATAAGACACCGCGAACATATGCTATAGCAAATTGCCCTCTCGAAGATATCTTTGCTCTTAGTAGCTGGGACCTGGTTCATTCAATGCTGCACTGCTCCAGGCAAGACTGGGAAGTGAGTGTCCTTCATTTTTCCTTCCTGGTTGTAATTTCCCTCAAGGTACCCATATCTTATATATCTGGGGCCTCTGTAGCACTGTTTGGGCTTTCTCAGCTCACCAGTTAAAGGTTGTTTTGACATCCATCTTGTCTCTCTCTTTTTTTTTTTTTTTCATTGGTCATTCCCATCCTATTTAAATGTGGACTGGCTGATATTTCATTCCCTCATGGACTGCATGATGCTCCAGACCTTGAAAACTCAACCCATGTCCGTGTAGAAAAGAGTTAATGGGCCATCATCCTAGGTTATGGAATGTTCAGAGAAGTGGTCTGGGAAAAACATCAGAATTTGGTTTTTGACAGGTTGGGATATGTGGAATACCCATACAGATCTGCCCCTCAATTATATAGACTGATGGTCAGGAAAGAGGGCAGGGCAGGGGATATAAATTTTGAAATGATTTAATAGAAGAGAAAGTAGACTGTGTGGCCCCAAATGGTAGAAGAGAGTAGTATTTGGTAAGCCATGAGATCTTTAGCAGGACGGGTAATGGTCTTGCTTCCCTATTTGGTCCCACAGTTTGATTGATAAAATGCACTTAATCCTTAAAAATTGATTTTTATTCAAAGACCTAAAAAGATTTAAAGTTTAAAAATATCTCAATATATCCTTTTAAAGTGGCAGAAAGGAAAAATCCCTCATGGTTAATCACTTGCATATTTAGTCTCTCATCCATTCAAACAACAAATATTTACCATGTGTTCACTGTTTGCCAGACATTGTTCTAGGAACTAGAGATAAAACAACAAACAAAACAGATAAAGTCACTGACTTCATGGAACTTACACTAATGGGAGGAGGCAGACAATTAACAGACAGAAGAATAAAAGAGTAAGTATATGCCAAAAGGGGATAAAGACCCTATAGTACAATAATGTGGTGTAGGAGGAATAGGTGGGTTGGGAGGAGAGGGACTAGTTTACATAGGTTCAGGAGTGGACTCTCCTTGGGTGATATTTATCAGAGACCTGAATGAAATTAGAGTTGGGACTCCTATAGTCCCTTATCTTCTATTAGCCAACAGGCTGAGAGCATCCTTACCAGGGCTTATGGCACTGAGATCTGAGATACGGGGGTCTAGGAACTGGGCTTTCCATTGCTTGATTGGTACCTAAACTATCCAGCTGCTCAATGCTGCTCATTTTGTCTCCATTAGAGAAAGATGGAGACTCCATTACTTTGGGGCAATTGGAGTTGAGATGAACCTGCTGCTTCATTTAGGAAGAGAAGCATTTAGTGGTGCTTTATCGTTCTGGGACACTTACGGAATAAGCCTTTCCACAGAAGGAATATTCTTCATTGCAGAAGATTTTTAAAAAAAATAGCTTATCCCTTTTATTTCCTGGATTTAACTTAATAAAACATTTGGAATGAAATCTTTCAAAACCATATTGTACATATATCAAAAAACAGTTGGGCCAGAAAGGGAAATATTATGCCATATCTTTAAGGAAAGGAAAACATTTCCTAGTGCTTACTCTATAAGAAATTTTTCATGGGGGTATGTTGGACATAATTTAGTCCTGTGTACTAGGTTTGTTTTGAATGCCAACTGTTTATTAATAGAATATTTTGAGGAACTATTGAAATGTTGTCTATTGTTTTCCCTGAAATGAAAAAAATTCCAGAGTGATAGATTTTTGAATTCTTATATCTTACTCTCATTGTCTTTTTGTCTTTTCTCTCACTTTCAACTTGTTGGCCATGACTTTGTCCCGCTGTCCATGCAGGCTTCTGGGAGAAAATTCTTCTACTTGACTAATATTTGGCCTCTGATCTGCCAGGCGTGGACAGCCTGATGATCATGCTTGCAGAATTGTAGTTAGAGTAATACGTAACAACAATAATAAAAACAACATCATTTATGAGCACAATATATAATAGGCATAGATGATCTCATTTAATCTTGTCTATAACTGATGAAGGACAAAAAATTACTCTCTCCATTTTACAGATAAGAACACTAAGGATCAGAAGGGTTCCCTAATGTGTCCCATGTTTCAAATGCGTAGGTGGGTTCAGAACCCAGGCAGCCCGACTGCAGGACAGGGCTAGGACGTGAGAAACTCACAGATTGATGATGAGATGATAGCTGTTTTTGTTTCTCAAAGATTCTCTCCACTCCACCACTCCTCCTGCCCACTTTTTTTTTGGATTCTGGATGGTTTTAGTCCCCAGTGAGTAGGCTCCTGTCAAGTGAGGTGTGTGACTGAACTGTTTAGTGTTGTCTGGATAAAGGATTTTCTTTGACAAGAGAAGATGGTATCTGAGAGGCACTGAATTTTCTAAGGCCTGGCCCTATCCCCCTGAATCACTGTATCTGAATTTTATTTTATTTTATTATTTTTATTTATTTATTTGACAGAGAGAGACACAGTGAGAGAGGGAGCACAAGCAGGGGGAGTGGGAGAGGGAGAAGCAGGCTTCCCGCCGAACAGGGAGCCTGACGCGGGGCTCGATCCCAGGACCCTGGGATCATAATCTGAATGGAAGGCAGACGCTTAACGACTGAGCCACCCAGGTGCCCCCGTATCTGAATTTGCATCTCCAACCTTCTATTAATTCACTTCTTCAAAGTAAGTATATTTGTATCTAGATCATGATCCCCCAGCAAAAGCAATTTAACAATTACAAAGATTGTAGAGTTTTGTGCAAAATGGAAATAAATATAAACACATTTAAAGCACCTCAAGTCCCCTCTTTTTCCATTTGGAATAAGGAATTACCATATGCTCTTCGCAGAGGTTTCTAGAAATGAAACCTCATACCAGTTCCAATTTGCTAAATGAAGCCATTTATTTTTTAAAATGCTGTTCTTGCCATTTCATATATTTTTATTATATAAAAATGTCTTTTGTGTATTAGTATTTTTCAACCATAATTCTAGTATCTTTTCTATATTGCATTGTCTGCCCATGCAGAATTGACCAGCAGTTCAAGTGCATAACAGAATCCTCCACCTAAATTTAGAAATTGGTAAATAAAAAAAACATAGGAGTCTCGAAGTCTGTGGCAGTACAGCAGATAATCTTTTTGGCTTTTAAACAAATGTAAATACTCTAAAACTTGCTCTTAGCAAGTAACTTCATAATTAGGTTAATGTAATAGCACTTTGTCCTTTTGTATCACATTTCAATTAAAGACCTAGAAGGGATTTTAACAAATGCAAGGGCTTTTTACTTTGGTTCCTGTAGAAAAGGAGGGTTGGTTCATTATGCTCACATGATGGCCAGTCGCATCAGGGCCATTAGGGCTGGTGGGTTGGGCATAGATTACCACCACAGGCCAAATTCACCTGGTCTCAGCAAGACATATTATCTTGTACTTTATGCATCAGTCTTGGTATTACCTAGTAAAAATAACCCACAAACATACCAGTACAAGGAGGTTAATTTTCATACCTCCTAAGTCTTCACATCTGTATGGCTGGGGTTTTATCTTGACCTTAATAGATGCCTGCTTTGAGAATTCAGGCATGTCCATGAATATAGGATAATCTGTCAGAAGGTGGAATTCAGGTATTCAATCAGAGCAAACTGATACACAATGGAGGAGTGGGGGTGTATGGTGAAGAAGAAAACAAGGAGGGACAGGACTGCATGGGGTCTGTCTTAAATATTGATCTACCGTCTGGTATTAGGTCTCTGAATCTAGTGATGAACGAAACTACATGCAGAAATTGAGAAGCTATTTTCATAGGGAGCATGGTCAAATGTTGGAGCATCAGGAGTGTTGCTTTGATACCAGATGATAATGTGGGACTCGGAGTGGAAAGAGGGTTAACCTCCTCACTGCTGCACAGAATACACCTGGCACCTCCAGGGTTGCCTCCTCTGAAAGCATAGGAGACATCATCCTCAACATGGAACACCTTGGCCCAGGTGGCAGCCACAGCAATGAGACACAGTCAAGGTGTTTCTCACCATGGACACTGGTGATGGATCGGGACAGAAAGAGATGTTGGTAGATATTCTGATTAACTCTTGAATGCCTTGAAGCACATCTGGGGACTTTCAGGCAAACCAGAGTGAGGTTTTACAGGTGGCTGAAGTCTCACACAAGCAAGTTCTAGAAACAGGAGCTGGAGAAACTTGGGCTTTTACTCATATCCCGATTCTGTTATCTGAATTCATGGGCTTGTGAGGTCTGGAGAAACTCAGGCCTCGTATAGTAAAATTAATAGATCAGAAAAAAAAAAACTACCTGATCATGCTTAACTCAGGCTTTTGGTTCATAAACAGAG
This sequence comes from Leptonychotes weddellii, assembly GCF_054177405.1. NCBI lineage: Eukaryota > Metazoa > Chordata > Mammalia > Carnivora > Phocidae > Leptonychotes > Leptonychotes weddellii. The sequence continues at coordinate 83,503,296 of NC_138377.1, forward strand.
CAAAGCAAGGTTGCTGTTAAAAGAAAAGTGACTGCATGTGTCAGATTTACTAGAACAGAACAGTACCACATTTCTTGTTTTGCACTGGTGGTCTTCCCAGTTCTTTGTGAGAAGCAGCTCCATAGGGGCTGGGCATAGCCAAGAAGTAGATGGCAAATCCCACTCCTGTTTGCTCTTCCCTGTGGGAAGACCAGTTCTCAAGGTTCTGCACTAGCATTAGTGAATTGGGACATTCACTCTCTAGAAAGTAATTTATAACACACCAGAGGGTTTTATAAAAGCCTGGCCAAATGTAATCATAACTCCCTGTGCCTCTAGGTGCCCTGTTTGTCTGATTTCCCACTGATACACAGCCAAAAGAGAGTTAATTTGAACCCTAGCATCTGACCAATTCTTCCCAGGAAATGTCTTTCAAGTTTTCACTTTTATCTTAAAAAGGCTTGTAAAATTTTCATTCTACTCCATGATGTATTTGTTTTACTTTTGAGTAAAATTAGTGCTCCAGAAAAATGTTTATTTACTGCCTCAGTAGGACCCTCAGCACATCCCCATGAACCTCTGGTGATTTTCTTTCTTTCTTTCTTTCTTTCTTTCTTTCTTTCTTTCTTTCTTTCTTTCTTTCTTTCTTTCTTTTTCACTTATTTTTATGTAGATTTTATGTGCCTACGTAAAATGTACATATATATTTAAAAAATATATGTATCTATTTTTTAGTATAAGCATTTCATCAATAGTGCATAGTGGGGTCATTGCTGACAGCATAGGTACTTTATTGGTGGGGAGGGGCAGATTCCTCTGGAGGTCTCTGCAGACCCCTGGAGATGAGGAAAGTTGACAGGAGCAGTCCCTGACACACTGTCATGGGGTCTGGCCAAGCCATGGTCCACCTGGCAAGATGTTGGTAGTCATAATCTTCTGGAAGACCAGCTACTTGGTCTATAGCTCTTATGACGAATTTGCCAGTGTAGATAGAAGTGGGCACCCAGGGCGCCTGGGTGGCTCAGATGGTTAAGCGTCTGCCTTCGGCTCAGGTCATGATCCCAGGGTCCTGGGATCGAGTCCCACATCGGGCTTCCGGCTCAGCGGGGAGCCTGCTTCTCCCTCTGACCCTCTCCCCTCTCATGCTGTTTCTCTCTCGCTCGCTCTCTAAAAAATAAATAAAATCTTTAAAAAAAAAAAAAAAAAAGAAGTGGGCACCCAGGGCACCTGGGTGGCTCAGTTGGTTAAGCGTCTGCCTTCAGCTCAGGTCATGATCCCAGAGTCCTGGGATCGAGTCCTGCATCAGGCTCCCTGCTCAGTGGGGAATCTACTTGTCACTCTGCCCCTCACCCTGCTCTCGTGCTCTCTCTCTCTCTTAAATAAATAAATAAATAAATAAATAAAATCTTTAAAAAGAAAGAGGAGGGCACCCAGGAGCAGGAACAAACAAAAGAAACAAGCAAGATAGAAAGCAGCCAAACTTTCTGACTTGACTAAAGAGGAAGAGCCTCAGGTATTCATTTGTGTGACAAAAGAGCTAGACTCTGACCACCTGAATTTGATCTTAAAGTGTATTTGATGATAAGGGAGGTGCTGTAGGGACATTGTGAGAACCCTGGGAAAATAGTACATAAAAAATTAGATATAATATTTAAAGTATTTTATTTATTTCTCCAAGAACATTGCAATAGCTAAGAAAGAAAAGGAGAATCTATATACCTGTGATGACAAAGCATTACTATGTTCATTTTTCTGTTCTTTTTAGTGTGTATATAATATTCACTCTACCAGGAGCATAGTAATCATTTGGAATTCAGCTTTCTCAGCTAGCTGTACATCATCAATGTTTATTTCTTTGTTGCTAACCTGATTTTTTAAATGGAGAAGATGGGACCATGTCTCCTGGGGTTAGGCCATCTAGTAATGGGTACACAGAGGGTGTGGTGAGAGGAATCAGAAGTTGGAGGAGCAGGTGGGAAGAGCAGAGAGACTGGGAGAATAAGTGGAACACTGGGGCATATGGTGCTCTTCAGATGCTTCATACATTTTATAATTTAAAATTAATAGTGATCACAGTGATGCATTTCATGTAGCAACTTATAGTTTATCAGGTGTTTACATCTCTGATCCTCATGGGTCCTTGCAGACACTCAATTTACTTGTTTAATTTATTTCTTTGCAGATAAATTAAAAGAGGCTTTTACTATCTGATATAAATTAATGATTTTACCCACTAATGAAATTAAAAAAAAAATTTTCTGAATCCATTTATAAGACTTATCTGCTTTAGTGATTAAGCTAACTAGGATTAATGTAGTAAAGAATGATAATAAAACTGAATTTGTTGATCTTAAGTTAGTCAACTTCATACATAATCTGAGTTGTGAACTTCCGATTGACTGTCAATTCCTAATTTTTCTTTTCTTCTCAACTTCCTCCAATGGATTCTTACCTAAATGTCAATGGAAAAGAGGAAAAAGTATTATTCCTAAATATTTAAAAGCACACTCATATGCTGGGTCCTATGACTCATAAAATCAGTCTTGTTCCTATTCTCATTCAACCTGGATTGGGTTGCAAGGGAGAAATTTACCTTGTTTTTCTCTCTGCTATTTAATTGACAAAGGGAGAAAAAAATACCCTCAGAGCTGGATTCCAAAGCCAGGAAAAATGAAGGAGGAATCTTAACTTAGTGTTGTCTCCTTTCAACACTAACACACAAACACAGATCATGCATATGCATGCCCCCTAACCCACACCATCCTTTAGCATAGGTGGGTAACTTGGGTAACAATCTCAGTTCTACCACTTGCTATCTGTTGACACAGTGACAGACTGGAGCCCTCTGGGCCTGTTTTCTCATTATTACAACTGGGAATAAATCACCAGGCTATTTTGTGCATTATGTAAAATGATGTGCTGGAAGCGCCTACAGTGGTCTCAACTCTGGCTGTGCAACTCCACACATTTGTAGAACTTGGGAATAACAACAGCAACAACAGCGGGTTTGAGAGTCTCTGGGCTGTAGGACACTGCTCAGCATGGAATTTCATCTGGTTCCTCTGGAAGGTGTGTCTCTTACCTAGGAGGAAAGCACAAAACAAACTACTTCACATAAAAATACTGGGACATCTAGGAAAATAAAGAAGCTGAGAAAAAGAGAGATAAACAACTACTGGATCACGAGGGCAGAATTCGAGAGATAAGTGATACCATAAGACGAAACAACATTAGAATAATTGGGATCCCAGAAGAAGAAGAAAGAGAGAGAGGGGCAGAAGGTATAATGGAGCAAATTATAGCAGAGAACTTCCCTAATTTGGGGAAAGAAACAGGCATGAAAATCCAGGAAGCACAGAGAACCCCTCTCAAAATCAATAAAAATAGGTCAACTCCCCGACATCTAA
>NC_138377.1:83507181-83538326 GCF_054177405.1 Leptonychotes weddellii
AAAAAAAAAATACAAAAAAAAAATACTGGGACATCTAATGTGTTATATTTTCCAGGAAGGAAAAGAAGCAGACCTATTCTATTTCTGAACTCCACTGTGCAGGTAACTTAGACAAGTCTATCTTCCAGACTCAGGCTGTGTTTGGTATAGCTCTCTTGAGAGCAGTCTGTTTTCCTTTGCGATGCTAAGCAGAGTGCTGCTGACCATCAAACCAAAAGAGTCTTATTTTCTTCATGGTTACCAGGGAAAGAGGTCCCAAAACTTCCCTTAGTAAACTGCTCCTGGGTTTAAGACTTACTGCCTGAATCTTGAATCTTGCTGTTGCTTTTGTCCAAGAACTCCCCATAGGTTAAAAACTTGAGAAGTTAATCAAATACATATCAGGCCTAGTGTTCTTTGGCCTAGTGTTCTCAAAGTAAGGTCCCTGGATCATCATCATCACCAGGGAATTTATTAGAAATGCAAAGTCTTGGGCGCCTTGGTGGCTCAGTCTGTTAAGCATCTGACTCTTGATTTCAGCTCAGGTCATGATCTCAGGGTCGTGATATGGAACCCTATGTCAGGCTCCACACTGTGTGGATCGACTGTCAATTCCTAATTTTTCTTTTCTTCTTCAGTTGGTACCAGAATCACCTGGGAAATGGGGAAATCACCAGGGAATTTATTAGAAATGCAAAGTCCACACTGTGTGTGGAGCCTGCTTAAGATTCTCCCCCTCTTCCTCTGCCTCTCCTCCACTCACTTGGTCTCTCTCTCTCTCAAAAAAAAAAAAAAAAAAAGCTAAGTCTTTGGCCCTACCCCAGGCCTACTGAATAAAAATCATCGGGATTGAAGCTAACAATGTGTGTGTTTTACCTGCCTTCCAAGTGATTCTGATGCATGCTCATGTTTGAGAATCACTATTCTAATCTAGACAAATATGACAGGGATAACAATGGTAGCATTTTTATGGTACTCAAGTTTATCTCCTTGCTCCTCCCTTCTTGCCTTTGATGTTCAGGCAGATCTATGCCTGGCATTCATTGTGCTCATTAGGTTAATGGGTAGAGTTATGGAAGCAGAAGGATCAAAGAAAGAACTAGAGCAGTACTATTGACATTTTAGACTGGATAATTCTTTGTTTGCGGGGCCTATCCTGTGCATTGTAGGATGCTTATCACTATCTCTGGCCTCTCTACCCACTAGATGTCATTAGCAACCCTCCCTCAAGTTGTAACAACCAAAAATGTCTCCAGATATTGCTAAATATTCCCTGGAAGACAAAATTGCCCCTAGTTGAGAACAAATGGTCTAAAACATTGGCTCTCAAATTTGGGTGCTATGGACTAAATTTTGTCCCACCAAAATTCATGTGTTGAAGCTCTAACCCCAATGTGCCTATATTTGGAGATAATTTTTTTTAGGAGATAATTAAGGTATTTAATGAGCTCATAAGGGTGGGGCCCTAATCCAATAGGCTTGGTGGCCCTTTAAGAAAAGGAAGAGAGGGAAATGCTCTCTCTCCTCTGCAAGCGACTGAGGAGAGGTCATGGGAGGATCCAGGGATAGGATGGCCATCTGTAAACTGGGAAGAGAATCCTAATCTGAAACCAAACCCCTTGATCTTAGACTCTACACTGTGAGAAAATAACTTTCAGTTGTTTAAGCCTTCCACCCTATACTTTTGTAAGGTATGGCCGTCTGAGCAGACTAATACATTGGGTGAGTGTCAGAATCATCTAAAAGAGCTAGTAAGACCAAAGAGGCCTAGGCTTGCTGAGGTAGAATAGGGCCTAGGCCTTTGTATTTTTCCCCATTTCCCCAGGTGATTCTGGTACCAACTGAAGTCTGAGAGCCATTGGCCTAGAACAACTCACAGAAGGAGATTAATCCAAAAGGGAGAGTGAAAGGGTGTGAGGAGCAGGAGAGCCAAACACATTGGCAGGAATCTAGGGAGGATGCACTCAAGGAGAGACTCTACAGAGCAACTATCACATTAAGTGAAACTTCAAGGAGATCAGCAAAAAATCTGAGCATTTTGTTCTGTTTGTGGCAAGCATATGTACCTCTTTGAGAGATTTTGCTGAAGGCTTAAAATCCTTTTTGCTATTTTGGGATGATGTTGGATTTGTGTTTTTCTTTTTTTTTTTTTTTAACTAGAACATTTATTGTGTGACTAATCGATTTGTGTTTCTTTTTAATAAGACAACAACTGAGCTTTTCCATGAGGGGTGTTATGATCTGACCATTGGTGCCCCTCAAATTCACCTGCTGAAGCCTTAACCCTTGTTGTGGCTGTATTTGCAGATGGGGCCTCTGAAGAAGTTATTAAGGTTAATGGAGGTCATAACAGTGGGACCCTGCTCTGGTAGGATTAGTGTCCTTAAAAGAAGAGATACCACAGAGCTTGCTTTTACTCTCTTTCTTTATGCACACATACTGAGGAGTGGCTCTGTAAGGACATACAGAGAAGGTGGCCAACTACAAACCAGGAAGAAAGCTCACACTAGAATCCAGATTTACTGGGATCATATACTTCTAGCCTACAGAACTGGGAGAAAATAATTGTCTTGTTTAAGCTACTCAGTCTATGGTACTGTGTTACGGCAGCTTCATCAGACAAATAATCTAAGATAGACTTTTGGGTTGCACTAACTTATTTCAATTTGGTCTTATTAATCTCCTTTGTTTAAGTTTTTATCTAGCTTTCTAAAGTCAGTGTTTACTACTGCTCAGTGATTTCTGTCTCTAATTGCACAAAGCCTGGAAGATCATTTTAGATCCCTTTAGTTTCATCCACGTTCCATGCTGCTTCCTGCCTCTACTTGCTCTCCCCATCCCATTTACGCACAGCCTATTCAGAGGTAGATGTAAATTTATGTTTAATTTGCCTAATACAAATTCTAGGTTCTCTAATGCTTTCTCTTAGGAAGGGCTGAGTTGGACTTGCCTAAGTTCCTTTGGCTCTTCAAACAGCTCTTCCAATCCCCAGGAACTGACACACTTTAAGGACTTCTCTCTTGCTCTAAATTCTTTTTGCTCTCTTGCCCTCTGTCTTTTCTTGTCTGTCATCTCTGATGCAGCGTTCATACATCAGCTTGTAGGGTTGGCTCTGGCACTTTTAACAGCACTTAACAAAGATAACGTGGAAAGCAACATCATGACCACAAAAAGATATCATATACAGACACACTCATTTTCTTGTTCTTTTTTTTTTTGTAATAATAGGGAATGAGGTCTTGTTTCAGAATTTCAGTTGAAGCAATATTTCTGTGATTCTTGGCCTTAGTGCCATAAATGGGTAAAGACTGACTTTTCCAGCAGAGAACTATGTTATCATGAAGGTGAGAGAAGATTAAAAGAAAAATCAACACTACAGCCCTGCCACTCAAGTGTTTGTTGCTAGGGCCATCAAAGATTCCTGCTGCCAGTTCTACTTAAGCATTCTTCACAGGTTGGCTCCCTTCCCTCCCTGAAGCATACCTTCTCCTCTGCCACAGCTGCCTTTGATATGGGCTCAATTCCCGTCATTTGGCTGCTGGAGCAGGGGAAGCACCTTTAGCTCCCCTGGAAGCACCTTTAGCTCCCCTAGAAGTGCTGACAGTGCTTCCTCACAGAGATCTCCAGCCTTCCTCCCCTGGAGGTAGGGGGACAAGTCCTATTCTGAACACATCTCAGAAGCAACACATGCAGGTCTTTGGATCACCATGCCAGATTGGGGACAGAGGCACAGGGTATGGCTTAAACTATCATCATGGCCTGCATCACAGCACCCACTGAAGGAACCTGGCCCCAGGTAACAGCGAGGTGAGTGACAGTGCCATGGGGTACAAGACAGACTGCCTAGTCTGTCCCATGGAGGACATACTAACTCTCAAGACTGACATGGGGCTTTTAGGATTTGCCTTCTCAGATGAGTGTTACCTCTTTTGTAGAGTCTGTTCTCTTTAAGATCATATAGATCCCAACAATCTCACATGGAAAGCATCATTCCAAGTTTACAAAGAAAACAGATTTAGGCAGGTTTTATTACTTGCTCAGATATCCAGAACTAGTAAATTGTGGGGTTAACATTGAAAGTCAATTCTGTCAGACCCTAAAATCTATTTACCTTTCCTGAAAACAAAAATGGAACAGGTATTTTTAACAACCTAAAATGTTAATGGGGCACCCCCACTCCCCAACTTCTTCTCCAGACCATATCAGCCTTGGGATGGGTAATAGCACTGTAACTATAACCACAGTACAAACGTTATTACTCTAAACCTTGACCTAGGCTCTGTTGAGAGTCTTCCTTCCCCTCATTTTCCCCTAATTATTTCTAGGCATTCTTAAGAAGGATCACAAACATAGTTTTCTTGAATCCCATTAGAATCTACCATTTTCCATTCTTGTGCTCCAGTGGTAATGTCTTCTTCCCAGGCCTGTGATTGACACATGGCCATATTGGAAGGGTGCCACAAATCCATCGCTGTCCTAGTACATCAGTACCACCAATACCTGCTGAAAATGACATCTTCTCCAGTCTAAACAGGGCTAATCCCCCCAGATGTTTGGGATGTTAGGTCTTCTTGGAACTCCAGAGAGTGTGAAGAGACGTCTTAGAGAAAAGGTGCCTGGTACCCACCTATAGATACTGTGTGCCCAAGAAAAACTAGAAAGGGGACTGTGCTTCCAATATTTGAGGTTCAAGCAAATAATTTTTTAGAATTTTTTGTTCCCTTCTTTCTCTGAGCCATCTCTTCCGAGGACTCAAACATAAGACCATGGATTCAGGGCCAAAGGTCAAGGTTATATGGTGCCTTTGGGTATTATTAAAAAAAACAACTTTTTCTTAAGAAACTATATTTCTGCTGGTTACAATACTGTCCTAATAACCTGTTTTTGGAGGAACGAGAGAGACTCTTCACTGACATATAGCAGGAGATTATTATAATACTTACACAAATTTATGGTTTTCATACTATCTCTGGTGGCCTGTGTTTAGCTTACATGCATGCAAAATGGATCTAGTATGTTAAAAACAAAATACAACCATAGATCAGTGAGGCATACAGCCTAGGACTAGCAGCCAAAAAATCTGTGTTCTGGACCTAGCTTTGTCACCCACAAGCTGAGCAGCATTGGATAAGTCATTTAATTTCATGGGTCTTCAACCTGCTCATCTGTAAAACATCAGTAATAGTATCCTCCCTACCTTTCAAAGTTTTATGTGGATCAAATGAGATGAAGGATGATTAAGAATGTTGGACACATGAATGGACATCAAATGACAACTAAAGCAACCATGAATGCTGGGCATGGGTGCAGTGTGTGATCATGAATGGAAATTATCCTGGCAAGGAAAAGCTTTTTTAAGGCTTAAGGATATACTGGAAAGGGAACTTTCTGTATCTACCATACCACAGCCCTTCAAATTTTCCTTCCTACTCTAAGAAGGGGGAATGTTGGAATATATGAATGCTGTCAATGACCAGAAATCTATGTGAGAAGTTAAAACTGGAGGGGGCAGATGGCAGTTTGCTCTCCCTCTAGGCCAGAACTCAGGGTATTTGATTCAAACTTCTCAGAATATGGATGACGTTAAGCTTTTCCTTTCCAAATAATGTGTGACTTAGATTCGCCAATTATTTCCTAACTCTGTGTGTCTTTGTTTTGGCTTGATTTTTTTAGACTCAGTTTCCTCCTTTTAAAATACCTCTGGGATATATTTTTCTTTTTTTGAATTAAGACAAACTAACACTTCTTGGTTTTTAAAAAAACATTTTGAGATGATTCCTTGAGATAACTGAAGGTGCCCTGGAGTGACACAACCTCAGGCCTGGAAATGACTGTAGTAAAGCAATGTCACTGACTATCAGCAAATGCCAGGTCACACTTCAAATGAAGAGAGACAAAGGGTGAATCATGAGGAACATAGCCACGATGGCTATTTTTCAACCCAGTCCAGATCAGCTCGATCACTGGCTTCCACAGGCTGGGGCTGCTGACCCACTACACTTAGAGGAACAAATAAAAGGGCCCAGCATCACACAACTAGGACATTACCCTCCAGTAAAAATTTTTCAGTGGCTTCTGGGTCTTGGGTGTTGGAGCAGGATGTCACTGAAGTCATATTATTCTTCACTGGTAGGAAAGGCACTACTTACACAGGACTGTGGTTTGATGTGTTATTGTTCAAATCCACTGTTGTTGTTGTTGTTATTGTTGTTGTTGTTTTAGTAGCTGCTGAAGTAGCCCTAAAACTTGGACACATTGCCTCTGTGTGAAGCACCACACTAGGCAGTCTGAGATTCAAGTCCTGGCTAGAACTCCTGAGTGATTTCACACAAGTCCCGAAATTACTATGAGTTTCATTTCCTCATCTGTAAAAAATGGTTCATGCAAACCACCTTCCTGTTGTGAATTTTAAATGAGACAATCTATGCAGAGTGTCTTGTAGAGTGCTTGGCTCTGAATAGCCAGTTGAAGAATGGGACTGATTATTAGAGAAAGAGTAAGTATCTAAGAGACAGGAAGTGTGGGATCTATGTCTAGTTCAATCTCTGATGAGTTTTGTGAGTTTAGACAAGTCGTTTAGCTCCTCTGTGCTTCAATTTGCCCATCTGTCAAATTGTCAACTGGTATTTGATGGTTTACGTATCATGGCTGAGGGTACAATTGTCTTGCAAATATTAGGAAATTATAGAAAATATTTTGAAAAGTTAAAATGACCATACAAATATATATTAGGCACATTAAAAAATAATTAGCATGCCTATATCCTCAGAAATTTCCAGATTCTAAGGTGTCTTTATTTGGAAAATGGTGAGTCCATCTTGATTATGGTAGCATATTAAAAATGATAGATATCTTGCACAAGAACCACACAAAAATTTCACAGAGTTCGTGGACTGCCCCTAGTACATTCCACTAAGGACATGAAGATGAATGCCAAGGAGGATTTTTTTTTTTTTAATCTTTCCTTCTTCCCCTTCCTCCACTCTGAAACAATCATCAATTACCCTTATCCACCGGCACCATCTCATCTAAGTTCATTTTCAAGATGAAGTTTCCTCGTTGGATGGTGGCTGTCCAATCCTCCTTCTGTCCATCACTGACTGCCTCAGAGCTGTCCCTGGATTGACAGTTTGAGAGCGAATCAATAATAATTATCTGGCTGCAGCCATGGTGAGCTGTGTAATTCTGCCATGGGAGAGCATTGTGCAAACAGAGCTGCATCTCTGGCTGCAGGTTTAAATATGCAGGCTGGGCTGTCCATTTAGGTGTGCTGATCATGTGATTACCAGGACGTAGTGCTTCTCCCGCCCCCCTCCCCCCGCTGCATTAAAACCCTTTCAAATGATACACTCACCTTCTGGGACTCGCTGCTGACTAGCAGTGCACTATGTAAAACACTGCCTTCAGGCCCTGGAACATAAATCAGTGATTTAAAGGCACAGCCTTAGGAGAGGAGACACACTTTGCTTGGGGAATGTGTAAGCACAAATAAAAGAATGAGATCTCAGATAGGTTTGGGTTTATATTTATTTTACCTTGTCCTAGCCAAAGACGATAATTGCTTTCTGAAATTATTTGTATCTCAGTTTAAAGATTAGAGTTAGTTCTATATTAAAATTTTGTTGGTTTGAGAGGTACAAATTTGTCATTTCCCATTTGAACAAGAAAATGTTGGCTTTACTAAGTTGAATATAACTTGTTTTCTTTAAAGCAACTTTAGCATGCTTAGGTAGAAGATGTTGCTGGTTGCTAGTGTAGTTACTCTTGTGAACAGGCAATCACATTTTATTGCTCTTATTTGGGATATTTGAATATTGAAGGCTGTGGGATTTCCTTGGTGTTATTTTCTGGGAATCTCTTTCTGTCAAGAAATTAGAAGTGGGAGTCGCCTGGGTGGCTCAGTTGGTTAAGTGTCTGCCTTTGGCACAAGTCATGATCCCAGGGTCCTGGGGTTGAGTCCTGTATCAGGCTCCCTGCTCAGCGGGGAGCCTGCTTCTCCTTTTCCCTCTGCTGCTCCCCCTGCTTGTGCTCTCTTGCTCTCTCTCTCTCAAATACATAAAATCTTTAAAAAAAGAAATTAGAAGAGGGGAAGATCTCGGGGGGCATAATCAATTTTCTAGCAGAACTCAATGAGAGGTGAGCATACAACTAAAATGGAGTAATCATAAATTTCTGGGAGTAGGGATTTTACATTTAGAACAGATAGGTTCAGAAAATAATTTATATGTCATTAGCAAATGATGAGAAACAGATGGAAATGGTGTGTTCCACAGCTATATTAACTGTGCTGTTTTAATTTTTATATATTTATATGCATACAGATACATATTTATAATTTTTGAAGTAAAATGACAAAATTTTAGCATTTGTTTTATGTACTTCTATCTGGTGGGATTCTTCCATTATTCTCTATTTTTATTTTAATGTAAAAAATCTTTTTAAAAAGATAGAAACATGGTATAGGGTTTATTGGGTAAGTAGTAAGTTTCTCATGGTTGGATGTAATCAAACTGAAGGAGAGTTACTAAGCAAAGACTTTATGTAGGTCATTTAAAAATCAAGCAGTTGCTAGAAAACATGTAAGATCTCTTCTGACTCTAAGACTGTAGCATGATTCTCCAGGTTTATAGGTGGAAGAGATGTCGGCAGCTCGGGTTACTGGGGAGGAAGTCACTACAAAGTCTTACATCTTAGTTGTGCTGCACTTTGTCTATAGTTACGGAGTTAGGCACCATTAACAGTTCTTTAACTCATCATTGCTTTATCTCCTTCAGCTATTTTTGCTGGTTCTATAGTTCCTTAGTAGTAAAAGACTTTCTTGAAAAATAGCAGGCATAAAGTTGATTAAAGGGAGCTTAGCTCTACCTTAGAACTGCTAACAGGATCAAAGATGAGTGGGGAATGGAGACGCAGATAAAATAGAAAATTTTTCTTCCTCCTATTCTTCCTCCCCTGCTTTTTCCCTCCCTTCCTTTCTTTCTTTTTTCATTCAGTCAGCTAACCAAACCATCTACCTTATTAACTACCCTCTACTTGCAGGCACATTTATGAACCAGATCAGGATCTTGTCATTTGAGAATGTGCAGACTACCAAGGGAAAGAGGACATGGAGATATATATTATAGCCCCATAACATGGGGGTGGGGGAGAAGTACTAATTGTCAAGCAAAACTACAGAGAAAGTGGCAAAGGGTTTTGGAAACTGGACAGAAGATTTCTTGCTAGGGGATCATATTTTAGCTAAACCATCCTGTGATCAAAGTGTCTACCTGCTGTTTTGCAATGCATTAATTAACTGTTAAGAAACCAGGGAGCCAATTAAAAGACTTTGGCAAAAAAAAATGGTGGGTTAAAAAAATTATAAAAGCATAAATATTGGGCATAATGAGAACAATTTTCGATGATCAGGAATAATTTTAAATGATCAGGAAAAAGGCTATAGAAATAGAAATCACATAATAAAATCTTGGAAGTCAATAAGGAAAATTATGTATTTTCATATAGAACAATATTCTTTGAGATTTGCAGACTCTCTGCTATTGAGTTGAATGGCAGAACTATTATTCTATTTTAATTTGTCAAACTAATACTTTTAATCCTCACCTCCTCCATGAAGACCTCCAGAGTTCTTATCCTTACAGTGCAGGCTTCCTCTCAACTCTTGAAGCCTCTACTGTTTGTACATTCATTTGACCTCTAGCACTCGCTGTCTTGTATGGTACAGAGGGTCTTTTCAGGTGAGCAAGATACATTACTTTTATCTGGAGAAGCATGAATGTGGGCATGCCCACCAGAACCATACTCATCAGGAAGATTAACATATTCCTTGAATTGGCATGGTAATAAACTTCCAAACAAAATTGAGAATGCCTTTAACTGAGGGGGGCTGCTTTGTGGGACCCATAGTAGTTTGGCTAATTATCAAGAAATTTCATGCAAAGTAACTTTCATTATGGTGAGAAACTACCAAAATCAGTTGTGGCTACAAGAGTAGTATTAGCAAGATTTAGCTTGTCTCTGGCTCTTATTGTGAAGAGAAGAAAGGAATATAGAAAATAGTTAATTGGAGAAGTTGGGACAAGGGTTCACTAGGAGACAGCAGGAGCAGGTGTGGCCTTGTAGGAAATGCTGGGTAGGCAGCTGGCCCAAGGAATGGAGTTGGCCTGGGGGTGGTCAAGGTATTTGACATAGAAGCAGAACCAACACTGGTACTGAGCACAAAAGGTGACATGATACCAGGGCCGGCCTCATGTGCATATAACCCGTGCAATTGCACAGGGCTTGTACTTAGAAGGGCCCCTTGCTTGGTTTAATGAGATGTGGTCTTAACATTCTTCGGAAGTTTTGAACACAGTTTCCCACAGTATCATTGTGCACTGGACCCTGAAAATGATGTAGCCAGTCCTACCTGATACAGTGTGCATTTGTTAATGCACAAAGATGTCTCGGGTAGACAGTGACAAAGGGTATTCATAATGTTTTGGGAGGGAAAACTGGCTATCTAGACCAATAGAGACCATGTCCTCTGGGTTTGATCTCTCCCATGGAATTCAATACCTTTAAGAGTAGGGCCTGCTCCTAAATCATATTCGTAATTTCCACTGTATATATCTTAATGTGATGCAAGGCCCAATGAATATGTTGATTGATCGATCAAAGAACCATATCCTGTTAGCATTTTTAGATGACAAAAATCTCTACATATACACACGGAATGAGTTAATCTTTACATCTTGATGTTTATATAGGGAGGATCACTATGAGCTTTTAGGGTAGGACTTTGTCATCCTATGTCCCTGAGAGGAGCAGGGAATGGACTCTTGGGGCCAATGGACTAGCCTTTGTGGCGTATTTAATGGCTAAAAGAGTTCACCTTGGTGACTGATAATCTGGCTTTGAAGACTGGCTCTTCTGCTAACTCACTGTATAAATGGGAGTATGTTATTAACCTCTCTCTGCCTTAGCTTCCTCATATATAGATTGGGAATAATCACTGTAACTGTCTCACAGAGTTGTTGTGAAGATTAATGAAATGATGCATGTTTTTACACTCGTAGAGTGCCCAAGACAAAAAAAAAGTACTGGGTAAATATTCGTTATAATGATAATTCTCAGGAAAAAAAATAAGGGGAACAAAAGGTTTCTTAGCTAGTGAAGCATTCCCCACGTGGACAGGCAATTCATGGGAGGAGAGAATAGGGATACTTTGATTTAACCTCAAGGCACTGCTCAGAGTCAGGGGGAATCTTCCTCAAGTGTCCTCTAGGACTTGGCCCATATTTCTTGAAGGAAGGTACCATAAAAGTGAGAAGAGCAATTTTGCCTTTTGGAGGCCAGAAGATGAACTATGATTCTGACAGCCTTGTAGCGACAGAATGGTGGCACTGCAGGAGCCATGGTGTTGGTGGCAAAATTGGCTGTGGCAGCAGGGAGATGGTGGGGACTAGCTGCAGCAGCAAAGGCATGCATAATGTGATTGGCCCTGGATCTTAGGGAACTTAATCCAGTTTCTTTGTTCATAACTTTCTTCATTGGTAAAACAGAAATAATAAAAGTGCCTACCAATATAAGTATTGCAAGGATTCACCGAATTGAGATGATTAAATGAGATAGTATATGTCAAGCAGTGAGCACAGCAGCTGTTCTTGTCCTTAGCATTTCTGTAGACAGTAGTGTGGAGAGCAGGGGAGAAGAACAATGGCAACATTAATCCCAGTACCAAGGCCAAGTTCTGGCCCAGAGCAAGAGTCAGAATTGAGAACAAATCTCGGATCAATCACTGTGTGACTGCAAGCAACTTATTAAACTTCTCTGAACTTGTTTTTGTTTTCAAAACATGATAAATGAAGTTCAATGGCACCTACGTTACAGGGTTGTCCTAAAGATCAATGGAGAGAATGTAAACCAGAGGCCCTTTCTGGGCTCTAAGAAATATAAAAGTCTCCCACATGTCATGCTAATTATCATTTTGGAGACAATCGGACAGGTATTGTTTCCTCCACTTCCTAGATGAGGAACTGAGTCTGGAGGCATTAGATAACTTTCTCAGAATCAATGACAGGTAAAGGACATAGCTAGGACTTGGAATCCTTTTTTTCTGAGACCAAACCTCTATCCTCTTTTCAATTTTAAAGCCTTGAGACCCCTTTCTTATATTAAATTGTCACCCAAATCCAACATATATAACATATCAAGAAGAAGCTATTTCCCTGCCTCTTCCTAATCCTGTCATCACTGTGCCCCGCCGCCCCTTCGGGACTCTGAGGAGCACAGTTTGCAAACCTTTGCCTTCTGCAGGGAGACTTCCACTCTGCCACCCTCACTCATCCTAGCCCTTGAGGTCAGATATCAATCATATCTGGCAGGAGGCTGAACCAGGAGACCCTGAGGGCCTCTGGTTCTGGTCCTCATCACTTGAGAGTTCAAGACAATACACACAGGTCACGTTGGGGGTTGTAGAAATGCATGGCTGAAATCCGAGCCGCTGCGGGTGATGCTGTTGATGACTCTGGAAAGCCTTGGAAGCTATTTGGCATTGGTACCACTTGTGCCTCTTGACTTTCTAGTGAGCTGTGATTCTTTCTGTTTCTAGGGCAAATGGAGAACCAGGAGAATTATTGCCTGGTAAGCAATCAGAAAAGAAACCAGGGTTCGGAAATAGCTTAGCGCTTCCAAGGTTTGTGGGAAAAAAAATCCTAGCCAGGCAAATAGCTCAAGGTCAGGATGTGGGCATCTAGCATTTCTCACTGCAGGGCTGGAGGCCTGTAGAATCAGGAAGGTTTTGTGTGCTCGGTCGTGGCTTTAGTGACAGCAGTGCTGTGAAAGCTCAGACCTTGACCATAAAAAAAGCAGATTTCTTGGCTTCTGAAACTATATCCATTTCTGGAAACTTAATTAAGCATAGGCAAAAGCATTCCCTGAGATCAGCAACCTTCTGCTAGAATACAATGGGGGAGAGAGATTTTAGGAGAGCCTGGTGTAAGTCCCCTGAAGTTTGCTGGTTTTCACCCAGAGCCTAGTGGGCAGAGTGTTGGGAAGGTGTGAGGCCTGCTTGAGGAATCCACGTTGGCAGGTCATAAAAGGGGGCTTGTTAAGAAAAGCAGGGTAACCCTTGCCTCATCTTAGTTCTCTGTTACCTTGGTGAGGACATAAGAGAACCCATTAGTTTCTGAGGCTCTACATGCAGGAAGATGGAGTTGGAGGCAGGAATCATAGGGTTGCCCAGGTGGGCTCCAGGCCAAGAGAGGGGGCACCCAACCAGGGAGTATAATTGAAAAAAGGGGGACCAGGGGACGTGCTGCTTCTCCAGAGGTCCTCAATAAAGAGAGGGCCCCAGGAAAGCCAGCCCCTGACTGTAGGCAATCATGTGCACCCTCTAAATGGAGACCAGCATAGAGCAGAGGCCCCCAGTGCCAGATGGAAGTAGGCTGAGCAAGGGATGCAAGGGAAGTTCCCAGGGTACAGGTTTAAGGAGGTCCTCCGTCCAGGGTTGAGCAAGTACAGGCTTAGTGCCTCCCTTGTCTCACCCTAGTCCTGACCCTGTGGGCCTGGGTGCACCGGAGATTTCTGTCTCTCCTAGCCCCTTTCCTGCTCCTACACAGGCTGGAGCCTCAGGGAGGAGAATGGGACTTGAGAACTAATGTCTCTCCCGCCTGCCTCCTCCTGGAGCCACACTTCTAGTCTGTATAGACTGGAGCTTCAAACTAGATTTGAGGGAGGAGGTTTAAGCAGACTTGCATTATATTTAAGTAACTGAAGGGGTCTGAATAATTGTGGTTTGGGCTAGGATGTCATCAAAGGAACCACTATCAAACAAAGAATGGAGGCATTGATATCACACAATTGAAACAATATTAAACAAAGGCAAGTTTACATAACAACTTATTGAGACTCTTCAAAAAAGTGGTTGCCTAAACCAGTGTCTCTGAAGAGGGAGGCAAGGGAAGGTGGAGTGGAAAAGGGGGTGAGGGGTAAGACTTGAAATTACCTGCTCTTCAAAATTAGTGGTTCTATGGAGGGGATCGGGTGACCAACAAGCCTAGCTTTGACACCATCTATAGCTGTGGAATGCAGGCAAAGTACTCAGGTCTTCGTTTTGTGGCTCGAAAATAGGAATAAGGATACTGACTCTTACTATCATGACACTAAAATGACAGCACCTGGAATTAGGCTTTAGCACCTAAAAGAGTCAATAAATATTAGCTGTTTCCCTTGGCCTTACCTCTGTTTCACTGGAGGAGTGGACCTTTCACAGTGCACACATGTAAGTGTGTGTGCGTGTGTGTCAGGGGTATGTGTGCTGGAGGGCAAACTGACTGAGAGGTAATTTTGGAAAATACAGGACTGGGGGAGGAGGTACTCTAAAGATAAAAACAACAACACGCTGCCAGTGCGTACAGAAATATAAGATTACAAAGTCAAGGAGCCTTTGAACAGAGTGCTTAAGTTTAAGTGTCACTGAAACTGTGACACTTATGTTGGGCACATAAAACAGTGTGTTACTCTCTCCAGTCATAGTAAACCCATGGACCTAAAGATGGTATATAGATAAAAAAAATAAGCATTTTTTAAGATGATCGGACGTAACTATGAAGGTCAGAAATGGAACTAGTTCTTAGGGAAATTTTTGATGCGTCCAGTAGAAATCTTATTATTATTATTATTTTTAAGATTTTATTTATTTGCGAGAGAGAGAATGAGAGAGAGCATGAGAAGGAGGAGGGTCAGAGGGAGAAGCAGACTCCCTGCTGAGCAGGGAGCCCGATGCGGGACTCGATCCCGGGACTCCAGGATCATGACCTGAGCCGAAGGCAGTTGCTTAACCAACTGAGCCACCCAGGCGCCCCTATTTTTGAAGTTAATATTATGAAAAAGAACCTTATCCCCTATGAGGCCGCTGTCAAAGAAACTGTTAGGGGTAAATTTTTGGGCTTAGTATTCTAAAGAATGGCCCCTCATGGTAGTTTTTGAAAATGTTCTAACGAAATTCTAGGTTTTCTTTGTGCTTTTCCAGATTTCTGGAGGAAAATATCTCCTGCATTTAAACAATTGTGTTTGCTCTTCATTAGTAAAGGGGAAAAAATTAAAAGAAAATAGCCAGAAGCACTTTAATAATACTCAGAATATTATGAGGAATGACCACACGAACCAGGTTGATTGATGTATAAAACAAATCACGTTTTGATTGATGTTATGAAAAGACAAATCATTTTGTTTACATTAACAGAGAATTTTAGATTGAAATTGAAGTTTAGATTTGGAATTACCCCCATCTTTTTCTCTCTTTCCTTCCTTTTTGGGGAAATGGTAGTTACTATATTGGTCTTTGTTGGCAATCCAATACTTTCCTCATTATCATAATAATGGTATTTATGCTGTGGTATCAGTAGATGTTTCTCCTGGTGAAGATTTCATTTTAAAGCTCTTTGTTCAGACATTTTAAATCCAGCCATAAATATTTCTAAATATTTTCAGGATATCCCAAATTACCAACAATCTATCTGTATTATAATCAGAGAAGTTGTGTATGTTTTATATAGGTATATATATGTGCCATGAATTAACACCAAGCTCAAAATCTAATGAATGCATGAGTGATATCAGAAGCACTTTCTATACTATTTCTTTCCTAGGATATGATTGGGAGTGGGACCTCTTGACTTAGTACACAAACAGAGGAGATGGGGAAGAGAAGTGCTGGCATTTTACACAGTTTATCTTCCATTATTGTATTTAATTTTTAAAAGGACATCAGGATCCTTTGAGAATTCTATCACTGCCTGAAATTCTGCTACCAATTCCACATTTTATTTCAAGTTGACATAGTGATAAAATTTCATATGCCTTAAAACAAAGCAATATTGAAAACTTATAAGGACAAACATCCCTTGATAAATGGAAGAGAAATATTCCTGGAAAAAATGTCTATATGTTTAACTCTTTAAAAACACCATTATTATAGTAACTAGATACAGTTCTTTCTAACACAATTCCAGAGATCAGGGATGGAAGACATCTGCTGGGATTAATACATTTATGCATAGGGAAGAGGTCATGGTTGTTGGGGTAGGGACAGCAAACTGGTAACTTGCATAGGTGGGTGTTTTTGGAGAGAGGAGATTCCTCTAATATGTACTGAAGTCTTAATAGTTTGGAGCCAGCATGGTCTTCCACATTCCTCCCACTCAGCAAACATCTTTGTCCAAATCATACATCAATTCATGCTTGGTGGCTCCAATGTTGTATACTCCTGGGAAAATAGTAACATGGAAGGAAAGGTTTGCAAACATTTATTCATCTCCATGGCTCAGTCTAGTTAAGGGGGAGAAATACCTCCTATACCAAGTGGATGTTTTTGCAACTGCCAATGAAAACTTAATTCCAGAGCAGACCAAAACACAGCATATTTCCTGACATGGATCTCTCGGCCTTTTTCACCCACTTCTTAGAAATTCTATCCCTACCAGGCACAAATGCATTTCTTTTAAAGATTTGTAATGTTGAACTGAACAATTGCCTGCACTCTTCAAACTCTAATCCTCTCTTTTTCAAATCAACACCACTGGTGGCTATCAGTTGTCAAGAAGCTGATGGGCATAAACACATAGTTCATGCTCGTGTTTATGCATTGTACTTAAGAGAACAGGCCTTCTGTGGATACCATATCTTAAATTAGGCACTGGCATCTTGACTGTGGCTTTTGTTCTTCTAGGTATTGGTTTGATAAAATTTACCAGGAAATAAATTATTAAAACATCTGGCTAGATCAACTAGAAAGTATATAAATGAACTATAGAAGACAACACTCAAGAATTTATGACATTTCAGCCCTATTACAACTTTCCTGTTGTTTTAACCACCTGGATGTGAGATGCTCTGGGCTATTAGAATCGATCAATGAGGCAGGTAGGGGAGCAGACTTAGTTGCTTATGGCATAATAATTAGTAATATAGAAGCTCCACCGGCCTGCAGAAGGCCTGCATCCAACATCCCACTTCTCTTTGGTATAATTCTCTCATATTTTGCAGACTGTAGTCTTCTCTTTGGTGCAGACTTGGTAACCTTTTTGGCCAGAACTCCATGAGCCTTTCAAGGTGGAATGTACTTTAGAGGAAGGGCTTCTTCCTAACAGGGTAAAGCCTATTCTGATCACTGGGTTCTGATCTTTTCAAAAATGGTCGTAGCAGTGAACTCTTCAGGAACCAAACAGCCTGGGTGATCTGAAAGTGTGCTTTACCTACATAAGGAAAAAAAGAAGTCTTCCACTTACTCTTAACAGCAGGCATATTAATATGCTGATGTTCTATCAAAACTTCGTTCTGGGGTGCCTGGGTGGCTCAGTTGGTTGAGTGTCTGACTCTTAGTTCTGGCTCAGATCATGATCTCATAGGTCATGGGATAGAGCCCTACTTTAGGCTCTGTGCTCAGTGAGGAATCTGCTTGAAGACTCTCCCTCTGCCCCTTCCCCTACTTGCTTGCTCTCCCAAATAAATAAAGACATTTTTAAAAAGATTTTATTTATTTATTTATTTGACAGAGAGATCACAAGCAGGGGGGAGTGGCAGAGGAAGAGGAAGAAGCAGGCTCCCAGGTGAGCAGGGAGCCTGATGTGGGGCTTGATCCCGGGACCCTGGGATCATGACCTGTGCTGAAGGCAGATGCTTAACTGACTGAGCCACCCAGATGCCCCAAATAAATAAATCTTAAAACAACAACAACAACAACAACAACAAAAACTTCACTCTAACTCTCCTTTTAATAAAGTAAAATTACTATTTGTTCCTTATTGTCTTGTGGAAAAGCTACACAATTGTCACTTTTGTGGACTTTTCATTGGGCATTGACTAGAGACTGAGTTATAAAAACTCTAACAGAGATGCCCAGCTAGCAATGCTCATATAGATTTATACTTTGAAAACTTTATCAGAATCATGCCTGCAGGAAAAATCTTTTGAAAGGCAATTAATAATCTAAAGTATTATAAAGCATAGTTGCATTTTAGCTATTTAAATTTATATCTAATGATGATTTCCTTCTCACCTTAATAAATAGAATTAACAATTCACATTAACATAGTATAGCCTCTTAAAAGTCCTACAGCAAAGAAATCTATTAAATTCTGTGTATCCCAGTGTTTCCCAAAGTTTTTGACTATGGAAGAATTTTGGTTCATTTGACTGGTATGTATATTCCAAGGACATGGATGTTTCGTAAAACACAATGTGGGAAATACCAATCTAAAGTGATTATTAATTTTTAAAAAAAAGGATGTGTTTGATGCTGTCCATGTGAATGGTATGATACCACTTATAGCTGAAGTTGACATCTTAATGAACAGTATAACTGCACTACAAATCCTCAACAGAATCCTCCAACTCTCTGAAATTTGCCTTCTATAAAAAACACAAAAGAAACTATTTTTAGACAAGACATATCTCTAAGAGTTCTTGTTTCTTTTTTTTTAAGATTTTATTTATTTATTTGAGAGAGAGAGCAAGAGAGATCACAGAGGTAGAGGGAGAGGGAGAAGCCGACTCGACATTGAGCAGAGAGCCCAATGCAGGGCTTGATTCCAGGACCCTGAGATCATGACCTGAACTGAAGGCAGACACTTAACTGACTGAGCCACCCAGGTACTCCAAGTATTCTTGTTTATAATAGATTGAGCACTTACATCATTGAGCTGTATTAATTTTAAAAATGCACAGACATGTGGTAGGCAAATCTAATCACTATATAAATATCAATTACTTGGTCCTTTGAACAACACTGAGGTAGATATGATCCTATCCCATTTTGAGATGAGGGATTAAAACATGGAGAGATTAGATAACTTGCCCAGGTGAAGATAGTAGATGATAAAGCTGGTTTTTCACTCCATGCAGCTGAAAAACAGTCAGCTGGTGGTTATGCAGCTGAAAAACTGGTGCTGGTGATCTTGACCTTTTCCTCAGATAAAGGAAGTTTTCACACAGGTTTTCCTCTCTCCCACATTCACACTGACCTGGGTCTCTGAGATGGGGAGGAGCAAGTCAGCAGCCTTCCAGAATAAGAGAAGGAAGGTCAGTGAATGGGACTCAGCACAGACCCCCACATCTCTCACCTGATGGAGTTGAATTCTAATATGATGGTAACTTTTACCAGGTTTTCTTATCTTATTTTTTCCCATGGAATTTACATATGGATCACGTTTGGCCTCTTTATATTCAATTAGAAAGACAGGGAGTCTGAGTGGGAATAAGACTCATTGAGCCAAGTTTTGTCACTAAGTGGGTGGCCTAATACAAGCCACTTTCCTCTCTGAGCCTTAGTCCCCTCATCTGCAAAATAGGAAAATTGAGCTAAGGCACTTCCAAGACTTTGTCTAACCTTATAATTATATACATGGCATTTATTTTAAAATTGCTTTTTTCATTAAAGGTGATAAGAACTAGAAGATCGGAGTTACTGAGCGATGTGTCTTTTCCTGTGTGTTAATGCTTATATTCTCTGGAGTGGATTGGAGAATTCCATGATTAAGGAAATGCCTTGAATGGGGAGACTGTGATGACTCGGAAGGTCCCTTTTCCCTCACATTTTACAAATAAGCTTCTCCATAGCTTTGTATCTATTCAAGACAAATGCCAATCTAGGATCATTCAGGATAAGTCCTAGTCTAGGACCCCCCACCCCCAAGTGTTGTGAGCCCATGAACAAAGGGCTATTTTATTCATCGATATATTTTCAATAGTATTTAGCACATAGTAGGGGCATAACAATAGTGGTCAAATTAAATTGAACTCAAGTTGGAAAACTTGATTAAGCATTTAGTAAGTTGGCAATATGTATTGGAAATTCAACAGTGTAGGCAGCAACAAGCAACCTGAGAGGTGGTATAAAAGAGAGGGTCCTGACCGTTAGAGTTAGTGGTCAAGTTAGTGAAGAGGATATTTATGTCTGGTGCATTATTTCCTGAACATGTTTTCTATTCTCATCTTCTTCTTAAAAAATCTACCGAAAAAGAAATATAATCATAGTAAGATTGGCAAAGACTAAAGGAAAGTCTATATACCCAAATATGAAATTAGAATGTCAGGGTAGAGAATCTAAATGTGCCCATGTGCTAGAGGGCTCAAGACTCATGCTTCAGTGCATGACAAGAGTGACAGGATCGAGTCACAAATATTCATTCTCTTCAAGACAAACAACCCCAGATGGTGTACTCCCTCTACTATCAGACGTTAATGAGATTTAGAGGGATATGACCTGTTAGTAGGCTCTCGTGGTAACTGACGAAAAAAAAAATCTGACACCATTTATAGATGTAAAACTTAGTATCTTGGGCATATTCCTACAGAAAATTTAGCTTAGTCAAAACTTCTGAAAATAAAAAGTGAGATTAGATAATTTTTTAAAAATGGTGGAAGTATCTCATTCCAAAGAAAAGGGATTGACTGTAAATCTACATTTTCTTGGTGAAAATTGGAGTTTATTAGTATAATTCATCAAATTAGGAAGCAAAGTTGATTAGTTATTTGATTGAGACTGCATTGATTAAGGACTTGGAAAAAGCTATAAATCTAATCAGGGAAAACATACTTCCACATGGGAAAAGTACTGGGTTGACATTTAGAAGACAGTTGCTTTTTATAGCAGCTTTTATCTAATATGCAGAATTATAAAAATTTACCAGTTTTTGATTTAGCATAATAACTCTTAGGAATCTATCTAATGGAGTCTGAAGAAAAGCGTTAGTAGTTTCCTAGGAAAATAAAATTCCCAAGATCTTCCTCCTTTTAGGTGAAGTGAAAGTAGAACAGTAATCTTGGGCCTTCGCTTCAGTTAGGTATTTAATCTGAATAATTCAGACAAGACTGATCCCACTGCTGACTCAGAATGCTGTGGTTCTCCATCCTTTTGGCACCTCTCTGTGTGCGCATGGCTTGGGTAAGTATTTAAACTTTTTTCTTCATTTCTGTGTGTGCAGATATAGCCCTTATGGATGAGGAAAGATGAAGCATTTGTTTTTAGAAAATAAAATGCTGCCCTTTCACTCAAAACAGTTTCCCCTGGAGAGCCTCCACAGATCAAACATATTCTTTTTCACAACTGAACCAATCCTTGCCAAAGCTGTGACCACAGTTTTTGATTTATTTTGGCTTGTGATGAAAGGCAAGCACTTTCAAAACGATTCCACCAATGGCTCTCACTAGGGAGAACACCCTGGGTGGAAATGTGGAAAACATTTTGAAAGATGGCAAGGTGCAAATATGCTCTCTGTTAAAATGCACTTTCTGTTGGGATTCTACCTCTTGAAAATATTCACAATATCTTGCTGGATTTTTTGTGTGTGCCTAGCCATACTATGCAGTGTGTTATTTCCCAGAGCTCTGAAATCTACTTAGAGCTGTATCTTCTAATTTAGGCTGGAAATTATTCTCATCAGGCAGAGACTTCCTCCTGACCAACGCCCATGTAGCTAACACATGCTGTCAGCAATTCTGTCTAAATATGTCCTGTGTGTGACCACTTCTCCCACCTTAGCCCAAGATAATATCACCTAAGCAGGAACAACTGTAAAGGCTCCAAAAGGAGCTTCCTACTTTCACACTAACCCCCTTTTAAAGTCTAACCATCTGTGGCAACCAGCTTTTGAAACTTATGTAATTTCTCATCACCCTCTGATGGCTTCCCATCACACCTAGAATAAAATTCAAAGGGCCTACAGATCCTGCATAATCTTGGCTCTGCCTCTCAGACCTTATTTCTACTCTCTCAGCTCACTCTGCTATAGACATTCTTTCTGTTTCTCAAAACATGCCAAGAAAGTTTCCGCCTCAAGACCTTTGCTGCTTCTTCAGCCTGGAGCTCTATTCTGTCAAGAATTCACCTGGCTCTTGCCCTCACTGAGTTAGGTCCCTATTCAGTGACACCTCCTCAGAGAAGCATTTCTCCACCAGCTGCTTTATTTTGTATCCTGCTTTATTTTTTCTTCAAAGCACCCAGCACTACTTGATATATAATTTATTCATTTGTGATATTGTCTGTCTCCTAAAGTAGGATAATAGCCCTTTGAGGGTAGGGACTTTATCTCTTTTGCTCATTACTGTGTTCACTTTACATAATAGAGAATGAAAAAGTTTTCAGTGAATGAATTAATGAATCTACTGATACAACTTCCTTAATGCCTGTATTATTTTGCTAGCGCTTCCATAACAAAGTATCACAAACTGGGTGGCTTAAATAGCAAAAATGTATTGTCTCACAGTTCTGAAAGCCAGAAGCCCAAATTAAGGTATTAGTAGGGTTGGTTCCTTCTGAGGGCTGTGAGGAAGAATCTTCCATGCCTCTCCCCTGTGGTGGTTTATTGGCCATCTTTGGTGTTCCTTGGCTTGTAGAAACATTACTCTGAACTCTCCCTTCATCTTCATACTACGTTCTCCCTCGGCACATGTCTCTGTGTCCACATTTCTCCTTTTTTTTTTTTTAAATGTTTTATTTATTTGTCGGGGGTGGTGTATAAGCAGGGGGAGCAGCAGGCAGAGGGAGAAGCAGGCTCCCCAAAGAGCAAGGAGCCAGATGTGGGACCTGAGCCAAAGGCAGACATTTAACTCATTGAGCCACCCAGGCGTCCCTCTTTTCTACAACTTTATCTCAGCTCTTCCTAGTAGTTTTTGTTTTTTTTTTAAAGATTTTATTTATTTATTTGACACAGAAAGACAGCTAGAAAGGGAACACAAGCCGGGGGAGTGGGAGAGGGAGAAGCAGGCTCCCCGCCGAGCAGGGAGCCCGATGCGGGGCTTGATCCCAGGACCTGGGATCATGAGCTGATCTGAAGGCAGACGCTTAATGACTGAGCCACCCAGGCGCCCCCACATTTCTCCTTTTTTTAAGGACATCAGTCATATTAGGTTAGGGCCCACCTTTCTCCAGTATGACTTCATCTTAACTAATTAGATCTGCAATGTTCCTATTTCCAAAAAAAAGGTCACATTCTGAAGTACTAGGGGTTTGGACTCAACATATAAATTTGGAGAGGCCACAATTCAACCCTTAGCAATGCCCCTCCCAAGTGTTGTAGTCTGGCCTGGGAATCTCACTATCTGACGCTTAACCCTTGCTTTGCAAATGAACTTTAAAGACAAAACCTGTGAGTGAGTTAGGGATTGTGCCTGTCCTTTAGTTTCTTTAGCACTTCAGTTGTTGGAGAAGAGGACTGGTTTCTCTTTTGACAACAGTTGGTTACCATCCATGGTGTTCGTCTCTCTCTCTCCCAGTGGAGGATGGCTATGCTCCACGTGAGAAAGTGTTCTGGCTAGGATGACAGAACTTGTGCATTCTTGCATTGTCAGTTTATCCTTTCCTGTACAGCTGTACCACTGAGGGTGCTTTCTTTGGTTTCTTACACTACCCCAATCTTAGGAGCACTCAGGGAAGATCTGAGGAAAAGAGCCTGTGAGTAAGCATAAATTTCCTTGTGTTTTGGGGCTCACAAGAGTTCTGTATTGTCACACTAGCCCACACTTGGCTTTTCACCTTTGCTAAAATTTTAGATGCTTTCTCCTTACTTGCTTGCATGGTAACTAACACCTCTTCCTCCCAGGCTGAGCCAGTCTGCATGGTCTGTCTCTTCTTGGAAGTAGCCAATTCTTCTGTCAAGCTACTTGTTTTGTGCTGTGACACCAACTCTCCCCAAGGTTCAAAAAAGAGTCTGATTTTATAGACTCTCTGGCATTTCTTTGTTGTTAGAGTTTTCACAACACTCTAGCTTTCTACATCCTAATATCCTAAGCAGAAGCAGAACTCATCCACATCCTTTACTTTACAGAAGCACAGCACAATCCTCAAACTCAGACAACGTTACCATTAGTAAGTGACAAAACTAGAACTAGAACCCACGTTTTCTGCTTCCTGGTAAGGATTCTTGCAATTATTCCAATGTGCCTGGAGCCTTTCCCTCCCTCTTCTCTGAGATCTCTTTTTTTTGATTCACATCCCATCTTTCAAAATCAAATTTCCTCCAAGGTCACTCCTCTGACCTGTTTCTCTGCCTTTTTTTCTTGGGCCAATATCGTCATTCTCAAGACCTCTGCTTTCATCTCCATGCTGACTGCTTACAACATCCATCTCAATTTTTATTTCTAATCCAGACACCATCTTTTTATCTGTTAATTAAATTGCTCTAGATGGATGTAACCTCATCCTCTCAAATTTAACAGGTGCTGAACCACATATTTAACCTTGTAATTTCCCTGCCCTTTCCCCCACTTTTTCCTATTTCCAAATCAATGCTTTTTGCTGACACCCATTTTCCTGTCAGTGGTAAATTCCTTCTGCTGGTTCTCTGGTATCACAACTTAGGATTCATCTTTTATAATTGTCTGTTTATCTATACCCGCCAGTGTTAAAATAATCACAATTTCCCTCTAATTTGCCTTTCTTATTTTTTCTTTCCACAAGGGTGGCTTAGGTCATGTCTTGGTCCACTCAGGCTACTATAACAGGATACCATTGACTAGGTGTGGTTTATAAACAACAGACATTTACTTCTCATAGTTCTGGAGGCTGGGAGGTCTGAGATCAGGGTGCCAGCAGGTTCAGTATCTTGTGAGAGCCTGCTTCCTGGTTCACAGACAGTTGTCTTGTCCCTGTGCCCTCACATGGTAGAAAAGGTGAAGAAGCTTCTAGGGTTGCTTTTATAAGAGGACTCCACCCTAATTACCTAATTACCTCCCAAAGGCCCCACTTCCTAATACCATCACACTGAGGATTAGGTTTCAACATATGAGTTTGGGGAGGACATAAACATTCAGTCCATAGCAGGCCCTTTTTACTTTATGGTGGATTATTGTCTAAATAAGCATCCTCAACAAGTCCTTGGCTTCCATTCTCCTTCCTGTCAACTCCTGTTCTCTTATCCTTCCCTCTCTATCCCTGAATTGCCAAGCATCCACAATTAAAAAAAAACAACAAAAAAACCCTTCCTGAAACATAGCCTTTATCTCATCATTTCTTAGCTTAAGAATCTAAAATAACTCAATATCATTTTGTGGGTAAAATTTAAATATCTTATTCTAGAATTCAGGGCTTTCTAACAACTCAAGGTCACTTCTGTCAATCTAGTATCACTTGTTACTATGTTTCTTGGAGTCCCTTTCAGGTCTTCTTTTATGAACTCTCTCTTACCTCCAATGCCCCCTCTCAAACACACCCATTAGATGTGGGGACATAGATGCTTGAAGAATTATCACTAACTCAATTACTGAAAACAAACACTTCTAATTATTCCATTTACTATGTGTGGGTAGACATAGGTGTAATGAAGTCTTCTTTCATTGGACTGGCACAGGGATGATACTATGACTCTTTGTTAGAGAAATACTATACAGAAGAGTTGTTAGACTTGGGGGGAAAAAAGCAATAGATGCTATAAAGGCACCTTGCCTTTAAGTAAGGAATAATAAGTTGTGATTAGATTTAGATTTTGATTCCTACATGTATTTGATGGCTGATTTAGGAAGCCACCTCTTAAACACATCATTGTGTTGTTTAAATGAAAAATAGATGAAGGAAATGATTCTCAAATAAAAGAGTCTCTTTAAATTTTATTTTTGGTCATTTGAATGAAGTTTATGTACCAAGAAGCAGAATGTCAAAGATTATTTGAAACCTGTCACAAAAAATTACTGGCTATTTGAGACTTTGGTTTCCTAGATAACTTAGAGAAAGAGCACAGGCCTGGTGGTAAGTCTTTGTTAGATTACTTGATTTTTTATATATTATTCCACATGTCTATTTGTCTGAATTATTTTATACAGGGAGGGATAGAGAGAAGAAGCAGTGATGAAACTAGGTGGAATTGTTTAGATAGAAAGAATTCCATTTAAGTGTAATTCCCCTGATAGCATTAATTTGGTAAAAAACCTGGTACATGACCTGCTCCTAACCTTATATTGAGCAGTCAAAGATAGCTTTTAAAAAAAGCATTGTCAATTCTAAGCTGCAATAGCTCTCGCTTGCCACCAACAATGGTACCTCATATCCTGTGTGCAAAGTAACTAATAAGGGCCTGATTGAAGTTTTGACTTCTATTACTCCAGTCATGGTGGAGTCCCTTGAGGATGAGTAGGAAATGCCACTAGACCTCGATGGTCTGTGCCTGATTTCTGAATTCTGAGCCATTCCACCCCTAAAGCGGCTATTGCTGCTCAGATTCTAATAATGTTTTTGTATGTCAGTGCTTGTCTCCAATAACGCTTAGGCATTACACCGGAGTGGCATGTGGAAATTCACATTAATCATGGCACGACTGCGCTAGCAAACATTGGTAATTCATTCCTTTCTTTCTCCCCTTTTGATTTCTTCCCTCCCTCCTTTTCTTCCCTTTTTTGATCCTTTCATCCATTTTAAGAGGAGGTATTCAAAAGATGGTACCTTTTGCCTTAACTCTGCTATTCTACCCATGGTTAAAAGTAGGTTATTTTGTTATTGCCTTTATTCTTTCCTCTTTTAGAGCTTCTCTAGAGTATAAGAATGGTCAGACAAAGAAGAAATGGGAAAACAGAGGAGGAAGGAAATGAGGGAATGCAGATGGTAACACAGAGGTTAATTGAGAGGAGTAACAGCCAAATATGAGAAGGGAAAAGTAAATTGAAGTTGTAAAGAAAGAAATAAAAATGATAAATGAGTGAAAGTGTTCATCCAATGATTTATGGTGAGACTATTATCCTGAGACTTGAGTTTGGTTTTCTATAAAATGGGAATGTTATTCCTTTTTGGTAAAATACTCCTTGAAATCTTTATATTATAGTCAATCTTTGCCAGCAAATCATTAAGCTTCTTTAAAAAAAAAAAGAAAAAAAACCCCGATTTCTAGTAAATGCCAGCATCAGTTATTTTTCTCTGTTTTAAAGCTGTAGCAGATATTGGAAAATATTGATTATTCAAAAATCACCTTGGGCCTTTCTGGCCAATTCTAGATAATACATTTCCCTCTTTTACCTCTTAGGATATAAATTTAATAAGTAGACAATTCTTAACAAATTGTGCCCTTTGCCATTTAACTTTAGGATGCATGTGTATGCTCCAAAGGTATATATAAAGCATTTTAGAATTATTTAACTTTTAGAAAATCATTATGATATTGTTATAAATCAGTCATTTTATTTCCCTTTAAAAGCCAACCTGAAAGGACAGTGTTTGGACCATCCACCCATAGGTCAGCCTTCTGATCTTATAAACAGATTTCTTTATTTTGTTTTTCCAACTGTAGCCCAATCCTGTCTCACTAAATTTGCTAAGAAGATAATTTTTTTTAAGTTCTGTAAAGGACCCACTTTGTGGCCTGCTCTAGAGCTTTGCCTCTCCTTCTCATTGTCTTACATTAGGTGAAGAAAGACTCTAAAAGAGGGATGAGTTATTCTTGCAAAGGTGCTTTTCTGTTAATATATTCCATATTCAACCTCTTGGCCTCTACATTACTGCATTTTATATTACTTCATTACTGTACATTTTGTTATTGATTTTGATTAAATCCATTTGGAAGTCAATATTCACAACAGTAAAAACAGAAGGTATGTTCGACTATTATATACAGTACATTTACCCTCCTCTATCATACCCCTGAATGTGCGTTATGGACCTGAGAGTCTCCTCTGCCTCTTCGGTAAATCTCACCATGAGGTGCTTCCAAAGCTAGAAATCATATCCAGCTCGTTACTTAGTGCATTCCACGCATGCAGAGCTGGGATATGTTTAGCCTTTATAAGGTTTTAAAACACTCCCCAGCTCCTAAACTGTCTTTGTCACTAATCCTGTCACCAGCCAATCCTGTCAGCAGCTGGCCGAGTTTCAGTTTATTATTTACCATGTGCTGGAAGTGCTCTGTGTTTATGAGAAAGCCCCTTTACTGGCCTTGCTGTTCCTTAGGCAGAGGGAGGCTTTGGTAGTCACAGGGGAAAGTGATACCTTTGCTATTAGCATTGGCTTTGAGAGGAAAGAGGTATGGGGGTGGGGGGGTTGGGCAAAGAACTCGGCCAGCTGAGATCAGTCAGCTGTGATTAAGACAGTAACTCACCAATAGTGAAAATAGCCAATCAGCTGGAAACAGGCTTCCAAAGCTTTCAAAACACCATCACCTGCCAGCTGAGCAGCAACCACTCACCATCTATTGTTGCTGAAGAGAACAAAGATCAAGTGTTGGCAAGTGCTCTTAAAACGCTTCAAACGATAACCTTACCCCCCATGTTTCTGGTTCTGTCTCTGGCCATCCTATAATAGATAATTGTGTGACTAGTAATTTCGCATATATGGAAAACAAAATTCCTCAAATGTGGAAAACAAATACCCTGCTAAAAATAAAATCCTATCTTTATTTAAAAAATTGATATCTGGTTCATCACAGAATTTTGCACTAATTTTGATTCTTAAGAATATTACATTAGAATATTACTTACCTTGATTAACGTTTTTTGGTGTCCCCTTCACTTTTGTACCTAAGGTGAGTGCCTCACTCACTGCACCCTAATTCCAGCCTTGTTTATTAAACCTTACCATGTGCTCACAACATCACAAGGAGACAGACTGTATAGCCATTTTACAGATGATAAACTGAGGCTGATGAAAGTTAAAAATCATATCTAAGTGAACCATGAGAGACTATGGACTCTGAGAAACAAACTGAGGGTTCTAGAGGGGAGGGGGGTGGGAGGATGGGTTAGCCTGGAGATGGGTATTAAAGAGGGCACGTACTGCATGGAGCACTGGGTGTTATACGCAAACAATGAATCATGGAACACTACATCAAAAACTAATGATGTATGGTGATTAACATAACAATAAAATTAAATTAAAAAATCAAATCATGTCTAAGGATATTCAGAAAGGTCATGGCAGAAATGAGTGGTCTAGAACTCTGGGTTTCTGAATCCTGTTCTGGTATTCTTTTCATTTTGGAAATTCCAGGCCACAACAGTTGCATAAAAATTAATCTTAACCATTATTACAATTAACATACATGGAACACTTTACATATAAAACATTGTTCACACTTAATCCTCATGACAGCTCTTTATATAAGTAACATAATATTCATTATTCATAAAAAAAAAGATTAGAGGGCCACAGAAATTAAATAATTTGACCAGGATCCCACAGAAAATAAATGGTAGAATATGGATACAAACCCAAGTTTTCTGAATTGGAATTGTATGCCTTTTTAAACTGGGTATGGAAATATTTTTTTAACAAAACACAAAAAGGTGCTGAAAATATTTATAAATTTGAAAATTCGCCTCTTAGTAAGTGAAATATAACAAAGTAAAAAGACAAGTTGAAAATGGGGAGAAAATATTTCCGATATATATAACTGATGAGATTGGTATGAAGAATATGTAAAGAAACTTACAAATGAATAAGCACAATGAATAATGGAAAAATGGAAAAAAGTATAAATGAGCATATGAAGAGAGGTTTCAACATCATACACTTTCAGAGTTTTGGGGAATCATTTTATCTAAAAATTGTTTATCAAGTATCTACTACAGATCAGATTTTGTTATCTTTTTAAATTATAAAAATGAGTAAAATACAGATTCTACTAGAATGAATATACAGTACAATCAAAAAGAGACATATAAACAATACTTGCAGTGCAACATGGTTAGGTTTTTTTATAGAAGTACAAGCAAAGTTCTTTGGAAGCCTGTAAGAGGAAAGAACTAATTCTAGAAGAGGTAACTTTTGAGCAGGGATTTGAATCAAGAAGGGAAGAACTACATGGAACCAATGAGGTGGTTCAAAGCTCCATCGCAAAAGTAAGATTTGAAGTTGGCCTGGAAAGCTGGCAGGATGAGTTTGGGTTGGGGGTGGGGCAAGAAGAGGTACAGAGAAAACTGAGATCATGGACACACATCAAGCCAGAAGTAAGTGAGTAGTGATGGGATAGGTTATATTCAACAAGACCACAGGTCTTGAATGAGGACTCATGATGTGATGTGATAATGAGAGGATGGCATTTTAGGTTTCTGAAAAAAGGGCATAACATAAGGGAGGTTTGTTTTCAAGTCTTTGCTGATGAGTGGCTCTCTTCAAAAGATCTTCCTGTTCCAGAGGTTGGCCAAGCTATATAAGTGGGAGTCAATCAACATGGGTTTTGCTTGGCTACACACGGAAGGAGAAATGGGGATTGTTGGCCCCATTCAGAGCCAAATCCGGCTTTCCCTACAGTGTCAGCTGGGTTTGGAGAAAGCTTAGCTCTGTTCACAGAGGGCAGAACTCAAGGGAAGAAAGAACAGCAGAGTTTCAGGTTTCAGAAAAGAAGAGAGGCTTTAAACCCTCAAAAATGACAGACCATAAAATAGAGCAGATGAAGGAGAGGTAGAGGAGAACAAAGGTCATCACTATGGGAAGTAGCTGCATAATAATAATTATAACACTCAGTTAATACCTTATACTTACATAACACTTTTGGCACTTTATCATTAAAAAACGATTTCACACTTGAGGGTCAATTTCACAGATGCTGAACCTGATTTTGATCAGAGAGCTGGACTGAAAAGAGAAAGAAGATTGGGCAGACAATTGGTTGAGGGCTTTCTTTGAGAAGACAAAGGAACCTTGGTGATTAATTATGAAAGCATGGAGGTGAGGAGGTGCCCCAAATTATTAAGAATTAAACTGGGCCATGTGATTTAATGAGATGTCCCTTTATTTCATTAAGGAAAAACCTGGATAGGTCAGGGGACATTGATCCTAGAACCAAGGAATTTTAGAGTCAGAAAAAAACCTTTGATCACCTCTTCCAAACCCCTCTTATGGTCCT
The DNA here is from genome assembly GCF_054177405.1 of Leptonychotes weddellii. NCBI lineage: Eukaryota > Metazoa > Chordata > Mammalia > Carnivora > Phocidae > Leptonychotes > Leptonychotes weddellii. The sequence continues at coordinate 83,537,961 of NC_138377.1, forward strand.
GTAGCATGTTATATCTTTTTCTACAGTTACATTTCAGTGCTTATTCATAGCAAATGGAAGCATTGCATTTGCCTTTTAATTCCTTGGAGTATTTTATAAACCTGGGTAATGCAGTCCTGTTTAAAATTGACAGTTATAGATGTTTTCATCTTTAGTTCACGTCTTTCATGACCTCAATTACTGCATTAAAATATTGTTAACAAATTAAGATTCAAATAGCATTTATTACACAAGATCAAGTTCCCTTTACAAGTAATTTACATATTGTCACAATGACTCTGTGCCAATTGCTTACAATTTTGACATTGTGGGAGAGCAGCCAGCACTAATGCACAGGATTGAGACATAATTTATTGAGAATCTCTT
>NC_138377.1:83538826-83622091 GCF_054177405.1 Leptonychotes weddellii
TTTTTTTTTTTAAAGATTTTATTTATTTATTTGAGAGAGAAAGAATGAGAGACAGAGAACATGAGAGGGAGGAGGGTCAGAGGGAGAAGCAGACTCCCTGCTGAGCAGGGAGGCTGATGCGGGACTCGATCCTGGGACTCCAGGTTCACGACCTGAGCTGAAGGCAGTCGCTTAACCAGCTGAGCCACCCAGGTGCCCCAGAGCTAGCATCTTTGACCTCAAAGTGATCACTCAAATAATTGACTAGGATCCAAAATGATATGGAGAAAATAGGTTTAAAATATCCCAGATATTTAATGCAAATAGATCTTAGATATAAAAGATTTGCTATACTAAGATAATGAGAAACTTCTCAATAGGTAATCATAGCAGCTAATGTTGAGATTAACCTTGCTGACTAAATTTTATATTAGCTAGTTTAAGTCATGATCTGAGGTAAGGACAATGAGTAGCAACTTTAGAATATAGAGTTTCATCCCCACGTTTATAACACTATTTGTTCTCTCCACAAGCATTTATTGAGGGTTTGCTATGTGTCCCACACTTTACCAGGTGTTGAATGTGATAAGAAAGAACTAGTAAATAGTCCCTCCTCTCAAGGAGCTAGCAAGGGACTTTGTCCCTTGGTTTGCCCTGCTGTTATCAAGATCAATCATTTGTTTTAAAATAAATGTTCTATTCTGCTTAAGGCTATTAGTGATCATCCTCACATAAAAATGATTTGATTTCTCAGCGGCATCTTTGAATTTTGTTTAATATCCAGGGGTCCCAGTTCAGCCAAGTTTCTTAAAAAAAAAACATCAAATCTGTAGTCAAAGCATAAAGTCTTAACTGATGTAACAAATGCTTGACTTTTATTCATTCTGTAAATTGATGAGTGCTATGAGATGCAAACATGAGAAAGAGAGTCCCTACACTCAATGAAATCACAGTCAGGCATGTAAATAAAATATTAAAATGAAAAGAGATACATACTACCACAAGTTTGTATGGATAATTAATGGTCATCAAGAACAAAGCAATATATTGGGCGCCTGGGTGGCTCAGTTGGTTAAGCGACTGCCTTCGGCTCAGGTCATGATCCTGGAGTCCCGGGATCGAGTCCCGCATTGGGCTCCCTGCTCGGCAGGGAGTCTGCTTCTCCCTCTGACCCTCCCCCCTCTCATGCTCTCTCTCTCTATCTCATTCTCTCTCTCAGATAAATAAATAAAATCTTTAAAAAAAAAAAAAAGAACAAAGCAATATAGGGGCGCCTGGGTGGCTCAGTCGTTAAGTGTCTGCCTTCAGCTCAGGTCATGATCCCAGGGTCCTGGGATCGAGCCCCGCATCGGGCTCCCTGCTCAGCGGGAAGCCTCCTTCTCCCTCTCCCACTCGCCCTGCTTGTGCTCTCTCTCTTGCTGTGTCTCTCTCTGTCAAATAAATAAATAAAATCTTTAAAAAAAAAAAAGAACAGAGCAATATAGATCTGTGGTGAATTGCTTCCTGGAGGCAGTGATTATTGAAGAGAGCCTTGAAGAATGATTAGATGTTCTTTGGGTAGACATAAGGGAAGAAAATTCTAAATATAGAGAAAAACATTTCCAAAGATATGGGTACATGAACCAGCATGGCATATTAAAGAAACCATGGTTAGAGTTTGGGTGTATTTAGGTGAAGGGAAAAGAATTTAGGGAAAAGAAAAGTTTTGAATACCATGTTCAGGAACTTGGAGCTCGTTTGATGGGCAATCAAGGATCTATTGCAGGATGTTAAGCAAAGCCAAATGATCCTTAAGCAAGAGAATTGAAAGTTCCTATCTATGCTTTGAGAAGTTCTGTATGGCTGCAATGTAAAGAATGACTGGAATTATTATGGAGTTATTATGGAGTGGATATTGAGCAGACAAAGGAAGACTTAGGAGTGCACTTGACAGGGCTTAATAATTAGACATGTAAGGTAAAGCATATTCAGCCTTGAATGTTCAAATCTTCACTTTTTTCATATTTGTTAGTTTGTCTTTGACCTTTGTCTATTAAAAATTAATACTATTTACACTAATTGTGAGTATGACCACAAAGACCAATGTGTGGCCTGTTGCCCCTTTCACAGCAACTTTCAAAGGCTGTTCCTTGTTTTAGAATCCCACTTTCTACAAGAGTTCTGAAGAGCCTGTTTACAACTTAAACTCTGAGACTGAGTCTATAATGTTGCCTGGGGCCATCATTTCCATATTGATCATGAAGCAAGCAATCAAATACCAAATGATTAATCTAATTCTGCAGACTTGCTGCTCATACACCCTAACTGCTCAGCTATTGCCTGGGTGGAGGCAGAAACAACTAATACACACCCAACTGATACATGCACATACACACTCAGTTTTTTATGGCATCTAGATGTGGCCCTGCACTCTCTAAACCGTCCCTGATTTCCACCCTACCCCAGCCCCCATCATAAGTCTTCTCCTCCTCTAATCTCCTGAAATTCTTTGCTGTTAACTCTCTTGTCATTTCCACCAGAATCTGTATATATGCTGGATTATAAACTCCAGGAAGGCATGATCTTTGTCAGTCATCTTTCTGACTCTTTATCAGAGTCATTATTTTACACAGGACACAGAACATACTTATGATGGCTCAGATTTCCATTGTGACACTTTTGTAGTCTTTCTTTTTTTTTATTTTTTTTAAAGATTTTATTTATTTATTTGAGAGAGAGAGAATGAGAGAGAGAGAGCACATGAGAGGGGGGAGGGTCAGAGGCAGAAGCAGGCTCCCTGCCGAGCAGGGAGCCCGATGCGGGACTCGATCCAGGGACTCCAGGATCATGACCTGAGCCGAAGGCAGTCGCTTAACCAACTGAGCCACCCAGGCGCCCCTTTTTGTAGTCTTTCTAACACATAATATTTCCATTACTCCCCCCAAACTCCAACCTCATCCCCATCATAATGACCAGAACATGAAACCTAAGAGCTTTGACTATGCCAACAAACTGACTGGTTCAGTGAGAAGTCAACAGGGACCAGGTCAATGTAATCAGCAGAGAGAAGAAAAATATGGCTGACTTATTCTTGAGATGGAAAAATCTACCAGAGGTAGTGAATTTTGTGTCTCTGAGTCATGTTTTTGGTAAATGCATCATTTCTCTTCAAAATACAGTAATGGCCTAATGAAATATAAAGTAAGATATTTTCAGCACAGTAAAGGGATGGTTAATATCTTCAGGAAGAGTACTGATTAGCATATCATCAGAGAGAGCATAGGGCAAAGCTATACATGCCTCACAGGGGACCTTTGACCTAACATGGCTGACTTCTCAAATCCTTCTGAAACATATTAGATCCTGTATCACAAATTTTCCATTAGCAGTACAATAAGCACAATAGAGATATTTGTTGAATATAAATTACTTGTATGTTATCAAAGCAAGAGAAATATTGGAATGGGAATTTGGAAGCCTTTGTCACATTCCAATCTCACACTGACTAGCTGGATGTCCTTGTGCCAATCATTCCCTTTTGCTGAGTTTTGGTTTATTCTTTATTGGGTTAGATCAGATGATCCTAATATTTTCCAGCTCTAACTCAGTGACTCAATGAGCCATGAAAAACAGTCTACAGATCTTCTAATGGAGCATTGTGCCTGGCTGAATAATTTATAGAATCTTGAAAAAATATGATCTCAATGATTTCCTTAAATCATATTTTATAATTTTGAATGAGTGATCACAAGTCAACAGGAAAAAGATGACTGAAGAAGACACCTAATAACATTCTAAGACAATGTTTCTGTTCAACCCAATTGTACCACACTGGGTTATGTTTCTCTTTAGGAAACTGGTGTGATATATATCCCAGGATTGCACTTCCATGTGTAAAAGAAGCAGTTTTCTGGGTCAAGTGAAGGTTTGAAAGAAAAATCAGTTATTTAGAGAAAGACTGATTAGAACGGATATTCCTCAGCCTCTGCGAGTTCTTCCCAATTTGAGGAACATAAGTCCAGGTTGGTTTGATGTTCTCAATACCAAGAACATGTTTCTTGTATGTTTTATTTATTGTAAGTTAAAATCCATTGGAAGCTGGATGTTGGTAAATAACATCGTAAAAACATGGGTCAGGTCCTCAGATCATTCATAAGCTAGTCAAGATAGAATAAACTAAGAAGCAGCCAAGATAGTAAACACACACAAATTACAAATACTTCAAGGTTTGAAAATAAAGTCAGCATCATAAAATAACAACGTACTGAAAAGCAAGGAAAAGAATAAACACTGACAATTAAATGCCTTTCTTTCCTTACTGAAATGATTGGTTCTGGTTTTGGATTTCATAGTTAGAATTTTCTGAATGGAAGATCAAGAAGTCCAAAAGAGAAACTAGTGCAGTAGAATGAGAAAAGCGGGGGTCAAGAAATAAGAGACCTGGCTGCTAATTCTGGCTCTCACACCAACTGAGCAGCCTTGAAAAAGCCTGTCCCTTTTAGCCTCAGTTTTCTCATTTGTAAAATGAGTGAATTGAGCTTGACCACTGTTTCTCTGTCTTCAGAATTTATGAACCTCTGTGAACATTTCCCCAGAACCCAGTGGCCCATGATCTCCAGGTTGAGGCATACTGCCTTAAAGTTAAACTTGATTTCTTGGCATAGCAGGCCCAAATGCTGGTGCTGAAATCCTGGGACTGCTTTCCATTATATGGTGGGTATCCAACTGACTTAAAATTTGTTTTTCTTAGTTAGTCCATTGAACAAAAAGTACTTACTTTGGGCTAGAATTGTTCTAGGCATTTGGGATTTATCTAATAACATAATAGACAAGATCATTGCCCTAACAGAGTTTATATTCTAGGAGAGAGAAATAGATTATGAACAACAGACAAAAAATAAGGAAATTAATTTTGAATAAAAAAATTTAAAACATTTTCATGGGGAATTCAAGGACCCCTGCAAATATATCCATGGATTGCGATTTGAGAAACATCTGAGCACAGGAGCCCTTGAGGACTGTGGTTCAGTGACTGGTGGTCACCCCTTTCAGAATGAGCAGCAAGCAGCGTTTCCCTACCAGGCATCCCAACTGAACACAAACAGTGTTAACAAAAGTCTCTTCAGATTCTAGAAGCAGCAAGGGATTTTCCTTGCTATAGCTTTATTTTGTGCCTCGCCCTGTTCTGAACAACATGGAGGTGTTTCTAGGCACAGAGCCAAAACCTCATTGCAGGGCTCCAAGAGAGCACAACTCTGGAGAAAAATCATTAAATTAGGCAAAGATCCAATAAACTTAAATTTTCTGTTTTTGATTGCTTGCTGTGAGGAACACTGACATGATTTAAAATGATGATTTAATGTAGCAAGAAGAGAGGGACTCTAAAAACCAAGTAGTGCAGTCATACAGTTCTAATAAAATTTGTCTATTATGTGCAAATTGATTGCTGGTGCCTAGATTTACATGATGTTTATGATATCAGAATATCTAACAAAAATTGATGTCAATATTTATGCCTCTATAAATTACTCACACAGCACTATTATGATGGCTTCTAATGAAAGTGGAACCAAACTAATTGACCTTTAAATCCAAAGGACTTTGTAAACCAAAACTCGTCCACATTGGGGTGGCAGGATACACTAACATGGGAAAAAATAGAGCCTTGGGGTGCCTGGGTGGCTCAGTTGTTAAGCGTCTACCTTCGGCTCAGGTCATGATCCCAGGGTCCTGGGATCGAGCCCCACATCGGGCTCCCTGCTCCATGGGAAGCCTGCTTCTCCCTCTCCCACTCCCCCTGCTTGTGTTCCCTCTCTCGCTGTGTCTCTGTCAAATAAATAAATAAAATCTTAAAAAAAAAAAAGAAAAAATAGAGCCTTTTGGGTGGTACAATATTTTAGTATGAAAAAATAATTATACATTCTGCAAGAACTGGTTCCACTAGAAAGTGGATTTTAGGTTTGATTCACCCTGTATTAAACTGTTACTGTCTAGGTTCATGACAAACCATGTCTGTGGCTTTATACCTAGGGTGTTTGAAAGATTTCTTTTTTTTTTTTTTTTAGCTAAGAAATACCTGCTGTCTGATTTTGAATATGTCAAATGAGACAATTAATCAAATCAAAGACCCTCCTTTTTTGTTTTATTTTAAACATTTTACTTTGTAATAACTTAATGTTTTTAGAAAATTTATAGACTAAACTTGTGCTCCTTGAGGTCAAGGATTATATTTTATTCATTTTTTAAATAATCTCCTTTAACCTAACACAGGGCATGACAAAAAGCAGGAGTGCAACAGGATATGATTTGTTTTTTAGGAAGAAGGCAAAAAGAATGAAAACAAGCACAGCTGCTGGTATCCTATAACATAAAATGTTCCATTGTTATTCCTGACAAAGCTGGCCTTTGGCTTTCCTTCTCCTGTTGATAGATAGCCAATTATGTTTTTACTTATTAATTATGTAAAATAAACCCAAATATTATTCTTTGAATACATATTATAGAAACACAAATAAAGGGGCACCTGGGTGGTTCAGTCGGTTAAGTGTCTGCCTTTGTCTCAGGTCATGATCTCAGGGTCCTGGGATAGAGTCCTGCATCAGGCTCCCTGCTCAGCGGGGAGTCTGCTTCTCCTTCTCCCTCTGCCCCTCCCCCCGCTTGTGCTCTCTCTCTCTCTTGCTCACTCTCTCTCTCAAATGCTCTCTCTCTCTTGCTCACTCTCTCAAATAAATAAATAAATAAATAAAATCTTAAAAACAACAACAAACAAAAATAAAAATAATAAAAATAACTTGGGTAGTTTAAGTAATTCTGGGAGAAGAAACCTGTCTGTTAGTCCGGGGTCAGAATACCTAGATTTTTATTTTATTTCCAATAAAAACTTGCTCTGTGTCCTTGAGCAGCTAACTCTTGTTGAGTATCTTGCTTCCTCAACTGTAAAATGAGGAAGGTGAATTCTGTTTTTTCAGGTCCTTTGCAGCTTCAAAATGCCATTGCTTCTGATACAAGTTGAAGAGTGTGTGCATTTCCACTGGACTGCACGTTCTTTTCCTCTCTGCTCTCATTTCACACTGCAACTGCGAAGAGGCGAAAGGATGAGATGCAGTTATACCACTGTGTATTTTGATTAATGTATTCAACTGAAGATTGTTGAATATCCAAAGTTCATCAGTCATAGTTTTCAAACTTGTGAGCATTTTCAGTGTTCAATTGTAAATCCTTCTTGTCTTTGTACTGAAAAGATTTCTATCTGCATTTCTTTTCAGTTTTGTTATAAAACTCATTACTTTTTTATTACAGACTTAGTGGAGCCTCCTCTGTTGAATTGAATCATGTGATTCACTATTAGCTGGACATTTAATACTATGTTGTCTTTATATTGTTCAGTATTCTTCTTGGTTCTTTTATTTGCACTTTGGAAATGTCTCAGAAGAAGAAATTGAAAGATGATATTTCTTTGAAATAACTCACTCCTGTCCCAGGAAGGCAGTGTTTTAAAGATAATGATTTAAACAAAATGTACTACTTTTTTTCTAATTCTTATTAATCTAAACTCCCTACAATAATGAATAGAGAGAATGAGTAATTAAGTGATCCAGAAGATGGGTATTTTTTCACAAAAGTGGTTGGAAGACCCATTTCCTAAATGGCTTCATTACTTACACGTCTGGTGTGTCCGTGCTCCTTGACCACTCCTTCCATGTGGTATCTTTACCTCCAGGTTTTCCATGTGGCTTAGGCTTCTTATATAGTACGATACTTTCAGGATAATTGGACTTTTTATATGGTAGCTTACCTCCCCCAGAGTGATAATTCCAAGATGCCCAGGGAGAAACTGCAAGGCTTCTTATGACCTAGCCTGAGTAGTCTTAGAATGTTACTTGCACGCCACTCTATGAGCCAAGCAAATCACTCAGGCTGGCCCAGATTAAAGAAGAGAGGAGAATAGATTTTACCTCTCAATGAGGAGATGACATGGTGATGGTGGCCATTTTGGACACAAGCCACCATAATATACGTATTATGAGATCTTCTGATTATATATATAGTTGAAAAATTCATAGAGATAATATTCAATTTCCTTTTTCTGTGGTCAGACAATAGTCATCAAACATTTATTGTTTGTTTTAACTCTTCCATCTGTCTATTGAAAACCTTAGCTGAGCTTGACTGCCCTTAGTGGCAATATTAAATAGGCCCATCATTCAGAATAACATGTTGCCTTCTTTGCTAGAAACTTACGTGCATTCACTAAAACTACCAGAAAGATGAGCTTGAAAATCTCTTAACTTTTGAAGTTTTCTCCCTTGCAGGAAAATCCACTTGGTCAAAAGGCTGAGCCAATGTGGATTCTAGAAAACATTGAGGTTCTTTACACTGACTTTAACCATGTTATCAAGAAGTTCTCCATTTCCAAGATTCAGAAGATCTCATTCGTTTACAACCTGAGACCATCTTTTGTATACAAATATCTCCCAAGCTCCTTCCATACTGTAGCTACTTAGGCAATGGTAGTTTGCTTCATCTGCATGTGGCTTTTCTCATTAGAATATAATTAACATGAAAAACATCCCATACCCAATGAAACTAGTAATGTGTCCTTTGTGGTTGTCTTGGCTCAAACTCATGCTTCATTGAGCTTTCAAGCTACAATCTTGGTTCTCACATTATAAGAATTTAAGCAGTCTGTTAATTTTTCCTCTTTATTTTGTCCATTTATTCAACCTCAAGGACTTGATTCTTACTGAATGTCATAAGGCTAGAGTCTTCTCATTATGTATGTCCGCTCATCAGAGAAACCTTCCCTGACCATCTCGTCAAATGTTGCACCCCTACCAGTTCTCTCTGTAATAAACTTATTTCTTCCTTAGCACTTATCTCTATGTAAAATTACTTTTTCTATTAGTCTACTTGTTTATTGTCTTTAATTTCCACTGTTTTATGTTCAGCTTAAGTTAACTGTTACCAAATATCTGGGTAGGTGCTTAGTAACCATCTGTTAAATAAATTAAATAACCACATAAATAACCAAAAACATAGTACCATTAATTGATTGGTACTATCGTGACAAGATCAAAATATATTTTATATGTCAAAATAACACAAATAACATTAAATTAAAACTAACTTCTCCAGTGGGGAAGAAAACTTTCTGTTGAAGAATTAAAATAATCAAATTGCATATTTATAATCTACAGTACTTGGTACAGTTGTAGGAAGATGAGCAAGCAAGAACTGAAACATTTAATAGCACTTTGCAATGATAATGTTTCATGTTGAATGGATATTCTCAAACACTATTGGTGAGAATGTAAATTAGGGAAAGCAGTTTACTATATATATCAGGAACATTAAAAATAGTCCTGTCTTTTACCCAAGAATTCTATTTCTGAGACTTCATCATAAGGAAAAATATGAAACAGAGAAAATAGTATGTATGAAGATGTTCACTGAGATATTGAATATAAAACTCTATGTGTCTAACAATCGTGGAAAGGTTCAGTAAGATGTAACACACCTACATAATAAGAAATTACCTTATCTATATTTACTGAGAGTGAATTAACATTGAAAGCTACTTACAATAAAATTTTTAAGTGTAAAAAGGCAGAGTACAAAATTATATGTATAATTTCATTTCAACTATGCCCAAAAATAAGTGTAGAGAAAAAATTTGGAATTAAATATTTTGAGAATTAAAAAAAATCTTTTTTCTTTATATTTTTATGTATTTTTCAAATCTCATACAATGAGCATTCATTCTTTTTTTTTTAGTGTTCAATATTTCCATAAGCAGAAAAACTGTCTAAAGTAAGAAAAGCTTACAATACATTAGTGCAATATTATTAAACAGGACTCTTTCAGGCTTGTTGGGTAACTTCATGGTCAGAAAGACCTAAATTCTAGTTCAGACTATAGGACATAGCAATTGAATAAGGGGAAACAATGTTACTAGTGGCTGGTGTTTGAAGATCATTTGTTCTTTGTTTTTTGGTGTGTGTGTGTTCAAGACAATTAATAATTCTTTATTTCATTTAAATATTCTTAGAGCGTTGAGGTCTCTTTTCATTCTTATTTCAATAGATAATTGATCATATGAAATTGCCAATATTTTGCCTTTTCTGATCTATAAAAAATGGCATTTTCATGCATTTGACTGAATACTCTCCGTGTCAGATATTGACCTAATAACAATGACTACTGATTTTTGTAATGCCATGTACTGGCACTTTCTTTCTTTTTTTTTTTTTTGTAAGTAGTGATGCACATCTTTAAATAAATGGCTGTTCAAATCCAGACTGATTTGGCAGAAACAGAAGTTTTCATGCCAATTTAGAGAGGGGAGAGGGGTTTAGGAAGACAAAAGGGTTGAGAGAGACATTTTGTAATATCTCAAATATGAGTAATGATATCTCAGTTTGTACTTTAAAAAGCACTGGTGATAATCTTTCAATAACACTTTATAGCTTACAAAGCATATTCTCATTAATTATTTGATTTAATCCTCAAAACCTAAGAGGGAGATAATTTTATTCTCATTTTAATGTTTCTGAGTGATTGTGATTTACAGGGTTAGGCAGCTAGAAAATGAAAGAGCTAAGATTTGAACCCAGATTAGCAATCTACATGGCAGGAAAAATTGCTAGTTAATTTGTGCCTGAGAAGAAATCTTAATTTTGTAGAAATAAATTATAGCCAATAATTAAAGTTTGGAAACCTAGTCATTTCTGAAGATAATTGTTGTCAAAGGTTGCCTCGTATTTCTTTTAAATTATACTTCTATCCTTCACAGCTATTTTTTTTTGTTTTCTAAAATTAATGTTTAGAATATTCTGTGATTATAAATTTCATGTATACATACATATATATCTTTGAATTAACCAGCAAAAATTTTTAAGATCAGTGTTTCTGGCAAAAGTAGGAATTGATTTGAAATTAAACTGCAGTGGGAAATCTATATAGTAGCCTATGAAGTATGGATTTTTGAAATGACTGTTTTCCAAAGTTCATATTAATATTTGAGGGAAGATGGAGAGAATCTTTTATTCGTAGAAGTCCTTGGAAGAGATCCACTTTGAGAATTACTTCCTTTTTTTGAATCTAGCAAATAATGTGGTTGGAAATAAAAAAGCAACTCAGGGTAATAGAGAAGATATTATGTAGCTTTTGTAGGCAGAGCAACCCTGGGAGTCATACTGAGTAATCTGCTTCTTGCCTAGAGAAAGAGGCATTTGTAAACAGAGTATGAGGAGCAGAACCTAATTCCAATGGGGCTTTTCTGTTTGTCCTGTCATTGGAGCCCTCCTCTTCACCTGATAAATAAAGCACTGCATTCCTCCTGGTTAGGGATTTAAGAAAAATCCCACTAGTTCTGCCCACTTCACATTTATAGAATGAATGTTTGCCAGTTTCTTATTTGTTTGGGGCCATGCAAATCACAAAATAAATAACAGCAGCCCTCTCTTATAATGCAATGAACTGTGCTACAGATAAGAGGGATCGAAATTATACTTACATTGGATTTTTCTGTGTACAATTTCATTAAGGATCACATGCCCTTAAAGAAATTAAAAAAAAAAAATTCACCCTCATCTCTTGATCTCATAAATGTGTTTACTGAAGGAAAATTTTATATTGGGAAATAATTTGCTCCTCTCTCCCCCAAATAGCCTGGTTTTCTTTCTTTGTAGCAAACAGATATTCTATTTCAAAATTATCTACCTGTGTCACTGAGTGTTTCTCCTAAAACTATTGGGGAAAATGCCCTTTATAAATCAGCATTTAAAGGAAATGCATGAGACTGTTTCTGAGTCAATAATAAATGCATACATCATTCACTTACAATTGTAATTTTAAGTGATCTGCTTAACCTTTGAAATTTTGAAAGCTTCTATTCTTGTTCCATATGCTAGTTTTTATGATGTATATTCATTTCCATGTGGAAAATCTCTTGTCATTGTGAATGTTCTTTTTAAAAACAGACACTTAACAGCGTCCTGGTTTCATGTGTGGCTAAAGCAAACTCAATCTGTGAGCTGGAATGCATTGGACATTGTTTCCAGTAGGTCAATAAAATGACGGATGGATTTGAGCCAAGTTGTAGCAGAGGACACACATCCTCTGTTGAAATAGCTGAAAAGACAAATTAATATTGAAGTGTGGAATACTGAATTGGACTGTCTTTCAGTGTACAGAAATAGACTAAAGTAGATTACCAAAATGAGGCATGTGCACTTCAGGCAACTGAAACAGACTTGCTATGCAAACATCTAGATGGAGACTAGAATGTGATATCCGGAAAATGGTAACAGTTCAGCCTCTACAATACGCAGTAGGGGATCACAGAAATACCTTGAATCTTAGAACCTTTTCAACGTCTTGAAATTAAGGAATGTCTACATATACAACTCCTAGCTAAAATCATAGTTGTCACTTTTATTGTACTATAAGAGCATATATTAAAGTATCAGTCTCACTTAATAGTTTATTAGTGCAGCAGGAAAAAAACCACAACAAAATAACACAAAACTTTTGTTGCATCAAAATCTGTGTGATACCCATTGCCCAAACAAAAACTTCAAATTCCTTTCATAGTCTAACACCTAAAATATGTCATGATCAGGTGTATTTTATTTCCTATAATGCCTTTTATAGACCAAATACTGGGAGAAAATTACATCTTTATTTTCATTAACTTTTAAATGAAATTTCCATTGATAATGAATGCTGGAAACTAACTACAGTAGTATGAACAGTACTGTGACTTCATCACCAATAGAAACGACATATATTCATGTCACATTATGCTTGTTGCAGGTGTCTTGAAAGACATTGTTTACAGCTCATTGTGACTTTGAAATTAACACAAACGAAAGTATATTTCTGAATATTTTTATAACTGTATTTCACTATATTTGGTTTCCTTTGTAATTCACATTAAAAAAATATTGGGGAGGTAGTCCACAGGTATCACCAGAGTGCCAAAGAGGCCTATGGCAAAAAAAAAAAAAAAATTAATAATTTTTTGAAAAACTGACCTTAATGATCATCTCTCAATTGCTGGGCACTTAATTTTAATTTGTGCCTTTGCCTAGAAGGCTATTCCCCACCCCCAACATCCCATATTCATCTTTCAAGTACAGTCCAGATATTAGCATATCCATTAGATTGCTCCTGAACCCACTAGTCAGGATCAGTTGATCTTCCTTTATGTCCCCTCAAAATTGCTTTTTGCATTTCTATTAGAACTTATCCTGTGTTTCATTCTAATCAGTTGCTTCCTTCTGTGTCTCTGCTTCTAGAGTATAAGCCTCTTGGGCGCAGAAAGTTTGTCTTATTTAATTACCGTTTAATGGTTGAATCTAACTATCTTACTATGGTTGGAAAAATGTGGCCTCTATCTTCATACTTTGGAATTTACTGAGACTTGCTTTATTGCCTGTACAGGAACAATTTTTGTAAATGTTCCATTTATGCTTGGAAACATGGGATAATCTGAAGTAGTTGTTTGTGGGTTTGTTAACTATGTGACTCAGATCTATATCCCTACTGTTTCTTTTTTCCCTGCTTGATTCATCAGTTATTTAGAGAGTTGTGTTAAAATATTCTGCTACAATGGTAGATGTGTTAACTTCTTACTCTGTCATTTAACTTTATATATTTTGAATCAATATTATTAGGCACATAAAAATTTAGAACTGTGTTATCTTCCTGATGAACTAGACCTTTAATCAATATGCAGTGATAATTTTATCTCTAGTAATGCTTTTTTTTTTTTTGCATTACATTTTCTCTGATATTAATATAAACCGGCTATTGGGTTAGAATTTTACTGCTATCTTTTTCCATTCCTTACTTTCAATTTTTCTGTGCCATAATGCTTTAGGTGTGTGTTTTGAAAATAACATGATGCAGGATTTTATATTTTTAAAAATTCATTCTGAAAATCCTTGTCTTTTGCCTGAAAAGTTTAGTCAGTTTACAATGTTTGTGATTATCGATCTATTTTTATTCATTTCTAATATATTTATGCTTTATCTTTGCCCTATCTTTTAGCTTTTTATTACTCTTTTTCTAAAGTTTCAGATTGAGGTATTTTCTCCCTCATTATATTTTTCCTCTATTCATTTGAAAATCTTAATTCTATTTGTATTACTTTAGTCATTCCTTAGAAGGTTTAATATTCATATTTAAAAGTCTAACATTTATCAATGTCTTTGCCTTCCTCTGAAATAATATAAGGAATGTGAACAAGTTTAGCGCCCTCCTTTCTTGCTTATTTATTTGCTATTGTCCTTTTTATCCCCACAAATTTCTACAAATTTTTCAATTTATTTACTCTCCATTTCTCTGTCTGAGACTTTTGTATCATTTTACTTTTGCCTTTGAAATTTCATTTACTTACATTTTTGGGGGGTAAAAATTCTGTTTTTTTAATCTAAGAATGTTTTAATTTTACTCCTTCCTCCTTTTAAATAATTTTGCAGGGTATAGAACTACAAGTTGAAAGCAATTTTCTCTAAGCTATTTGAAAATATGATACTTCTGAATTTGGACTTCTATTTTACTAAGTCAATTGTTAATTTTTCTTTTCTTTGTAGGTAATCTGCCCCTATCCCTCCCATCATAAGCTGATTTTTATCTGTGGTGTCCTGCAGTTTTACCACACTGTGTCTTGGTGTGGATTATTTATATCTGCCTTGGATATGATGAGACTCCTAAAATTGAGGGCTTGATAACTTTCATCATATCTGGACAATTTTCATTCATTATCTCACTAAATATTTTAGTGTCCCTCTCTCATTCTCTTTCTTGTCTTGTTCTAGGTCTCTGATTAGACATATATTAGACCATGTTACCCTATCCTCCATGTCTCTTAACTTTTCTCTCATATTTTTCATCTCTTTGTTGTACTGTGCTGTAGCCTAGCTAGGTAATTTCTTTGTGTCTATCTTCCAGTTAACCAAATTTTTTTCTTTAGCTGTGTCTAATCTGTTTAGCACATATATTAAGTTTCTAATTTCAGCCACTATACTTTTCACATTAGAAATTCTATTTGGGTGTGCCTGGGTGGTGCAGTTGGTTAAGTATCTGACTCTTGGTGTCCGCTCAAGTCATGATCTCAGGGTTGTGAGATCAAACCCCATGTTGGGCTCTGCTCTCAGCATAGAGTCTGCTTGGGATTCTCTCTCCCTCTCCTTCTGCCTCTCCTGCTCATGTGTGTGCTCTCTCTCTCTCCTTCTCTCTCCCTTCCTCTCAAAATAAATAAATATATCTTAAAAAAAAAAGAAAGGCAATTCTATCTGGTTTTTTTCACATCTACCTGGCTTACTTTATGATATCATTCCTTCTTTGTACTTTCAGTTCTGTCTTTTATTTCTTCAAACATATTAATCATATTTAATATTCTACATCTGTCAAGTTCAACATCTACTGTTATTTGCTGGTATGATTCTGTAGTATGTTGTTTTTGCAGATTATTTCTCATGATAATTTATTTCCTTGTATGATTAGTAGTTTTGGTTTTTGTTTTCTTTTTGTGAGCTCACATTCCTTGGACTTTGTATTCCTTGGAGTTTCCTATTATTGCTATAAAAAATGACCATAAACTTGGTGGTTTAAAGCAACGCAAATTTATTCTCTTACAGTTCTAGACAGAAACCAAGTTGATTCAAGTCTGTACTCCCTCCAGAGGCTCTGGAAGATGAGAAATTTCTTTGCCTGTTCCAGCTTTTAGAACTGCATTGCTTGCATTTCTTAATTCATGACCCCTTTCTCCATCTTCAAGACTAGCAGTGTAGCATCTTCAAATTTCTCTCTGTAATGTCTTCACATGTCAGTCTCCTCTGTGTCAAGTCTCCATTTGTTTGCCTCTTACAAAGATACTTGTGATTACATTTAGGGCCCACTCATATAATTTAAGATAATCTCCCCATACCAATATCCTTAACTTGATCAAATGTGCGAAGTTTCTTTTGCTATATTAGGCAACATTCATAAGTTTACAGGGATTAGAATATGGACATTTTGAGGGACCATTGTTCAGCCTACCACAGATTTGTCTGTGGAACTTATTTGAGACCTGGTCTTAAAGTGTGTTCTTCCATAAAAGACTTGTATTTATCCTAGTTTTTGGTGGTATTGCTAACCCAGAACTAATTTAAACTAAAATTTTGCATTTTGGGGGAGCCAGATAATTAGTAGACCTTTTAGCCTTCATCTGCATGAGTGTAGCATACAGAGGTACCTTCCCCTTTTTCAATCATCCAGAGCCAAGA
Organism: Leptonychotes weddellii; assembly: GCF_054177405.1. NCBI lineage: Eukaryota > Metazoa > Chordata > Mammalia > Carnivora > Phocidae > Leptonychotes > Leptonychotes weddellii. Next base: position 83,555,062 of record NC_138377.1, read on the forward strand.
TTAAGACAATCATGTATCACAACCACCTTCCTTTGTAGTGTGATTTCCCCCCCCCTGCTCCCCTTGAAGATCCTGGCTTTAGGTGAGGCTTCAATCCAACTTCTTACTTTATCCAGGCCATAGGCTTTGTATCCTATTTCCTGTAGAGGTTTATTAAAACTCAGATTATAGACTGTTAGAATGGACATATTTCTTCAGGGCAAATGCTGGTTCCAATACTCTCCCTTAAGGATTAGCACTTTCTACATTTTCTTTCTGATCTTAAAGAAATTCTCTTACTTTTCCATCAGCACAGTCATACTTTATTTTTTTTTTAATATTTTATTCAGTGTTGCTAAGTGTGTTGTATTATCAGGGCATTATCTGAATTTAGGCTGCAATATTGCCAGACATAGAAGTCAGATATTGAAAGAGTGTCTAATTTATCCCTCTACCCAAATGCTACAACAATGACCTCTAAACTGTGAGTAATAAATGTTAAATTAAATAAAAATTTAGCAGACTGGAGCTTGAAAAGACATTAAAATTGAGTCATAACAGAGACCATATGGCCTAGGGAGTCTAAAGTATTTACTATTTGGCCTTTTATGGAAAAAAGTTTGCTGAAGCCTTGTCTAGGTAGTTAATTTTTACCATCTCCAGGCCAGAATAGGGATGATGGTAAGTTCATACTCCAAAGTCTCAGTTTGTCTTGGGGAGAGTATCCTTCATCTTGGTGATAAAGAACCACCTGACCTCAGAAGTGCCTCTGAACTTCATGAATCCCAGGGCTCAACTACCATGTCTATTTTCTCTGCAATCACTGATGTAGGTAATGTGCAAAGAGTCAGTATGTGGAACATCATTTACTGAGACTCCTCCGCCATTCTATGTGTCAACCTAACTGACTCATGAATTGCTGAGATGATAACTTTTGGCTTCATGTTGACTTAAAGATTTAATATGTTTGAAGGAGAAGAAAGAGGGATGTGAGGTATCATCTTGGTTCTGTTGCCAGTTAGCCAAATGGATATGGAGGTATCATATTTCTGGGTCTCATTCTCCTCATCTGTAGAAAGAAAGATAAGTTTAGTGAACTCTAAGTTTCCTTCTAATCCAATGTTCTCTGATTCTGAAGTCGGAATAAAAAGTTTTTTCTTCCCAAGGTACAGTCCCTTCCTCCTTCATGAAGATTAGATGAGTAAATACATGTAAAGTCCTGAGAACAGGCTTGGCACAAAATACATCCACAATGAATGTTAGCTATTATATTGTTGTTATTAACATTACCAAAAGCCTCTTAGACAGGGTGAAAGCCTGAAATCATTAATCCTTTTTTAATGGATAGTAGTCCCTCATCCCTGGTGAAAATTTGCTTGAGCATCCTTAGCACTGGAAAGAAATTCTGATTGGCATAAAACAACATCTCCATGTTTTCTGCTGCCAGCCAGTGAACCACAAACCACAAAGCATTGACCAAAACTACATCTGCAAAAGAAAGAGGGAGAATAAAAAAACCTCAAAGTTAGAACTAAAGATGGAGCCAGCTTTCCCTGGTGGTGCCTACATGCTGAATTGGGGGAGGGTTAAAGTTATTGTGATGGTTATGTTAGAACAATACCATGCTTATTGCAGAGGTGAGGATGACTCTCAGCCACACTTGGCTCTAGCTAGAAATCTGATGTCATACATGTATTCTGTATCATTCAGGGTCCTTGAAGGAAATAATTTACCCCAGATAGTTCATATGAAGAAACAATATATGGAGGAGGCAAGGCTAAGGCAAGGTTAAAAGAACCATTGAGGGATGTTGAGGCAACCAGAGACTAGAATTGGTGGGAACTGTTATCACCACTGGGATTAAAGGGGCAAAGTGAATAAAGCATGGCTGGAGCTCAGAGAGAAGCTGGGGCCAAGGGGGAGGGGCTTCCTGGTAAAGGGCAGATATGGAGGGATGCAATAACTTCAGAGAGGCAGGAAAGGATCAGGGAAGAAATACCCCATCTCCTGATATCTTTTGGTGCATTGGCTGAATCCAGTTGGAAACCAGCCAGCAAGGGAGCCCAGGAAATGCCTCCATAGCACAAGGCAGAGCAGAGAATGGATGAAGAGCTGCAGAGAAAACACAAAACAACTATCCTTTTCCTCCAGAGCTTTTGCTCTGATGCCTCTCTGGCTGGATATTTTTCTTTTTTTTTTTTTTATTTGAGAGAGAGAATGAGAGAGAGAGAGAGCACATGAGAGGGGGGAGGGTCAGAGGGAGAAGCAGACCCCCTGCTGAGCAAGAAGCCCGATATGGGACTCGATCCAGGGACTCCAGGATCATGACCTGAGCCGAAGGCAGTCGCTTAACCAACTGAGCCACCCAGGCACCCCTGGCTGGATATTTTTCTTGTGCCTTTGATATGTGGTCTCTTGTTGGTGTTTTGTGGATGAGAGCATGGGAGAGAGGGTATGTATGTGTTGCTTCCCAGTCTGTGTCTTCATGCAAAAAGTACCCAGTTTAAACCAGGATACCTGAATTCTGGTCTGTTAAAGAGAAAATTAGTCATGACACTTGTTAAATGGTAAGGCAGGCTTTATTCTGTACTACTGCAATAGGATTTTGCAGTAGGAGAAAGAGAGTGAACTCAACTCAAAATATAACAAGGAAAAGTAGGCATTTATAGGCAAGGAGCAGGGTGAGGAAGTCAATTAACAGAGAACTACTAAGAGGAGACATCAGGGGTATGGTGGGGGCGTGGTGTCCTGGCTACACTTCCCTAAGCAGATTCTTGCTGAAGGCAGGCCAGATGATTAGACACCACTGGAGGATGGTGGAGGAAGAGGACTTTGGTTAAATATTGGGGGTGGGGGATTCTGGCTACACTGAGCAGGATTCTGGCTAAAACTGTACTCGAGGACATGCCCAAGAATGGGGTCTGGTCAGGCACAGAGGAGCATGTCTAGAGTTTGGTCAAGGAAAGCATCTTTGCCAGGCCCAGTTCTTCCAATAACTTGGATAATATTAGGCAAATCACTTAACCTCTTGCTTTTTATCCGTAAAATGGAGTAAAATGGAGTCAATAACATTTGTCCAATCTTTCTCATCAGGGTTAAACAATCAAATGGAATAATGGTTAAAAGCAAGCTACAAAATCAATGTAGGAAGATAAGCCCTGAGACTAGAGCAGGATGGGGGGGGGGACTGTCTTAACAGGGAATGTGATTCTTGGTGCATAGTTTGTGTGACTTGGGGGTATGGCTAACAACACACAAGAATGTGGCAGAAGGGGTTATCTACCTTTGTTTCCTTCTTCCATAGCATTTGAATGATTATTTGGCATATGGCTGCCCAGGGATATTCTAGTTTCCAGTTTCCCTTACTGGGTGTGGACATGTGAGTTGAGTAAGTTCTCTTCAGTGGAATCTGAGAAGTGATGTATGCCACTTTCAGACCTGTCTCAGAACCTCTTCCATGAACATTCACTCTTCCATGTCCCTTCCTTCTCCCTGGAAGGGAGGCTAACAGAGTAATCTAGAAGCTACCTATAAAAATTGGAGAACTATCACCAGTTCTATCCTACCCCAAAATCCTTTTCAGTAAACTCAACACTCATTTGACTGTTATGTATGAGGGAAATAAGCTTCTCTATTCCTTTAAATTCTGGGGTCTCTTTGTTGCAGTAACTTAACCTACTCTACAAGAGGGAGCAGGAACATTTCCTACATTTCTGCTCAGAATGTGATCTGGCTCTGTCAGTATGGTGACAGAGTAGGGGAGACTACTAGAGGTGGCATCTGAGAAGGGCAAGTAGTATCTTGACAGAAACCATTGGTAGGCATTTCCATCTAGCCACAGCAGGATCTCCAGATACCAGGGCTTGCAGAAAGCAGACATTATCAAAGAGCCTGGAGGAGAAAAATATGAGTTGATGAGCTTTTAATATTTATTCAGAAATAAATGAGAGATAGTTGAGGGTACAGGGAGAGCAGTTAATTCCTGAGCAGCCGAAGGCTATTAACTGCAAAAATCGCAATATTAATTATTAATGACACCTGATTTTCATTTTGTATCAGTGCTTTCTTTCGGCTGCAAGAAACAGTCAACTTGAATAAGTTAGCTTAACTAATACATATGTTTTTTTATTTCACATAATAAGAAGCACCAAAGTGGAATGGGCTACAGGATATGATTAATCAGGGTTCTGTATCTGCTCTCTCTGATTCTCTCAGCTCTGTCCTTCTCCGTGTAGATGTTTTCTTCTCAGGTTGGCTTTCTAATCATCAAAAGATGGCTACCATCAGCAATTGTGGCAATATGCTCACTTGTTTATCTCTAGTAAGAGACAGGGAAGGGCAAGGAAGGAAAGAAAAAGAGGATGAGATAAAGTAAAAGAGAGAGAGAGAACTGTTCTCCCAACAATAGAATCAGGTTATTCTCTTTGGTCTTATTGGGTCACCTCAAATCATGTGTTCATCCCCAGACCAATAACTGTTCTCAGGGAAATGAAATGCTCTATGGGATTAAGTCAAGACTCCTGACCATAATTGACAAAGATTATGGAATTGTCATGATGGCCTAGACCAAGTGCTTGCAAACTCTCACTGGTAGGCCAAATCCAGACAGCCACTTTTTAATTATGTCTTAAGAAGTAAGGACGGTTTTTACCTTTTTAAATGGTTATGCCTCTTGGTCTACAAAATCTAAAATATGTACTATCTGCCTCTGTAAGAAAAAGTACAGAATCTTAGACTAATCAGATTCTGTAACTCTGGAGATGGGGATGATGGACCACCTTTCCTTGAAGCACATGGGTGGTGTTGGGAGAATTCCCAAAATGAAAGGGAAGCTCACTTAAAAATATGAGGGGGCGCCTGGGTGGCTCAGTTGGTTAAGTGACTGCCTTCGGCTCAGGTCATGATCCTGGAGTCCCTGGATCGAGTCCCGCATCGGGCTCCCTGCTCGGCAGGGAGTCTGCTTCTCCCTCTGACCCTCCCCGCTCTCATGTGCTCTCTCTCTCTCATTCTCTCTGTTTCAAATAAATAAATAAAATCTTTAAAAAAAAATATGAGGAATGGCAATGGCAATGTCAGATACTCATAAACTATAGTTAACTATGTCACATTTTCCTCCATTAGTGCATATTACTAATACTAATATTTAGTGCGCTTATTATTTTGTGCTGAACTCTGTTCTAGGTATAAGATAATAATCAGAACTTGCCTATGAACAATTTCTCATACCTAATCTTGCCCAAACACATAAGACTCTCCCTGACCTTTTGTTCTGGTGTGGTGAGGGAGATGAGGGAATGAAGGGTCTCAAGGAATACATATGTAAAGTGGACTGTTTAGTTTCTAGGGCACCACATCAAATGATATAAAACACTAAAAGTAATAAGATCTCAGTACAGACTGGGGTCACCCATAAATGCTGTGCAATTAAGCTCTCCAGAAGGCTTAAACAATAATGTAAAACTTGGTCCTGTGTTTTGAGTGTAGTTAGATAAATGTGCAATTTAGATTTTAAAAATCAATATAAATTAGTCTTAATCTGAATTCACTTCAAGAGAAAGGCAATAGTCTAGGATATAGTATAATGATTAGAAATCAATTTTTACTGGTTTTATTTATTTATTTTTTAATGTCTAATATATTCAGTATCTAAGACCAACCCTACTACAAGGTTTGAAAAAAGATAAAACACCAGTAGATCATGGCAGGTAAAATGGTTGCTATCTATTTACTCAAGAGGCTTTGAGATTGTGGTTAGTTTAGGATTTAATGTACAAGGCTGATACTGGTAATAGAAGTCTAGTGGTACAAACTATAATCCTTGTCCAACTATCTAGGGACACAGAGAAACTAACCAAGAGGCAAGGAGAGAACACTTACAAAATTGCTTTTCGTCTACAGTGAGGGCTGCTGGTTCAAAACACAGTTTTGTTTGAGGTGCTGATTTAGATCACTGCTTAAAATGTGACATGAGATGCCATGAAAAAATGAAATCTTGCCACTTGTGACAACATGGATGGACCTAGAGGTATTATGTTAAGTGAAATAAGACAAAGGAAGAAAAATACCATGTGATTTCACTTATATGCGGAATCTAAAAACCAAGGCAAACAAATAAGACAAAACAGAAATAAACTCATAGATGCAGAGAATAATTTGGTGGCTACCAAAGAGATGGGGAGTGAGGGGGAATAGGGAAAGAGGATTAAAAGGTATAAATTTTCAGTTATAAAATAGATAAGACATGGCAATATAATATACAGCATAGAGACTGTGGTTAATAATATGTAACAACTTTGCATGGTTCAATATGGTAGCTAGATTTATAGTAGGGATCACTTTGTAATGTATCTAAGTGTTAAATCACTATGGTGTATATCTGAAACTAATATAATATTATATGTCAAGTACACTTCAATAAAGAAAAAAAAAAGTGACCTGAGGCAATTTTGTTGAAATTTATGGTTTGTAAACTACAAAATGCAATGTGATCATTAGGCATTATGGTTATTCTTTTATTTTTTCATGTCAGTTCCCTCATCTATTCCTTATTGCTCCTAAAATCAGTATCAGGACCCAATTCCTGACGAGAGAAGAAGGCCACACCCAAAAGCATGGCCATTCTAGGCCTGAGAAGGGAATGTGTGAGTGTGTATGTGTGTCCATGTATGTGAGCTTCTCTGTTCTGGCTACAAGGATTAATCATTGATCAGATGGAATAAGAATCAAAATACTAGCTACAATTCACTGAGCCAGGTGCCATACAAGTTTCTTCACATATATTATTTCTCATCCCACAAGTACACTTTGGGGTTACATATTGTTCCTGGCCTATAGATAAGGAAATAGGCTTGGAGAGGTTTGATAGCCTGCCCAAGCTCACATGGGTAGGGAGAAGAGTCTAGATTCACAGCTTAGACATGAAAGCCCAAGTTCCTTCCCCAGGCCACGGAGCCTCTGCTATGGGATAGCTGGTATGTCCTGAAATGATCTGCCTTCTACCAGGCAGGGAGATCAGTTGTCCGTAAACTTCTTGTGGCTCTCCATTCTTTCTCTGGAGGTGGAAGACCTTCCAGAAATTAGAATAATTATCTTGGAAACCTGGGGTGGGGCTGTTCAATAAAATAACAACAACAACAATAATAGTAGTACTTAACACTTAGTGGGAGGTAAGTTTTATTATTACCCCGATTTCCCCATTTCTGAATTGAGTCAGAGAAAAGATGACAAATTTGCCAAGGTCACATGAATACTAGAGGCAGATCCAGGATTCACATCCAGACCATCTGAAGGGCACTTGCTGAGCAGAGTGGGCAAGGCAATCGAGGTGGATCCCCAGCTCTGCAGACAACTTACCAGTCAGTGTGACCCCTTGAAGCTCGTGAGCCTCACTTGAGTCCCATCTGTATAACAGGGGTGAATTACATCCTGGTGGTCCTCGCCTCTGATTCTCCCTGGGGATGGGAGGACTACAGAGATCAATGAAAGTAAGAAGAGAGATTCTTCTACCCATGCAATTTTTCTTGAAGGAATGGCTTTTGTTTTCATGGCACTCTTTGGCCTGTGAATACATTTGGATAAAGCCCAGAGGATAGGAAACAAGGACTTCTCAATATAGGCCCATCCAAGATTTGGGGGAAGAAAAAAAAGAGAAAAAGGGCAATGAGCCACACAAGACTGCCAAACTTTGAAATCATATTTCCTATGCAGTTTTCAAATTAGAGGTTTGGTTGGAAGGTCAGAATGGGGTCAGGCATTTTCTCAGAGTAACTACCATGCTTTTATGTTGGCATCAGTTACTCCCAGGAACTCTTCCACCAGAAGGGCCAAATCAAGACGAGCTAGGACAAGATCTACAGGACTCAGGCTTTTAGTCACGAGGAGCCTCCTGAGTAGACCCCAGCATGGAACACCGATGAGCACCCAGGTAGCAGCTGCTCCACTTCAGAAACCTATCAGCTTTAGTGCTGCTCGAGGCGATGCAGCTTGTGCCAGTTTTTCTCATCCCAAAAGGAAGGTAGTCCCTATAGCCACAAGCCTGGGAGACTCAGGGGGCAGAAGACCCGATGTTCCTCATAGTTGTACCACTTGGGCCCAGTATCGGGTCTGGCTCACAGTAAAATCTCAGGACAGTTGCCAACTCATTCTGTCTCTATGGATGTTTTGCCTCTCTCAGAGACATTTTGCCCACCTAAACAATGGTGTACACTCACGGGATCATTTGAAGTCAAAATGAGACAGTGCTTATAAGCAAGCTCGGTAAGCTTCAAAGCATACACAAACATTAAGGACATAAGAAAGCTCTTTCTTTATCACCACTTCTTCAATATACCCAAATAGGCAAACTGTCCTGGCTCACGGCAATCAGGGTACAGGGCTGTGAGGGACCAGGAAATCCTACCTCACAGGGCATTTTGGAGGAGCCAATAATAAACTGAAAATTGTAGAGAATTTACTTAAGGAACATTTTGTAATAGTATTCCCCAAACCCGCATAAGCCCCTTGTTTCTGCTCTGGTTTCTAAACAGTTTGAGAAATTTCCTCAGTCAGGGTACCTACTGTGGTTGTCGCTTTGGCTACTCAACAGATGTTTCAGTTTCTCCCCTTCAGGGCACAGGAGAGAATTGCATTTCCCTGCCCTCCTTCAGGGTGGTGTGTCAGTGTGTGCTGGGAATTCTCTGTACATTGTCTCCCCTTCCTTCTCTGCTCTGCTCCACACTCAGAGGGCTGATCCCTGTGGACTGCCTAATCCAAGTGACTTAATTTTGTCAGCATCTAACCTAAATGTTAGATAAGCTGTCTCTTCTTTTAAGATTCAGATGAAATTAATCTACCAGCTTCATGAAATGTCTTGCTGTCCTGAATGGGCCATTATTGTTTCACTTTTTCTTTTTCTCCCAGATATAGAATTATCCGTTTTATTTATTATTTATTATCCTCAAACCCACAATTAATAGGCCTTCGTGTATATAACAAACTTTCCTAAGTGTTTGTGAAAGGAGGCAGTTTATGTCACGGATGAGCAAACAACTTAGAACTGAATAGCAGCTATTCTTATTCTGGTTATTGTTTCTTTGTTCTTTCCATCAATTCAGGCTTTCATCCTTCATAAACTTGTTCATCCTTTTCTTTCCTTTACCCTTCCTTCTAAACCCAGCTCTGGGCCTCCCTTTGTGTAACCAAAGATTATTAATAACTCTGTCAGATGAGGGGACGTATTCTGTGGGCCTCCCCTGCTCCTCCTCCTCTTTTACCCGTCTGTGCAGTGGGAAAGGAGCTGAACAGATATACATTCCACAGTGACATGGATTATGTCTCCTCACCCTCACACCCTCCTCTACAGATCCATCCATTCCCAGGTACCTTCAGAATACACCTGCAGGTACAGCCAATCGGGGTTTTGCTGCCTGTCCCCTCTACACACATACCTTGTGTTCCAGTTTGTATTGATTTTCTTTGCTTTTGCTCATCACAGGTATGAGACAGTCTTGAAGGTGCTGACCAAAAGGAGAGGGGCCAGAGAGACCTGGCTGTAATAAAGACCTTAGACTGCCAGGGCTAATATGCAGTTGCTGACCACAAAGTCTTCCCACTGGGGGGTGTGAACCCAAGCTGGCTTGATACTGAACTTTGGTCAGCTGTTAAACTTATTCTCAGGACGGAGATACTCTAGGGTCTTAAACAGGGTTGTTCACAGTTTGGGGATTTTTGCATCCTGGCCACCTCTCCATTTCTTTCTACCACAAAATGAACTATCAAAACAAATTCCTTGGGATGCCTGGGTGGCTCAGTCGGTTAAGTGTCTGCCTTCGGCTCAGGTCATGATCCTAGAGTCCTGGGATCAAGTCCTGCATCGGGTGGGCTCCCTGCTTGGCAGAGAGCCTGCTTCTCCCTCTCCCTCTGCCGCTCCCCCTGCTTGTGCTCTCTCGCTCTCTCTCTGTCAAATAAAATCTTTAAAAAAAAACAAAACCAAATTCCTTATCATTACTGGGAAATCAACACAAAACGTCTGCCATACCTCTTCTAACTCAGAATTGTTCCACGTTTTCCCTCCTCCTCACGGGTGTCCTATTTCAGGTCCCCATCTCTTGCCTGGACCAGCACTGTCTCCTAATGGTCCACATGCCTTCCACCTCTCCTCTACCCTGCCTATCCTCTGCACTGCTGCTGCTGAGCTTCCTGAAGTCAGATGCAACTGAGTCAGCCCCTTCTCTACGTATTTTAGTTAAAAAAAAATTATCTTTTTGGATTTTATCTTCAATAATAGAGGTAGTACTTGCTCATTGTAAAAATACCACAATACATATTTAGAAAAAGTGAGAGTCCTTCTGACCCTGCTACAAGCACTCCCTAGAGGTAGCCACAGCTGATAGTTTATTTTGTATCTTTCCATACACTTTCCCATGTAGGCACAAACATGTACACAGACATAAATATATGCACACATGTAAATATATATACATGCACACTTCAGTACATCCTTTCTGCAACTTGATCTTTTCACCTAAAAATATATGGAGAGATCTTTCCATGTCAACACGTATCCACCTACACTTTGTTTTCAAAGACTGTGAAATATTCCATTTATTTTACGGATTTACTGATATTTATTTAACCAATCCCCTACTGATGAACATTTAAGCTGGTAACAGTTTTCACTGTTATAGACTATGTGATTCAATATCATATCTATCTACCTATTTTTTTAGATTTTTAAATGCCTGCTGGCTCTTGCTTTTATAAAAGACCCGTAGCATTTATAAAAAATAAAAAAAAATTAAGTCATAAATGTACAGTTAAAAAAATCAAATGGCACTGCTAGGTTTATAATGAAGAAGAGCAATCCCTTGCCCCTCCCCATCTTGCAGTCCAATTTCAACTCCCCTTATGCAACTTTTCTTTTTTTAGTTTTTATTTAAATTCTAGTTAGTTAACATACAGTATATTAGTTTCAGGTTTATAATATAGTGATTCCACAATTCTTTATAACACCTGGTGCTCATCACAACAAGTGCCCTCCTTAATCTCTATCGCCTATTTAACCCATCCCCCCACCACCTGCCTTCTGGTAGCCGTTAATTTGTTCTCTCTTGTTAAAAGTCTGTTTCTTGGTTTGCCTCTCCCCCCACCACTTATTTGTTTTGTTTCTTAAATTCCACATATGAGTGAAATCATATGGTATTTGTCTTTCTCTGACTGACTTATTTCGCTTAGCATAATATTCTCTAGCTCCATCCATGTTGTTGCAAAGGGCAAGATTTTGTTCTTTTTTATGGCTGAGTAATAGTTCATTGTGTGTGTGTGTGTGTGTGTGTGTGTGTGTATCACATCTTCTTTATCCATTCATCAATCAATGGACACTTGGGCTGCTTCCATATCTTAGCTATTGTAAATAATGCTGCTATAAATATTGGGGTGCATGTGTCCCTTTGAATTAGTGTTTTTGTATTCTTTCGGTAAATACCTAGTAGTGCAAATGCTAGATTGTAGGGTAGTTCTATTTTTAACTTTAAAAAAAACCTTTTTATTTAAATTCAGTTTAGTTAAATAGAGTGTATTATTAGTTTTAGGGGTAGAATTTAGCAATTCATCAGATGCATATAACACCCAGTGCTTATTACATCAAAGTGCCTCCTTAATGCCCATCACCCAGTTACCCCATCCCCCCACCCACCTCCTCTCCAGTAACCCTCAGTTTGTTTCCTATAGTTAAGAGTCTCTTATGGCTTGCCTCCCTCTCTGTTTTTATCTTAATTTATTTTTCTTTCCCTTCCCCTATGTTCATGTGTTTTGTTTCTTAAATTCCACATATGAGTGAAATCATATGGTATTTGTCTTTCTCTGATGGGCTTATTTTGCTTAGCATAATACCTTCTAGTTCCATCCACATCATTGCAAATGGCAAGATTTTATTCTTTTTGATGGTTGAGTAATATCCCATTGTATATGTATACCACATCTTCTTTATCCATTCATCTGTCAATGGACATCTGGGCTCTTTCCATAGTTTGGCTATTGTGGACATTGCTGCTATAAACATTGGGATGCATGTGCCCCTTCAAATCACTATTTTTGCATCCTTTGGCTAAATACCTAGTAGTGCAATTGCTGGGTTGTAGGGTAGTTCTATTTTTAACTTTTTGAGGAAACTCCATCCTGTGTCCCAGAGTGGCTGGACCAGTTTGCATTCCCACCAACAGTGTGAGAGGGTTCCCCTTCCTCCACATCCATACCAAAACCTTCTGTTTCTTGTGTTGTTGATCTTAACCATTCTGACCAGTATGAGGTGATATCTCATTGTAGTTTTGATTTGTATTTCCCTGATGATGAGTGATGTTGAGCATCTTTTCATGTGTCTGTTGGCCATCTGTATGTCTTCTTTGGAAAAATGACTATTCATGTCTTCTGCCCATTTTTTAATTGGATTGTTCATTTTTTGGGTATTGAGTTTTATAAGTTCTTTATACATTTTGGATACTAACCCTTTATCAGATATGTCATTTGCCAGTATCTTCTCCCATTCCATGGGTTGCCTTTTAGTTTTATTGATTGCTTCCTTCTCTGTGCAGAAGCTTTTTATTTTGAGGTAGTACCAATATTGCTTGTGCTCTCTTCTAGGATTTTTATGGTTTCAGGTCTCACATTGAGGTCTTTAATCCATTTTGAGTTTATTTTTGTGTATGGTATAAGAAAATAGTACAGTTTCATTCTTTTGCATGTAGCTGACCAGTTTTCCCAACACCATTTGTTGCAGAGACTCTCTTTTTCCTATTAGATATTCTTTTCTGTTTTGTTGAAGATTAATTGGCCACATAGTTGTGGGTTCATTTTTGGTTTTCTATCCTGTTCTATTGATCTATGTGTCTGTTTTTGCACCAGTACCATACTGTTTTGATTACTACAGCTTTGTAATATAACTTGAAGTCCAGAATTGTGATGCCTCCAGTTTTGTTTTTCTTTTTCCAAGGTTGCTTTGACTATTTGGGGTCTTTTGTGGTTCCATACAAATTTTAGGGTTGTTTATTCTGCTCTGTGAAAAATGCTGTGGTATTTTGGTAGGGATTGCATTAAATGTATAGATTGCTTTTGGTAGTACAGATGTTTTAAAGCAATATTTGTTCTTCCAGTCCATGATATGCAACTTCTTTCAATGTCTTTACCTGTACTATGATCTCATTTCTTTTTTCATATAATTTATATTTTCTCTAGAATTATTAATTGTCCTATTTACTCATTTTCTTAATTATCCATGTATGTATCACTTATTCACCCCAAATTTATCAATAGAAGTGAAAATCTTCTTTCTATACTTTAAAACTCTTTGGTTATTCCAACAGTTTTTTTTTTTTTTTCTTGGAGATATCTTTTCCTAAAGATTTCTGTCCTCATTTTATAGGTAGGAATCATTTTCTCCCCCACTAGGATTGCTATACAACCATCCGTTTGTCTTTCTCCTGTGTTGAATATCCTATTACTTCAGTGAAAGGTCTGACTTTTTCTTGTTTACCACTATATCCATAGCACCTTGCACAATACCTCCACAGAATAAACACTCAAATATTACTGACAGAATGAATAAATGTATGATTGAATTAATGTCTTATTGCTGGCCTGGATCATTGGTTGAGGCTCCAAATAAATAGCATATCTCCACTTTTGCTAAGAATTTAGTGAAATCCCCAGAGAATAAACTTGAGGAACATGGATGATAAGTCAACACACAAGTTTGAGCCTCATGGTCTACTGTAGTGGTGCAATCCATGGCAGTAGAAAGTATAAAGCTGGCTGGTCTTTACAGGAACTCAGCCTCTTGCCCTTGGCTTCATTAACTCTCTACTCTATCCAACTGAGCCAACTAGCTGTAGGCAAGCAGATCAGGAACTAGCCTGCTAAGCTGGCCCCCATATTACTGCTCCTGGCTTTCTGGCCCTACGGAGGATTGCTATTGTCCCTGAATTTAGCCCAGTTCCTCCCAGTAGGCTGCCCTTCAAGGACACTTCTTATCAGCAGTCACTGCCCCAAGAAGGTGCTCCTGCTCTCATAATGACTGTGTGTTTTGTCCAGACCAATTTACTGCCAAAACCCACCTTCACTGAGTAGAGCTTTGCTCTAAGCTCCAGAGGTTACTGTCAAGCTTTCTTCAAAAGTCTTTCTTCCAAACCTTAAATCATTAATTTGTTTGCCTTCCACTGCACTTTTTAAAGCTCAGTCAGCATTACCCTTTCTTTGCCTACAGTTCAGAATTGCAGGGACCTCACTGAACACAGACTGTTCACAGGCCCTCTTTGACTCTCAGATTTTCATGAGAGCAGATAGCCCCCAAGTAAAAAGCATGTTCTGCCACAGTGTATTTCAAAAGTCTTGGTTGTCAGGGTCTGTTGCTTTCATCAGATTGCACAGATGTGGACCTGTCCAGGAAGTAGATAAAGGTGAGAAAGCACCTATAGAAAGGGGATAAAAGGGCGGGTATGACGAGGCAGGAGGCTAACTAGAGTGGGGGATGCTTGAGGCAGTTTTCTCTCCCATTTCCAAGGTGGGAGATTTTTCCTCAAAAATAATGTTGGTTCATTCTTAACAAGGACTTACTCTATGCTAATAGGAGGCGTATATCATCTCACTGGATCTTTACCATAGCTCCACAAGGTAGGAAACAGGAGAAAGAATGGAAGAGAGGGTATCCAGGACTGTGGGTATGGCATCCTATCTCCCTGTGGTGGAACCAGGCATGCACTGCTCACATTTCCTTTCTAGCAAGGACTTGCTACCCAGTTGCCACAATAGGTTCAGCAGATTGTCTTTGCCTGAAGCTTTTTCTTTTCTTTTAAGATTTCATTTATTTATTTGACACAGAGAGAGAGAGAGAGAGAGAGAGAGAGCATAAGCAGGTGGGGTGGCAGGCAGAGGGAGAGGGAGAAGCAGACTCCCTGCTGAGCAGAGAGCCTGACATGGGGTTTGATCCCAGGACCCTGGGATCATGACCTGAGCTGAAGGCAGATGCTTAACCAACTGAGCCACCCAGGCTTCCCTGCCTGAAGCTTTTTCAAGGTGTGCCTCAGCATCACAGCCTTAGTGACATATGACACCCAATATGGGATAAGTGCTAGGGTGACCAAGTGTCCCAATTTGCTGAGGGCACCTGGAATGTGGGATTCTCTGTACTGAAATAAGAAAAGTCTTGGGCAAGGCAGGACAAATTGGTCACCCTGTGACAACGTGAATAAGCCACATCTACTCCACAGTTCCCCACTGGGTTGGCCAAGTTTTATCTGATCACAGTCCCATTTGTCCCTCTGTCTGACCTGTTTCTTCCTCTCACTTCCTTAGGTATTAATCCCTGATAAGCATCTTGCACATCAGATTCTATTTTAGCCTCTGCTTCTGGAGAACCCCCTACAAATTCCCACTGCTATAAAGCATCAGTGCTCTGGAGGAAACCCAAACCCCAACCAACCAAGAGCCCCAGGCAGAAAGGGGTACAGTATGTGAGAGGGATTGAGGGCAGAAGATCTGACATTTCCACTCTCAGACACAGAGCCTATCCAATTGCAAAAGTCACAATACACAGAACCAGGCTGATGATATTCTGACTTGTTAACCTCTCATTGGTTATGAGAGAGGAGGAAACAGCCTACCAGTAACCAGAGACATTTGGAAGAATGCAAGGAGTGATGCGCAATACCAACTTGCTCAAACATTTACACAATTATTCCTTCTCCCCTTTGCAGGCATGTTCTTGTCACTCTCTGGCCTCAACTTCTTGGCTATACTCTTCTTTTCTAATCCTACCTGGACTTTGCATTGTGGCTGCATTTTGGTGAGGAAATCTTATCACTGACTGAAGGGCTCTTTAGATGCAGTTTTCTCAACTTAAAAAGTGGATTTTGGAGAGGGTAACTTTCCAGTTACAAAAAAATCCTACTCTTAGCAAAGATCTTTGTCCTTAACTATAGGTCAGAGAGGATGCATTTCCTCTAGGAAAATCTACCTCCAAGTCCCAGAGTGGTTACATATGTCCAACCTAAGTCACGTGTGCATTAGGATCATTGCCTCTTTGCTACATCTCCAAAGGCTCCTGAAGTTGCCAAGGCAGGATCGTTTGGGACAGATGTTTGGACAGAAAGATAGATAGTAGTTGAGGAGGCACCTCTTCAGATAGTCAAAGTCCTCTCTATGTGACAGCTCCGCCACATCCACATCACATACTTCTTTACACTTCGTCACACCTGTTCACACTTAAGGGCATTGACGAATCAATTAACAGCGTCCTCTAGGTGTTCACACATCACTTTGCATCAAACCAACCATTCTTTTGACAGGGGCTGACATTTACCATCCTTGTTGGAAATTTCCCAAGGAATGAATCAAAATATAACCAAACTTGACTGCAAAATCTTTGGAAAGATTAGTAAGGGCCACAAACAATTCAAGTTGAAAGGGGGAGTGAAATCTCTTATTTATTTTAATGTGACAGCCATTGTAATGTGTGGTGTGCCAACTGCCACTTGCTATGCATTTGACCTTGAGAAAAGAGGATTCCCTGTGAACTGAGTTTCATCATTAGGATAATGTAGGGAATATTTGTCATTTTATCTCACAGGATTGTTGAGGTTCTAATGAAATACTTTGTGTGAAAGCACTCTTGCTGAACAGCGAAGAACTGTGTCAATGTGTGGGTATTTTAGTATACTGCAAAAACATAAACCAAAGAACAAAACAAACAATCCAACAATAATATATCAATGAAGAAATTCATCAGAAAGTCTGGTAAATAAAAACAAAACAAAACAGTGGTATTGGCCATTATGGGTAGCACAGCCATTTAAAATGAAGTCTTATAAAGAGATTATTCTGCAAAGGATATTTCTTACCTGATTTCCTACAACTAACACACCAAAAGTTTGATTGAAATAGTTATAAAAGAAGTTGTTCTTAGGGGCACCTGGGTGGCTCAGTCGGTTAAGCATCAGACTTTTGACTTCAGCTTAGGTCATGATCTCAGGGTCCTGGGATCAAGTCCCACATCAGACTCCCTGCTCAGTGCGGAGTCTGCTTGATTTTCTCTCTCTCTCCCTCTGCCCCTCCCCCTACTCCCTCTCTCTCTCTCAAATAAATAAATAAATCTTAAAAAAAAAAAGTTGTTCTTAAAGACTGGCCTAAAAAAGGCAAAGAGAGGTTGAGTAACTTGTTTGAGGTCACACAGCCAGTAGAGTTAGGATTGAGTTCAGGCAGTCCATCCCCAAATCTGTACATGTAGCATTCACTATACTGTATCTCTGAGAGAGGAAGAAAGAAGGTGAAAGTTAAGTATGTGATTGGCAGGCTTTGAGTGGAGCATGAACAAAAGTGTTCTGTGCAAAATGTGCTGTGACATACAGCTCTGAGCACTGGCAGGAAGCTGTGGGGAAGGGGAGACCACAGCAGCTGGCAGCCCACTCTGGCAGGCAGCAGAGGGGAGAGGTGAGCCTTATTTTTAGCAATAGCAGCTCAGCAGCAGCATGGACGGCTTGAGAAATGCAGAGGTTGATCCTCAGACACGAGACCCACACGTTGCTGGTGGAATGACAGGCTGAGATCATGGGTGTCTGAAAGCAAGGGGGCTGCAGCATAAGCTTCAGATTTTTGAGACACAGCTTCACACACACATCAGAACAGCAATAACCACAGCAGCTTTGCCAGAGGACACCAGCAAACTTGCACTAGCATTTCTATGTAAAATCTTAAGACTTTCCAGAGAGCTCTGAGCCAGGACCTTAGTCATCATCAAGGCAAATGTGAGCGATAAAGACCAGAGAGAATAAAAGCCACTAGTAGGCAAAATCCAAGTCACCCCTTGTCGGTAAAATGCCTCCCCCAGGTATCCACACAGTGGGATAAGACTCCTTCTATATTCAGTGTCCATGCTTTAATTGAATCTCATCCTTTGCTGGAATTTGAGGGAAATATGCAAATGGATACTTCATTCAGCTGCTGGCTCTAAGGTTTCCCTGTCTGCCTCTTCCCCCCCACCCCCCCCACCCCCCCGCCGTAGGCATGGGAATTGGATGTTGACTAACTATTATTCTAGCTCAAGAATGACTTTCTGGGATAGAGAGAATTTCCCATCCATCAGTATAAGGATTTATTCTTCCCCTGAATTAAGAATCCTCTTAAGCCCATGGGAGAGACTTTGGTCCGCTTTCCAGCATCCTCCAATGATACCATGAAGGGAGCCCTTGTTCTGCCTTGTGGGTGCAGTTTTGAATACTTAGATGAACTACCATGGTTCTTTTCCTTCCTTTCAGCAGCAAACTTCTCATTCCTTCATCCTTGCATTTTTGCCTCTATCCAGGCATGGAGAGATCTCCTCAAGGTCACCAGTAACCTCCAAATACATCTATCTTCCATTAGTCCACATGCTTCATAGTATCCAGGCTTCATTCAACATGGATTCTCCCCAACTCTTTCTTAAAACTGTCTTCTCCCTTGGCATCCTTAATTCCACTTGTCCAGGCTCTTCTCCTCCCTCTGTGGGCGTGGCTGCTCTCGTCCTTTGGCCCTTCCCCTTCCCATCGCTGGGACCCCTGCACAAGGCTTAGCTCTCTGGTGAGTGCTGGGCCCTGCCAAGAAGAGCTGAAGAAAACAGGCTACTTCAGGGAGCATTTCTTGGTTTGCGGGGTAGCCTGGAGAATTGGGCTAGGGGCTTTCTAACTAGAAATACAGGGACTTGCGAATAATTTTAGCCTTCAGCACAGTTTTACCTTTAATTGGAGGATCAGGCTCATTGAAGAGCAATTTTATTTTTGCTTATGTTTCAAAAGAGAAACTGCATGTTCTGACAGTTTGATACAGTGTATGAAATCGCTGATTTATCTTGTCTTAAGAACAGATCTGGCAGCTAAAGGTCTATGATGCTTATTTTTATAAATATAAATATATCATTGTCGAGCTTCTTTAAAGCGCTGGTGTCTAGGAACAAAAAAAAGCCTCCATTCTTACTGGGTGGCCACTTTATGTGAAGTTATGTTTTAAGACATGGTGCTGCCCTATGGTAAATCTGAATCAACATAGTAACTGGGCATGCTGTAACACTGTTCAGCTAGATAATAAAATATGTTATGTTTGGTTTAAGATACACCAGGGTGATTTTAAGTATCATTTTCTTCATGAAGGCTGTTAACATTAACTGTTACAATCCCTCCTGGTCTCTCCAGTGAGGTTTTCCACAGTTGCATCAAGAATAAAAGCAAATGAAATTTGGGTTAAGACCTTTTAATTTACTGAATTAAGGATTTCCCAATTAGAGGCAAAAGGCAGATCTAGCAAAAGAAACGTGTAAGTATTTACTCTCTGTTTAAAGACTTTTTGGATTAAAAGATATTGGAACGGATAACACCACAAAATTAGTTTTTGCTGTGATGGCAAGGTTAAGACTTCTGCTGTTGCTAGGATATACCTCCCTATCACAGCTGATCTTGACGGTGAAAATTGGTGCCTTAATTTCCCAGTGGTCCGTGCTACTTCTGACTTCGGCCTCATTCTGGTTAATCACACTGTCATTCTCACTGCAGATTGCCTTTTGACATCTTCATCTGCACAGGAGTCCTGCAGCCAAGACTCATTGTGTGGAGTCAATTCAGTGGTCTTCAGTGGTCAAGGCCTGGTTTCTGGGACCTGGTACTGATGGGGGAGAAAAGGAGCTTAGGAGAAACATGTGCCACCACTGTAAGCGGGGCTGGAAGGAAAACAGTATTTCTCTTTGTGTACAGGGAGCTATGATTAGGAGTCATATGCAAATGAAGTTATGGGAGAGAATCTTAATGTGCAAAGTCAAAGTCTACAATAATTACAGCCAGTGATTTCTAATGGAGTAATACTAATGAAAAAAAAAATCTATCACTTACAATTTTGAATTCAAAGAAGATGGAAAAATCAGGTGTACTGAATTTGAAAATCTAGCTTTTATCAACCCCTATTTTATGCCTTTAATCAGTCACTATATAAATAGGACCTTGAGCCAGTACCTCATTTCCTAAGTCTACAGTGGCTTATCCAAAGTGTTTCTGTATTTCCAGTTATTTGCCCTAGTATTTAAAAATGCCAAGAATGTATATTTTTCATTAGAATGTTATCGTAATAGAAAACCCTGACTTGAATTATCACCAGGATTTATACAGCATCCAGTTTTAGGTCTAGTGTGTAACAGACATATCTCTAAAACTCACACAACTCTGTATGGTAGGTATGAAGTTAACTGGGGCATGGAGATGTTAAGTCACTTGTCCAGGGACACACAACTGTTAAGTGGCAGAACTGATCTGAACCCTTATCTCTCTGGTCCCTAAACCCATAGTCTTTTCATTACAATACATTAAACTGCTTCCTGACTGTGTTGGAAATTGTATCATATATTTCTGAAAGCATGTGACTTATAAATTATAAGTTATATGCAGTAATTATGGTAAAAAATAGACACAGGATGTGCATGCCTGCTTTTCCATCACAATTTTTTCTCTTATGCTTATGTTATAGATACAATCCTGGGCTGGGGCCACCAAAAGTACCCATACCCTTTCAGTAGAGGCTGCAAGTAGGAGGGGCCATAGTAGGTAATTTTGCAATTTTGTCACCACCAAGAGTTGAGTAGTAAATAATATTTCTCCTCCAGATGCACAGCTTTTATCTCAGTATCACTCGCTGGAGGATTCTTTCTTCCAGAATACTCACTCTGTGGACATTATATTGCACCACGGGAATGAATCCAATGCTTAGAGTCTCCCAGACTTTCTATAGGTGACCCAAAGGGCTGTTATGCATAGAAATCTGAGGTCTGTAGCAGTCTGTCATTCTGATTTGAACCCCACAGCCACTTCGCTGGATATAAAGGAAACAGGGATTACTGTGGGAAAACCCAGAGAATCCTGAGGTTGCATCCTGGCTGAAGGATAAAAAAATGCACAGACCTGAGTGTGGAACACAAGCTTGAGTGTTGGGGGAGAATTCTTATGGGTTCTTGGCCATATCTCTCAAATGAGGAACCACAGACTTTGTAAACTCTTTCTCTTAGATATTTGAATATCCCTGTAGTTGCTTGAAAGACCACTTAATTCCTTCTTAATATTGATATACTCTTTTATAAAGAGTTCTGGGAAATTACCTAGATGGAATGAAAGAGAAATATGACTCAACCCTTTAGCTCAACATGTGACTCTGAGCATCGTTTCACTTCTCTCAGGGTTTCCACAAATTGAGTAGATGAGGTTGTGTGTGCTCCAGAGTTCTGTTCCAGTCAAAAATTATGTGACCAAAGCAATGGAGATTCACAATGGTGATTTTTAGTATCTTCACATATTGGCATGTCATATCCATCCAACTCATAATTATACTTCATGTCTTCATGACAAGGGTAGACTCACAGCTTAGAAAATGGTTGCCCCTCACAGAAATTGTAGATATACTCAACATGACAACACAACCTCAGCGGACTTTTGGGTTATCATAGAGGGGTCCATTTCCTCTCCCAAACTTTTCACATCTCAGTTTCCAGACAATAAAACTAACAAGAACTCACATTTTTGAGCACTTATCATATGTGTCTGTGCAATACTTTAACACAAATGATCTTATGTCATCCTTCCAACATACCCTACAAGGCAGATCCTGTGCTCATCCGAGTGTACCGTGGAGGAGATGGGAGGCCGGGGAAGCAAAGTGACTGTACAGTTTGACAAAGCTGATAAGTGGCGAAGGCTGAATTGGAACCCATCTGCCTGACCCCTGGTCTGTGATATTTCCCTCCGGAGCACTGCCTCCTGATAGATGGCTCATGTACACCTGGTCTCATTTCCATAACTCCAGATAGTAAAAAGATGTGTATATTTACAGATGCCAGCATGAAAAGATTCACTGTTCTGTTTAATAGAGAGCGAAGTTTAAAAACCAAATGCATAAACACAACTCTAGTTTTCCTCTTTGGAGTGCTCACTAGTCCCACCTCCAGGATGGAGTGTAGGTGGGGCCCTGGCTGAGAACAGACCTCACCTCACAGTGGGGCACTCCCAGCTACTTGTCCTCCTTCCTTATTGCCCTATTGACTGGCCTCTTTCATTTACAAAGAATGCGGTACTTGAAGAAGAAGATAAATGGCTGTGAGTGTCAGCCTGATCCCCTTCCTTCCTGCTAATGACTGAAGAAACCTGAAATTCTGGGTTTAAGGCCAATGAGTAAACACACCTTCCAATATGCAAAAACTAGGAGTCAAAATAAACAGAGATGGGGCAAAGGCAAATCTGAAGCAGCCACCTGCTCTTCCTTTGCCTGAAGTTGAAGAAACACCTCCTTATGGCTTTATCATTTTTACAGGCCACATGGCTTTCTCAGTTACAGAGAAAGTTAGACAGCTAAGGTGCTTGTTCAACTTTCTGGATTAAAATTAGCATATTGGTAAGTCAAAAAAGCATCATAGGGCATATTCTTTGTTGAATGAAAGAAAATATTTGCTTAGAACAGACCACCCCCTATTTTCTTTATTAACCTTCTGTTACTGAAAATATCTATTAGGTCCTTAGAACACATAAGGGAACTGAATCTTTCCTCTGCAGGGCCTGGTGTAGCATTCAGCATGTGCAGCTCAGAGATAAAGGGTAACTTATCTGTAATAACCCCCAAAATAGCAGGCACAATGTGCTGATGAGGATTTGCATGGAGCAAACAAGAGACCATTTTAAAAGATGATGGGAATTGGGCCCTTCACAAACAGCATGTGGGGCTGAAACAGCTGAGATCATTAAAGAAATTTCAGAAGAAGATGCAAGCTGGCCCTCATCCCAGGTGGTCAGTTCACTTTCCCTTGTGTGTTGAGTTTGTCTTTGCTTTGGCACCATGACTAAACATCCCACTCAAAATGAATCTGTTTTTTACTGACACACATTTCACAAACTAGATGCAGCCCCTTTTGGCTCTAGCAAATATCAAGGCTGCCTCCAGCTAAACATGTGTTTCCATAGTCAGTGCCAATCAGGTGGACAGAATTCATTTTTCCAGCACATCCCACCTGGTGCTCTACAGTTTTTAATCCATGGATTCCCACAGAAAAAGCCCCTTTAACTGTTTATAAGCCACACACTCTGAATAGATGTAAAAATTGGCATTGATTTTTATTTTAAGCTTAGAGAGAGTTTACTTGCTCTTTCTGTAGAGGAGCTGCCAATAATTACACTTGTGGCATATGGTGCCAAGTGTTTCAGATTAACCAATGCATCTGAAATAGCAGGAATCATCTAGAATGGCAATGGGCAGTTTATTTCTTCTTTGCTCTTCAGAACATGTTTCAACTTTATCATTGCCTTGCTATATCTCTATACTAATGTATGTAGCAGAGAGATTTTCTTCTGTATCTTTCTTTCCTTTATAAAATAATTGACTGTGGTATCAATAATCATGCTGAAAAGTGCATAGCACTTTTCAGCAAATACAGTATATATATATCTTCAATATACAGAGAGACTATATAGGATTTTTAAAAAATCTTTTGAGGTGGGGAGTTATTCTCTTCTCCCTTCTTGCAGAAGGGAAAAACTAAGGCTCAGAGAGGTTGAGTGATTTACTCAAGGCCACACAGATAGTAAAGGGCAGACCTGAAACATGAACTCAGGCCACTTATTTTCAGAGCCAGTGCTCTTTCCATTATTCCATGCTGCCTCCTGAGAATGCCTTCATGGAGGGAATTTTTGCCTCCAAAACCCTACAATTGCCTTTTCAATACACTGAAGTCCAAGTCAGAGGATCTGGAGGCATATACCACCCAGGCCATGTCTACAAAGAGCAGACAGTCACGGAGGGATGCAGAGCATTCAAACGGCTGCTCTAAAGCCCAGCCATCAATATGGATTACTGCACAGCTGATGGTGGCCAAGGAGAGCTGCATCGATTTAGCAACAGGCAGTGATGAACAGTGTGAGCTCTGCCGTCGTCCATTTTTGATCACGCCTAGAGATGGGCAAATCTACCACTTGAAAAATAGTGGGGTACACAACCCAGGCAGCTCCCCTACAGCACACAGCATCATCTTTTATGGTCTGTTCCCATGTGGCTCTGTAAGAGGGTCTGGACAAGCCTTGCATCATTATTGCAGCCCTTTGGAAGGGGATGTGGCTTAGGAGAATGGGCTCAGCAAGGGCCAGCTTCTGTTGGCAAGTCTTGTACCTTCCTGTACACTGGCTCTGTCCTTCGCCTTCCCATCCCCCACAGCTGCCGTGGAGCTGACAATAAAAAACGATGCCCTAGGCTGTCCTGTTTTTATTATTAGTTATATGGCATCATAAATGTACATAGAGATGTTCAGTAAATGAAATTGTGCCAAACACCAAACAGGGCCACTGCCCCAAAGATCTTTTGGCCTCAGGGCAATGGCAGAACAATATAAGAGGAACAAAGGGAGCTGAGAGCCAGATGAGTGAGGTTTTAGTACTGTTTGGCCTTTCCGAGGGGGAGGAACAGGCTGTCCAGCAGGCTGATGGAGAGGTACAGCATGCAAAAAGCATTGTGGCCACAAAGGAACTTTGAGGCCAGCAGCCAGGCTCCCAGGAACAGGCTGGGGATGATTTTGGAAAGTCAGGGGAATCAGGTCCTTCTGTTATTTAATAAGGTAAATACAAGAGGGGGGAAAGAAGGTGTGATTATTTGCTTTTGATCATGAGCAATCTGCCTCTGTTAGGAAAGGCATAAGCTGCAGGCTCACCCTCTTTTTAAGTGTCCCTTTGGATTCCACATAGTATTAAATTGCTTCTCCGGCAGATGCAATGTGTAAATATAGGACAATAACTGGAAATTTATGAGGTTAAATACTGAGGAATTGCTGAGTAGTAAAATGAAGAGACATAAATTACAGGAAATGCTGCCCTTCAATGAATATATTATGCATAATAATGAAACTTTTAAAAGGCAACAGAAACCAAATATCAGAATAGGGTCTGGAGGGAGAAAAGCTAAGTAAAGAAGTAGGACTAGGACAGTCCAAAGTCAGTGCTGCTTTGTCACTGTTAAACTGTCACATCAGTTCCCTTAGATTTCTGTGGCTCTTTGTCCTCAGAGAGGTGCCCTATCGTAGTGAAAAGTATGGAGAGTGCAGTCGGAAGAGAAACTGCTTCACTACCCATATGACCTTGACCGAGTTACTTAATCTATATGATCCTTGATTTTCCCTTCTCTAAAGTAGTTTCAATAAAACCCATTTTATAGAATTATTGTAAGAATTAAGAAGGACAGACTTGTAAACCACTTGGCCCAGCATGTAGCAATGTTACACATACATACACACATACACATACACACATACACACAAATGAGCTTCCTTTAAGACCTAGATCAAATAATAACAAAGTGTTAGCAAAATACAGAGAAGGAAGATGGGTTGTGGCCAGAGAGACTGGGGAAGACTTCTCAGGTATAGGACCTTTTAAAATTGGGGTTAGGTTCTGGTGAAGAGATGGACAGGGCGTGAATCAAGGCAAGGCAGAGGGGAAGGACAAGGAATGTTCTGGGACTGGAAAGCAGGGGAAATAGAGGAGATCAAGCAAGATAGGCATTAGGCCTAAATCCTGGAGGGTCTTGACTAGCATGCTCAGTCATCTGGCCATTGTTCTGTAGGCACTGGGGAGACACCAGAGGTAGCAAAACAGGGAGTGGCATGATCAGGGAGGTATTTCATGAAGATGGCTCTGGCATAGCATGAAAGATATACTGGAGTGGGGAAAGACTAGAAGCAGGGAGGCCTTTGGGAGACTGTGGAGTGTCCAGGCAAGCAGTAATGAGGCCCTGAGCTGGGACAGAGGCAATGGGACTAGAAACAAGGAGACAAATATAGGATACTGAGAAGGATGTTATGGCAGGGTTTGGCTATTGGTTGATTGTGGGGAGAGGGACTGCAAGGAGTATAAGAAGCCTCTGAAGTTCCAAGTCTAGGGGACTAAGGATCTGATGATGTCTTTTACAAAAATAAAGATGGGAGAAGTACATAAAAGTGAGTCAGTTTTAGATTTATTGAGTCTGGGGTTTAAAGAACTATTGAAGAGAGCCTACTGGCAATGCAGTCCTGTGATTTGAGTCTGGACTAATATCCAGATTTTGGAGTCACTGACACAGTAGTCTAAATTGATGCAATAACAATGATGGGGTCTACCAAGGGAGAGAGAATAGCTTTGGGGTGGAAAAAGCAGGAAAGAGGGGAGGAGAGGATAAGGGAAAATACAGAAAATGTGTTTGTTTTGGGGCAGGAAAAGGAGGATGCAAAGGAAGTGGAGGGTGAACATGAGAGAGACAAGGCCAATGAGGGTGTTTCTGGGTGACAGAACCATCAACAGTGTCAAAAATTGGGGAAGACCTGAGATGGAGTAGAGCTAAGAAGAAGCGATAGGTCTTGGTGACTTTAGTAACTAGGATTTATTCCCTGCCTTCTTCCAAAAGGCATGTGAAGAGACTTTAAAAGATCAAAATACACTTCAAACAGTACAACTAAAATTAATGTTTTAAGGAGACAACTCAAAAGCCCACTAGAAGGATGCACTGGGGTGAGGCAAGTACTGCAGCTGAGCACTCGATTTAGCACTGACCTCCTTGGCACAGAAGAGATTTTGGGGTCATGGTGTGCCTTTGAGGTTCAGTTTCATTGGGGATAGGAGACCCACAACTTAGAATGCAAAAGAATGTGAGGAAGGAAGTGGAAGAGCACATCTAGACAACGTCCACGAGTGGTTTTGTGGTGCAGAGAAGGAAAGAGGAGGACAGTATTGGCATCTAGGGTAAAATGTAAGTTGTGGTGACAAAGGAGAAAAAGGATAAACAGACACACTGTCTAAGTAAATGAGATAGACAAAAGCAGCCTCTCATACAAATACCCTTTCTATAGAAGTATGCACATGAAGAGGTGCAGGACATCTGAAAGAGCAGGGAGAAAACTTCACCCAGAAGAAGACTTCTCACTTAGACATAGGTGAAGATATGGGGAAAGAACATTACACTGGGAATGGGGAGGGGAGAAGCTGGAGTAAATGTGCTGAGGTGGGGTGAAGCATGGAGCCTCTTGAGTGGTGAAGAATCTCTTTCTCAGATCACATTCAGTAGTCCACTTCTTAAATTCCACTTGACACAAAGGTTTTATAAGTCGATGGCTGACAAATAATTGAGTGGAGACATTTCCCTGGTGCATTGTTGGGAGAACTTGCCCAGAGGTCTTGCAGACAGAGAATCCCAGCAGCTATAACATGGAAAGAAGTGGAGTGGCTGGGAGAACCTAAGGAAAGGGCTATCTTGGGCTCCCTTTCCAGTCAGGGACTGCAGACTTCCCCACAGGCCCCAGGTTGGCTCTCTGCCCCTCTTCCAGGTGCTTCTGTCTGGAGGCAAAAGGTGTAGGAGAGTGTGGGTAGACACAAAACACCTCTCCCTGGGCCTGCAGCTCCATTTTTCCATTCCCCAAGACTTTATCTGTATTAGTGATTTTCAACCGTTTAAGGACTGCAGGATGCTTTCAGCTTTTCCTTTGACACCATAGAACACACAGATGACATAACCTAAAAGTATTGTCACCTTGATTGTTGCTTTCCTAATTTGAAAGTAAGGTTAGATCATAAAAATCAAGCATAGTTATTCACATTTAATGGATCAGCAATAACCACTTGTTGGAATATTTGAAAATTCATTGATGTTGTTTTATTTGATACTTTTGTTTAAATGTTTGAGGCTCTTGGGAAATACATTTAATATAGAAACTGTAACAGTTAACTGTTACTGCTTTCTTTCAACTGGAGCTCCTGGTCATTTTATAAAAGAAAAGGGGGTTATAGGAAATTGAGGGATAACGGAACTGACAGTTTTTGGAATATCTTCTATGTGTTCGGTACTTGGTATCTAGTAACATTTTTCAATCTTCAAACAGTTCTTTAAGGTAAGTTAAGTATGAGGCTCAAAAAATTTAAGTGACATGCCCAATATCAGTAGTAGGGGCAGGAACTGACTCCTGGAACATCTGACTTGAAAATCTATCTTCTTCCCATTGTACCACACTGACTCCCATAGCAGAAGACAAGTGAGAAATGGAGCCATGAAATGGGCTTTTTCTCCCTTAAGTTCCCCAAATCCTTCCTACTGTGGTTCCAAGTGCCTGCCAGCATGCCTTTGCTTTGGATGAATTGCGTATGTGCACATCCAGTGAGTGTTTTGTCATTCAGAAGTGTTATGTAGAAGAGAGGTTAGACTTGTTCTGTACTGTTCAGCAAGCAGATCTTAGTCAAATGGATGAAGTTAAAAGGAGACAGATGGTAGCTCCACACAAAGAGGTATAAAAGAAAAATCACAAGGAGGGACATATAATGGATCCAGAAATGAGGTAAATAATAATAGGAACTATTATACCCTTTTATACAGTTGAGGAATCTGAGCTATGGTGCTTAGGTAAATTGCCCAAGATGGAATAGGAATTTTCCCCCCTTTGGTTAAAAACTTCAGTCAAAAGAAATAGGGCCAGTAAAATGGGCCAGAGAATTAGTCTATTTTTTCTCATTCAGTGCCTGAATTCTAACATATAAACAAAATGGTAGACTGAGACAAAAGGACAAATGGGCAAGGAAGGGTTACTTTCTCTACCTTTTCAAAGTGGTCCTTTTACCAAGAAATTGCATGGAATACCTCTGAACCATGACCCAACTCATTTACCTTGCTGTTTCTTCACAACAATTAATTTACCTAATTATTCATTTGACAAACATTTATTGGGTATCCCTCTTTCTAAACATGATACCAAATCCTGGAGATACAGCAATAACTAAGACATTGTTCCTACCCACAAAGGACCCCCAGTTCCCACAGTAAGAAGCTAGACAAGCACAAATCAGGCTGTAATGAGATACCCCAAGAGAGGTGGGCACAAGCAAAGTGTTATGGGATTTGAAAAGGGGAATAAGAAATAATTTTTAATGGAGGTGGGGGATCTGGAAGGACTTCATGAAAATGAAACTATCAAAAAAAAAAAAAACTTTTGAAAAGTGGATCAAATTTCAATAGAGACAGGAAGGGAAGATATGAGCCAATGTCTTGATAATTAAAAAGCAAGGGTTGTGCTGAGAGTAAAGATATACACATAGGGAAGGAGGAAGGTAAGGATGTAAAGTAGTGCCAGAACTGAAATGTAAGCCATCTTGAAATTCATGGACTTTTAGCTGGACTTGGGGAACGATAGGAGATATTTACAAATGAGATCCCATAGGCTAAGAGATTTATAGACTATGAAACAGCATATGCATAAAAGAAGACACGGAAAGAAGGGCAGTCAGGAGGCTGCAGTACTGAGGAGCAGAGTGAGCCTTTATCCGGGCTTAGGAGTCAGCCAGACTCCTCTCAGAATCTTTCCTCCTCCCAGCTAGTCCTACTACTATGAGCAAGTTCTTTTTTCTCTCTGGCCATCAGTTTCCTCATATGTAAATACTTACTTTTTTTTTTTTTTAAAGATTTTATTTATTTATTTGAGAGAGAGAGAATGAGAGACAGAGAGCATGAGAGGGAGGAAGGTCAGAGGGAGAAGCAGACTGCCCGCTGAGCAGGGAGCCCGATGCGGGACTCGATCCCGGGACTCCAGGATCATGACCTGAGCCGAAGGCAGTCGCTTAACCAACTGAGCCACCCAGGCGCCCTGTAAATACTTACTTTGTAAGTTTGTTGAGAGGACTGAATGAAATATTGTGTATACACCTTTTAGCAGGCAATAAGCAAAACCAAAGCAAGGAATAGGCCACGGATTGAATGTGTCTCACCGGCTCACCAGTTTCTCTGCAAAACCTATTAAGTGTTTTATATGTAGGTTTTTACACTCTCCCCTCTGTTTGACATACTCTTAAGGAAAATATCATCACATTAGAAGACTTTGCTTCATTTTGCCATGGTGAATATCAGAGTAGTGGCATATTCCCTGCAGTGGACTTTCTCTGTGGACACTCTTTGAAATTCTACCCAGCAACAACCACACCACACAGCCAAGATGATTATGCAGGACTGATCCTCAGGCCTTGCCTGGGGCACACAAAGAACTCCGGAGGAGAGGAAGGAACAATTAAGTGCTTGGTGTCTACAGGGCAAAAATAATGGGAAAAAAGCCATCTCAAGTGACCATCCATGAGTTGGCCTGAGACACACTGACCAAGGAGAGAGAGACAGTGACACCTCTGTGAGGTCATACCTTTTTCAGATTTGATGTGGCTCATAGATGCACAGCACAAACTAGTACCTGAGCTTTCCTTCATATGCTGTGATTATGTGTTCAGTAAGTAGCATGGAGACTGTTAAGACTTTGTTGTGAAATCAGGCAACATTAACTCATTAAGTCAATAATTCATGGACTCTTTTATCTAAAGTGGCAACATCACACCATCAATTCACAAAACAGCCACTTCTCTGAAGTGTATGTGATGATAATAATGGATTTTCTAACAATACCCTCTCAAAGCAAGGTCACTGTGCTCAGATGCTGTGGACATGCTGATCTGACCTAGGTCAGCAAAACAAGCTTTATTATTGAACCTAATTATGAACTATCAAGATAATGGTCTAGACTAAACTGTTTCCTAGGGGATTATTTAGAAACTAGTAAGCCATTTTAGTTTTAAATCTACTGTACTTGGCAGCACCTGTGATCATACAGGAAATATGTTTGCTATGTGGAATGGACTACAATTCGTGCAAATACTTCGGAATCTTAGGAACAGTAGTGATATACAGTGTTATACTATACTTGTACGTAATTTTCAGGTTACTGTCTATGCTGTTATATACCCATCTTACAAATAGCTAAATAGGTAAAGCTCAGATAATCAAAGCTCACACTGAAATATGCAGTTCTGAATATTTGTTTTTAGTTCTATAACGTGACATACAGGGACAGATGTTTTGCTGCAGCAGCTTTTATGTCTTAACTTGGGAACTGCTTGTAAGAGATACTTATTTCTGATATTTACTGAGAGGTTTTCTCCTGCCTGTCAGATTGTGGTTAATATGTTTCTCCTATTCAGATTCGTAGACTTCATGATGGCCTGACACTGGGTAATACACCCACACTGGCATACTTTTACATGAGAGTTAACCCTGGGGATAGAATTCTGGGAGAAGGAACCAAAGAACATGGTATTTCCTGGGTTGTAAACTGCACCAACAGGTTTACCATTTTTTGGAGAAAAAATGCATCTTAGACTTAAGAAGATATATCCTGTTTGACTGATAAAGTCCTGGTAAAACTACTCATCTTGCATGAATGAAGACTGCATTTTTAGGTATAAAAATAATACTATGGCCAATGAAACCAGTGTTTTGTGACCATTGTGAAAGATGTTGTGGTCATTTCAAGCCATCTTTGGTGGTATAATAAGATATAGGGTTTTTATCATTCTTGACTTTTTGATATATGTTTTTTAAAGATTTATTTATGTATTTTTTTATTTTTTATTTATTTTTAAAGATTTTATTTATTTATTTGAGAGAGAGAATGAGAGACAGAGAGCACGAGAGGGAAGAGGGTCAGAGGGAGAAGCAGACCCCCGCTGAGTAGGGAGCCCGATGTGGGACTCGATCCTGGGACTCCAGGGTCATG
Source organism: Leptonychotes weddellii (assembly GCF_054177405.1). NCBI lineage: Eukaryota > Metazoa > Chordata > Mammalia > Carnivora > Phocidae > Leptonychotes > Leptonychotes weddellii. The sequence goes on from NC_138377.1 coordinate 83,586,641, forward strand.
ACCTGAGCCGAAGGCAGTCGCTTAACCAACTGAGCCACCCAGGCGTCCTTATTTATGTATTTTAGAGAGAGTGCATGCATGAGTGGGGGAGGTGCAGAGGGAGAGAATCTTTAAGCAGATTCCTTGCTGAGCACGGAGCCTGATGCAGAGGGGCTCAATCTCACGACCTGAGATCAGCATCTGAGCCGAAGCCAACAGTCAGATGCTTAAATGACTGAGCCACCCAGGTGCCCCTTGAATTTTTGATATTTTAAATGCAATTCTCAAAGTTTACCTGAGAAAAAGGTTTGCCACATTACTACAACTAAGAACAGTATCCATCTATAGAGTTTCTGTTTCATAATTGTTGCATGGACTTTTACAGTAATTTGCAATGGTCTTTGAATCTCTAAAACTACAAAAGAGGCAAGTAATGTGGTAGTTCATAACATGGTCTCAGTAATCAGAGTGATGGGTTTGTATCCTGCCTTTGCCACTTTCTAGAAATGACTATGGACAAGTTGCTTTACCCTCTATAAGCCTGAGTACCCTCCACTCTAAAACGGCGAGGGTAATCTCCTACATTATAGGGTGGTTGAGAAGATAAAATGAGATAATATCCAAAAACTGCCTGGCACTTAGTAAGCACTACTAAATATAAATTATCACTCTTAAATATAAATTGCCTGAAATTACCATTTATAGCATTTTTTCCTTGGGTCGTATTAAAATTTTCCTCTCTTGACCTAGATCCAGGAGCAGGGCTCCTACTACAGTTGCCTTCTCCCTTCACTTTTAGCAGCTTAAACCTTATGAACTGGACTCTGATTAGACTGCAAGGATTTGTTTTTCCTTACTTTTTCTTGCTTCTCTGTATTTCCAAGATTTTTTTTTACAATAGACATGTTTTGGAATAATTGATGTGAGAGTTAGAAAACAGTCTCTCTTCCTATGTGCATGTGTGCAAATGTGCAGACAAGGCCCAACTTTAGAGCCATTTCAATGACAACGATTTTGCCAAATTTTGTCAATAAAGTTGCCAAATAAATAAATAGATTAAAAACTGACCAGTGGACACATATAGGAATAGAGTTTGTTAAAATATTTGCTTGCGGGGCATATGAGTTTTTCCTATCTCATGCCACTTGTTTCTTCTTTTCTTATTATGATTTTTAAATTTAACAGAAGTCACTTTGTTACAGGAAAGAAATAGTAATGGAACTTTCACAAGAACTCAAATAATGACCCCACCTAGTCTTCAACCCTATTCAGGTCAAAATGAGATGATTTTCCATAATTAGTACATTTACTGTAGATGTTACCAGCCATGTAGGTAGTTAAATTATTATATTGAATGTGTTAAGAGAAACTAAAAACAAACTGAGGGTTCTAGAGGGGACGGTAGTGGGAGGATGGGTTAGCCTGGTGATGGGTATTAAAGAGGGCAGGTTCTGCATGGAGCACTGGGTGTTATATGCAAACAATGAATCATGGAACACTACATCAAAAACTAATGATGTAATGTATGGTGATTAACATAACATGATAAAAAAAAAGAGAAACAAAAAATTATATTTAAGTAAAATAATTTCATTTATATTCTATTCTAACTTATAAAGGATAAAATTAACTAATATCTGAAACTTCAAATTAGTCGAAATATACTTCTATTTCTATTTATAATGTAAAATAATTTTGCTGTATTCTTTTTATTCCCTGTATCTGAATTTTCAATAATAATAATAAAAATAACAATTGATATTAAAAATGCCAATTTGCTTAATGGCTGAGAATTGTTCATTTAACTTCAAGTAAATGATTCAATTAATATAAAAACACACAAGACCAACAGAGAATTCTTTATATATGGGATTCTCCAAGATAAACAGATGCTTCTAAGTTAAGAACTAATGAACCTCTTAGGAGTTAATCAACAAATTCTGAAATAGTGCCCAGGCCATAATTAACCACTTGCTTCTCTGAGAGAGCACCCATCATGGTGAGGGTGCAGGGTTTGATTAGAACCACTTTACTCAGGAGGCTGCTTCCAGGCTGCACTTAAACAACTAATCTGCAACATCGCTCTTGGCTTTGGTGGCGGCTGCCCACATATAAAGGGCTTCAGGATGGAGAAGATTAATTACTCAGACATGTAATTCACTAGAGTCTAGGCTCCTGAAGCTCGGTAACAAGGCTGCATGAAATTGATTAGGGTAGCTCTCGTAGTGAGGTTTGTGCTTCTCCAGTGCCATTGTCAAAATGGCACGATGGGATGGAGCCAAAGAAAGTTTGAGAATCATCCAGAGGCAGAAGACTACTAGCCCACAGGCACAGGTTCCTTTATTGAGAATTTATCAGTTCTATCCCCTCATGTTTCTTGCTGGAGCTCTGACTTTTTCTGTGGCTTCTGGGTCACTTAAGAAAGGAGTATCTCATCAGCCAAAGTAGGTGGAGACCAGTTAGAATATTAATAATAAAAATCCTTGTGGTTGGTGCCTAAAAGCACCAAGAAAGAAAAGAAAGAAAGAAAGAAAGAAAGAAAGAAAGAAAGAAAGAAAGAAAGAAAGAAAGAAAAGAAAGAAGGAAGGAAGGAAGGAAGGAAGGAAGGAAGGAAGGAAGGAAGAGGGAGGAAGGAAGGAAGAAGTATTTAGATTGATTTGCAATTTACAGAATGTTCTCACATCTATTGTTTCAGTTGAGCCTTGTAGCCTGAGTTTGGTATCAGTTTCTTCACTTTTGAAGGTCACCTCCTGTTTCTTTGACTCTCAACACTTCTGACACCAAATGTGTGGGTTTTCCACACCAAGCAATTCTGACACTAACTACCTGGAGTTTAGTACAGACCCCACAAGTTAAGGGCTTGATCCTACAACACTATACCCAATTCAGATGCCAATCACAAGTTCCAGGTTGTCTCCTGTACTTCTGACCAACTGGCTATAAATTAAGGGTTCCTGTACCTCCTTTCTCAGGTTTAGTAATTTGCTAGAATGACTCATAGAAGGCAGGAAAGTGATTTACTTACTATTATTGGTTTATTATAAAGAATACAACTTAGGGGCAGCCAAATGGAAGAGATGCATACGAGAAGGTATATAGGAAGGGGCAGAGAGTTTCCATCACCCTCTCAGCATCTCAATGTGTTCACCAATCAGAAAGCTCTGTGAATCCTGTCATTCAGGGTTTCTATGGAGGCTTTACTACAGAGACATGATTGATTAAATCACTGGCCATTGGTGAACAAGTCAAGCTCCAGCCTCTCTCCCCTCCCTGGAGGTCGGGTGGTGGGACTGAAAATTTCAACTCTAATCAGTGTTTGGTTCCTCTAGGAATCAGTTCCCAAGCTCTAAGAGTCACCTAATTAGCATAGACTCAGCTATGGCAAAGGGGGCTATTAAGAATAATAAGAGACGCTTCTGTCACTACAACCACTGAGGATATGATGAGGGTTTTAGAAGGTCTGGGCCAGAAATAGGACAAAGACCAAATTTATGTTTCTTACTGTGTCACAACAGCACAAATTTGAAGGTGGGGAAACTGACATTCCGAGCAGTGAAATGACTTGTTCAGACACATGTTGATTAGATGTAGCAAAACCAAGGCAAAACTGAGAAATTCTAAATACTAATTTACAAGACCAGAGAGATTGGGCAGAGAAGACCTGGACTGGGGGCAGCAAAGGGGTTGATGAAGGAGGAGGACAGCAGAGGAAAATGAGATAATTGAAAAGCGGGTGAGGTGTTTCTCTGCTGGACTCTGTATATAATGTGTAATGAGAGTATAATGAGATAGATTTTAAACCAAACACCAGGAAGCTCACCAGCAAATGTGTGGGGTTCCCTTCAGGGTGGTCATCATGGGAGAGGGAGAAGATCATGGCTGAATGTGTGTTTCAGAGAAAGAAGGCAGCGTGGTGTCCAAGGGAGGTTGGCTGTGCCCTCTGACTTCCACTCTGCTGTGGCTTCCAAGGAGGGACTACTGCATTGCTGGGGTGAGCCTCTGCAGGGCCATGACCATAAGGCATTCTGTCACTTTTATGACACGATGGCAATAATTCTTCTTGAATGTGTGGTGCACACTGTTGACAGTTTTCCTGATCAGATATAGCATTCCAATAAAGTGCTACTTCTCTTAATGCTTGAGTAGTCCTGTGAAATATGTATTATTTTTATTCCTATTTTATAGATCATAAAATAGAGGTTCAAAGAAGCTAAATAATTTGTCCAAAATCACTCAGCTAATCATAGCCAGGATGATGGTTTAATTGGTTGATTCATTCATACAATAAATAAATGTGTTTTGAGTACCTTCTATACACCATGCTCTATTTTAGGGGATACGGCTGTAAAGAAGACCAATGAGGTCCCTGCCTTCATGGAGCTTACATTTCAAACTTCTGACGATAAATCCAGTGTTGTTCCCATGAGTGATAACTGTCTAAGAGTTCTAGGGCCTCATTTCAGGGCATAAAGTCCCTCCATGATATCTTTCTCCAGACATGTTCTTTCTGTCCCTCTGGAGGGAAGGCCTTCTTCCATCTGCATTCATGGGATATAAGGACTGCTCCCATCCCTCTTGCAATGGTCCCTGGCCAATGATTTAGCATCTTCCAGCAGTAGCAGCCTGAGATGCATCTCCCTGTGCACAATTTACAACATTGAGTGCATCTTCCATCCAGGCCAGGAGTGACCCTGCCTGATAACTACTACCACAACTACAATTTCTCAGGTACTCACTTTTCCCAGTACTGTGCTAAGTATATAGATTAACATATTTACTCCTCACAACTAATGAGGCAGACGTTTTCCACTTGAGATATCTCAGTTGCCAAATATCTAGCTCAGGTCACAGACTAGAATTGGAGACTAGTTCTCTGTCATTTGGAGCTGGGTCCCAACCATCGTGTTTTGCAATGTGGCGCTGATACACCACTCAGGCCTCTGCAACCTGACTGGCTATGCTAAAAGTAGTTTTCCTGCTGCCAGCTCTGTCTACTGAGTTACATGAGGAGCTTCAGCACTCAACAAGTGATTGTTGATGATTATTCTTTAAAGTAGTTTTATTTATTTATTTATTTATTTATTTATTTATTAAAGATTTTATTTATTTGACAGAGAGAGACACAGCGAGAGAGGGAACACAAGCAGGGGGAGTGGGAGAGGGAGAAGCAGGCTTCCCGCTGAGCAGGGAGCCCGATGCGGGGCTTGATCCCAGGATCCTGGGATCATGAGCTGAGCTGAAGGCAGACGCTTAATGACTGAGCTACCCAGTAGTTTTATAAAATAAGTTTGAATTAACCTTCCCTTTTTAAAAAATTATTTATTTATTTAAAAAATATTATTGAAGTGTAGTTGACATACAATGTTATATTGGTGTTGGATGTACAACATGTGGATTTGATAATTCTGTACGTTACTCAGTGCTCATCATTATGGTAAGTGTAGTCACCATCTGTCATCATACCATGTTATTACAATATTATTGAGTATATTCCCAACGCTGTACTTTTCATCTCTGTTGCTTATTTATTTTACACCTGGAAGTTTGTACCTCTTAATCCCCTTCACCTATTTTACCCATCCCTCACTCCTCTCCCCTCTGGAAACAACTGGTTTGTTCTCTATATTTAAGAGTCTGTTGGGTTTTTTGTTTGTTCATTTGTTTTGTTTTTCAGATTTCACATATATGTGAAATCATATGGCATTTGTCTTTCTCTGTCTGACTTATTTCACTCAGCATAATACCCTCTGGGTCCATCCATGTTGTTGCAAATGGCAAGATTTCATTCTTCTTTATGGTGTAATGGAGTAATATTCCAAAAAATCACATCTTCTTTATCCATTCATTTATTGATGGAAACATGGGTTTCTTCTATATCTTGACTATGTAAATAATGGTACCATAAACCATGGGTGTATATATCTTTTTGACTAAATGTTTTTATTTTCCTTGGAGAAATACCCAGTAGCAGAATTACTGGATTGTATGGTATTTCTATATTTAATTTTTTGAGGAAACTCCATGCTGTTTTCCACAGTGGCTATACCAATTTATTTTCCCACCAACATTGTGCAAGTTTTCCTTTTTCTCCACATCATTGCCAACACTTGTTATTTTTTGTCTTTTTGATACTAGCCATTTTGGTATGAGGTGATAGCTCATTGTGATTTTGATTTGCATTTCCCTGATGATTAGTGGTGTTGAGCATCTTTTCATGTGCCTGTTGGCCGTTTGTATATCTTCTTTGAAAAAGTGAAAATAGACATTCAATTCATCTGCCCATTTTTTAATCCAATGGTTTATTTTTTTGGTGTTGAGTTGTATGAGTTCTTAATATATTTTGGATATTAACCCAAATGATATATCATTTGCAAATATCTTCTCCCATTCAGTTGGTTGCCTTCTTGTTATGTAGATGGTTTCCTTTGCTTTGCAAAAGCTTTTTATGTTGGTGTAGTCCTAATAGTTTAATTTTTGCTTTTGCTTCCCTTAGCTAAGGAGACATATTCATAAATATGTTGCTAAAGCTGATGTCCAAGAAATTGCTGCCTCTGTTTGTTTGTTTGTTTCTTTTAGGAGTTTTATGGCTTTAGGTCTCACATTTAGGTCTTTGATGCACTTTGAACTTATTTTTGTATATTTTGTGAGAAAGTGGTCCAGCTTCATTCTTTTGCATGTAGCTGTCCAGTTTTCCCAACATCATTTATTGAAAAGACTGTCTTTTTCCCATTGGATAAACTTGCCTCTTTTGTCATAGATTAATAAGCCATATGAGCATGGGTTTATTTCTGGGCTCTCTATTCTGTTTCATTGATCTATGTGTCTATTTTTGTGCCAGTACTGTACTGATTTAATTAGTATTGCTTTGTAGTATATCTTGAAATCTGGGATTATGATACCTGAAACTTTGTTCTTCTCTTTCAAGATTGCTTTGGCTATTCAAGATCTTTTGTGGTTCCATACAAATTTTAACATTATTTGTTCTAGTTCTATGAGAAACACTATTGGTATTTTGATAGGGATTGCATTGAATCTATAGATTGCTTTGGGTAGTATGGACATTTTAACAATATTAATTCTTCCAGTCCATGAATATGGCATATCTTTCCATTTGTGTCATCTTCAATTTCTTCATCAATGTCTTATAGTTTTCAGAGTATTAGTCTTTCATCTCCTTGGTTAAATTTATTCCTAAGTATTTTATTCTTTTTGGCACAATTGTAAATGGGATTGTTTTAATTTTTCTTTCTGCTACACCATTATTAGTATATAGAAGTGCAACAGATTTCTGTGTATTAATTTTGTATCCTAAAACTTTACTGAATTCATATATTAATTCTAATAGTTCTTTGTGTGTGTGTGCGTGTGTGTTGGAGTTCTTAGGTTTTCTATATATTGTGCCATGTCATCTGCAAATAGTGACAGCTGTACTTCTTCCTTACTCCTTTGGATGCTTTTTATTTCTTTCTCTTGTTTGATTGCTATGGCTAGGATTTTCCAGTTCTCTGTTGAATAAAAGTGGTGATAGTGGACACCCCTGTCTTGTTCTTGATTTTAGAAGAAAAGCTTTCATTTTTTTACCCTTGAGTATGATATTAGCTGTGGATTTTTCATATATGGCCTTCACTATGTTGATGTGTGTATGTTCCCTCTAATCCTGCTTTGTTGAGAGTTTTTATCATGAACTAATGTTGTATTTTGTCCTATAATTTTTCTGCATCTATTGAGATGATCCTGTGTTTTTTACCTTTCTTCTTATTAATGTGATATATCACATTGATTGATTTGCAAATATCAAATCCTTTATATTTTTCAAATAAATCCCATTTGATCATTGACCTTGATTTAACCTATTTTTGATTTGCTAATATTTTGTTGAGGATTTTTGTATCTATGTTCAGTAGGGATAGTGTTTGTTTGTTTGTTTTGTTTGTTTTCTTTTGTTTATAGTGTTTTTGTTTGGGTTTGGTATCAGGGTAATGCTGGCCTCATAAAATGACTGAAAAAAAAGAATGTGGAAGTTTTCCTTTCTCTTTTATTTTTTGGAATAGTTTGAGAATAACAGGTATTAATTCCTCTTTAAATGTTTGATAGAATTCGCTTGTGCAGTCATCTGATTCTAGACTTTGTTGGAAGTTTTTTGATTACTGATTCAATATCGTTATTAGTAGTCAGTCTGTTTAAATTTTATATTTCTTCCGAATTCAGTTATGAAAGATTGTATGGGAACCTATCCATTATTGTAAGTTATCCAGTTTGTTGGCATATAAATTTTTTCATAGTATTCTCTTATAATTCTTTGTATTTCTGTTGTTATTTCTCCTCCTTCATGTATGATTTTTTTTAATTTGCATTCTCTCTTTTTTTTAATGAAGCTGGATAAAGGTTTATCAATTTTTTTTTTTATCTTTTCAAACAACCAGCTCTTGGTTTCATTGGTCTATTCTATTGTTTTTCTAAGTTACTTTGTCATTTATTTTTGCTCTAATATTTATTATTTCCTTCCTTCTACTCATTTTGGGCTTTGTTTGTTTTTTTTTCTTTAGGTATAAGGTTAGATTGTTTATTTGAGATTTTTCTTATTTCTTGAGGTAGGTCTGTATCACTATAAACTTCCTCTTAGAACTGCTTTTGCCATGTCCCAAAGATTTTGGACTGTTGTGTTTTCATTTTCATTTGTCTTCATGTATTTTTGATTGCCTCTTTGGTTTCTTCATTGACTATTGGTTGTTTAGTAGCATGTTGTTTAGCCTCCAGGTGTTTGTGTTTTTTTTCCATTTTTTTCTTGTAATTGATTTCTAGTTTCATACCATTGTGGTCAAAAAAGATGCTTGATATAATTTTGGTGTTCTAACCTTCCATTTTTAACGCATAAATGTAATTATTTTAAAATTGTTTTATTTTGCTTTGGCAGTTTTAATATAAAACAGATTATACAACTTGGACACAGCAGAGAATCTGTATTCATGTATTACATGTCTTCCTGACATAGAAAGTTTACAAGTTCCCTGAGAACATAATTTCTTTGGTATACAAGGGAGAACTGAGCATTGGGTAGCAGACAGTCAAAGCATATTTGTGGAGAATTTTATTATGATTATGCTCATTTACTGGACAAGAAAAATACATGAATCCTTTGGGGAGCAGTGAAAAATCTTTTAGTCATGTAGTATATTAAAGGGTTCTGGGTAGTCATTGACATTATTTCTTTAGTTCCTTTTCAAAAAATTATAATTGCAGGACAAAACAATATATTTATAAAAATTATAACTTTTATTGAATCTTTTTTCACTTAGAACATTTCTTGTTCTTTTGTAATTCAGTTTTCCAAGGAATTTTGTGTAACTTTATGTATACAACATGGATCATTTGATAGAAATGGTATGGCACATACCTATCTTGTTGAGGTATGTACAAGGGTATATGAAGGCAAAAATTACGTGATCTGTGTATTTTTCAATTGATTTGGAGTGGGGGAGGAAACTAATGGCAACACTTGATTATTTAACTCTCACTTTGATTGAATGTTTGAACGAATCATACTAATTGTATCTCTGACCTAGCTTACCTAGCATGATTTGCCTTACCTGGTCTACCATCTTGGCTCCTCTTCTATAATTAGGGGGGAAATCCATAAGAAAATCTCAGAGACTCTTTTATAGATAAGACAGTTATAATCATTTTCTGACAATAGAGAAAGGTAAAAGAGATTTTTCTTTTCAGTTGTTAAGAAAAACTGTCTTTCAACCTTTCCCTTTTTTCACCTTCAGTATTTCAACCATCACCTCTAGGTAACTAAATGATAAGGCTTTAAAGACACTGGATCTCTAGAAGGAAAGGGCTAGAAGGGTATGGAGGCATCAGAAAACAAAATAAAACAAAACAAAAAAAGCAGAAATCAAATCTCCAATCTGCAGGGTTTGAGAGGGAGGTGACTCCATCTGCATAGCAGTGGCATTCATGCCCATATGCTTTTCTGGATCTCAACTCCCCAATATTGCCAGACAGGTAGGACTTCAGGGGATTCATTATTGTATGTGCTTTTGGAACTTCAAGAGGGTTACTCTCCCTGCCTGGCACCCACTCAATGGTTTAGGTATTTCTACAATAACAATGCTATCACTTACTGAGCACTCACTATGTTCCAGGTACTTTACATATAAGGTCATTTGATCCTGACAACAACCCTATGAAGTTGATTCTACTTTCATCATAATTTTTCAGATAATTAAACTGAAGTTCAGAAAGGTTAAGTAGTTTGCTCACTATCATTAGAAGAGTAAATGATCCAGCCAGGACTCAAACCTAGAAATTTTAATGCTCAGATCTGGGCTTATAACCACAAAACTACACCAAAAGTCTTATGGAAGATGTTATCTGACTGAAGTAATTTTAGAAGCAAAAATATTATTTGAAAGAAACTCAAAACAGCCAAGAATAAGGATTAAACAGGTTTTCTTATATTATTATAGTGAACATTTCAGCTAATTACATGTGTTTAATGTTTCATTTTGTGGTTCATGATTTTTGCAGTTGTATTCATTTTTTACCAACCTCTTCTCACTGGAAAGTTATCTTAAGTTTTCTAGTCACATATGTAGTTCTATTTCTGATTTTTCATATAGACATTTTGCTATTTACTTTTTTCCTCTTATACATATGTTTTAAGGGATTTACAGATTCTGTCTGCATTTTCTTGACACTACATAGTTGTAGTTAGGATCTTTACTACCTTACCTGCCAGTACTCTGAGATCTGCTCCACTGCATCTGTTAGACTATTTTTCTTCTTTATTCTTTTCTATTCTTTGAATTTAATTTCTCTGTGCATAATATCACACCGTATCAGGCAAACCTTATATGAATCTCTCTTGGACTGAGTTGTCTGCTTATTTGCTCTCAAGATTTCTCTGGTTATGCCACTTATCTTCTGTACCAATCAGCTACATAAGGCAATCAGCTACAAAAAACTAGAAACGATCTGTTTCACTATTACATAATAGAGAAAATCTAACTAATAAAACCTTGACAAGCAGGGAAGGTGTTCTTTCACATATCACAAGCTTAGGGATAACAACTATTAGGATTACTCTACCAGTTCACTGATGTCAGGGTAAATGTTTCTGCCATTCTCTACACCTTTCTTCATGGGCACGATTTAATAGTAGCACCTCCAACCATCACATCTGCATTCCAGGCAAGAAGAATTAGGAAGGATAGCACTAACTATATCTATCCTCCTTTATCAGTGAAGCAAAAGCTTTAACTTAAACTCTAGCAGACTTTTGTTTGTATTCTCATTGGCTAGAACTGTATCATATGGCATCCCTAACTGCAGGAGAGGCTGAAAAACAAGCAATTAGCTGGGCACATTGATTCCTTAATCAGTACTGGGCTTTTATTAACTAGAACAAAGGAGAATGCAGAATGAGCAAACAGCTTCTGTAGATAGCAAGATGTTTCACAGTATTTTATTCTTACTTTCTGCCATGATAATAGAATATTAGCTGGGCACATGGCCACCCAAGTAAAGACTTCATTCCCCAGACTCTCTTGCAGCTATATGACTAAGTTCAGTTTGGTGGTGTTTGGGTAGATATGATATGTGCCTTTTTCAGGTCTTGTCCATAAAATGATTCATTGTGCTTTTATCTGGCCTTCTGTCCTCTTTCTGTTAGCAGGGAAATAGCAGGAACTGGGACAAGCTGCTTTGGTCCTGGTGCTGAAAATGGCAGAACTGACTACTTTTCCCTCAGTGGCCTGCCTACCTTTGGACTATTACGTAATAGAGAAACAGATCATTTCTAGTTTTAGTAGGTCAGTGTATTTTTTTATCTTTGTTACAATAGTTTAGCTTGTACCCTACCCATCACAGCAACTACTATCTGCCACCTCATCCACACTAGATCTTAGTCCATTGCATGCCCTAAGAAATTCTACCCTGGTCCATAGCCAGCAGGTCATGGTCGCTCTGTTCATGCTGCTCACCATAGCTACTGTGGCCAGTGATTATGCTGGGCCCAATATATGACCACATCTTAGTCTTATTTGCATATGGGTTTCTCAGAGTCTGTGCAGTCCAACCAGTAAAAGGGTTGAAATGTACTTTTTTGGTTTGGGGAAGGGAAAAATTATCATTAGGAGTCATTGTTTTCCCCAGCCCCAACCCAAGCCCAGGAAGCAAAGATCCAATCCTTCTAAGAGTTTTCCTGTTTCCCACTTTCAGACCTAACCCCTTTCTGAGAAGGAGGAAGGGAACAAAAAGTACTTCAAAAGCTATGAACTTAAGTTAAAGGACGGACGTCCTAGTGGAAAAACTTTTAGCACTTACAACCTTCACATTTCTTCCTGCTGGCCATCTCAAACCACTTTTGTCCTTCTTAGTTTTAAATGTTATTGAGTTTTACCTTTTGGTTTGATATTTGCTTTTTTTCTTTTTCTTTTGAACTACACCAAGCAGCATTTTAGGACAAAATAATATGATTTGAAATATGTGAATGATGTGAATTTTAAAAATGTGATTTGCATTTATCTTTTCCATACATATATGCCACAAAATTAGTTTATGGGCAGAGTTGATCTTATAAAACTGAAGAGTCAATAAACTGTCTCCTGCCTTTTCATTTTCTTGCATTTTCCTGCCCTTTCAAACTTTCTTCCTCCCCTTTCTCTCCAGAAGATTTCCAGTTTCATTATGCTTCCCTAATCTCTATTGCTATTAAAAGTACCTTCCTCAAAACTGTAAAGGTCTGGGGTGCCTGGGTGTTTCAGTTGGTTAAGCATCTGCCTTTGGCTCAGGTCATGATCTCAGGGTCCTGGGATTGAGCCCACATTGGGCTCCCTGCTCAGCGGGGAGCCTGCTTCTCCCTCTCCTGCTTCCGCTGCTTGTGCACTCTCTTTCTCCCTTTTTCTCTCTCTCTCTATCAAATAAACAAATAAAATCTTAAAAAAAAAACTGTCAAGGTCATCAAAAACAAGACAAGTCTGAGAAACTGTCAGAGCCTGAGACTCAAGAGACATGATGACAACATGTAAAATGGTATCCTGGATTGGGTACAGATAAAGAACATGAGGGGAAACTAATTATGTCCAGGGTGGGTGTTTGGTTAATAGTAATGAATCAATGCTACTTTCTTAGTTGTGACAAATATATCACAATAATGTCTGATGTTAACAATGAGGGAAACTGGTTGTGGGCTATAAGAGAACTCTGTAGTATCTTTGTAACATTTTTATAAATCTAAAATTATTCTAAAATATAGAGTTTATTTTAAAAATAAGTAAACACTTAACAACTAAAAAAAATGTGGAGGGAAAAAACACCTAGCAAACTCCTTCAGAGTAAGGATTTGGGGACAAAATGTGAAGCCACTCCTGGAGTAGTTCCACAAATTAGCATCTCCTGGAGTATATTCCTCGGAATACAATCCACTAGATGTTTCATGACCAAGTTCATTGGTGAAATATTTGGTTAACATATTCTTCCCTTAGAGATTCCTAATTCATATACGTAATTCATAGTACATAATACACATAAACACAGAAAAGTCTTGAAACCAAGAGACCTCTTTATCTAATACAGGATTTTCCACATTTATTTGCCTATGTGAACTTTTTCTCCTTAAATAACATATCACTACTTTTGGAAATAATATGCTGCAAATACATCCTGGGAAAACTGGCTCAAAGAAAGCAATCTTTACTTTGGAAGCATGAATGATGGAAGTTTAGAGATGACATTAAGCCTCTGGGGGCAGTAACCTCATGGTTTTGCTCATGTCATCCCACACTACTCCACAAATGTGACTCCTCAGGGAATGATCAAGCTACAGGAAAATCACTAAGGTTTTATTATAGATACAAAGGATGCAAATTATACTTAGAAACACAAAATCTCAGTCTCCTGACTCTCCTAATTGACTCCAACTTTAATGGTGCTAGGCTCATTATTCCCCTTTTACCAGTGTCCAACATCAGCATTTGGGAGCCTTTGAAACCATGTGTATCTTGAATAGGTTGCAGTTTAATCATTTAAATCAGAAAGATCAATTGTCCAGGCTGTAGCTATATGGAGCTGGCAAACCAGACTGCAGGATGGCCGATCCTCTTACTTCAGCTGCCTTCCAATTGATACTGATTGCTGCATCCACATCAATTGGTCAGTGATCCACATCAATTAAAGCTGCTCAAAGGCATAGAAAGGAGTTGCTTTATCCATCCTCACTTCAGAAATATAGGAACAGCTAAAGGGAAAAAGGCTTTTGTGTGACTTTCAGTGGAATATGAAGTATGCTAATTTATCATCAATTGATAGGCTGTGAAGAGGATTCTAATGAGCCACTTTCTGGCTTACCAGGAGGAGTGGATCTGTGCTGCTTGCTCCCCATGCCCTGCTCTTTTTCTCTTGGGTCACATTATAGTCAGTTTTGGGGACATTTGGTGGGGTCAGCCAGTGGCTACACCTAACCATACCTCATTTGACATAAATGAGTTAATTAAGCAATATTTGATTTAAATAAATATTGAGTACACTTACTCTATGACAGGCACTATGCTGTGATACATCAGTGAACAAGATATGCTCTCTGCCCTTAAGGAACTCCCAGGCTGGCAGGAAAGGCAGACAAGAAAACAGACAAATAAAATACAAAATGATATGAGCTTTGATAAGAGGAGGTTTCAGGTGCTTTGGCAACACTGAGGAGGAACCATGACCAGCCTTGGAGTGCTTTCAGGGAAGACTTCCAAAGAGAGGTAACATCTGATCTAACAAAACAGTATGATCTTACGATCATCAAAATATGGAGAGATATTATATACAATAAGGACATCTACTGAACCAAGGACTTCCTAAATGGAACAAAAGCTAGATACAATGGAGAAATTTTGCATTTTATTGTATTAGGTACCAATAGTCTTTAATCTATTTGGCAAATATTTATACATAATGTAGAGCTAGAATTTCATATATATGTGTGACAAGTATGTTGAACAAGCGCAGCTTCTGATATAATTAAATTATTACTCTACTGTTTTATGTCCCTGCTGCTCACATTATTCAATGGAATGTTATTCAGCCATAAGAAAGAAGGATCCTACCATTTGCAACAACATAGATGGAACTTGAGGGCATTACACTAGGTGAAATGAGCCTAACAGAGAAAAACAAATCCTGTATGATATGACTTATATGGGGAGTCTAACAAAGATGCACTCATAGAAACAAAGAGGAAAGGTGATTATCAGGGGCTGGTTATCAGAGAAAATGGGGAGATGTTGGTCAAAGTATACAGACTTCCAATTATAAGATGAATAAGTTCTGGGAATCTAATGTACAGTGTGGTGATTATAGTTAATAATACTCCATTATACACTTGATAATTGCTAAGAGAGTATATCCTAAATGTCCTCAGCACACACAAAAGGCAATTTTGTGATGTGATGGTGGTATTAATGGTGGTGATCATTTTGCAATACATAAATGTATAAAATCAATACACTGTACACCTAAAACTTACAAAATGTTATATATTAATTATATCTCAATAAAACTTAAAGAAAATAGATCTATGAAGAACTTATACATTGTTCATAGAATCATTATTTATATCAAAAAAGTGGAAACAACCTAAATGTCCATCAAGTAGTAAGCAGATATCCATTTGGTAAATGGATAAAATGTGGTATATCAATGCAGAGGAATATTATTCAGGCATAACAAGGAATGAAATATTGATACATGCTTCAACATGGGCGAATCTTGAAAACATTATGCTAAGTGTAAGAAGCCAGTCACAAAGACCACATAATGTATTGTCCCATTTATATAAAATGTCCAGAATACCAAATCTACAGAGACACAGAGTAGATCAATGATTCCCTTGGGTTTGAGGCAGATGAAGAGGCCAGGGAGAGGGACAGCTAATGGGTACAAGCTTTCTTTTCGGGATAATGAAAATGCTCTAAAATTAGATTATGGCGATGGTTACACAACTCTGTAAATATACTAAAAACCATTGAATTAGACAATTTAAACACGTGAATTTTATGGTATGTAAATTATATCGCAAAGGGAACAATGGCAGGCAGCACGCGGGATCTGGTCTGAGGGCCATGTTTTGTTGATCCCTGGTCTACAAAGTTTTTTGCTCTGCCCAGATCCCCTCAAAAATCCTTTTTTTTTTTTTTTTTAATAACCCTTTTCTGTTTCAGCCCCTGCTCCCTTCCAGTGTGTGAGCAGTATACTCTGGGCTTAGTTCTTTGGAGGCATGTCCTTGGGCTATGGAGCTGCTTTGCCCTGGGCAGTTTAGAGTTTTCCTCCCAGGGGAGTGGTTAACCAATGACTGTCAAGTTAGGGATTACCCTGTGGAGGGTAGCTTCAGGTGATCCCCCAGGGGAACTCAGGAGTATAAGAGGAGTCAGTTACCTGAAAAAACAGTGAGCAAAACAATTCTTGTTGCATTTCTTTCTTAAGTGGTCTTTTCCAAGATACTGGTCACATATTATGAATTCAGACTTAAGACTGATATATCTATGTATGTGCCAGACAGCTCTAGTTGTATATCTAAAATTGTCCCATATCAGGCTTATTAACTCCAATCCACCAATCCCATCCTCCACTCTAGAGCCCCTTCCAGAGTTTTCCTTCTGCTTTTATTTCAGTTGTAGGTAGTGGGATGACCATGTTCAAGTCAGAAATCTAGGAGGCTTATACTGCTCCTCACCATTCCTAACTGCTTTTCATCCCCACCACCATGTTCAAACATTATTGAGCCTTGTCAACAGCATCTCCTAAATATTTCATTAGTCTTTCTATTTCAATTAATTTTAGTTGCTACTGCCATATTCTGGGTCTTGATCATATGTAAAAGCCTCCTGATCTTCCAGAGTAGTTCTTGCCGCTCTCTATTCTATCCTCTTCAGAGAACAGGGAAATCTACACAAATGCAGATTTGTATGTGTCATTGCAATGCTCATAACCATTTGAGGAAGATCTAATAGCTATAGGATTAATGTCCGAATTTATTGTAACAAATGCTTGCTCTTGCTTGTGCTCCTGTTTTCCTGTTGGCTTCAATTCACGACCTCTTATACTCCAACAACACAAAATGAGGCAAAGTGCACCACATATATCATTGCTTCATAGCTTTGTGCCTTCTCTGCCCCAAACACTGTTTTTCTCTTCTTTTCAATCAGTAACACCTACAATCAGTTCTGCCATTATATGACATATGTGTTCCTAAAAAACACTTCTGTGCAAAACTGCACAATAAAAATCCCCCAAAATGGGGTTAGGAGCACAGCACTCAAAAATTTCCCAAGTGACACATACAAAGATAAGAGAGGACCCTAATAAAAACAGTAGCATAGCTTTATATACGTTAGGGTTAAGAAGAGCACAAATACTACGATAAATATGGCACTCCACTTGGAAAAGACCTGAAACTTGCTTGTAGAAATGGGCAAAAGAGCTGCAGCCTATGAGTTATCATGAAGCAGCAGAAGGGGGGTTATGTGAAATTGGATGGATAGCTGTAATACCACATGTGAATGGGTGTGGCTTTTAACACCCACAGTAAACTGAGGAAGCTGTTAGATGTTTGCAGTGTGTGCATGTGTTCATTTTGTTATTTTTCTGTAGCTTATTTCATTAGAGCACATTTTTCCGTGTTTCCTCAGTGGTTTGCATACATAAACAAAGACAAAATTTGTGTCATGCACAAATTATCCTTTAATATAGCAATCACAATGGAGCAATTCACATCCTCAAAACAAGCTTTATAGCACTGCTGACTACACTTATCTTTCAAAAGATAAAAGGGTGGCAGGAAGTATGAGCCTGGAGCATCTTGGAGTTCCAGAGAATAAGAAGGTGCTCAAAACAAGGAAAAAAGAAAGAAAACAAAAGTATGTTGATGAGATTATGCCAAAGGGATGTCAGAGCCAATTGAAAGAGTTCCCAATGGCCAAAGCTGAAATAATTTGAACAACAAAGTAAGATAATATTGAATTAAAACTCAGAGTATAAGATAAATACTATGAGTTCATACTGATATAAATAAATGATTGAATAAATAAATAAATTGGAAGAGGAGAGATTAATTTCCTGTGCAGAATTCCGATTATTGATGTAGTTATTCCACCCTTGAGGAGAGGAAGCATAACTGGGGGTTGGGAGTCAACTTTACAGTGGAGGAAACTGACAAATAGTACCCCCGCCAGGTGATCAAAGTCAACATTAACAGTCATAAGTTATTTGACAGTATGTACCCTTGATGTAGTATGATGAAAATGACACTTTACCTCTGTGGTCCTTCTCTCAAAAACTCATTACCCCAGTCTAATCATATGAAAAGCATTAGATGAATCCCCACAGAGGAACATGCTATAAATGACCAGTAAACCTGATAACTTTCTAAGATAGAAGCAAAGAAAGTCTGAGAAACCCAGAAGCAAGAGGAGCCTCTAAGGGGCATGATAGCCAAATGTAATGTGGTATCCTCATTGGGATCCTCAAATAGAAAAAGGACATTAGGTAAAAACTAGGAAAATCTGAATAAATTACAGACTTTAGTTAATAATAATATATCAATATTAGTTCATTAATTATAACAAATATACTAATGTAAAATGTTAATAATAAGGGAAACTGGGTACAGAATGTGAGAACTCTGCACCTGTCTTTGCATTTTTTTCTGTAAATCTAAAACTGTTCTACAGAATAAAGTTTATTTTTAAAAATATGGAAGAAGAAGCAACACATCTCTCACAAAACGCCTTCTCATATCCTATTCAAGCTAAGTCAGTCTGCCTCTGGATTTGCAGAGCACCTTTGTCTTAATCTTACTCTCTTACATATTCCATCATGATGTAATCATGTTTCCTCCCTCACTACACCATCATCTTATAGAAAGCAATCAGGCTATATGTATTTTTGGATGTCCGGTATTTAGCACTATTCGTGTTAATAAAAGTTGCTCAAGATGCATGTATTATATTGAAACAAACTGTAAATATTAATGATACATCTATTTTGTGTAACTCACATTTTCCCTTATAAGATATTAGAATGCCAAAGAATCAGATATATGTTATATACAACTGACTTCTCTTTTCAACATTTCAAAGTCCCTCCTTTTGTTGGGACCTAAGAGAGAAGTGAAAGTAAACAAGTGAGCCATATTTCCCCATTCGAAAACCCTCTGTCTTTTTTGTCTCCCCCATTGAGCAATAGGTTTCTGATTTTGACACTTTCATCTGCATTTGCCTCTGTCTTCTATAACAGCACGTCAATCTCAGAAATCAAAGTGGTTCTAAATAATCCATATGCCCAACATCTAAGTACTTCTTCATTGAACTGATGTGTTCCATTTCTAAGGTCTTTTAGGTGACCCTCAGGCAGGGAGCCCTAGGATGGTGCTGTTTGCAAATGATCACTTTAGCTCCTTGTTGGCCATAAGTCTTGACTTCTGGTTCATCTGTGTTACTTATCCTTAATCCAAACTTCCCTCAGGACCTAATGAGTTGACCAGACTGCCTGACTTACGGGGATAAGTGCTGGTTCAAACACTGGCACTCACTTTCCCTTCAAAAGCAGTTAATTTCAGGAAGAAAATATTGGCAATAGGACACTTTTTATTTTAGAGCAGCTGTCCCAAACAGGAAACCATATTAAAACAGGTAGCTGGAAAGAAACTGGTTCCTTTCGCATTTAACTAAAGAGACAGAAACTTCATGGTGAATATATTATTTGAAAAAAAATTAATTTTACAGTGAGTTTATGTCTTTGATGGATTTCATGTTCAGCAGAAATACCAAGTCATAATGATGTTTTCCCATAAGTATGCATAAATAAATAATCTCCAAAGGACCTCAAAGGCTGACATGCCCCAGAGGATTCATGCATAAGATGAGAAGTTAGACTCAGTGGTCTTTAAAATAAGTCTCTTCCAACAAGAGAAGACCTGATCCCAAGATTCTGTATAGTCTATAGTCAGGATATCATATAGTATATCTGAATCACAATTTGAGGCAAGGTCAGAAAAAGGTAATGCTTTGAAACTGAAACTAGTGAAAATAGAACACGTAGATAAGAATATCAGCAGAGGTGACCTTCATTGGAAGATAGTTTATATATATGCTCCTAATGGAACCAGAAACCAACATGTGTCCAAATCATTGCCCTGAAACTTACAAAGGAACTGTACATAGGAGACTGGAATGTATGTCCTGGTCAACAGATAGGTGTGTTCTTAGGTAGACTATACCTTGGATGAAATATAACAGCTTTAATTTAATAGACATTATTGTTATTGGACAAGGTACTGTAGGGCAAAGAAGATATAAAATGCTTCAATACCATCCTTGCCCTATTTCCATAATGTAGAAACAAGCCTCCAGTTAATTATTCTGTTAACAGTGTACCTTAATACAGAAAATCAGGACACTGTGGGGAACTCTGGACATAATAGCTCTGGTGACTAGAAAGATATTCCACAATGTAAGCAGTCTGGCATTTTGGTTTACAAATCAGCCAGCCACTTATGAGTTTGGCTAACATGAGTCAGACACTGAACACATGATCATTCTTGATGGAACAAATTAAAACAAGTTTTTATATCTGAAAAGCTGAGGTGAGACCTGGGACCCATGGTGACCCCGTGAAAGGTATAGGCACGTCTGAAGCTCATCCTGATTGGCAAAGTAACCTCATCTTTAATATCATTGTGGTACAGTATTAGCTTCATCTTCAGTACTGTCACAGCACAAAATATCATCTCTCTCAGCTACGTCTGTATTTGACTTTGGAACATATTAACATTCTGGGGAGCACATTTTTCATCATGGTTTGAATATATAGTGAAATTATTTTTCCATAGTGACTATTATTTCATTATTAATCAAGAGAGAATGAGAAAACAATATGGGAAATGGTAGGACCAGGGGACAGTGGATTGAGATAAAAATTCATCCCAGATAACCTACAAACCTGATAACACTCTCAAAGAAAGACAGTGGGTTCTTGCAACTTTTCAAAATAAAAAAAATTGGAAAAAGTAATTTTAAAAAAGGGCACTGTACCTATCTATCTATCATCTATTTTGCATGAGCATACCTGAGTTAAGCATATTTCTTTTAGACTTCACAGCCTTAAAATTATAGTTCAGAGAGTATACTAGATCAATAACTAAAGCAAAAGATTCAGGAGGCAGATATTATTTGGATAAAGGGATATATGCTTCCTGTCTTTCAGATCAGAGCTCACAACTCTGAGTTTCTAAACTCATGACAGCATTCAGCATACTACAGAGGAAAAGAATAAATCCTAAACCTGTGTGACATCACTCCTTCTAGATGCTCTCTTTATCTTTCTGGGCCTACATTATTTATCAAGGAAGAGGCTCTCTGAGAATTCGATGCAAGTTTTTTGTGATGATCTGGACACTGGTTCAGGAAAGAAAAATAATTTCCTTGTTGATTCAATTAGGGATGGATGAGTTGCTTTGAAATATGTTTGTCTCTGACTACTTGTCATTTTCTTCAAAGATCCTCACTGTCAATAAGAATTATAACCTCTGAAATGTTTTTCTCTAATGAAGAAGTATTTTCATTTTGATAATGCAACATGGGATTAGAAAGACTCCTTAATTGACTTACTTTCTGGAGTTTTGAAATGGTTTTGAAATTCTTCTCAGAATTTTATTCATCAAAATAAAAGCTGGGTTGACCTTTCCTGTTTGGGTTCACTCAGTTAAGCCAGTCACCAAGGGCTTCCCTTTGTTGTAGTTTTGGGCAGACCCCTTTGGGCTACTGACCTGAAAACAGCCTACAAGATTACACTGCAGATTGCAGTCAATCATCATATTAGCTCCCAATCCCTGAGTATTTATTATGCTACAGATGTTCTGTAAGTATTTCATATCAGTTATGTACCTCAACCTCTACAACCCAATGAACAATTATCTCTCCTTTACAGGAGAGAAAATTGAGTCTCAGATAAATATCAGTGGTTTTCCAAGGTCTCATAACGAACTAATGATAGGGCCAGGATTTGAACTGAGGTCATTAGAACCCAAAACATGTACTTTTGGCCAACATGCTGTATCTACTTCTAGTGTACAATGTTGTAGGAATATTTAAAGACCTAGAAAACTTGTTTTGTCTCTCTAACAATCTTCATTTCTCCTCTGACTCTGCCACCTTCTCTAAAAACAAAGCATACTCGGCAAAGACAAGTACCTAACAAGCAGGGGCTAATACTTATGTGACATGCCATATTTCATCAAACTAAGATGCATAGATTGTAAGATGCACCGTTATTTTATATACTTTGGGAAAGAGAAAAGGCTACCAATTAAATTGACACTATGTTTTCTTATCATTTAGAATTTTTATTTTAATTTTTTTGAAAAAGCTTATTTAGCCTCTACAAAACATTGTTTTTTACAGCCTATCATCCATATGTGTACATGAAAAGAAAAATATTTTAAAAAGTGGATACGATATTTCTAAAACTTCTTTATATTTATAGTCTCACTCTTCTGAATTCTTTTTTACTTAGCTATGACTGTGCTTTTCCATACAATAGCATCCTTTATGCCATCAAGTGCATTGAAGATTTGGCATTTTTGAAATCCATAAATAAACTAAAAGCCATTTGTTCCAGGCTCCTAGGCTTGCTCTGCAATTATGTAGAGCTGGCTTAGCTTTGGGAATGATGCTAAACATGTCTAATTATCCTCTCTCCCAGCACACAAGCATTTGGTTTTTAGGGTGTTTCATTATTGTCCCCTTGACTTTCTTCCAAGTCCTGATACCTATTCTATAGGTTTTTTTTTTTTAAAGATTTTATTTATTTATTTGAGAGAGAGAGAATGAGAGAGAACACATGAGAGAGGGGAGGGTCAGAGGGAGAAGCAGTCTCCCTGCTGAGCAGGGAGCCCGATGTGGGACTCAATCCAGGGACTCCAGGATCATGACCTGAGCCGAAGGCAGTCGCTTAACCAACTGAGCCACCCAGGAGCCCTATTCTATAGGTTTTGATATTAATGCTTTTATGTTCTTTCAAGCATGCAAGCCAGTGGTTCTAAAACTTGAGTGCGTATCAGAATCACCTGGAGGCTTGTTAAAACAGATTGCTGAATCAGATTTGCTGCTTCAGTTAAGTCTGGCGTGGGGCCTATGAATTTGCATTTCTAACAAATTCCCGGGTGATGTCCGTGCTGCTGGGTGGGGAGGCAAACACATTTTTAGAACCATTGGTATAACAAATCTCAACCAAACCACTGCCATGCTGACAGCCATTGTAAGACTTCACTTTAAGAAGCAGTCTGATTTTAGAAATACTAAAATTTAAAAAATTACACGTCTTTGAATTGATGAAATGTGGTGAATCCCATTTTCCTGTTAACTTGAGCTATAATATGTTCATTCTAACTGATTATCAATTGACTTGTATTTAATCTATTCATACACTTATTCATAATATTCTCTGCTTGTTCCAAAGATTAATTGAAATGGTTTCTCTGATTTTAGTTAAGGTTTTCTTCCTCCTAATGTTTTAGGCATGGAATGATCTGTAAAATATATGTATATTTTATATTGTTGTAAACATATATAAACATATATATATTTATATACATGTAACATATAAGCATATTTATATGTTTATATACAATTATATGCACATACATAGAGCAGCTCAGTCTATATGCCAAACCCTACAGGCTGACAAAAGCTGTCTCTGATAAGGAATTCCACTGCTCCATGATGGAGCCCTCTTCATTTCCTATTACTAGAAAGCACTCCTTTAGGCCACCTGGGTGACTCAGTTGGTTAAGTGACTGCCTTCAGCTCAGGTCATGATCCCAGGGTCCCACGTTAGTCTCCGTGCTCAGTGGGGAACCTGCTTCTCCCTCTCCCTCTACCCCTCCCTTGCTCCTGCGTGTGCCCTCCCTCTCTCTCTCAGTCTCACTCTCTCTCAAATAAATAAATAAAATCTTCAAAAAAAAAAAAAAACAGTTGGTTAAGAAAGTACTCCTTTATATATATGAACTAAAGGGCCAAATAATCAGCCAATATTATGAGACGATTTAATAAAGAATCCCATGAGATACGTGACTATACCTGGACATCACATACTTCTCTCATTTTGAGAAAACACATGAGAAATATTTCTATCTAGTCCTGATATTGGGAACATTTGTGTTTGTCCTAAATATCTATTTTGTTTAGTTTTGGTTTTGTAGGTAAATTTGTAACTGATCATGTTTCCCTTTTTTCTTTTGCTCCCTGGTAGTTTAAAGTCAAGTTTTTTTGTTTGTTTGTTTGCTTGCAAGCTTTTAGCAAATGGCAGGCTGTGCTCTCCCTTTGTTCCTGTACCCTTATGACCACTCAGATCTCCATTCTCTACATTCAGACCAGGCTGATCACTACTGTATAGATGTTAGTTCCCTGAGTGAGGCTGAGGCTTTCTCACTGGGACTCACTCAGTCAATCGGGTCCCAGAAGAAAGACTAAAGTCACTTTATCCGTCTGAGCCTGAGACTTTCTTAGACTGCATATGACTCTGCAAGCTGCATATGACTCCTGGGATAGCTGGGTGCCCACTGTCCACCAGAGATGTGGTGGGTGCATTCCATTGGCAACCTTGAGCAGGTTACACCCACCATATGTACATTCCTCAATGCCAGGTGGCCACTCTGGACCCAGGTCCTCCCTCTGGCCACCTGTCTTCTCCAGTCCCTTCCATGTTTCTTCCCCATCCAGTCTTCTTCCCTCCCAATCTTTCCGCTCTGATCTCAGAAACCTTGTTCTCTGTTTAACAAGCTCCTTTGCCTTCTTCATCAATCATTTCCTTTACCTCCTTTCCCATCAGAATCCTGTCTTCTTCTTGAAGGAGAGGCAGCTGTTTCTCTCACTCCAGGTGCCTCAGAATCAGGAGGTAAGGCCAGCATCCTCCTGGTAAATACCCCTGTTCATTGATATGTGTGTCATTTGGCTTAACTCCTCTCTCTATCTCCCCGTTACTGTCACCTTCCAATATTCCACTTACTCCTCATTTGCTGAAAACAGGAGCACCTAACTTACAAACTTTTCCCCTCATCTCTTTCCTGCTGTTGTTCTGGGTGACTTCAATTTGATACTGATGTTGTACCAACACGTTTGCTGCTTAATTCTCTGACTGGACAAGATGAAATAACAGAGAGTGGATTTACCCTTCTACCTGAAGAAAATAAAAACAATGGTTTTCCTCATATCAGTGAGATCATATGATACATGTCTTTCTCTGATTGACTTATTTTGCTCAGCATAATACCCTCCAGTTCCATCCACGTCGTTGCAAATGGCAAGATCTCATTCCTTTTGATGGTTGCATAATATTCCATTATATATATACACCACATCTTCTTTATCCATTCATCTGCCGATGGACATCTTGGCTCTTTCCATAGCTTGGCTATTGTGGACATTGCTGCTATAAACATCGGGGTGCATGTACCCCTTCGGATCACTACATTTGTATCTTGTTTTCAAGACATTAGGTATTAGGCAATAAAGGACAGGGATCCCTGAGGAATGGGAAGCAAATGAGTTGAAGTGTGTGATTTCCCAGCTAGCTTCCTGGAGAGAGCTCCCAGGTTGTGGTGCAGGGAGAGAAGACCCAGGTAGACCGCAACAGTCTTCCTGAGTTGAGAAGATGGAGTTAGCCAGGTAGGTCAAGGTTCATAAGACAAGATAGGTAGGCTGGAGGTTCATAAGACAAGATAACGAAGAGGAGAGAGTTTTCCACAGAAAGAGTTCTGGAGATCTGAAGAGAGTCTTCCTCAAATCTTCAGCTGAGTACTAATTAGCGTGTGCATGTTACAAAACCTGAGGCTTGGGAAAGAACCAACTGAAAGGATTAGAGGAAATACTCTTCAGAGTACACATGGGTGGCAATGGTTCCTGATCCCATTCCCACAAGCCAGAGAAGAAAATGTCACAATTCATGGGGCATTCATGAGAGTACTCAGAAGAAAAAAAATAGTCTTAGACTAAACTGTACTCTGGTCCTCTCTAACAAAGTTTAAAAGCAAGATCTAAAGGGATCCAACTATGTATAAGAGACTGCACTGTATCCCAGAACAAATTTCAAATATATTTAGAGCAATACAAAAAAAACTAGCACTTAAAAATGTAAAATTCACAATGTTTGCATTCCAATCCAACATTACCATGTATGCAAAGAAAAAAGAAAATATAACCCATGATGAGGAGTGAAATCAATCTAATTGAACTATCCCAGAAATAATTCAAATGATAAAATTATATTCAAGAACATTAAAATAGTTATTATAACTATATTTCATATGGCCAAGTAGCTGGAGAAAGGATTGAACATGTTAAGTAGAGACATTAAATGTATTTAAAAAAACCCATATAGAATGTTGAAAGATAAAAACCACAATGCCTGATACCAAACAAACAAACAAACAAAATGTACTGCAGGGAATTAACAGATTAGGCATAACAGAAGGGAAAATTGTGAACTTTAAAATATAGCAATAGAAACTATGCAAAATAAAATACAGACAGAGAAAAGTTCAACATAACTTTTTGGAGGGACACAATTCAACACAAGGTGACAGGACATAAGGACAATACACAATAGTCAAATGTATTTCTATATATTGGTAATGAAAATTAGAAATTAAAGCAATAAACAATACATTTATGATAGCATCAGAACTATGAAATACGTAGGGATAATTCACGTGTGTAAGGCCTGAACAATGAAAACTTTAAAATTTTGCAGACAGAAATTAAGGAAAACATAAA
Source organism: Leptonychotes weddellii (assembly GCF_054177405.1). Taxonomy (NCBI): domain Eukaryota; kingdom Metazoa; phylum Chordata; class Mammalia; order Carnivora; family Phocidae; genus Leptonychotes; species Leptonychotes weddellii. The sequence continues at coordinate 83,613,439 of NC_138377.1, forward strand.
TAAATGGCAAGATATACTCTCCTGGGTCACTCACTGTCAACAGCCTTCCAGTTGGCTTCCTTATTTTGAACTTTTCCCGTTTTTCTAATCCCATCTGGCTTCTGAAAAACTACACTCCCCAAACATCACTGACCTTGGGACTTCATTATTCCCACTTATACAAGTGGAAACTTGAAGATCGTACTCACTGGGAACATTAACTGTACAAGGAATAACAACTAATAGTAATAAAATAATATCGACACTTCCTTTCTATAGAACCTTAGACTTTAGAATGCATTGTCACATACATTTTCAATCCTCAAAGGTGTTCTTATCCACATTTCATAGATGAAGGAACAGAGGCTCAGAATACTTGAATCGCATTGAATATTCACATAGTAGTAACAGATCATGGCTTTCCATTCTTTTATTTTCCCAATCCAATGCTCTTGCCTGCACTCCAAGCTATACCATAACGAGAGATTGTTGTTGTATTTTATTTTTAAAGTGCCAATGACTCAGTTCTTAAATGGAGGAAATCATAGAAGCAATCAGAACTGGTCCTGCACAGAACTGCACATACGTCCACTGAAATGAATGGAGTAGGCGAGCCTTTCTCTAACGGACTGGCCATTCAGATAAAGGTGATGAAAGTGTTAATGCAGCATCAGGAATGCAGTTTCGCACATAGCAAAACCAGAACATCAGCTGTGCCTACCACAATATTTAGAAAAAGACCATAGTGGCCATCTTTGCTTCTTGGCATTTTTTCTCATTTTCTTTGTTAAGGAAAAAAAATCAACAGGGTCTATTTCATTTGTCCATTTGTTTGAGAGAGAAGTTGCTTTATTTTCAAAGTTATAATCAATAATCTTGAAAATAGAAACAATACTTGTAACTGACCAACACGTTTTTTATAGAGGTAAAGAAATCCAATGAATGCATTCAAAGTTTAGTTCCAAAGCAGGGAGTGGTATTTGTCCCTTTATTTGAGAGCCCTGGGCTGTTCCATTACCCAAGATGCATTATGAAGCTGGAATGAGGACTGTCTGTACTTAACTGAGGAAGAAATAGTAACCTACAGTTTGATCTGCTAGAGGTGACATTTGCCCTGTTCACTAGGGAACAGCTCTTTAAAGGATTTTGAGAAATAGCTGCCAACAGCCTTAATTTAATAGCTGTGCTGAACTACTGGGGAGCATCCAGATGCGGAGCCATCTGTGGGAAATAAAATCCAGCCAAAGGAGGAAGCTAATGGTTACCCTGTGGGCCTAGGATTCTTGGCTTGAAGAACTCGGTGTGTCTGTCCTTTGTTTAAGGGGGTTACCAGCCTAATTACTTGCATGTGGGTCAGCAGATGTTTTCCCATTTGAGGCACCTTATACTACATTGTCTCCTTCAAACTGTGGTTATTTGTCATATTACAGAAAATAGTGAGGGGCAGGAGTGTTTGTGGGCATAAACTTATAACACCTCATGTAGCACTAAAGTTTGATAATGAGATGAACTGAACTTTATTTCAATATTGTGACTTTCTCTTTCTTTGTTCTTTCTCACTTCAGCTATCACCTTCCCCATAGACACCATGGAGAAGGTGATACAAGTCTCTATGCAGACTTGTATTATTTCACCAGAGCAAAGTATGTTTTCTTCTGCAGCCACATGGAGGAACTACAACTCCCACTCCAGATAGGAAGCAAATTTTCAGATCCTTCCATGTTTGCCAACTTGCCTAACAGACTCTAAACCGTAAGATGATTAGTCCAATCCATATTACTTTCTGCAAACAAGTCATTAGGGCAAGGTTTGGGAAGAGTGGGAGGAATTTAAGAGCAAAATAAATGTAACCATGATATGAGAGGCAAATGCAGAGACCCAGAGGCCTGGATATCTGAGTTCCAGTGCTAGCTGTCACTAATTTCTAGGCAGTTCACGTCACCTCTCCAGGCTTCAGTTTCTGCATTTGCTAAATGGAGGGCTTGGACCAGATGAGCAACTGGGCCTTGGCTTTGACATTGTACATTTTTGTGGGATATGGGCAATCTTATAAAAACAGATAAGGATTACAAATGAGCATTTCCTAAAATACAACAGTCTATTTTCATGAGTGAAACTAGAAAAGCAAGTAACTAACCCCAGAGAGGTGGCAGAGCCATGGGAAGTGACCATCTCAGCACACAGGCAGCTAGACCCAAGGGAATCATTACTGCCTTCAGACAAGCAGTTGAACTCTGAGGGAGAAGATCTAATCAGATGAGGCAGCTCAGGCTGCCTGTGAGCAAGTCAGGGCCACAGAGTTGAAAGGTCTGTACAAGACACACACACACACACACACACACGCAGAGCAAGATTTTAGGCAGGCTCCTTTTTATGTGGCTCAAGCTTGGAAATCAAACCACTATTCTCCCAGAACAATTTTTTTTTTCTCTCCTTCAATAATTAGGAAAGCAGTTTGCTAGTCTATATTGTTTCTTTCTTTCCTTCCAGTGCCCACATATCACTTCCAGCCTGAGATTATTTTTTTTTCCAGCCGGAGGCTACTAAATGGCAGTTATGACTGGTAAGGAATTCCATACCTCTAATTAGCATAGACACCCACATTGATGGGTTAGAAAGGGAAAGTTCAGAAAAATAACTGCACAGTAAGATCCCATATCTACTACACTTCTTCTCTTGGATGGAATGGCTCACTGGAGAATGATTTTCATCAAACTCACATGTGCCATATTTGCCCCAATCTCTCTTCCTCTACTATTTTGAAAATCCTATCCACAGTGTTTCTCTTGAAAATTTCTTCTCCTACATCTACCTGTTCAGATCCAAGAACATTTCTTTAATTTTTCTTTTCCTCTTTGAAACAGCAACAACAGTTATAACATCATTTTTTAGGAGCTTTGTGTACAAGTGGTCATGCATGTTTGTCTGCAGAAATCAAGTTAAATCAAATAGCCAAATGCTTGCTTCTATCTGGTTTGTGCCGTGAGGTGGGTGATCATACTTCCTACAGTCCCCCTTTAGGAATTACCTGTTCTTCCTCCCGTCCTTTCTGTAGTCCCCCATCCCTCAACAGTAATCCTCTGTTTCTTGAACAGGTAATTCACAAAAATGGGTACTTGGATGTTTAATTTACAAATGCAAATGGATCAACCTTATTATCTGTAAGGGAAATAGAAACTAAAATTATAATGAGATAGCTATATTACCCATTAGAATGGCTAAAATTAAAAGAATTAACAATAAGAAGTGTTAGTAAGTTAGCAAGGTGATGGAGAATAGAACTCTCATACACTGTTAGAAGGAGTGTAAAGTGGTAAAAATTACTTTGAAAAACTGTTTGATAATATTTACTTACATACACACACATATATATATGTATATATACATATACACACACACACAAGAATTAACTAATGCTACATATAACAACATGAATGAATCTCACAGACATGAATGAAAAAAGCCAGGTAAAAAAGAATATATACTCTTGGGGCGCCTGGGTGGCTCAGATGGTTAAGCGTCTGCCTTCGGCGCAGGTCATGATCCCTCGGTCCTGGGATCAAGCCCCACGTCTGGTTCCTGGCTCAGCGGGGAGCCTGCTTCTCCCTCTGCCTCTCCCCTGCTCGTGCTCGCTCTCTCTCTCTCTGTATCTCTGTGTCTCGAATGAATAAATAAAATCTTTAAAAAAAAAGAATATATACTCTTAACTCATTCATGTGAATTAAAGACAAAACTATAGTGGTAAGAGTCAGAATAGTGGTTATCTTTTGTCAAGGAGTGATGGTTATGGTTATTGATTGTGAAGGAATATAAGGAAGTCTTCTCCAATGTTGGAAATATTCTCTGTCTTGATCAGGGTCATAGCTACATGAGTGTACTCTTATGTATAAGTTCATCCAGTAGCACACTTAAAGATAGTGCATTCTGCCGTTTATTGTGCTATAATATATCAATAATGAAAAAAGGCAAAAATAGTTTGCCCCAGGCAGTAAATGTAGCAGAGACTGGTCATTTTACTTGTCATGTATCATGTGCTAAGTCAAATGGTACATAATTATCTTACTGGCAATGTTTTAAATACACTGGATGTTACCTTCTAATGACTGTACTTCCTCTGATATCTTGTGGATCATATTTGGAAGATCTTAGGACACTGAAAAAATATAGGAGTAGCTGCTCTACAATTAAGAAGTGCTTTTAGTTTGAGTACTCAACTAGATAACTGAGAGAATCTTTCCAAATGGTTCAACAGTACGCTGACACTTATGCCATAATCGTGAGCACACGGGTTCCACTTACAATAAAAGAAAAAATAATAAAAGGAAGAGCATTAGATAGTGAACATCACTCAATCAAATTAAATATTTACTATTAGAGTAGACAGTGTTACAGGAGCTGAGGTGATTCAAAGCTGAACAGGACGTACTCCTGTTCTCAAGATGCTTACACTTGCTGGTTGTGGGAAGCAGTTATGTGTGGAGATAAGTATCATTGAAGGAAGAAAGCATAAGAGCTAGGAGAGAGGCATAAAATATTATAGGGTCATAACTGAGAAAATGGGAGAAGGCTTCCTGGATTGAATCATTCTACCTGAGCCTTGAAGGATGGGAAGAGATTTCACTGACATAAGTGGGAAAATGGAAGGAGAAAGGAACACATTGTTATTGAAGGAAAACAAAGCCAAGTTTGATATGACTACCTTTCAGCTACTCTCATTTTGAAGGTCCCCATCTCATGTAATGGCCCACTTGTGCTGACAAGTGTTCTAGTCTGAACCTGGTGGCTGCCTTCCCACCAGAAGCATCTGACCTCACTGCTTCTGCTCCAGATGTTGATATACGAGAGTTTGTGACATGGGCAGTGATGGGTGCTCTGTAATGTCACTCCAAGACCTACAACAGATTAGTGGAAAAGAGACCTTTGAACAGGGACCCCTGGCACCTCTGCAGCACTTAAGAGCCCTCATTCTTCTGACTTGGAGATAACTTACCAAAAGGCCAAGCATGGGATTAATTTATTGCCAAACTGGTTTTAAAGTGAGAGCAAAAACAGACTTTAGCATTTGTTTTTTCTAATTTATCATGAGGTTGAAGTCCATCTCTTGCAATAAGAAATCACTCTTGTGGACAACTGGGGTGAGAATCTCATCCTGTGTCACATTTTATGAGCTCAAAAGCATGAGGATAAGAGTAAGTCTTTCAACTTAACTTATTTGACTAAAAAGATATTTGATCTTTTGTTAATCTCATAGCAAAGACTCTTATGTTTCTTATTTTCCTTTTTTCAAAAAGGATCATGAAACTTCACATGGATAAAGGCTCTCTTGAGTTATGTAAGGTGATTGCTAAATTTATCTTCCAGACAGTGGTATTTTTGATAGAGTATTAAGTGCTCAATTTGGATGAGATGTCAGGACATAGACAATGTAGGACTGTCATGGACAAACCAGGATATATGGTCTCTTATTATAGAGAGAAAAATGTAAGGAAACAAAGTAAATTTTCAAACAGTGCCTTAAAATAAGCATCATTTTTGGAAATCACCATTGAAAATTACTACTACTATTAGACAAGCTAGTTCCCCACAGTTTTTGAAGAGAAAGGAGCAAGTTTCACCTCTCACATTATATTTCATTGAAGAGTTAGAATCTCATTTCCTATCCTTGGCATAGTTTAGTATCTTTGTGACAGTGAAATATAGGTGGAGCTCTGAAATAATGATTTCTGGTGCCTTCTTTCTGCTCCCTGAAAGAGAGCTTCTATCAATCAGCATGCTTCCCATCACCATAAGATCTGGTGGGGAGGTGAACAATGCAGGGCATCATACACCAAGGTTTTTCTAATGTAAAATTCATCATTTAAATATTTAGAATCATGAATGTTTGACTAAGTTTAATGTGCCCTATTATATTGTAGCCATGTATTCTATGCTTTAGTTTGTACTCATCCTATTTTTAAAAAAAATCACTTTAAATGTGGATGGTTTCATCAGCTGACAACACAAACTAGCTAACACACACACACACACACACACTTATATTATTAATTGTGGGAAGCAGGTGGATCACTGTAGATCCCTCAGTATGCAGAGTGATATGGACCTGAGCCCAAATTTATTGATCATTTGACCTCCATAAACCCCTACTCTGACTGGTATCCCACAGATTGGCATTTTGAGTCTCCAGGAATTAGTGTCAATTTAGAGCTATTGCCCAGTACTCCCCTTCCTCAATGCATAGTCACTCTGGTAAATTGCTATAGCCCCATTGGAGAAGACAAAAGGGGAATACATACACACCATAAATTGGTGGTGGTGTACTAGGGTCCTTCCTCGAAGGGATCCAGCCTCCCTCTCATTCAAGGGGCTTCGGGTTTGTAAACTGCCCCAGTCCCAGGAATTTGTGACTCTTTATTGTGGTAATACAAGTCAGACTTTCTTATTACCAGACTTAGAGCTTTCCCAATTATACCAGCCAAATCAGGCTTTAGTTGTCTGCCTATCCATTTCAGTTCTAGTTAGCCAATTTTGATCTCTGTGGGTCAAACTATTTTGATTATTGCTTTGACTCTGTTGCCCTTCATAGTAACCATGTTCACATAGTTTTTGGTGATTAAATGCCACCATTTGGCCTCTGCCACCCATAAATTCCTCATCCCTGTTGAATTCAGGGATCCCCATTTGATGGTAGCATTTTTCACTATCATTTCTGACCTACAGAGAACAGCACCACAGAGCTCTTTAAAAATAATGAGACACCTTTCATAAATGTAGTTCTCACAGCTTTAATCAAGGAAGTATACTCTAGAACTTCTCAGAAGACATAGTGAGAGGGTGAATGGAGTTTTTACATTAGCATTCCAATCTCCCTAAAGCTTCATGTACCTTTTAAAATCAATGTCCCAAAGTTACACCGTAAGAAACTAAATAAAGAAGAGCAAAGTAGATCAAGGTAAGTCAAAAGAAGGCTGTAAAAAGAAATAAATATTTAAAAGAAATAATATTAAGTATTTAAATTAATAATGAATTATGTTGGGAAGACAACCAATTGAGAAAATTAACAAGTGAGTACTGTGCAGCTGTAAAAATGAATGCTGACTATCTTTATATAATACAGTGAAATAATCTTTACAACATATTGGTAGTTGAATAAATCAAGGTGAAAAAATGTGTATATATTATGCTTTTATTTATTGAAGAAAGAGGAGTTTATAAAAATATACATGTATTCTATTATTTTATAAAATAGTGGAAGAAAAAACATTAAAATTGGGAAAGGACAGAATAGGTGGAACAGATAGGAATAGAAAGCAGAGTTTTTGAATATACTTTGCTTTAGGAATTTGACTTTAGAATACTGAAAAGAGTTTACATAATTATAAAATAAAATTGAATTAAAGATTTTTTTAAAAAATTCAAACTATTTTGAGTAATCGTATTTTTATTCATAGTGTTAGTGTTTTTATTATCTTACTGTTATATATGAGACATGTATTGTGAGATAAATCAAATGAGTAATTATCTTGGTGTCATTAAGAACTATGATTTTTGTTATGGGAAAAAGGATATAGATATGTAAGATCAATAAAGCTAAGTAAAAATATTGCATTCCTGAATTTCAACTGGAAGTATCAGTATGAATTTATTGTGTATTTTGGCTTTATTAAAAAATACAGAGTTTTTAAAGACTTCCAATAATGATGGAATCACTTTTCATGGACCAGCCTTCTTATTAATAACAACTTGGAAATTTGGACAAAATACCAAAAGCATCAATTTGAAGACATTAGAGAGCTTTCAAGGCTGCCAGGATTTAAGGAGAACAAATTCCAGAGATTAGAAAAGCCCATGAAGTGAGATATTGTACAATATTTTTCCCTTTGAGGAATTTAATGGTTTGTAGTGAGTTTTGATTGAGAAAAGCAGAGCAAAAAGTGGTAGCTCTAGCTCAGTGGCTGGGAAGCTGAGATACAGTTTTGTTAGCATTGTGGTCCTGAGGAAAACTGGAATTCAGGGTGGGCCAAGGAGAAGGAGTACTGTTAATTTCAGACTTCTATTTAGGAATCTGTAGTGAGCTACCCCCAGGGGTAAGGGTAAGGCAGAAATAGACTAACACACAGAAAAGAGTACGATCAAATCTCAAAGAACTCATTCCCAGTCAAGGACTAAAGTGATTTGCTTTTTTTTTTTTTTTAAGATTTTATTTATTTATTTAGAGAGCACAAGCCAGAGGAGGGAGGCAGAGGGAGAAGGAGAGAGAATCCCAAGCAGACTCCATGCAGAGCACAGAGCCCAATGTGGGGCTCTATCTCATGACCCTGAGATCATGACCTGAGCTGAAACCAAGAGTGGGGACACCCAATCGACTGAGGCACCCGGGCACCCCTAAGGTGATTTGCTCTTATTTTACCACCTGAGCAAAAGTAAAAATTGTCTCTGGAAAAAGATAACATCAACCAGAACCTCTAGTTATCTCTTTTTTTTTTTTTTTTAAAGATTTTATTTATTTATTTGAGAGAGAGAGACACAGCGAGAGAGGGAACACAAGCAGGGGGAGTGGGAGAGGGAGAAGCAGGCTCCCCGCAGAGCAGGGAGCCCGATGTGGGACTCGATCCCAGGACCCTGGGATCATGACCTGAGCCGAAGGCAGTCGCTCAACTGACTGAGCCACCCAGGC
>NC_138377.1:83622591-83672786 GCF_054177405.1 Leptonychotes weddellii
TTTTTTTTTTAAAGATTTTATTTATTTATTTGAGAGAGAGAGACACAGCGAGAGAGGGAACACAAGCAGGGGGAGTGGGAGAGGGAGAAGCAGGCTCCCCGCAGAGCAGGGAGCCCGATGTGGGACTCGATCCCAGGACCCTGGGATCATGACCTGAGCCGAAGGCAGTCGCTCAACTGACTGAGCCACCCAGGCGCCCTATCTCTTTTTTTTTTATAAGCAATGTTTGTTATTCAATGAAAAATTGAGATATAACATAATATAGGATTAAATGACCAAAACCTAAGATAAAATATTAGATAATAGAATTAGACCCACAGGTGATAAAGATAGAGAAATCAGATATGTCTGTAAAATAGCTGTAATTAATAAGTAAAAAAAAAATGATAAAATAGAGAAAATCCCCAGAGAACTTGAATCTATCTCTATCTCTATCTATCTATCTATCTATCTATCTATCTATCTATCTATCTATCTGTCTATCTATCTATAAAATGTCAAACAGGGGCACCTGGCTGGCTCAGTCAGAAGAGCAAGAGACTCTTGATCTCAGGGTCATGAGTTTGAGCCCCAGGTTGGATGTAGAAATTACTTAAATAAACTTTAAAAAAAGAGAGAAAAAGTATGAGACATGTGAGACATATGTCTAACCAATGTATAATTGGAGTCTCAGAATGAAAGGAAGAAGGATAGTGCAGGAATGATATTGGTAGGGATACTAGCCATAAATTTTCCCAAACCCAAAAGACATCAAGTCTCAGATTCAAGAAGCTTTATAAACTCCAAGCAATACAAATACAAGAAAAGTGTACCAAAGCACATGTTAGTTAAACTGCTAAAAATCAATGCAAAGAAAAAAAAGTTTAAGCTATTCGAAAAAGAAAAAAGACACTCCTTTCAAAGGGGGAGCAATGAAATTTAAAGATGACATCTCAAAAGAAATCATGGAAGCAATAAAAAAACCTTTATAATTCTGAAAGAAACTACCAACCTAAAATTCTATATCCAGTGAAACTATTTTTCAAACATAAATGTGAAATACAGACATTTTTGGCCAAACAAAAATTTGACATCATTCATCATTTTGAAAAAAATACACTTAAAATTGGTGAAACTTACAGTATGTAAATCACACATCAATAAAGCTAATTTAAAAAGAAAAAAATATTAAAAGGAATTGTTTAGGCAGAAATAAAATGATCCCAGAGGAAAACATGGAAATATGGGAAGAGGTGAACACTAGAAAGGACAAATCTGTGTGTAAATCTAAATGAATATTGGTTGTACAAAATGGTAATTTTAATGTTTTCCAGAATCTAAAATCTGAAGAGAATTAAAATTCATGTCAAAAGTAGAACAGAAAGTTCAGGCATTGATGTATCCAAGGTCCTTATATTTTCATGGAAATGGTGAAAGTAGTAATTTATATTCATCTCCATTAACTCAAGGATACATGTTATATTCTTTTTTTTTTTTTTACATGTTATATTCTTTATGGCAACCACTAAGAGCAGAGTAGGGAAACGTGTAACTAACAAGCTAATATATTTTAATAAAAGATTACTCTAATAAAGGATTTGGACCTCTTTTTTATATTTATTACTAGGTACCTTATATTGTTGTTGCTATTAGAAATGACATTTTAAAAAATATTATTTCTAACATATTATTGCTAGTATATAGACATATAGTTGCTTTTATATACTAATTCATATCTAACCAATTAGCTAAATTCTCTTACCTAGAATAGTAATTTTTTAGAGTTTCTACCTGACAATCTTATCATCTGTGCATATTGACAGTTTTTCCCCTTATTTTATGTCTTTTTCTTTCTCTTGTTTTATTATGTTTGTTGGTAATACAATGTTGAATAGAAGCAGAGATTCTGGACAACTGTGTCTTATATCTGATGTTTAAGGGAATCTTTACATATGATATTTAGAGTTCTTTTTGTTAGATAACCCTTATCAGGTTGATGAAGTTCCTTTTAATTTGTGATTCACTAAAAATTAATGTATGAATATACAATTAATTATGAATATTATAAAATAAATTTATATATCTTCTCAAATCATTTCCTTTTTACTTATTCCCCTGTTAATGTAGTGAATTACATTCATAGCTTTCTTCTAAAGTTAAACCAATCTTGAATTATTGGAATAAGCTCAACTTGGTAATGATATATTTTTTACATATTGCTGAATTCCATTTGCCAGTATTTTATGACTGTTGCATCTTTGTTTATAAATGAAATTGGCCTATAATCATTGTCTCTTGTATTGTCCTTATCTAGTTTTGATATCAAGATTATACCATTTTCATAAAATGGGAGTATTCATTCTATTTTCTAATTTCTGGAAGAATTTACATATGGATGAAAGAGTATACTTCTTGGAAGTTTTTAAAGCTTATTTTTAATGTCATCTGGTCCTGGAGTTTTCATTGTTGGAAGATTATATATTTATTTTATTTTTATTTCTTGAGTCCCTTTGGGAAATATATTTTTCTAGAAATTTCTTTGAATTGCTTAAGTGATCAAATTATATGTTTTAAATTTGTTGATATGAAACTATTTTATTCTATTTTATTTTAATTCCCTAACATATTTCTAGTTTTTTTTAATTGCTACTATGTTTGGATTTTATTTCTTTTACTGATCAGTCTTGCCAGAAGTTCATTTATTTGTCATTTCAAAGAATCAAACACTGTTTTTGTTGTAGTCTGTTTTCTATTTAATTAATTTCTGTTTTTTTTTTTTTTTAAGATTTTATTTACTTATTTGACAGAGAGAGACACAGCGAGAGAGGGAACACAAGCAGGGGGAGTGGGAGAGGGAGAAGCAGGCTTCTTGCCCAAGCAGGGAGCTGGATGTGGGGCTCGATCTCAGGGCCCCAGGATCATGACCTGAGCCGAAGGCAGACGCTTAAGGACTGAGCCACCCAGGCGCTCCGTGTTGGCCTTTTCTAAGTTAGTCCACCCTAAACAAAAGTAGAAGCACCACTAATTCTTTCTTCAACTGGTCACTTTTTTTTTTTTTAACAGACTTTACTTTTTAGAGTAATAGTAGTTCACAGGAAAATTGACAAGAAAGTACAGAGAGTTCTCATGTATTCCTCATGCCCCCCAAACACAGCCTCCCTCCTTATCAACATCCCCCACCAGTGTGGTACATTTGTTATGATCAATGAATCCACATCATTATCATCAGCAGTCCATAGTTTACCTTAGGATTCACTCTTGGTGTTATACATTCTACGGGTTTTGACAAAGGTAAACGACATATATCCACCATTATAGTATCATACAGAATAGTTTCACTACCATAAAAATCTTCTGTGCTTTGCCTATTCATCTCTCCCTCCCTACAACCCCTAGCAATCACTGGTCATTTCACTATCTTCATAGTTTTGCCCTTTCCAGGCTGTCTTACAGTCAGAATCATGTAGTATTGTAGTCTTTTCAGACTGGCTTCTTTCACTTAGTAATATACATTTATGATTCCTTCATATTCTTGCATGGCTTGGTAGCTCATTTCTTTTTAGCACTGAATAATAGTCCATTGTCTGAATATACCATAGTTTATCCGCTTACCTCCTGGACATCTTGTTTACCTCTAAGTTTCAGCAATTACCAATAAAACTATAAATACTTATGTGCAGGTTTTTATGTGGACATTAGTTTTTAACTCATTTGGTTAAATACCAAGGAGCCTAATCATTGAATGGTATGGTAAGGATGTGTTTATCCAGACTGTCTCCCAATGTAGCTGTACCATTTTGCATTTCCTCCAGCAATGAATGAGAGTTTCCTTCCAGCATTTAGTGTCAGTGTTTTGGATTTTCACCATTCTAATAGGTGTGTAGTAGTATCTTCTTTTTTTTTTAAAGATTTTATTTATTTATTTGACAGAGAGAGACACAGCGAGAGAGGGAATACAAGCAGGGGGAATAGGAGAGGGAGAAGCAGGCTTCCTGCAGAGCAGGGAGCCCGATGCGGGGCTCGATCCCAGGACCCTGGGATCATGACCCGAGCCGAAGGCAGACGCTTAACTACTGAGCCACCCAGACGCCCCAGTAGTATCTTCTTTTAATTTGCAATTTCCTGATGACATACAATGTTGAGTTTTCAGATTCAACTACAGCTTTGCAGTAGTATAAGTAGAGTCTTCCATTCCACGTATTACTGCTAGCCTCCACGTTCTGTGTTCTGGTTAATGGCATATGCCATCAGGATAACCTGTAGTCACTTAACATTCTGGTTTCTGGATCTATTCACTTAACATTTTGGTTTCAACTCTCTTTTAAGTATTTCCCTCACTTTTTAATGAGCTCAGCAATGCATAAGCATATGTGTTAAAGTTTATACATCATCTAGGGGTTTTACAGAGAGAAGACTTTTCAAAATATTCAGTCTAACATACTTTCAGAAGCTGAAGCCTGATTGTTCTGTTTATATATCAACTTATAGATTCATTGTCTCTTCAAATCTGAGGCTATTGATTAGATGTTTAAGTTTCCCCTGTCCTCCAAATTATTTTATTCCAGGGGCTATGTGTCTTACTGTTTATTTTTGTATCTTTCTAACATTCTAGGGGGGTTCCTCAAATGTTGGATGACCTTAGCTTGTTTACTTATATTTAAATTGAGATTTAAAAAAGTCTGATCGAGACTTTGTGTTATATACCAGCAGAACTATTTAACTGTTGTGTGATAAGTTGCAGGACACACAGTAGCAGGGGGATCTCTAAAAAAACCACAAAGAAACCCCTGAAGATCTTCTCTTGACACCTTAAGAATTTCTTGAGAGGAACCTTCTGGCATCTTTGTCTACGGGGTAGATGCCTGATTGTCTTGAAGGTGCTCCATGAAAAAGTAGAGGAGGAATTGGAGGTAGTGATTCACCATTTCTTTGACCAACTTTCAATTAATTACAATGTTTTTAGTTCCACATCTTACTCTGGCTCTCAGCTTCATTATTCTTGGTGTTTCTGAGATTCCCAGCCTTTCTGTGGTTTTGCCAGACTGTTGGTATCCTTTTTATTTGTTAACCTCTGTGCTTTTCTAGGCTATGACTTTCTCCTCCTATGCCAACAGATACCACTTCACCATCTGCTTAACTTGTGGAAACCTTTTTCCCAGTGATGAACTCTCCCATTTTCTTAGCTGTTAAGATTTTATTTTTTCCCTTTATTACTTTTATAGTGAGATTTCTGGAGGAAGAGGATATAAATTCACAGGGTCACTCAGCTTTTTTTAAACTAGAATTTTAATGTAACTGAATTCTGACTATAATAGTTGGATGGAGTGTCTTACTCTATTCAGGTGTTCAGGTGCTGTAACAAAATACCATAGACTGGGTATGAACAACAGAAATTTATTACTCACAGTTCTGGAGGCTAAAGTCCAAGATCAAGGTACTGGCAGATTCAGTGACTAGTAGGGGCTTGCTTCCTGGTTCGTAGATGTTGGTCTTCTTACTGTATCTTTATTTGGAAAAAGGGGCAAGGGAGCTCTTTTGGGCCTCTTTTATTTATTTATTTATTTATTTATTTATTTATTTTAAAGATTTTATTTATTTATTTGAGAGAGAGAGAATGAGAGAGAGCAAATGAGAGGGGGGAGGGTCAGAGGGAGAAGCAGACTCCCTGCCGAGCAGGGAGCCCAATGCGGGACTCGATCCAGGGACTCCAGGATCGTGACCTGAGCCGAAGGCAGTCGCTTAACCAACTGAGCCACCCAGGCGCCCTGGGCCTCTTTTATAAGGGTACTGATCCTTCCCATGAGGGCTCCATCCTCATGAGCTAACAGCCTTTCAAAAGCCTCACCTCTGAATACCATCACTTTGGGGATTAGGTCTTAACATATGGAGTCCATTGCATAGTCTTCCCAGTTCAGGTAGCTATACATATGGGTATATGTGAAAGGATTCTTCAGCTGAGGCATTCTGAAGTTGAGAAGAAAACATGTTGGAAATAGGTGACTTCATGCTTTCAGGGTAGATTCCATAACAATTAAGAACATTGGCTCTGAAGTCAGGAAGATCAGGGTCAAACACTAGCAGTGCCACTTAACATTTCATTCACTGTGTGACCTTAGGTAAGTCACTTCACCTCTCTTAGCCTCACTTTCCTCATCTTTAAAAAAGACATACTCATAGTTACCTCCTAGATTAGATGGAAGGATTAAATAAACATGACATAGTGGACATTGAGCAAAGGCTACTCCTATAATTACTGTAACCTGTAATAAGAGCTATATACAGTTTGTTCCACATGGCTAGATACAATCTTGTCCATGATGCCTTATTCCATAGACATCACTTTTGCATTTCCTTAGACTTTAGCTGAGAAATTCATATTGATTTCCATAGGAGGTCATTTTCCTTTCAGTACATCCTGAAAGATGGCAGGCTTTCTGCCACTCTAACCTTAAAGTCTCTGTCTATGTGTGTTGGTCATCAGGTCCTCTGAAATATAGTCAGCATTCTTTCATACAGCATGACTTTTCTTCTTGGAGTCCAACTGAAGATGTTTAATCCACTATTGTACAGGATGATGATAATTCTTACTTAACACTTAACAAGCCTATGAGGTACAGGTAGAGGTATTATTACCCTCACTTAAGAAATGAAAAAGTTGAGATGCAGAGAATTTAAGTTGTGTACCTTGTGCCTTTAGATTAGAAACTTCACCTTATTCTGGCCCTCCCGTGGTGAAGAAATGTCTCCAGTTTAAGTCAGACTCTCCTTTTCCCCCCGCAGTTTCCAGCCATATTTCCTGCATTTTGGCTTTGTGACTATGATGGATTTGCTGAAAACTGGGTGGCTGGAAAGCAGAGGAGTTTGAATGCTATACAAGATGTATGCAAATCTCTAAGTGCACAAATAATGATTGATAGAAGTTGTTCTAATATGTGAATTAGCTATAAATGTATTTTTCTGATTCGATTTAGGTTGGAGGATCTAACCTTAGAGGTTCCAAGTAATGAGGCATTAACTTCATTGCTATTTTTTTTCAAACTACCACAAAATATAAGCACATGTCAAAAAATGAATCAGATGATGATAGTTGTAATCTGGGTGGTATTGTAAATGTCATTATTGCCATTGCAAACCCAAGCAAAATGATTCTGGTCATTTTAGCAAAATCCCCAGTGAGCAGTAGTGTCCATTCAGAGGCAAGGCTCACATCTTGGTAGGTTTGTCCACAGCTGCTTGAATGGAACCTAAGGCTGTGTAGGTCTTCTTTCCCAGATGGAGGACGGCTCTTCTGGGTTAAGGTTTCTGATTTAGCCATTCAGGGCTAGCTCATAAAAGAAACTGGAAAATTTGTCTTTAGGGTCTAGAGTATTCCTATGCCTTTTTCCCTAAGAGAGTTGTCAGCTCTGGCTATTCCAAGAGTCAACTTAAACTTCTTTTATTATCATCCCTCCTTGACTTCATTTCTCGGTTCTCTCTCTTTCTCTCTGTCCAGTTTTGTACAAACCTGTGACCTGATGTTGCACTCTTTCTCTGGTTCTGACCTTGCACTCCCATAGGCTCCTGCCCCTAGTAAGTATACCCTGGAACTTCCCACTAAAACCTCAGGCAACACACTTTCCCAACACAGCCCAGCTCAGCAACCCTGCGTTGGTCAGGTCTACATAAGCCCCAACCTCCTTCTGTTCAGGTAAGGGGAAGAGGAGAGAAGAACTCTCTTCTTCTCTGTGGCTCAGTATTTAGCCAGTTCTTTCTTCCTTCTCTATACATACATGATGCCCTCAGAACTGCCATTTCTTTCAGTTTCACATGACTGATAACTCCAACCAGTGTTTTGTAAACTTTTTAACCACCAAGGACATTACTTATTACACCCCCTTCCATAGATGCCGTGTTTTGAAAGATTTTTTAATCTACCAAGTTTTATTAATTCATTTTCAGATTTCTTTATTAATCAAACACACAAATGCCAATCAGATTTTTGTTGCTGTTATTGCAATAAGAACACTTAACATGACATCTACCCGCTTAATTTAAAAATTTTCAAGCGTACAATACAGTTATTGACTATAGATACAAGATTGTACAACAGAGCTCTAGAGCTTATTTATCTTACTTGGCTGAAATTTAATGCCTGTTAGTGACTTCCTATTTCCCCCTCCTCCCAGCTTCCAGAAACCACCATTCTACTTTTTGATTCTATGAATTTGACTATTTGGATACCTCATATAAATGGAATCAAGTAGCATTTGTCTTTCTGTGATGGGCTTATTTCACTTAGTATAATGTCTTTAAGACCCATCCTTGTTGTTACATATTGCAGAATTACTTTCTTTTTAAAGGTTGAAGAGAATTACATTGGGTGTTTGTACCACATTTTATTTATCCATTCATCTGCCAAGGGACATTTAGGTTGTTTCTACATCTTGGTTATTGTGAATAGTCCTGCAATGAATGCAGGCGTGCTATATCTCTTCAAGATCCTGCTCCCAATTCTTTTGAATAAATACCCAGAAGTGGGATTGTAGGATCATATGGTAGTTCTACTTTTAATTTTTTGAGGAACCTCCACACTGTTTTCCACAGCGGCTTCACCATTTTGCATTCCCATCAATAGTGTGCTATAGTTCTAATTTCTCCACAGCCTCTCAACAGTTGCTGTCTTTTTCTTTTTTTGATGCTAGCCTTCCTGACAGGTGTCAGGCGATATCTCACTGTGGTTTTGATTTGCATTTCCCTGATGATTAGTTGCATTGGTGGCATTGTGGTGAGCAGAGCTGCTTTCCAATCAGATTTTATCAGTACAAGATAACCAGGTTAACCACACAGACTTGATATCATTTCATCCAAAAGCAAAGAAACTTAAATTGTAGCTAGCCTTTGTAGCCTTACTAATATTTTCCATTCAGCACTTCTATATTAGAATCTTTACTCAGAAGTTGCAACTACTGATTATTGTTTTTTCTGTCAGCGGGAGTTAATCTGAACAGGGAAAAAAGTTTCAAGCTAGAGAGATAAAACTCAAAAGGGAAATCATGCAGTTGCTAATGAAAGATATCTAGGGACATTTGGAACTTCTTGGACATCTGAAATAATTCTCATGAAGTTAGTAAACCTTCAGTTGGACTGTGAGCTAAAAATCTAATAGAAGAAATTTCAGGGAGAACATTGGACATTATAAATGTCAGTGGCATCCCTGGCATGGTCATAGTTACCATGGTGTGATTAAAACCAGGTAAATGGTGGGGCACCTGGGTGGCTCAGATGGTTAAGCGTCTGCCTTCAACTCAGGTCATGATCCCAGGGTCCTGGGATCGAGTCCCACATCAGGCTGCCTGCTCCGCAGGGACCCTGCTTCTCCCTCTGCCTCTGCCTCTCTCTCTCTCATGAATAAATAAATAAAATCTTAAAAAAAAAAAAGCCAGGTAAATGGAAAAAGTTATTAAAGAAGAGGGTGCTAATAAATACAGATTCTGTTTAATTGGTATGGGAAAATATGCATCACATGATTCTAATATGAAGCCAGGGTTGAAAACCACTGCCTGTAATTGGTCTTTAGGCCATTGGTTCTCAAACTTTAAAGTGCATCAGAATCACTCGGAGGGTTTGTTAGACTACAAATTACCCCACCCCAGAGTTTCTGACTCAGCAGGACTGGGGTAGGGACTAACCATGCATTTCCAGCAGGCTCCCAGGCAATGTTGATGCTACTGATCTGGAAGCTACACCTTGGAATCTAAGATAGTTATTTCCGTACCATCTCCCACTAGACCTCAAGCCCTGTGAAGGATATGGGCCTTGTCTTGGCCAATTGGTAATACTGAACATTTAGGAGAGATTGTATTATAGATCAGTACATTAAGTTTCTGACGCAAATCAGTGTCATTTGAGTTTGAGGATGGAAAACCACAAGTTCCAAAGCTCACTTATTCCCATGATGGCCCCAACCCAAAGGGTCTAGTCCTGCAAGGCCAGTCGCTGTGCTGCCATCACCCCACCAAGGTTTTCAGGCTGAATCTCCTTACTCAAGGACTCAGCCAAAAGCCCAAGCTCATCTGTTTTCATCAACTACGCTGTACTTTCCAATTTTAAGGCATCAAAGGTACCTCTCTCTGCCCTAGTTTGTTGTTTTTTTCCTGAACACTCATTTTAGGCAAATTATTCATATCTTAGATTTTTATTAATTAATTGGAAAATGAAGTTTTGCAACATATTAATGATGGGAAAAAATACCCTGATTTAAAAACATAAAATTTTGCAGATTAATGGATATCATAAACATTTCTGCTTTCCTCTTTACCAGGTTCAATAAACACATTTTTAGGAGTTAACTGAAATCTTTCTTTATTTAGCAAAGCATTACTGACCATGCAGCATCTGTGTCCTACATTCAGGGAACACATGGATGAACAAAATATAGCTCTAGCACTCCAGAGGCCCACAGGCCACTGAGCCTAAGGCGGCTTGGTGATGGCCAGAGGTGGTTATCAGTCCCCTATGTGGTCCAGAGTGGCATGAAGGAGAGGCCGTGGTCCAGTTCAGGAGAGAGATGGGGCCAGACCAGGGGTAGGGATGCCAGCCCTTAGAAAGGAAACGTTTTTATTCCTCACTTGGTGAATCCTTCTGAGGCTGCTTTTAATAAAGAAAAAAGCAAAAAAGGTGCTTCTTAGGACCCAAATAATGAGTAAGTTCTATTTCATAATACAAGGAACAAATAGGCTTCCTTGCTAAAATTAACTATTATTTATAAGAGGGTAAAAGTGAGATTTGGGGATCCTCGGGAATTTTGTTGGTCAGTTGGTACCTGTATCCCATGCCTCCAACTACCACACAAACCTATGCCCCCCATACCTATATACAAACACACACCCATTAAATCTTTTATAATTTTTTCAAGTGGATCCTTTGTCTGCTCTGCTGTATGTCCCAGTGTCAGCTACTCTGATTCCCCAGCAGACATTAAGGATAAGGAAGCAATTACACTCTTGAAAAAGCACATTTATGAACACTTTACATGTCCATTTGAACCCTTTCCCATAGCAAGTCTTGCCTGTGGCTGCCTCTAGATAGGGAGGCCATTTTAAAGCCATTGTGTGTGTGTGTGTGTGTACAATTGCAGCTTCAGAGAGCATTTATACATTTAGAATCCTTTCTTAGCTTTGCCTTCTGTTAAAACAAAGATTATAATACTTAATCTTTAAGTGTGGGGCATTACTTTTGAAAAAAGATTTGTCCGACCCACAAATATAACTCGTTGGGTTTTCATGGCTTGCAGAGAATACATTCTCTTGTAAAACAAATTCTTTTAAAAAACCTCATTGATTTTTAGATGGGCTTTGTGGTTAGGGTGTGCACATTGATTTCTATTCAGGAATACCTCTGGATTTCTCTTTAGATGGGCCAGTGTGCTTGTCTTACTACAGAGCTATGGTGAGATAATTTTAATCTAAATAGGATATTTTTTCTTTACTATTGAGCATGTTTTAGGTTTTGTTTTTCTGAATCATTTTTAGTCTTAAATGAAAGGAAGATGTACATTTCTACTCTACTTGATTTTCAGGCTACTTTATTTTGCACATCTTTTTCTCATCAGAAACTATACTTGAGAAGAAGCACTTTTTTTTCTTGTTTCTCTGTGTCTATGGAACTTCTCTATTATTCTGTACATCTGTAATATCTTTGTAGAGGCCTGATTTGGGCTTGGCTTTCATTCCCCAAAGCATTCCACTTCAAAATAATTGTCCACTTAACCCTCTGGACAAAATCATGGGCTACAATATTCATAGCTTAAAATGTTAATTTAACTCAAGAACAAGATATAAGAAGGGACAAAAATGCAGGATGAACAGAGACATTATCTTACACATTTTGTTTGGAGTAGTACAAAGGAGGAGGATAATTGTATCTCTGTCCAAGAGTTGTTTTGAGGATTTAATTAATTAATACACATAAAGCAATTATAGGAGTGTCCGATTCTGTACGTGCTCAACAATTGTTAGCTATTATTATTATTATCTGAAAAAATAAAACATGGAACTTAAAATAGCATTGACACCCAGTATTTTGTGGTGGGGGAATCTGGTCAAGGATTATAATTACCCAATTCTACATTTATTTCAAATTCCCTACTCCCTTCCCTTTTAATCTTCCATCATTCCAGATAGCAGTCAGTGTATTTCTACATGGAAAAGAAAACAGCCTCTCCCTCTCCTAATTGCCCACTTTATGAAGGAGATGGTGACCTGTAAGGCACACCCAGAACAAGTAATAATAATAGTAACAACCACAACCGCATCAAAACCCTTTCTTCAGGCCATCCTTTTCTAAGTCTGGGTTTGTTGTTGACTGGCCACTGGTTCCTCAGTCAGAGGGCTCTAGGTTTGGGGCTCCATAAGCAGCTCTCCCTCCAACAGTATGACTCTCTGCTAATTGGAATGAGAAGTTAATCTCTCTCCAGCTGAACCCAGCTGAGTCTCTGAGAGCAGTGATGTATTTAAAAGATCTCTGGCAGTCCAGGGCATGTGGCACTAACCGGATTTAGCTCATTAGCAAATCCGCAAGGCCCTGCTGACACTGCACCCAGAATAAAATACATGAGGCCAGCCCGTGCCCTGTGGGCACCTACAGCATGACTACATAATAAAAAGGCATTATTAATAATCTCATTGGTCACACAATACAAAGGAAGGCAACAAGAAGTCAAATGCTGTCATTTGTCGTGACTAGAAAAGCATAATTAAAATAAGTGTCATGTGATTAACCTTTGAAAAATTAATCTGTTATGAGAAAAGTCACAAAAACAAGGAAGATAGGCTCTTAAAATTAATTTAATACAATAGGCAACTGTTGTATACACTTGGTTCAAATTCCATATGCTTGTGAAACGTTAGAGCCATTGATAGCAAAGAGCAATTAGTGAATTTAGCTGGTAGAATGTCTATTATTAAAGACAACAGCAGGCCAATTAGTGTGTCTAGTGGTAAACAGGGTAGGATTTTGGTGTCGTTCATCTGCGTTTGAATGCAGATTCTTCAGTTTACCAGCTATGTATCCTGGGGCAATCTTCTCAACCTTTTAGTAACTCAGTTTCCACATCTGTAAAATGGGGATATGAATATATCTCATGTGACTTTTGTGATGATTAAATAGGATCGTGTACGTAAAGCTCTCAGCATAGAGTTGGGCACATTGTTAAGTGCTCAAAAAATACTAGTGATGATAAAAAACACTTCAGTCCTTGATAGGCAAAAAGAAGTTTGCTCTGCACAGAAAACATGAAATGCACACTCCGCACTGTGATCTATGATGCATCAGTGCTGGTCAGTAGAGTTTTTTTCAGGGTTTTGCTGGCAGTGATCTTATCTTGTGATTTAATGTCAAGAGTGGTGCATCGGTAATCCTGAAGGAATGTTACAGGCTACGGCAGGACATGTTTCCTGAATGTTAGTAACATTTGTACATTTGGTCTAGCCCCCAGAATGCTCAACTCAGATCCTACAGGGGCCAGGCAGGACCCGAACTGGTCAGGAAGTTTGGGAAGGAGTATGCAGAGAACAGGCCAACATTTACTCTCAAGTAGAGGCAACTGCCACCCGGATAAGGCCACTTTTTGCCATATGAAAAAGTAAGTCCAATGTTGCCATATTTTCCAGTTTTTACAAAGGATGCTAGAAATACTGATTTTCATGGGAAATATTCCATTTTTAAAAAATACTCCGTTGGTCACTTGCAGACCTTCATCCAGGGCTGGGTCTAAGGTAAGGCAAGTGAGGCACTGGTTTTAGGTATAACATTTAAGGGGGTGATCAAAAATTCAAAAGTGATCAAGATTTGTAATAGCCTTTTTTTTTTTAAAGATGAGTAATACCTTAATGCAACATTTTAGAAAATAAAAATTAAAGCAAAAAATTCATAATGAAGAAAATATCAAAATCTTAAATTAAAGACAGGCTCAGTATTACTTATTTTTCCTTCTGCCTCAGGCTCTGACTTAGCTCTGAGCGGCATTGCCTTCAGCCTCTGTCTCGACTCTAGAACATTGCTGGCACCCTAATGCCAGGCCGATTGCCTGTTTTCCACTGGACCGATTCATGGAACAACCAGGCTACTGCCCTAAATAGAATAGTTATATAAATTATCAATTAGTGTTAAGGATATACTCAACTCTTTATTTATACAATAGAATCTCACTCACGTCACCTAAGGAGGAACTAATGAAAAGTCAGAATTAACCTATTTGCAAATCAAAAGGTTGTGTTGCTTTCTAATATAGTTATCCAAAAAATATTCTGCTAGCAAAATAGTTTCAAGTAGTTGCCCCACTTTTATGAAGAGAAGAGATTTAAAAATAGATAGTAACGGGGCGCCTGGGTAGCTCAGTGGGTTAAGCATCTGCCTTCAGCTCAGGTCATGATCCCAGGATCCTGGCATCAAGCCCCATGTCGGGCTCCCTGCTTGGTAAAGAGCTTGCCTCTCTCCCTCTGCCACTCCCCATGCTTGTGCTCTCTCTGTCAAATAAATAAATAAAATCTTTAAAAAAATAGGCAGTAAGACAGGCATTCTTGAGTCAAAACCTCTTTGAGATCGTAGGCAACATTTTGAATGTGTTCTGCTTCTCACCTTTCATCCTATTCTTATGAGGCCTGGGACTCCCAGAAGACCAGAAATTACTATGATACAGCATGAAGGTGAGAACATAGGCTTTAAAGCAGCCAGACCTGGGTTGAAATGCTGATTCTCCCCTATTGTGATACCTTGGACAAATCAAATAATGTCTTTCTCAGTTTTCTTATCTGTAAAATAAGACCATCTCATAGGTTTGTTATGGAGACCAAAGTCAATAACGTATCATGTTATCTCTCTTTTTTTCCCAATTTTTATTTAAATTCTAGTTAACATAAAGTATAGTATGGGTTTCAGGAATAGAATTTAGTGATTCATCACTTACATATTAACACCTAGTGCTCATCACAGCAAGTGCCCTCCTTGTCACATTATCTCTTGACTCTTGGCATATGGCAGTTATTACTATCATTTAGCATATTCACTCCAAACCATTCCCTGCCAACAACCTTAGAAACACATGATTAATTTAAGTAAGTTAAATATGTTCTTTATTATGCTATTAATTTGCTTATTCATCTTTTCTTCAAAAATAGCACAGATTTTAGCTTCAGTTTGGGTGTAATTACAACAAATCCTGAATTCAATAAGGCCTAAATTAGAAAAATATAGCAAGATCCGCCCCTATAAATTGCAATGAAAAAAAGTAGCATTAAAACAATAAACTGTAAAAATAGATGACTGCAGCCTTATTGCACATTCTGGGGGAAGAATGACCACAGACTAGTCAGTGGTACAACCTACCAGACTACGAGGGTGCCATGGTATATAGCCCAGTAGAATTGGCAACAGAATTCAGCTTTGGCAGCCAGGTTTTTTTTTTTTTTTTTGGTGTTAAGCTTTGCAATAATGGTCCTGCTATCTCTGTATAAATGTGGATACTCCTGCGGTTAGAAACAGCATCATAACTCAGTGGCTCTGGGTTCAAAAATCCCATTCCTACCACAGATGTGCTGAGTGACTCAGGACAAGTTCAATTAACTTAGCCGTGCCTTAGTTTCACCTGTTGTAAATCATTTCCCACAGGGCTTTCCACTGGTGCCCTGTCATGTGCATTCAAGAAAAATGTGAAAACTTGCCTAGCTTTGCTATCCTCTGTAATACATCTTTATTTTATGTTTCTTTTCTGCCCAACTGTTATTCTAAGAAGCAGCTAGAATTTCTCATTTAATCAGGAAGCCATTTTTTATCATCAATGAAAATGTAAAAACTCTATGAGTTAGAATTGAATATTTATGTCAGGTTCATCTGATTAGAACTTAACTCTATTTCATTAATACAGAGAAATGTCACCCTTTTAACTAATGAAATGCATCCATAATAGAGCTATATTTTTAAAGGCACATCATCACAAATAGCCATATGCAAAATGCCCTTTGGAGTACATGCAAATTCCTCAACTGCAGTCTCTCTTCCCTCTTCTATGCATCCCTCACCCAAGTGAAAATTCCTATTTACTGGAAAAGGCAAGGTTTCATTATGGAGGAAAACAATTTTGATTGCTTCCCCATCTGAGGAAAATATTCCTCTCTTGGCCTCTCACCTAGGTATACTTTAAGGGGGTCATAAAACCTTCAATTTAAAATGTTCGGTGCCACAGATGGCCTTGAATATGCCTTGGAGAAGAGCAGAGGATGTGTTAAAACATTAGAAGCCAGGCAATTTTGAGGCTGTTCAGCCCCCACTAGCTGTTCCCCCTGCTGCTCTCTTCCACCATGCTACCAAGTCTGGGATTCAGAGGGGCCCCAGAAAAGGGCCTTTGAAACATCCCCCCAAGTCTGGTTGGGAAGGCCCATCCCTTCTTCCCTGTGGCAGCATCTTCAAGACTTGGCAGTAGCAAACAGTACAGTCTTCAAAAGAAATCACTGAACAGATCATGTCTCTGGGGCTGCCCTCTTAGCTCTACAATACAGCGCCAGCTGGTTTAGCAATAAATGCTGAACCGTGAGCACAAGGTGGTAGACTCTGTGAAGAGGTTGGCTTTTCATCTTTTCTTCTTTCTTTCCCTCCCTCTTTTTCCTTCTTCCTCTTTCTGTTTCCCCTTCTCCCCTTCCTCCCTTGCTTCCTTTCCTACTTTTTCCACCCATCTGTTAATTTATTCAAAAAAAACATTTATGTAAGGTTCAGTATTGCCAAGTTTAAAAGCGGTAGGCTCTGGGAATAAAGATGAATACCCTGAGGGAACCTCTAGTTCAGTGACAGGAGGTCTTTGTGTGTTAAATAACCCTAACAATGGGATGTTCTCTGTAATCCAGCTGAAAGGTGAAGATGATCACCTCTGCTTACCGGAGTCAGGGAACAGAAAGCGACTTTGAAGTGGCTTGTGAAAGAGCCATGAGCTCACTAGGCAAATATAGAGGAAAAAGGACATTCCAGCCAGAGGAGGGAAGAAGTAGAAGCATGCGAGGCTCAGTGACAGTACTGAGGCAGCGTTGTGCCCTTGGACCCTCCTAAGTGGGTGGTTTAGAGGAACCTGGTTGTGGGGACAGGAGGAGTTAAAGCCGGGCAGGTACGTCAGGGACAGATGAAGGAAGACCACCCAAAAAGATTTCACAGACATCTTTGGACCTTTATTGTGGGTCAGATGCTGTTCTTGGTCCTTGGGACACAGTCTGCAGTTTCAGGAGGCTCATATTATTTGAGGAAAAGACAGACAATAATGAAGCAAGCAGACTCTAATCTGTCAGACACTGATAAATGCTATTAAAAAAAATAAAACAGGACTGAATAGGGCAGAGACCACAGGGGGCATTCTCCTTCAGATAGGACAGGTGGGGAAGCCCTCTCTTAAGGGCTTCAAAAGAATATGTACTTTTCAGATTTACTACTTTCAAGGTGAGACCAGGACATCTGTACTTCTAAAAAGCATCCCAAGATTCTGATGTGCTGCTGGGGTGAAGCAGCTGTACCCTAGACAGTGGGGCCGTGGGAACAATTTACATGAGCAGGATGCGCAGGCTGGGTGTTGTCCTGTGGTTAGCTCACAGTGTGGAGCACCGCCAGCTCTGGGGAATGCAATGTGGAGCTTTAGACTGGAGAGAGGGAGGCCTACTGGTAGAGAATAGGTCAAGAGGAGGTGCTGGTATGTGGCATTATATCTATGGGCTTCTGCCTGCAGAGGTAGAAAACACTTGAGATGAACTGGTGTCAAAGGAGCTCAAAACTTAGGACCCAAAGAGGTAGGAGTTAAGAACTGCAACCAGTTGTGTGCCAAATTCTAGGCCTGCCAGCCACCACCTTGGCTGGCTTTCCCAGAAAACCCTCATCCAGGAGGTGGAATTCATTTTAACTTTGTGTAAAACTAAAATGCTCAAATCCAGGGTTCAGTAAACTTTTCTTGTAAAAGAAGACACGGTAAAAATTTAGGTTTTGTAGGTCATACAATCTCTGTCACAATTATTCCACTGTGTCATTGTAGCTCAAAAGTAGCCATTAGACAATACGTAAATGAATGAATGGGTGTGGCTGTGATCCAAGCTACAACCACCCTGATTTGATTTATAAAAATAGGCAGTGTGGGGCACCTGCGCGGTTCAGTTGGTTAAGTGTCCGAGTCTTAATTTCGGCTCAGGTCATGATCTCAGGGTCCTGAGATGGAGCTCCAAGTCAGCTCTGCACTGGGCGTGGAGTCTGGCTAAGATTCTCTCTCCCTCTCCCTCTGCCCCTCCCCTCCCCTCTGCTTCTCAAAAAAAAAAAAAAAAATACATACATACATATATATATATATATATGCTGCCTGTATAGGCAGCAGGCTGGTTTGGACCCTGGGACCCTGGATGGTAGTTTCCCACACCCTGCTTTATTCAGGAGATTCTTTATATTGTGGCCTTAGGCTCTAACAGAAGCTCTCTTATAAATGTAAATGAGGATTTTACGTTCTTATTTTTATTAAGCAGCAAGTTTAGACTCTATTTCCAGCTCTGTAGGTACTGGATTTGTGCTTTATCGGGTTAGCAGAATTGTCATACATTATAATCACACGAACGACAATATAGCACAGTGTCAAGAGCAGCTGCAGAGATCCACACACCTGGGTTTAAGTTCATCTACCATCCAGCGTGACTTTAGATCACAGAGCCTCAGTTTCCTCTTTGTAAGGGTTGGGCTAGATGACTTTTAAGGCTCTGTCTGGTACTAGTAGTCTATTTCTGTGTGCTTTGTTCATTAGCTGGAATGCTAGTGAGATTTGATAAGTAGAGGCCCAAATAGAAGAGGCAGAAGTCAATCAGATGAGAAATGACACAGGTCTAAAAGAGGGGACTGGCAGCATGGATGGAGATGCCAGCACACAGACGACAGATGTTTGTGGTATGATGCCAAGCACAGTATTAAAATTAAATGAATGTGTAAGGTTTTCAGTGTGAATGCAATTAGATGGATATGAGTACCACGGGATAGGAAAGAATAGAAGATGATCACGACACTCTGAGTCTGAGCAACAAAAGCCTTGGCCATACTCAGCTCGGGTAAAGGATAGGGAATATAGATGGATGTGGACCCCAAAATGGCGACTTAAAGTCAGGGCTGAAGGAGTCTGGCTAAGGATCTCCTCCCCTAGTGGTTTTGTCACTTGGCAGCTGACCATGAGGCTGGATGCTGTGTTCCAGGCAATGCCCAGAAGGCATTGCTAATTTGGACACCAGCCTGACCAATGTGATGGAGATGCATTCATGCATGGTTGCTACTTTGCAGCTGCCAAGCAGAATGGTGGAGAGGAAATGGAGAGGTTGTTGCTTCTTACAGTGCGACTCTTAGGTGGTCGATGTAAGAGAACCTGCCTACATTTTAAAATGTGTCTGAAACCCCTCTGTCTTCAAGCCTCACTATTACTCTGAACTTTTCATGCTTCCAAGTCCATAGTGTCTTTGTGCTGCTCCAAACTCCCCAACACCTAATGCTGTGGTCACTTATTTGGTGTTTTTCGCATGCTGCATGATGCAGGAACCCCACACCTGTGGCATGTCTCCTTTACATAAATGTATGGCCTGTGTGGATTTATATAACCTTTGGGAAACTCTGAGAATTTCAGTTCTAATTCCCATTTGGGGCGACTGAATCTCACAGGGTGGGTACCAGCTGACCAGAGAGAATAGTTAGGGATAGGAAAGAATTAGCACTGACTGAGCACCTGCTATGCATCAAGCACTCTTGATACCTTGGAAACAGTATTTCACTTCGCTTTGCAACAACTCTGCAAAGTAAATGGTGTATTCCCCATTTTTCTAGGTGAGAAAACTCATTGAGAAAAATCAGGTAAAATGGCCAACTTTGCAAGGCAACTCGCTGGTGGATCTGGGGTCAGAAAGGACCAAAGCTCACACGGTTGTGAGTGGAGGAAGAGCAGCACTGCAGAGAGCTTTGGAGGCAGGCAGGCCCCACCACGTTATTTTGGAGATGAAATGTGACGATGTCTAACCATGCCTGGCACAGAGTAGGTGTTTAACAACTTGTGGCTTTTATTATTAAATCACATTTAGAAGATAAAGTGTTTTAATTTCCTCTTTGAATGTCCCATATTACTTAGCAAATGTATGACTTAATATTTGTCATATAATTGATATAAGGGCCATTTGGTCTACATTTTGCCAAGCAATTGGTTTGACTTTTTTCAAAAGAAAAAAGGATAGATATGCTGTCTCCATGTCCTCACACAGAAGAAGACCAAATTCAAGAATCCTAGAATATGTGGGGACTCACAAAGTTTATGATAAGCACTCTGAGTAAGGGCTGCATTTATTTTCGTTACTGCCATACCGGATGCTTAATAAAAGCATGTTCCATAATGCTGGTGAATAAATGGATATGTTTAGGAAGTACCATCAGGAATTCTGTCATCCCTTTGAGCACATTTACTCTTATTCTGATGATTCTACTGAATTGGATCTAGATTCAATTACAGTTGTTAAACTGGCTCATCATCAGAACTTTTTTGTTGTTTTGTTATTTCTTTAACTCCTAGGTTTTTGGGCTATATCCCTGGAGAATCTGACTTATTGGCTCTGGATATTTAGGAAGTTCCTCAAGAAGTTCTGCCCATCAGCCAGGTTTGGAGATACCACATATCTAGATGATGATGACTGACCTCCACCCCAACACCTGGCCACACACACTCTCTTTCCTTTAAGAGGCACTCAATGGACTTGAGTCAAATTTCCTTGTGGCTGACCAACCATGGGTGACAACATCACTCTCTCACCCCATGCTGATCACAAACCTCCTGAAGACAATGCCCATCGGAAGTGGGGCAACCACTATTATTCAGGTCTGCATGGTGTTTGAAAAGCAAAGGAAGGAGAAGTAGAGTGTAAGTTGAGGGACCATAGGTCCCATAGGCCACTCTGCCAAAGAAGGCCGCTGACATTGCTAAGTGCTTGTCATGAGGGCACCCTGAGTCTACATTTTCTATTTTAAGGCTGGAAATGCTCTTCTTGGACAACATGCATCCAGGCTACCCTCCACCCTTCTTACTGTAACTATCCAAACTCCACCCCTTGGCCTTAACCTCAAAAGTTGTAAGTTCTCTTGAACTTTCTAACATCCCCTACATGGCCTGATATCAGACTCAAGGACAGGTCTCAGAGATATCAGGATGGCAAATGCTACTCTTTGTGAGACAACTCACTGTATTAGAGGGGAAGTAGGCCGGGCACATGAAATGGGCACTCCATAGCTATAGGCTGGGACCAGCCGGTCCCTCGCCTGTGCCAGGCTCTTACTCTGCAGCTTTGCTCTAGTTTTTCTGAGCCCGGGAAGGCCACGTTTCCTAGACAGGCACCAAAAAACCCTCAGCAAGGCACCACCTCAGATTCAGATTCATGTTTTGTTACAGACTGGGGAATATCAACCTAGAAGGGTTGCAAAGAAAATGTGATTTTAAAAATTTGCTTTGAAAAAATTAACCTGGTAAAAATAATAATATGTAAAAATTTGGAGGGGAACCTACTTAATTCTTGGGACTATAAAAAAGATATGAAAAAGTCCTAGAAACATCAATATAAGTTTGGTAGATATCATTATTTGACACACAAAAATATTCTAATTAAAATTTTTCACAGTATTAAATTTTAACATTAATAAAAATAAATAACATATATTGTTCTAGATAGTTTAGAAATTTCTATGGTGATAGAAGTTTTGTTTATGTTTCTTGTATGTTTTATTTTTTTTTGTTTTCTCATTTTAACATACATGGAGGATAATGGACAGATTTTTTTTATTTTGACAAAATATATGTAACATAGAAGTTATCATTTTAGCTATTTTTCAATGTACAGTTTAGCAGTATTGAACAGGTATTTTTCTCTTTTGTTCTTTGTGTGCTCTCTGCCTATATTACCCTTGCTAATTTGTATTTACTTTGAATAGGTATTCAAAGATATTTAGATGTTTTGATGTCATGTAGATACCCATCTTTGGTTAAGCTCCTAAACATGAACCAGTTGATGTGCTAGGTTTTTCATAAGTGTTGTCTCACTTACTCCTTGCAGCAACCCTCTGAGGAAGGCACTATTAATATTCCCACTTTACAGAGGAGGAAAGTGAGGGTCAGAGAGGTTGTATTGGTTGTTCAAAGTTACAGGGCTAGTAAGAGAAGCTGCTGGGAAGTGTTTTGTCTATTGCAGAGGCAGGATGGTAAAACAACAGTACTACTGTCTCTGTGGGTTTGATTGATCCACTTTGCTGAAGACAAAATTAATGCACATCCTAAATCTGTGCTTATACATTCTGAAGTTTGCCATTGCAAAAAAAGTCTGAACAAACATAACAAACAGAGCCTCAATGCCTTTTACAATTTGTGTTAGGTCTCCCCAAAGACTGAATAACTGTCACAACCCAATATATCCAGCGATCATGTAGAACTGTTTTTATTTAGCTCAAAAATGGAACCATAAATTTCTCATTTGCATACGATGGAAGGGATGAGCATTCATCTATTATCATGTGGGTGTTGTAGCTAGAATTCAAGCTCTGTAATAAAGCTGAGTGCACATTCTGACTCATAGGTGTTTAGCTACTATTTAACCTCTTTCAGCCTCAGTTTCCCAGTCTTTACTATGGGGATGAAAGAAATACCTACCTCCTCAAATTGTGATGATTAACTAAATCGCCAGGTACATTGCTAAAATCTAAATACAGTTTCCAATTTATGATGGTTCAATTTATAATTTTTTAACTTTACAACAGCAGGGAAGTGATACACATACTTCAAATTTTGAATTTTGGTCTTTTCCGGAGGTAGCAAAATGCAGTATAATATTGTTTCATGATGCTAGGCAGTGGCAACGAGTCAGCTCTCCCAGTGAGCCACTGGATGGCAAAGGCAAACACCTGACAGGCTTATAACCAGTCTGTACCCATATAACCGTTCTGTTTTTCACTTTCAGTATTCAATAAAGTACATAAGATGTTTAACACTTTATTATAAAATAAGCTTTGTGTTAGATGCTTTTGCTGTGCTGTAGGTTAATGTAAGAGTTCTGAGCATGTTTAAGACAGGCTAAGCTATGATGTTTGGTAGGTTAGGTGTATTAAGTGCATTTTTGACTTACGATATTTTCAACTGACAATGGGGTTATTGGAATGTAAGCCCATTGTCAGTTGAGGAACATCTGTGCAAACTAGCTATAATTAGTCATTCATTTGTCAAATATTTATTGAATTTTTCCTGTGTGCTGGGCACAGGATTCAGTTGGCACAGGATGACTAAAGAGTGGCCCTAGCCCTTCAGAGTCTTGAAAGGGTAGGCATAGATGAACAACAAATTATATTATGGAAGATATTAGAGCAATCTCTACAAAATGAAAGAACAAAGGGGAGGAGAGGGAATAGATGGGAGCAGTGGGGCAAGAAGGCTTCAGGGAGATGACTTGTTCTTAGCTAACATCTACTGCATTTCTATGCCATGCAAAACAAACTGTGCTGAATATTTAGTCCAAACACTACTTTTTTAATTTTTAAATTTTTAATTGAAGTATAGTTGGCATATAATACTGAATTACTTTCAGGTGTACAATGTAGTGATTCAATAATTATATATTATGAAATGCTAACAATGATAAGTATATTACAATATTATTGACTATCTTCTCTATGCTGTACTTTTCATCCCTGTGACTTACTGATTTTGTAACTGGAAGTTTGTACCTCTTAATCCCCTTCACCCATTTCACCCCACCCCCAGCCCCCTTGCCTTTGGTAACCATCAGTTTTTTCTCTATATTTATGAGTCTGTTTCTCTCTTTAGTTGTTGTTTGTTTGTTACTTTGTTTTGTCTTTTAGATTCCACACATAAGTGAAATCAAATGGTATTTGTCTTTCTTTGTCTGGCTTACTTCACTTAGCATAATACCCTCTAGGTCCATCCATGTTGTTGTGAATGGCAAGATCTCATTCTTTTTATGGCTGAGTCATATTCCATTGTGCACATATATCACATCTTCTCTACATTCATCTATCAGTGGGCATCTAGGGTGCTTCCATATCTTGGCTATTGCAAATAATGTTGCAGTAAACATAGGGTTGAGTATATCTTTCTGAATTAGTGTTTTTGTTTTCTTCAGGTAAATACCCAGAAATAGAATTACCAGATTGTAGAGTACTTCTATTTTTAATTTTTTGAAGAAACTCCATACTGTTTTCCAGAGTAGCTGTACCAATTTAACATTCCCACTAACAGGG
This sequence comes from Leptonychotes weddellii, assembly GCF_054177405.1. NCBI lineage: Eukaryota > Metazoa > Chordata > Mammalia > Carnivora > Phocidae > Leptonychotes > Leptonychotes weddellii. Next base: position 83,646,868 of record NC_138377.1, read on the forward strand.
CACAAGTGTCCCCTTTTATCTACATCCTCACCAACAGTAGTGATTTCTTTGTCTTTTTTACACTGGCCATTCTGATTGGTACACAGTGATATCTCATTGTGGTTTTGATTTGCATTTCCCTGATGATGAGTGATGTTGAGCATCTTTTCATGCATCTGTTGGCCATCTGTATGTCTTCTTTGGAAAAATGTCTATTCAGATCTTCTGCCTTTTTAAATCAGATTATTATTATTATTATTTTTTGTGGTGTTGAGTTGTATGAGTTCTTTATATACTTTGGATATTTACCCCTTATCAGGTATATCATTTACAAATATCTTCTCCCATTTAGTAGGTTGCCTTTTTAACCATGCTGATGGTTTCCTTCGTTGTGACAAACTTTTATTTTGATGCAGTCCCGATAGTTTATTTTTGCTTTTGTTTCCCTTGTCTGAGGAGACAGATCTGGAAAGATATTGCTAAGTGATGTTCAAAAGATTGCTGATACGTTTTTTCTTAGGAAAGTATTTATTAAAGATATTTAATGTTTATATATTTTTTAAAATCTTTATTCTCCTTAACTACATTATAAACAAATAGCACTTACCACCATAAAAGGAGAGAAAACAGAGCTTTCTTACGATCAAGAAAAGAGGTTAACCAGAACCCTTCTGCCATTGGTAGTGTTCTGTGCTGTGGAGAACTCATGATTATCTTTGGGTCCTGGAGGGTAGTTCAGTATGAACTGAATCTGACATTGTGAGCTAGTTTCCTCAGTCAATTTCACCATTGAAAGGAAGCCATTGATCAACCAAGTGAAGCTGCTAAAAATGGATTCCAGCCTGGGAAAAAGTCACCGGGGAAGCTTTAAGTGTGCCTGGCCTATCTTGACAAGGTTGGGTTCTTTGTGATTCAACTGGGGGAGAGCTGAGGTCTGCTGGCCAGATAAACCCCTAGCAATGATAACCTGGCTTCCTGGGGTCCAGATCCCCAGGACCCACTCCCAGCACAGTAGAGGGAGGGGAGAAAGAAGCAGACCTCACCAGGGGGAACTGGGCCAAGATGGGGTCTGCTCTTACCCAGTGTCCATCCTCACACCCAGGTTAATTCCAGCCTCCCCAGAAGTGTGACTCTATAACAAGGGGCTGGTGGTAGCTTTGCGGCCTCTCTGTCCTCCTTTCTTGGTTAGTGGCTCATCACACTTTAATGGAGATGAACAATGAGGGGAGGGGCTAGGAGGCCAGAGGATTAGACAAAGAATGAAACTGTGCCTTGGCCAGATCCACGCCAATTATGTCTGAATAAACAAATCCATAGTACAAGCTAAAAGCCTTCCTTTCCCCCCACCCCCTGCCCCTGCATTTTATTTATTTTTATCTTGGTCTGGAAAGTTGGACATATTCCCTGTACCGTCCTGGTACCCAGATGGCCTGTTTGAGTAAGCAGTGGGGAGGAAGGTCAATAATACATCAGCATGCAGAGTCTCCGCTAAGATCAGTCCTGCATAAAATATACCGTGACAACCTGAGGGCAAGTTTAAAATGGTGCTCCACAACGGGGTAGGCGTTGGGTGGGGGTGGGGCTAGGGGCGGTACAGATGCTGCCTCCTCACAATTGTTGCAAAATTGACTTCTGGCCCCCCCCAATTATATTTTACTGGGTTCGTGTGGTGGTCCTTTAGGAAAAGTTTGCTTCACACACTGGGGTGCTCATGATCCAAGTGAGAAGGATTTTAAGAGGATCTGTCTTCATATATAAATACCTGTCATGTTAGAGGCTTTTTCAAAAATAATCACATCCAATTATCCCAAACAGGAACATAATGACTACTGTGGTGTTTCAAATTCTAACCCATTGAATCAGCTCTGTATTTTTGTTTTGTCTCCAGATATGTTCTAATCAGATTTGAGTGCTGAACTAGACAGTACTTTTAAGTTTTTAGCTGTTGTAAGATTAGTATTCTTGAGTGGCATTTCTCAGTTACATTTGATTATGATTATTTAACTAATAAAGATAAAAACAGGTACCTGTGTATAGGGTCACTGGGTTTTTTATAAGGGTTCGTTCTGCTTCTCTCTTCCTTTTGAAGATTGGGGGAAACCCAACAGCACATTTAATGTAAAAAAAAAAAAAGAAAAGTCCATTTCACTTTGAGAATTTATTCAAATTGTTGGCGACTACTGACACAAATATTCTTGAAGATTGATCCAGGTTGAAGCGTGTTGTGCATGGGTTTACTAGTTCAACTTGCAAGTAATTTGTAAAGCCAGAGTCAGTCTTGACTATGAAACATTGTATCACTGTGATTGGAATCAATAGTTCTTGCACTGTCATTTGTCACATATTTACAAGCTTGAAAAATAGTTCATTTTGTCCTCATCCCATAACTCAAAAGATTGAATCAGAGCCCTGGAGGGATCTGCCAACAGGACACATTCATTACTGATCACCGTCTTGGTGAGGCTATAATCACAACCACACCAAAAATAGAATATAAATAAAAATTAAAGCACTACTCATTTGGTGCACTCTTAAATATTTTCAGCTTCAAATATTTTAAAGTCTGCTAGGAGACTTCAGTCACCTTGGTGACCCACATCAGTGGCCACAAAGAGAAAATTCATTGAAGCTGATTGTCCCATCACACTCTCAAAACATTCAAAGATACCATTTTTTTTTTGAATGAAGAAAAATCAAAATCTAGAGTTAATGGTCCAAAACTTCATAAAGTATACTTCTTCTAGTCACCTCACATATAGTTCATAAATGACCTTCTATTCCCATGAAAGATTTGTAGAAGACATTTAAAGATAATGCTTTCAATTTTAAGATAAAAGATTTATGCATGATAGAACTTGTGTCTATGAAATCACTAATCCCAACTCTCAAATATTTCAGATGGAGAGCTTCATAAAATGAAAAGACTGCCCATAAAGTTGTACTACACCTGCTGTCAGAGACAATCAGTAATGGAATTGCAAAGTGAATATTGAAAAGGATGTGAGACATGCACATTTTGGGTTATAATAATGTATTTTAAGTCCCCTTCACTTCACTGTTGTATTGATAAAGTATTAATGGTTGAAGTGTTGGGAGGCAACTCAGATTCTTTAAACAAGTCCCCAGATATTAACAGATAAACACACTGTTCATCAAATTTAGTTGCTAAAATAGCCCTAAATCCTAGGATTGCAGCTAGTTTTTTCAGGCCGTTTTCCTGACTGAATTCAAACTATGGGAGTTTGACCCACTTCTCAAGTCTCAGCCTGAACCAACCTCAAAACACCAGATTGCCTTCCAGATGCTTAGTTAAGTGGTAATCTACAGATATGGCCTGACATTCCTTTTGCTAGAACAGGACTGAAAATTGATGTCATATATCTGTTTTTTCCCCCCTAACTCTCTAATTTGTAACTTAATATTTAGGTTCTATGACTTTACTATTTATTTTATAAAGTGACCCCATTTCCTTCATAAACATCCTCACTGACAATGGCTGCAATTCAGTTAGAAGTCATACTCAGGTTAAGGATCTGGTCTGTCTTCAGTGCTTTGGAGAAGAGATAGGAAGGCACACCTTCTCATAAGGAGGGAGACCTGAACTTGAACATATGTGTGTTAGACAGAGTTCATGATGTCTGCCCATCCATGCCTCTCTTTTTAGAAAGAGAGGGGTGGTAGACAGGAGACTTGCACCCTCTCCCCTGCAGCCAACTGGGCTAGGTATGGACCTCTAATCCAGAGGTGACCCATCCAGAAACTAGTCAGTGACTAGGATTATGTGTTCTGGCTTGAAAAGATGAGCTAGGTAAATCAGACTCTGTCTGAAATTTGAACTGAGAGACAGAAGGAGAAGTTGCCAGTGGGGCTCAAGGTAAAAAGTTTATAGGGATATGGCTGAGACAACCATTACTGGCCATGTGTAAGATGAGACAGTTTACCATTGGAAAGAGAAGAGAATGCAGCAACCAGGCAGGAGGTGCTATGGGGGAAAGAGAGAGAGAGAAAGCTGATCCTGAGAGCAGCCCTAGCTCTGGCCCTTTTGGAGGCGCAGTTGTTCATCTTTGCTCAGATTCTCATGAAACTTCTGAAAATGAGTGTCTCCTTTGTTTGGAGCTGGTTTGAAGGAAATTCTGTTCCTGGAAAACTCAAAACACAGAGCAGGATATATTTAATATTGTACCCAAGTCAAGGCTAACCTCTCAAGTTGCGGACATTGTGCCATTCATTATATCTTACTGGCATGCTTCTCTGAGGATCAGTGCATGTTGAAGTTTAGTTTTGATGCCTATCTTTGTACCTCTTGTCATGCTTCAAGATAAAAATTGCCCTTGACATTTATCCCCATGCACATGAGAATTAACAAATGAAAAAAAAATATATGATGAGATGCTCATTAGTTACTCTTTCTTCTGCCTTTCTACCTTGCTGTAGCCTCTTTCTGTAATCTGACTAATTTTTCCTGGGACAGAAAAACCATGGAGAATTAACAACAGTGGAATTCAAAGAAACGCAAGCTAAAGAAGGAAATAAGTAAAGGCACCCAGCAAGAACACATTTATAAATGTCAGATGTGTTTGATCTGTGGCAATTATGTAGAGAAACTTAATGATACTTCCCCAAAGTAAGTAGATAGTGTGACATTATGAAGCATCAGCATATAATGAAAGGGGTTGGCTATGCAAGAAGATAGTCCCATTTATAAAATAATTGAGAAATAACTGGTTTATATTATTTTATCCAAGTTTAGTCTAAGGAACATATATCAATCTCAGAGAAGTCAGACTAGAATGTTACCAAATAAGGAAAGGTCTGGAATAAGATGAGCTGAATGTTACCAAAAAAAAATGTGTGGGTTGAAGGAAGATAGATCATCTGCCATATACCCAAGAAAGGAGAACCCAGGGATGAAGGTCTTGTAGTGTGTCTTCAGCATGGTACCCTGGCCAAAGAGTGCCCTGACTAGAGTCTTCTTAAATTCACTCAGCAAATGTTATTGACCATTACTTTGGAACATAAACTATGTTAGAGCCAGGACAAGTACAGAAGAAGATGGATAAGCTCTCTGCCTCATTCCTTTCTTTACTTTGTGTTAACAAAGCCTTTTTCTCTTCAGCACTAACATTATCTCACATACCATTGGGTTTATATTTACTTTCTTTATTCTCTGTCTTCCCTGCAATAAAATGCCAAGTGTTAATGAAGATGGGGATTTGTACCCAATAGTGTCAGTTTACTGCTGTATCCTCATTGTCTAATATAATATCTGGCACATGGTAATGCTCAGTTAATTTTGTGAATGATTAGAACATAGAAGTCAACAAGAAAACAAACTTATTCAATTAAGAAAGCTATAAAGAAGAGAAAGAAAACATCCATAGAATCCTTCCCTCTACCCATATAACACATTTAAAATAATTGTCCTGTTGGTACATATCCTTCTCTCCACAAAAAAGTGAGTGTATTTACCTGTGCTTTCTATTTCACAAAAATGTCTTTTCCATAATATAGCTTTGTATTGGCTGCATAATATTTTATTTTTTGGCTTATATACTTAAGCAATCCTCTATTAATAAACATTTAACTTGTTCTTACTATTTTGTATTATAGACAGTGCTACGTTGAACCTTTGTAAACACGTATCTTAATACACTTCTCCGACTGCATCCTTAGAATTAATTCCTAAAAGTAAATTCACTAGGTTAAAAAGTGTGGACTTTTACATTTTGATATATACTTTTAAATCATCCTCCAGGAGCATATAATTTATACTCCTAACACCAGAGAAAGAAATATCCATTGGTATTATTCTTTTTTATGTTTGCCAATATGATAAGGAAAATCTGTACTTATCATTTTCTTGGTTTACATTTCTTTGACTTCTATTAAGGTTAGACATATTTGTATATGCATAGTAGCCATTTGTATTTGTGTGTGTATTGCTTGTTCTTGTCTTTTGCTTATTCTTCTATTGTATTAGAACAATATTTTAAAGCACTTACTATAAATCTAATAATTTTTCCACATTGCCCATACTTAAAAATTCAATATGGGGGTGCTTGGATGGCTCAGTCAGTTGAGCGTCTGACTCTTGCTTTCAGTTCAGGTCATGATCTCAGGGTCATGAGATTGAGCCTCACATCAAGCCCTGCATCAGGCTCTGCACACAGTGCAGAGTCTGCTTGTCCCTCTCCCTTTGCTCCTCCCCCCATGTGTGCACTCTCTCTCTCTCTTAAATAAATAAATAAATAAATAAATAAATAAATAAATAAATAAATAAATAAAATCTTCTTAAAAATTCAATATGAAAGGCTTAAAAATGTAGGGTCTTTATTTCCATAAGAAACGAAAAGTACGAACATACATTTACACAGTAAAACCTCATGCCATGAGTCATTTGATGGTAGTAGTGTGTTTCCTAAGAATTACTGAATTCTAACTTCAAATATCAAGTTCAATATAGTCTTTTGTGTTTGGTACAACACCCACTGTCATACTAAGATGTGATGGTGAGGTCATAACAAGACTGAAACAGCAGGGACATGACATCAGTACTAATTGGAGTAAGATTAAGGAATAGCTCATGTAAACGGACAGTACTTGGGTTATCATTTCTTCAAGGATGCTTTAGCCAAGCCACTGAGCCACCACACTCCTCAAATATTCTGGACGTGCTCAGGAGTTTGTGTGTTGCCAGTTACGCCTACCAACTGCCAGGGCAGAAAAGGCTCAATCTCTTTCAAAGTACAGCTTTTTGGCAATCTGGAGCAGTGGCAGTGAAACTCATTTATGCTGGCCCCATGTGGCTCTGTGTCTGGTATAGATTGTTCCAATCTCTTGGTCCCACCAGAAAACCTATAAGCTTGATGCTAAGTTGTCTCCTGTGTGTCATTTTGGCTCATAGTGTTTTGTTCAACCTGTCATCCTTCTCTTTCTGTCCTTAGAGAAATATATGAAAAGGCCCTCTTGAAGGACATACACAATCCCTAAATACCCAAGCAACATCAAAAGCTTGCCATAAAAAGCATTATCCTTTATCCATATACCTCCTCTCTAACTAGGCTGAAAAGATGAGCAATAAACCATGGCTGGCAGCTCACGAGTTTTTGTTTGGTCAAAACTATAAAGGAAGAAAACTTTGGAGCTGAAATTATCTTCCTTTTCTTCTTCTCCTATCATGTACTGCTCTTCCATGTATGTCTCGTCCATCTGAAGCTCAAAGTCTTGTCACGAAAGGGATACTTGTCTTCATCTGCACAGCTAACATTCCCCGGGATATGGAAATAGAGCTTACTCTCACTTTGTGGAAATGGTATTGATATTTCTCCAACATGTACGTTTCCAAACTTGACTAGATTTGTGTGTGGATTTTCCAAATAGAAATAGACTGAAGTGCACTGAAAATTTTTAAATTCTGCTGGCAGATGACCAATAAGATTTTTTTGATATCTTTAATAAACTGGATCTCAGAGATGTTTTTGTTTTAAATGTGGCCAAAGAGTCACATCCCACACAATTTTATCCCAGAATTTAAAAAGTAAAAGAATGTTTGCTTTTATGTTTTTCATATATGAATTCAAAGTTTGAACATATTTAGGGTAAACATCATAAATATGGCCAAATTTCTTCAAAATGATAGATACACATTATGCATAAAATATATGTAAGATGTTTAGATCTTGGAATTAAAAAATAGACATATGTGCTTATTTATTAATTTATTTAATGAATTAATAAAGCCAACACAAAGGTGGGGTTTTCAGCTTCTTATTTTATATATTTTATGTTCATCCTCCCCAATTTTACTATTCTCTCCCTGAGACAATAAAGCTCTTTAGGATTTTAGTTGTCATCATTTCAAGATCATACAGGCATCTATTCCAAAGCTATTATTAAAATTGCTGAGATGTCCTCTAGCATCCTCTTGCAGATTCAAAGACTCATTTCCCTTTCCTGTAGACACTTGTTCCTTATTTGGAAGCACTTAATAATAAACAAAGCAGGAAGCAGCAAACACAGACCCCCTCTGAAATGGCTGAGCAGTATTCAATCTGGTGGCAAAAAAAATAAATAAAATTATGCTGGTGATGAGGCATCACTTACATATACACTCAGGAAGTGGAGAAGGGCCATCCACTCTGGGACTTTATAACAAGGCACATATTAACGTGTCTTTCCATCCAAAAGGAAGGGTTAACCTCACTTAGCAAACAGTACGGCAATAGGGAGGTGCGGCCCCAGGAATGCCACTCATGGTTCCACATGACGGTTGGATATCTTCATGGTGGCTGGGACAGTGAGGTGAGTCTCTCAAACATTATGACAGCAAGGCCCAGCAGGATCTTTCTGAGGCTCACAGCCAGTGTCTAGGCCAGGCCTCCCTCCCCATCACTGCCACTGGGCCAGGACTCACCTTTCTGAAAGTCTGACTCCATCTTTTGATGTTTGACTGTTAATAGCTTTTACCTCTGCTTTCCTCTACCCCTTGCCCTTCTGCCTTACCCCTGGGCAAGCTGGCACCAGTGAAAGGTTCAGGCCATAGAAGCCCCTGGCCCCATCCCCAACCATTGTAGAACCCCTAGCTAGTCTCCTTTTCTTACTCTTAAGTCACTTTCAGGCCAGTTTGGAAGGTATTTCCTGCTCTTCCAGAAAAACCTCAATTATACAAATAATAAACCTTCTATACCCTCTTGATGAGTGTGTGGCATCATCAGTGTCAACATCTGTACCAAATTCATGATGCTCCATACTGTTTTTCTAAAGAGTGGCTTCCACAAGAATAAAAGGGAGGAAAGAATAATATTAGCATTAGCTAGTTTTTGAGTGATAGGATTATGAAAGATTTCTTTTTCACTTACTTTTCTTTTTTACTTTTCTGTAAAGGTCCATATTAGTGAATACATATGGCTTCCCAGGCTACATAGTTATAACTATGTAACTTTACTCAACATTCAACTAGTAGTGTGAAAGCAACCGTAGACAATACTAAACAAATAGGTGTGGCTGTATCCCAATAAAGCTTTATTTATAAATACAGGTGGAGGGCCAGATTTGACCTGCAGATCACAGTCTGTCAACCCCTGCTTTAAAATGTTTCTACACTGAAAACCTAACGCTTATATGATTAAGAAGTTGGGACACATTGGTAATCTCTCTCTTTTTTTTTTTTTCTTTTTTTTTAGAGAGAGAGAGTGAGCTGGGAGTAGGAAGGGAAGAAGGAAAGGGAGAGAGAATCTTAAGCAGGCTCCACAGTCAGAGTAGAACTCAATGTGGGACTCGATCTCACCTGAGATCATGACCTGAGCCAAAATCAGGAGTCAGTCGTTTAACCCACTGAGCCACCCAGGTGCACCCACACTGGTAATCTTAATTAAGACCTAATGATTGGCTCTTTTGGGGGTGATAAAATGAGACAATATGAGGTGGTTTCTTAAGGCAGTTGCCTGCTTCTAGAAAGGGGAGTCTCAAGAGTCTAAGATTTTCCTACCCCTTCCCCATGGCCCCTGACCCTGACAAGACTAATAACTGCGACAGTATCACACCTTATAATCTAGAATGAAATGCACATTCTAAGAGGAATCAATTGATCCTAGCCTTCTAGTAGCAGTAAAATAACTCTGAGCATCTTAGAGAAAGCTTTTGATAAATTCAACATGGTCTCACTGAATGTCCGTGACTTAGTTTTCCTTTTCATTGGATTTAGGCCTCTTTTTTTTTTTTTTAAGATTTTATTTATTTATTTGAAACAGAGAGCATGAGAGGGAGGAGGGTCAGAGGGAGAAGCAGACTCCCCGCCGAGCAGGGAGCCTGATGCGGGACTCGATCCCGGGACTCCAGGATCATGACCTGAGCCGAAGGCAGTCGCTTAACCAACTGAGCCACCCAGGCGCCCCAGTATTAGGCCTCTTTCATTTGTTTCTGCTAACAGGGCTGGGACCTTTTAGGAGAATGAGTTAGGGCTGAGCAGCTCCAGAGAATTCTTATCTTTTGCCCAGCAACTCAGGGGAATTCCCACCATGGTTCATATTTCATGGGGGAAAAATACTGGCTGGACTTCCAAAATGCTGCTTTGGTCCTGGCCACATTCACAGGCCTCCAACTGTCTCTTCGAAAGTGTGTCTAATAAGCAGATTTGCTGTGAAGGAAACACCACGTGTGGCAGAAATTGTCTTCCTATTGGGAGAACAGTGGGAGAGCAGGTGCTTGAATGTGGGAATGTCAGAGCTCAGAGTGAAGGCAATTATTCTCCCCCATGTAGCTCAGCATGGAGAAGAAATTAGTAAGAAGAAGGCAGGCAGCTGCTCTGTCCTGAGTGTCATGGGCAGCTGCAATGAGAGGGTGCCCCCTACACCTGGGCACATGCAAACTGTGCTGGCCCCGGCAGGCCTCAGAGGCCAGTGCCCAGTATTCTGAGCTGCCCTGCAGAGGGAGGCCTGTGCCAGGAAGGAACTGGAAGGCTACTGATCACTCTGGACTCCTTGCAGGAGCTGGAGGTGAAACCAGGAAGATGATGTTTAGACATCTTCTCTAGCAGAGACATTTTTCAAAATGAAAATTGACTCAGAAAATAATATTATATCCCCCCCCACCTTGATATTCTTCCACTCAGGCTCAATTTTTATCCAAACCAAGTGAAAAAAAAAATATTTGGTGGTCTTTTCCACTTCCTATTAGCTAAGCCCAAAAGATGGGGCCCAAAACAGCTTATTTAGTGAGAATGGGAAGGGTTTTAATAGAATGACCTTCACCCAGGTTTCCCTCAGGGAGGGGCAGGCTCTTAATCCAGGATGCCCAGGAGCATGCACTGTCAGACCCAGGGGTACCCTGGTGATCAGGAGAGTTCAAGTTCCTCCGGGAGTACTCCTGCGTGAGGACTTCGAGTTCTCCTTTGCTCTCCGCACTGTGCAGCATAGGAGGGGTTAAAAGATTCGAATAGAAGCCTGAGAGGAGGAGCACTATACTGGCCAGAGGAAAAGGGGATTTTTTTTTTTTTTAAGATTTTTATTTTTTTATTTGACAGAGAGAGACAACGAGAGAGGGAACACAAGCAGGGGGAGTGGGAGAGGGAGAAGCAGGCTTCCCGCGGAGCAGGGAGCCTGATGCGGGGCTTGATCCCAGGACCCTGGGATCATGACCTGAGCCGAAGGCAGACGCTCAACGACTGAGCCACCCAGGCGCCCCGAAAAGGGAATTTTTTAAATGCAGGCACCTTCCATTTCTGTGTGGCTAAGCAATCCTATGCTGGATTTTAGGTTTCGGAACTCATCTGTTTCAAAGGCAACGGTGAGAACGCCACTGGGGCCTACAGGGTTCAGCTCCTAACTATTAGTGACTGACGTAGCTCAGTGCTGCACGAGACAAACCCGAGTTGTTTAGCACACATACATTTTTCTCATACATCCAGAAGTCCAATGCAGATGTTCCTGTCTAGAGGGAGGCTTTACTTCCCCTGGTCATTCAGAAGCTTCTGCTTCTTTTAGGGCCTCAGAGTCTTCCTTAGTCACTGACAGGAGGGGAACAAAGCAAGGGGAAGACCTATCTACTTCTTATCCACTGAGACCAAAAGGGGCATGCATTACTTTGACTGTATTCCGTTCATGAAAATTAGTTGCACAGCCACACCTAGATGCCAGGCAACCATGACACTCAGCTCCTGGCTGGGCAGCCATTTCCCACCCAGACTATGGGTCTAGTGGTCACCTGGCTTCCAGCATGCTCACAGCCCTTCCAGCGTCCCAGAACTACCTGCTGATCCTGCCACTCACATACAGGATGACTAATTCTGAGATGCTGCTTCATTTTGCTCCACCATGGGCCCTCTATTCCCAAAGGTCCCCCTCTGGTAGCATTCTGCAAAGGTGGAGTGTGGAGGTGGGGAGATGCTTGGTAGGAAGGCCCACCTGGCTGCTTTGACACAAGTTGATGGTGAGAGGGGAGAGTTAGGGGTCACCTGTGTGAGAGGTGTGGCCTGACAACCTGTGGGATGTGACTGTCATCTGGGAGGCAGTCTAAGATGGCTTGGTGAACAAAGCTCTGTTCAGAATCATTGCTCTGAGCTAGACTATCAGAAGTTTCTGGGTTTTTTGCACCAAGTTTGCCTAATAAGGTAAACATTAAAAAGAAAACTGGAGCGGGGCACCTGGGTGGCTCAGTTGGTTAAGCATTTGCCTTTGGCTCCGGTCATGATCCCAGGGTCCTGGGATTGATCCCTGAATTGGGCTCCCTGCTCAGTGGGGAGCCTGCTTCTCCCTCTTCTCCTAGCTTGTGCTCTCTCTCCCTATCTCTGTTTCTCAAATAAATAAATAAAATCTTAGAAGAAAAGAAAGAAAGAAAACTGTAGTAATATGGATTTCAGTGGCGCTAACCCAGTTCCTTCTGATCCATTTTAACTCTTCTGATAAGTTTATCGTTTCTCTTTTCCTTCTTGAAAGTTTTATCCAGAGTCTTTACATTGCTAGGGCATTTAAAAATTGTCCCTAAATCTTTTGGCATCTATTCTCTCCTTGCTTCTTAGAAAAATCCTGTGGGCTAGGAAGTACACAGAGAGCTAAAATGACACAGGGTGTCTGATATCACATTGCCAACTCAGAATGGCACTATCACCCAAATATCCCAAATGTCCCTAATGTTCCCAGATGCCCCAAATGCTCTGACTCTCAGGATCTAAATTTAACAAGACTGAGCTACCATTCTCATCTCTTTTATAGTCCATCTCACCCAAAGAATTCCTATCCAAAAGACCTGGACATCAAGCAATGGGTCATCCATCTGCCTCCTCCCCCACCCCCTCTCTACAAGACCTTCAATAGCAGTGGGTCACAAAAGTTTTCTTCAAACCAGTGTGATTAGAAATACTCACAGCTTACCTTGACATCCTTTTATCAATAGAAAGGACTTTCACAAATCACCATACTCATGACCTTCAGCTCCAAATCCTTATAAGTCAAGACATCTCAGTGCCTCATAACAGATCGGGGCACCGAGCACACGCTGCGGAGTACTAAACCCATTAATGGAAAGGAATCACTATCACTACTCTTTCTTCAAAAGCTGAAGTCCCCTACATGCTTTCCTTAGGGGGAAATGAAGTTTCTGCTTCTAGTATGCTGCCCCTCTGGTCTTTGTTGCTTTGCTTCTCTAGACTCAAGTGGGTGAAAGGCAGAGCACCCACTGATGCTAATTCACCTATGTTCAAACTCCTGTCTCTGCCACATACTCGCTCTATGATCTTGGAGAAAGTACTTAACTTTCCATTCCTCAATTTCTCATCTGTAAAATGGGGACAATAACCTGTCTTATAGGCTTGTTGTGAGGATTAAATACATTGATAATAGAAAGCACTTTCAGCCATGCCTGGCACAGAATTAGTTCAACATAAGCACTTGCTGTTTTGGGATGCATGCTATTTGCCAGGTCTGCTTAACTTACCAGTGGTGAGAAATCAGCCAGACTGTCCGGGAATTCTCTCTTGGCCTTGCCTGCTTTCTGAAATCCATATCCTTGGTTGGGCTCACTTAGGTTTAGTTCTCTGCAAGGGGAAGAGGAGTGACCAAGGGTAGAAACTGTGCAGGCTATTTTACTTGCTGTAAGCCTGGCTCGTTCCAATACTGATCCTTTGGTTTTCATATAACGTATTGTTCAACCCAGGCTACCTGGGAGAGCCCAGAAGTGTTAAACCAAATGGGATGCTGTGTCAAGAGTGATAAATAAGGAATGCTGTAGCAGATCCAGGACACACATATGGCCTCCCTAATTACCACTGATTTGAGGTTGGGCTCTTTGGTTTGTTGCCACACTATGGAAATAATTACTAGGCCCTTGTAGGTATTGTTGACTCTGTTCAACATCCTTGTGAAATAGATTTTATTTTCCCCCATTTTATAGAGGAGGCAATGGAGATTTATTGATGTGCTAAAATGATACCCGGAGTGAACAGCTGCAGTTTTTCTCTTCTACCAGGTTATGTTTGCGTTATTCCCAGAGACCTCGCAGTTTCTGAACATCTTTAACAACTTCAGGCAACCATTTAGCTGAACTATCTGGTCTAGATGCTTTCAAGATTCCCATTGCTTATCTGGTGTCTGGTTTGTGCCCATGACAAGGCATAAAATTAACTTTTAAGATTATTAAAACAGATGTGTGCATTATCTCTTCCCTGGACCATATTATAGAGAAAAAGTGGTTTTTGGAAGAAGAAAGTTTAAACTCTGGCTCTGTCAATCATTGGCTATGAGATCTGGCTCAAGTCTCTTGCATTCTTTATATCACAGATCCTATATCTTTATGTTCTCCTGGAATAGTGAGCATTTCCTCATCTGTACACAGGGAATAATAACACTTGCCTTGCTGTAAGGCTTAAGTGAGATACTGTATAGAAAGAGCTTAGGTAGCAAACAGTAAATGCTAAAAATAGCAGTGATTATTATAATTATTTTAATTATTATCATAAACCTAGAAGAATGATCTTTGAGGTAGAAGAACAAATGGCTAAGCAAATAATAAGACCAGGAGAGTCTAAAAGAAAATGTTCTATGCCTTCCTGTCTATAAATGTATCCTATACTTGCACAAGTATGCAAGTATGAAAGATGCATACATAAGGAATTTCATTGTTACATTGTTTGTAAATGAAGAACACAAGCTGTCTTTGACTTTGGCTAATTGATCATGGTGTCTTTAGTGCTAATTCCAGTCTACTTCATTTGTATGAGGAAACATCCTGCGCCTGGTGAACAGAAGTTGGATGAAATCACCATGGTAGGAGGTTTCAGCCCCACCAAGCCCTGTGTCTGAACCCTTATAGACCCAGAGCCCCTGGAGTGAAGTAGAATTTGAGTTCCCTAGAGGAAGGAGCTTGCAGGACTGCCAAGAATGTATCCTGTAAGTCCCCCTCCTGGGCTTCTCTGTGATAAAAGTCAATGGAAAACTAGAGGCAGGACTGTGACAGGCCCAGACTTTCCAGGCATGAAGATTTAGGTCACCCCACCAGACAAGGAACACCTCTAGCCAAGGTGCTTACCAAAAGCAAAGAAACATGAAAAGGGTCACAGGAGAAGGTAGTTCTAAATACCAAGAGTAACCCTGGGACAAGTTACAGAAACAAAGACTATAATGGTTGTGAACATTTCTTTCATAGTTTGGTCTAAATGTATTTGCATATATATTCACCAATTCTGTTTTTCCCTTTGCATTTCTCAAACATAAGATGTGTTTGTCTCATTACAGGGGGAAAAAATGAGACTATGTGAGGTGATGGATGTTGACTAACCTGTGGGGTTCATTTTGCAGTATTTCCATATATTAAGTCACCATGTTGTACACCTTAAACTAGAACAATGTTATATGTCAATTGTATCTCAATGAGACTGGAAAAAAATGCGTTAACAGTAGTTAACCTTATAGCTCAGAATATAAATTTACAGCCTATCAAAATGGGAATGTGACTCAGAAGAAGAAGAACCTCAGCCAAATTATGAGTAAAATGACTTTCTTTTCCCTTTGTGGAGAGGGTTAGTGTGTTTTGATTGCAGGAGGGATAGTTGCATGATGTTAGGTGTAAACATGATTTTGCTGTTGTCTTTATTTGGAAATTATGTGTGGTTAAGGAAGTGTGTCTGGAGCCCACGTTGACAAGGTGGCTTTGGTATTTTGTTAGCTTTGCTAAGCTGGAACTGTTTCCCAGAATTCTCTTTCCTGTAGGATTTTGGATTAGGCTTGGCCACAAGAGATATTTACATAAGATTTAGGAGGTGAATTTAAGCAGAAGCCTTTTTCATGCTCTGCAAGTGGCTGCAGGACAGGAGAGCCCATGAACCTTGGTGCTGATCTGCTGGGCTGCACCCAAGCCTGCAACTCCTTCCTCCCAGCAGACCTCCTCCTCCACTCTCCTCGCCAGGTGTGAGTTCAGTCCCAGGGCTGAAGGTGCCAGTTTCTGCGGGTCACACACCTCATCATGATTAGAGTCATTGAGAGCCAGACATGGGTTCCAGTCTGCCCTTGTTCTCTCTTCCTTCATGTCCAATTTTTTTCTCCCCTGCTGCTATCACAGCTGGCCTGTGCTAACTTCAGCCCAATGCCAGGTGCAACACTCTTGTAGAGACTTCTTCACCACCTCCCATTAATGTGTACGATCCCCTGTTAAAAATCCCACATTTTATACCACTCAGAGTGGTTTTGCTTCTGTGATCAAACTCTGATTGATACACTATTTTTTGCTTTTTAATGAAAAATTGATAATCTGAATATACAATTTTTCATGGGAGAAGGCTTTATCATGCTGCTCCCACACTTCCCGTGCCCACAGTGAGCTGGAGGTGAGTAGCAGCTGCTCCCCAAAATGATGCATGCATTGTCCAATTTGCTGCAGTCCCCAACTGGCCCTTTTCACTTGTTTTATTTGATGCCTGATCCCAAAAGCATTTGGGTTTGTGACTCCTAGACTGGAGGCATTCTTGAAAGCTCTGGTCTCATTTTTGTTCATTGTGTATGAAGGTTTTATTATTGCCTGACATAGACCAATCAACATTTCCAGGTCGGCTGAGTGGCTTGTGACAAAAATTCTAGTACCTCATTAAAAAAAATTATTTATTCTTAGGGTGCCTCAGCTCAGTCAGTTGGGTGTCCAACTCTTGGTTTCAGCTCAGGTCATAATCTCAGAGTCATGAGATTGAGCCCCATGTCAGGCTCCATACTGAATATGGAGTTTGGTTGAGATTCTCTCTGCCTCTCCCTCTGCCCCTCCAGCTTGGCTCTTTCTCTCTCTCTCTCAAGTAAATGAATCTTTAAAAAATAATTATTTATTCTTTATTAAAATTATACCATCCTTGGTAAGCAAAGAATAACACCCATACTTCATTCATTATGAATAAGCTCAGGTATTTCCCCCGGGCAGAGAACAGAAGTCAATAAAACAGCATGATGGGAATTATGCTTTTCACAAGCTTTGGAGTTGGAAGGGGCTTGAGACAATACCCAGTTGGCCAGTTTCAAACTTTGCTCTACTATCATCTGACTTCCTCTGAGACTCTTCTGGGCTCAAAGATGGGGCTGTGGGTCTCAGCATGTAAGTCTCCAACACTCTGTTCAACCAGAGAAGCTTCACATTACTTGTTTCACATTGGGTTTCTGCTGAACTTTCTTTTTCTGTAAAAGAAGGACCTTGTCTAACCCTCTCATTTCACAGATGAGGAAATACAGGCACAAAGGGTCCCAGAGTTAACAACTAGCCACTGAGTGAGGTGCAGTAAGATCTCAGGACACCAGACTTCCATCCAAGGATTTAGCCATACACCCACTGTCTCAAGAGGCAATGGGATTGGTTGTGCCAAGAGAACTCAGATTATACCTCAAGAGCAGATGGAGGTGGGCAGCTCAGCTTCATAACCTATCCAGGAAGGGGGGAACCTAGAATGCTGCTGATTGCCCCCCAGCTGTGCAGGTTGGAGACTTCCAACCCTTATTAGTAGGCTTTTTAGGTTTCTGTACCATGACCTGAATGAATGAAAAATAGAGAAACATTCAGAGGTTATTTATTTCCCTATTTAACTGAGGTAGTTTATTTTTTTTTCTTAAAGAAGAAGCATCTTGTTCCTTTTAAATCCACTTAGACAAAAACTAGATGTTATTGACAGAAGGCCTGTGATATGCATCTCAGGTTTTATATGGGGATTTTCATTTTGTCACATCCAGTTTAAGCCACCAGCCTAATTTAATTATAATTAATGAATCACCATTTACCCTGAGGCAAAACCAGGTTTTCTTGCTGAAGAGGTGTTCAGTGCATAGCATTCAAATTCATGACCTAGACCTCAAATTAACGGGCTGTCCATTAAGAATGGATGAGTGGCTTTGAAGACTGCATTTATCAGTTGTCGACAGTCTTCTCTTGCAGTCCCCAGTGGTCCCTTTGGAAGAGACAATCAGAACAGGAAGATACTGCAAAGGGAATGTCCAGAGTTACCTAATGCCAAATGAGGTTTCATTAAAGAACAGCTTTGCCCTTATGGGGTGGAGTCCATGAAGTGGGAGTTAGCCCTGGGGTGCGAGACTCTGTCTCAGCAGCATGATTTTCCATCTCCAGAAAAAAATCAGCCCTCTGAGAAATTGAATCTTCACACAGCAAGTGATACTTCCATCCTGCATCCAACCCCCAGGGTCTGATTGTTGGGGAAAAGTTAAGGAACTTTACCCCCAGTTCCTTCAGTCAGGATTTGGTGAATGCCTACACCTCAAGATATTTAGATAACAATCCCAAGAAATGTAGTATTGCATGTAAATATGAGAGACAGAGACGATCTTGGGCTGAGGTAGGAAGGGAGTTCATCTTAGAAAGTTGTCAGTCATGCCATCTTTGCCAGGGTTGATTATTCAGCTGGTTTAATTGGCTGGCTTGGTGGCCGTTTCTTCCTTCTATTGTTCCACTGGTCAAAGAGGACACCATTCCATGAAATCAAAGGGTCATCTTAGGTAAGTGCTAGGGGAGCCATGCTTCCCTGCTAGTCCTGTGATGGTACAGGATTCAGAGACTGAGATGGGCATCAGAAGAGGTATCTCAGGAGGTGTGAGACTGACCCTGAAATGTGAGAAGGCATTCCTGGCACTGACTTCAGGAAGGACAAAGGCCCCCACAGCCAGGCCCATCCATAAGCAGGACGTGGCTCTGCCTGGAGGGGTGGGGTCTTCTCAGGAGCCAGCAGGAGTGCTTACTGACTGAGTCAGTCTCCCCAGCACCTGCACTTCCGTCTGCAGCATTCACTGAGTATGCCATGGCTGTGGCTGGTTTTAGTGGATCACTACTGTCCTAAAATGCATCCTCACTTGGCTGCCATATAGTTGGCCCTTTCATCTCTGTTTAGTGTGGTCATAACTCCCACAGCTGTGTGCCCTCAAGGCCCCAGCCATAGGCTTCCCACTGGCCTTCATCAGACCCCCTAATGTCTCATGACTCCTGGATCCCTGACCTGTCCCCATTTCTCCCAAGAAGCTGAAAACGGAGTTGCAACTATCTTCTTCCAGTATCTACCCCTGTCACTTTCTCCTGTAGTCACTCCGTGATTTGAACAACTTCCCTTTATGTTGGCAAATCACCCTGCTGCCTCTTCCCTAATTCTCTGTAGAAGCCCTAATTGGCACACAGGGCTAGAAAATGGGGATGCTGAACTGCATAGCTAGGGGTAGGTATACTAACTCTGAGGAATGGAGTTCATGAAGATTGAACTCAACCTCCTCCCTGATTGCCTCCTGATACCTCTGACCAAGCATCCCTCTCTTCTCTATCAGCCCATGGCACGTGATGAGCTACGTCTGAATGTCCAATCCAACATTTGATACATATCCATTCACTTAGTAGGACAGAGCCTACAGGATCATATGAAAGTAGATAACCTGGTTCTTGCCATCAAAGTGCTGATCATCTCATTGAGGAGACAATCATCATGAACAACCACAACCACCCCCACCACCATCACCACACACAATTAAATAGCAAGACAATGATGCAAGAGTTGTTAAAGGAAATGCCAAATAAGTGCTCTTGATCTTAAGTGTGGTATGTGTTGGGTAGAGGCAGGGTGTCTGTGGGCTAGTTGGTCAGAGCACACTTTATAATAGAGTGACTTAAATTATTTCAGAAAGAGAGTGAGAACTTGATGAGCACATTCCAGTTTGCCATGATACTATAACATCATATTCTCTACTTATTTAATATGTGTCTAGATTTTCTCCTCAGGCAGACTGCAAATTTTTGAGTTCAAGAACCCTGCCAGGGTTCCTTCTGGATCTTGCTCCTCTCACAGTGAAAAACACCATGTCTTCTTGGAGTATATGCCAGAGACATGCACTGGATTGACTCAAATTAAGTCACACTCTGAGATATTTGTCCACATAGGAAAGAACTTAAGGTCTGAAGCCAGCTTGAGTAAAAAGGGATCTTCAGGCAGCAAATGTCACCTAGACCATCCCAGGAAAGGCAAACTTTCCTTTCTCTGAGTGACTGCAGCATGGTTAGAAATTCTTTCTAGCCTATACCTTTCTAGTAAGACCAAAGGAGTTTGTGCTAATAATTCTTATAATAATTATAATCTTATTACTGTTTTCCCCAAGGTAGAATTGCCATGAAGCTTAAGATTCAGAGACTCTCACTCATAGACACCTTCTAAATTCTTGTACCTAATCATTTTAAATTCCTTTTCTAAAAGAGGGCCCTCAAAATGGTATTAGCTTCAGTCCCCAGAAAGTTTGGATCTGCCCCTATAATTTATCATTTATTTTCTAAATGCTTTTTTCATGGAAGCCCAACAACAGTCTCATGAAGTAAATTCTATATAATTTAGACTTTATCAAGAGTCCCAGAGAGGTTAACTGAATTCCTCAAGGTCACACAGCAAGTTAATAAAGATTCAACTTCTAAAAATAAGTTTCAGAGCAGAGATGAGATATTCTTATAAATTATCCAAGACTGAACATTGGAGTCTTCATTTCCTCTTCCAGACAGTGAAAATGAGAACACAGCTCTGAGTAACATTATGTTCTTTCAAAACTACCCTCTGCCTGTAAGGTGAGAAGCCTGGGGTTGCGGTCCCAGGCTAGCAAGGCTCGTGGGAGTAGATACCAAATGGAATTCTGTGGTTGTTTATTGGTGCTTAAAGTCCACCAGATTCTCCACTTCAAACTACAGCAGCAATGGGATAGAAAACAGTGTTAGAAAAACTGACTTAATTTAAAGACATGTCTGGGGCATCCTAACAGTTTATAGTTTCTGAGTTTCATTTTGTTCTGTCTTTTTTTTTTGCTGTAGGGAAGTCAATCATGTCTTTTGGAATGCTTTTTTTGTACTGAGAAGTGTGCCAATATCCAGTCAATTGTGTAAAGTTACTCATCAGACAGTAGAGAGCATCTAGTGTGAGGTCTGCACTACGCAAGGGGCTCGCCACGGCCAAGTCATGGGCATGGCAGAGTCATGGGTATTTAGGAAACAATATCTCTGCAAACCCTTAGGCCTCAGAACCCTTAAACTAGGCCCCATCAGAGAACCAGGAACAGGGGTGGAAAGCCTGCATGAGGGTACCATGTGTCCAAGGCCATCAAATGTACATCTCTGATCTTTCCTTAAAGTGAGGTTTTGGAGATAACATGATATGATTAAAAAGAGACATTGATAATATATCCTGAAACATGTGTTCTGATTCCAGACCACACGAACTATAGTGTACGATGGACTTATCAATTAAAAATAAAATCCTTCCATTATCTTGCAAATAGCACATTTTATATCATTGCATTTTTTGGTGACAGAAGGGCTAATTTGTGGAATGTAAGTGTTTGCAGTTTACCACATTTCTGATGACCCTGTTCTGACATCTCGTCATTGTGAAATGTCCCAGGAACCAGCCCTCCATAGGTCTCTGAGAAGTCCTGCTCTTAAGGGGCCATTTATCAGAATGCCTGACCTTGGCCTCCTTGGCTTTGCATTATCAGTCCTCACAAATCTCTCTGGTCTCCTCCCATATCACATTCCCTTCTGCTCATCATTTCACTACTTCAGTCTTCATGCCCTGAGCCTAAATCCATGCTATTCCTGCTGCCTGCTCAGCTTCCTTGGGGCTGGCCCTGTCTCATTGTTCACATCACAATTTAAGCATCACTTCTTTAGAGGCTTTTCCTTGATTTATTGCCATTTTTGTTACTCTATTGAGCTCTGGCAGCTTTTGTAACACTGATCACATTATACTGATCCCAATTATATTTAAATAGTTACTTGCAGTTACTTACAGGAAACCCATCTGTGTGGATTGGATCCGTCTTACCTCTAGAAAACCTAGTGAAACTTGGCCCAGCCCTTATTTCCAAGTTTGCTTTTGTTTTGTACTCTTTTCAACCTGGGGTATGCAGTTAAGATTCTGTCCTGTCCCCTGTCTGTCATAAATTAGATGGAAAGATGGAGACTGGCTCTTTACTGGTTTTCACCAAAAGAAAATCCTCTTGCCCTCAAGTGAATCATATGTTTAGAGCCTGGTTAGAGAGGCAGAGAGTCAGGGAAGAACCAGAGTGTGCAAGTGTCTAACGTTTCCCTGGCCCTACCTTTCATCTCAGTTCTTCTCTTCCTGCCACTAGAGTGTAAAGATTTTTTTTAGAAAAAATTTATTTATAAGAGGGGCGCCTAGGTGGCTTAGTCGTTAAGCATCTTACCTTTGGCTGAGGTAATGATCTCAGGGTCCTGGGATCGAGCCCCGCGTCAGGCTCCCTGCTCCGCGGGAAGCCTGCTTCTTCCTCTCCCACTCCCCCTGCTTGTGTTCCCTCTCTCGCTTTCTCTCTGTCAAGTAAATAAAAAAATTAAAAAAAAATTTTTTAAAAATTTATTTATAAGAGAGAGAGCGCACACATGCAAAGCAGGAGTCGGGGGGAGGGGCAGAGGGAGAGGGACAAGCAGACTCCTGGCTGAGCAGGGAGTCCCACAAGGGGCTTGATCCCAGGATCCTGAGATCATGACCTGTGCTGAAGGCAGATGCTTAACCAACTGAGTCCCCATGCCACTAGACTTCAGATCAGTCTATGATTTCTTCCCTTTCAGGAGGCAGAAGAGATCAAAATGGTTCTACCAACATTCAGGTTCATTGAGTTATATACTCTACCTCCAGCAAGAATGTCAATGAGTTTCTCTAAAAGAAAAATCAGCACCATCTCCAATGGGTTTCTGACACATACAGTCATCTCCATCTATTTCATGGTTAGCTAATGGCTCTCACTTGAAGCTAAGCTCCTTGAGAGCAGGCCCTGTGACTATCTTGTTCACTGCTAAACCCCTAGAGCTTGAGTGACATAAAGCATAAGCACTCATTAAAATATTTGTTGAATGAATGAATGAATGAATAAAATTAACCCCTGAAATCAACAAGATGAATGACAATTTGGCAGGTATTATGTTAAATACTTTATACCTATTACTTTAATTCTTAACAGTTCTATGATTTGGATGGATAACTATTGTTATCCTCATTTTATAGATGAGAATACTGAAGCTTAGTGATTGTTTTAAGTATCACACTGTTTGTATGTGCTGGAACCAGCATTCAAACCCATGACCCACTGATTCCACAGCCTGAGCCTTAACCACTCTGTTCTTTTGCTTCACTAACTTTTGACATAACAACAGCAACAATAGTAAAGATAATAATAATGATGGCTATGCTATATTGAATACTATGTTCTTATTACTATGTTAACCATTTGTAAAAACTATTTTGTTTATTGCTATCAAAACCTTGTGAAATAGGAATTATTGTTGTCTTCACTTTACAGGTGGGGAAACTGAGGCTTAGAGAGAATCATCTAACTACTCATAAGCTGTTTAGATCATTTTAATTAATGATCAACAGAACAGTCACACAAAATCCATGTAATTTAATTTTTTTGCCATATTTCAATTATAAAGCACACAGACCTTTCTAATAATATTCGGAGAGGCAATTTCACACCAGAAGCTTTCTCAGAGGCTAGTGTCTCACAGATGAGAGCCTCTCTGTTTCTGGGAGCTTTTGTGTTACTTCCAGCAATTATTTTTCATTTCCCTTTGCTGAGCAAGCCAGTAATTGGTGCCTTCTCATCTAGGCTCTCTGGATGACTAATCACATTACTTTGAATTCCCCATCACTTACGAACTCTCTCCAAGGCCAGTGGTCAAAAGCAACAAATGAAACTTTGATCACCTGTGCTCATAACCGGGAGACTGGGCTTCCAAGGGCCGCTCATTCCTGGTGGCAAGGTCCATGGCTTCTGGAGGCCCCCCAAGGAGACTCAGATCAGGCAGAGACAAGCCTTGAAGGTTTTGGTCTGTATTAGTTTTCTGTGTTTTCTGTAACAAAGTGGTTTAAAACAATGGAAATGTGTTCTCTCCCACAAGTCCAACATCAAGGTGTCTGCAGGGTTATGCAACCTGGGGCTTTACTGGAGAGGTCCTTACCTCTTTTTGCTTCTGGTGACTCCAGGTGTTCCTTGGCCATGACCATCATTCAGATCTCTGCCTCTGTCTTCCCACGGACTTCTCTTCTGTCTTTTCTAAGGACACATGTCACTGAATTTAGAGCCCACCCAGTTAATCCAGGATGATCTCATTTCAAGACTCTTAATTACTTCTGGAAAGACCCTCTTTTTAAATACAATAGCTCCCCCTAACCTGTGGGGGAAACATTCCAAGACTCCCAGTAGATGCCTAAAATTGCAGATAGTAACAAACCCTATATGTACTATGTTTTTTCTATGCATACATATGTATGAAAAATATTAATTTACAAATTAGGCACAGTAAGAGTTTAACAACATAACTAATAGTAAAATAGAACAATTATAACAATAAACCATAATAAAATTTATGTGAACGTGGTCTTTCTCTCTCAAAATATCTTATTGTATTATACTAACCCTTCTTGTGAATGTGAGATGATAAAATGCCTACGTGATGAGATGAAATGAGGTGAATAACACAGACACTGTGATGTAGCATTAGGCTACTATCAACCTTTTGATGATATGTCAAAAGGAGGATCAGCTGACTGCAGTTGACCATGGGTGAAGGTAACTTAAACTGTGAATAAGGGGGGTTACTGTAAGATCACATTCACAGGTACTGGGGTAAGGACTTGGTCATATCTCCTTTGGGGAACACCATTCAACCCACTTCAGGGTCCATGCAGTTCTTTCTCTGCTAGCTCCAAATTTTAGCATGAGGATGGCAAGAGGCTGAGGGATATCACAAATGCCCAGGTTTTAAATAACTTGGTGGTTACTACCCCAGCTTTTACTTTACAATTATTGATCATCTACTATGCTAGACACTAGGAGCTCAGAGCTAGCCTGAAGTATAAGCCTGTTCTCTACTTTTCAAAATCTAATCAGACAGACTAATAAGGGCACAGATATTCATGGTTCAGTGTGGCATGTTTCTATATGCTACAAAAAGATCATGTAATGTGTTCGGTGAACACGTCAAGAAGGGAGGACAGGCAATCTAGATTCTCCTCTTTTGTTGAGGAACATGACGATCAGTGAGGCTGAATTGTCTAAGATCCCACAAGATGGAACCAAGGCTTGAACACAGAGCTTCTGACAGTTGCTTAGAGGTCACATGCTTCTATGGCAGCTGGAAACAAAGAATTTATCCTGTTAGAAGGCAGATCATCACATTCTTAGTGACTTTGCTTTGGATTCTAGAAACTTTTATGAGATCTGCTGAGCCATTGTGGAAGAAGGTCATATAGATTCATGTTTGTCTAATGGTCTCACTTTGTGTCTCATTAAGCTTTCTTTTATTTCTTTTTTTTCTTCTTTATTCCTTTCTTTTCTTTCATGAGTCAAGAGATAGTGGATATAAAAACCCAAACTATCTTTTGATAAGATTTTTTTTAAATTTTTTTTTTTTAAAGATTTTATTTATTTATTTGAGAGAGAGAGAATGAGAGAGAGCAAGCACATGAGAGGGGGGAGAGTCAGAGGGAGAAGCAGGCTCCCTGCCGAGCAGGGAGCCCGATGCGGGACTCGATCCAGGGACTCCAGGATCATGACCTGAGTCGAAGGCAGTCGCTTAACCAACTGAGCCACCCAGGCGCCTGAGATTTTTTTTAAATTTTATTATGTTAATCACCATACATTACATCATTAGTTTTTGATGAAGTGTTCCATGATTCATTGTTTGGTGTAACACCCAGTGCTCCATTCAGTACGTGCCCTCTTTAATACCCATCACCAGGCTAACCCATCCCCCTACCCTCCTCCCCTCTAGAACCCTCAGTTTGTGTCTCAGAGTCCATAGTCTCTCATGGTTCATCTCCCCCTCCGATTTCCCCCCCTTCATTTTTCCCTTCCTGCTATCTTCTTCTTCCTCTTTTTTTTTTTTTTTACATATATTGCATTATTTGTTTCAGAGGTACAGATCTGTGATTCAATAGTCTC
>NC_138377.1:83673286-83711582 GCF_054177405.1 Leptonychotes weddellii
AATATCGCCTCGGATTCACTTCTCCGCACGTCCTACCTTCCAGAAAGTGGTCGCTTTTCTGATGAGAGAGTTGTTGCTCTTCTTTTCTTCGATATCCTGTTGAGTTTGTAGGTGTTCAGAATGGTTTGATCTCTATCCAGCTGAATTCCTGAGAGGAGACGAAATCCAGGTCTCCTACTCCTCCGCCATCTTGCTCCGCCCCCTGGAAAATTCTTTTCTATATTAAGTTTTGACTTCTGTTTAACGGGCAGAGATGCAAGACTTTATTCCAACAATGGCTATTCAAGTCTGCTTCACCTTTTTTCTAGGATTAAAAACTTAAAAAAAAAAAAATGACTCTGTTCTATTTTCTAAGACTAGATTATATAGCATAGTGTCAACTAGACTCAATGAAACAGAATAGCAACTGTGATGTCATGCACATGATCTGATAGAACTCTGTGATTCAAATTATGTAACCAAATTACCTTTCACTTCTTAGTGAACCTACTGTGTTAAACTTGACCACAGAAATCAACTTCCTATACTTGGAGAAATGCTAACCTCTTATTTCACTGTAGGGGTGACAAATGCTGGTTGCTGTCATTAGATAATGGTTTTATGGGAGGCGGTGCTATTTTATTTGACCTGATAACCAAATTTTCTTTTGAAATTTCAAATTATATTTAAGTAGCAACTAATATTTACAGTCTTCAGAATGTTTACCTTTTACCAGAAGAAGTACTTCATTGTGTTCTGTAAATGGGCAGAACAGTAGGCTCTGGGACACTATGCTATTTATTTATTTATTTATTTATTTTTTAAAGATTTTATTTATTTATTTACTTGAGAGAGAGAGAAACAGCATGAGAGGGGAGAGGTTCAGAGGGAGAAGCAGGCTCCCTGCTGAGCTGGGAGCCCGAGTGGGACTCGATCCCAGGACTCCAGGATCATAACCTGAGCCGAAGGCAGTCGCTTAACCACCTGAGCCACCCAGGCGCCCGACACTATGCTATTTAAAGATCATTTGGGGGGCGCCTGGGTGGTTCAGTCGTTAAGCGTCTGCCTTTGGCTCAGGTCATGATCCCAGAGTCCTGGGATCAAGCCCCGCATCGGGCTCTCTGCTCCGCGGGAAGCCTGCTTCTCCCTCTCCCACTCCCCTGCTTGTGTTCCCTCTCTCGCTGTGTCTCTCTCTGTCAAATAAATAAAATCTTTAAAAATAAAAAAAATAAAAGATCATTTGGGCTGTGGGGTAAATGGTCCTCATTCAGAACAAGCTCAGAGAGGCTGGATTCAAGGGAGTCTTGTCCTTCTTCCAGAAGCCATGCTTTTGCTCTAGTTAAAGCCAACATTCCAACTCCTCTATATTTTCTTTCCATTGAGCCCTAACTTTATTACTCACTGGCTATATGATCCTGGAGTGGGAGGGATTTATTTCCTCTAGAACTTAGTTTTCCCAGTTGGAAAATGAGGATTCCAGGCTTGCTCAGTGTTTCACAAACATTTATTCTGATAGCATACCCTTACAAAATGCTGTTCATGCAAGCACTCTCCTTGGTGTACCCAGATTTAGCAAAGCTCAGAGTACTATAACAATTTGTCAGTTACCTTATGGTGGTGAATCATGGCAGTCACATGTTATTGTCCGTGGAGAAGGTGCTAGCTGAAACACCTACCTTTCCCCCATTCAATAAGCCTTTCACTGTGCAAATGACTGAGAATTAAGTCCCTTTAGGAATAACTTGGAGTGATCTCTAATTTAAATATAATTTTAAAGTACTTTGGTACTGTATTTTACTTAACAAATTACTTCTTACATTTCTCCCAGCTGTTTAGAAGACATAAGTGTTTTGTGAGGCTGTGATAAGGAAATGTGGGATCTCAGAAATGAGAATGAACAGAATGCTGTTATATCAAGTAATAAATCTCACAAGCAGTACCGAGAGGAAGAAACCAGATACAAAAGAATAAATATAGCATGATTCCATTTATATAAAGTTGAAAACAGGCGAAATTAACAGACTGGGGAAGAAATTTGACTAGTTGGGAGGAATCAGATTGGAGGGGCAGGAGACGGACTTCCCAGGTTCTGGTAAAGTTCTGCTTCTTTTTCTGGTGAGGGGTGTTCAATTTGTGAAAATTCATCATACTTGATGCTTAATATTTAAACACTTTTCTGTATGGATGTGTTTACTTATAAATAAAAGATATGCTGGGCTAGTTGCCCTCAAAGGGAAATATAGATAGTACAGAATAACGTCAATATTATTTGTTGAGTGTTAACCTTGTGCCAGGCACTGGTAAAGGTTTATGGATACATTATCTCACTTAATTCTCACAGCACTATTAGAATACTATTATTATCCCCAGTTTACTGATGAGAAAACCACAGTACAGACAAATTAAATTTGTTCAAGGTCCGTGCAGGTAGTAAGCCATAGAGAAGGTCACAGAGTGCAGACTTTTGCTTGCAGAGTGCACGCTCTGAACCACTGCACTTCAGTAAATAATGCTCTCTATCATGGACCCAGGTGTGTCTGGGGGTAAATCCTTTAATGTCCTGTAGCCTCCGTTTCCTCCACTGCCTCTTTTGTAGCTCCCACATTCTAGTTTCATTTCAATTTGCTAACAGATTCAAGTGTCTCTCCACTTCCCCTTTTGTTCTTGCCCCTCTTCCCTCAAAAGAACTCTCCTGTTACCACCCAATGAGATATTAGCATTCAGATAGAACTTTGACCCAAAGTACAATTGCAGACCCTTTGTCTTTCCTTTGTGGGTGAATGGATGCTTCTTATGCAAGTATTGCCTGAATTTGTTCCAGGGAAATATCATTGTTGTTATTATTTAGCACAATTCTGTCAACCTTAAATCATCCTTGCTGCATCCTTGCCACCACCTAAACAGGGTCTGCTTTCCCTAAACAGGGCCCTGCTATGCTACCGGAGTATTCATTAGAATGGAATTTCACCTGGATAATGCCTTTGGAGGAATGCATCCCAGCATTTGAGGCAGATCCCAGCAGAACAGCCTGCCATTTGTGATGCCTCCGTCAGGTTAAACATTTTAGATTAATCAATAAGTAAATGGCAAATAAATGGCATGAGCCCCATGTCCAATATAAATGAGATCAACGGAAGAAGCAGAAAAGGGCAGTTTGGGCATTGTCCAATATGCCTTGAGCATGCTGCCTTCAGCTCTGTCTACTTGAGGTGAAATATCCAGATGAAAAGTGAACAGTGAAGTGCATCATCCAGATGTTTTAGAACATCAGAGTGTCTGGTGTCCTTTACCTTAACACACTGACTTCATTTTGAGGTGCCAGAGGTGCTGTTGTTCTGAATCTCTGTCACCCAGAAGAAAGGTCATGACTCTGGCGAGTTGTCCTCCTCCCTACGATATAACCTGAACTAGCCAGCCCTGGAATCCAGTGGGATGAAAATGCCGAGGCCAGTGCACAAGCATCACTGGCTTATTGAGAATTTACCAAACACTGCCCCAAATATGCGTTTTATAAAGAATTCCTTTCATTCCTCCCAATTCTTTCTGCTAATTTACTTCAGTTACACTTTTCAGATGTGTAATATCTCATTCTTGAGGAAAAATATGTTGCAGCCAAAAGAGCTGACCTTCATGCATTTTCAGACTCTCTGCTGTGTACCTGACAAATGAGGTACCAAGGCCTTTCCATATTCTGTTTGGGGGTCTATTGGCTGAGGAATCCTTGGTCATCCCACCTGCCTGGCGTCTAGGATCATGATGAATTGTCTCCAACTCTGGCCTCAGATTGTTTTTTAACATTTAATTTAGTTTCTTCCTGTGCTTGGATGAACATGGCCATGTTATGGATTTCTGCTCTAATGTACACCAGCAGGCTGGAAGAACAAGCCTCAGCAAGCTGTGGAAATTAGAGAGGCTGGATCAATAGGCAAGGTCACGACCCCCCAGCTCCGATTCTGTACACTGTCCTGAAATTCTCTCCCTTGAAAATCCTCCTGCTGCTTCTAATGTGAATCTGTGTGTATTCCCAGAGAGGAATTCATGTAAACAAGCCTACTCCAACCTCTCACATCTCAGGGAGGGACACCCATAATCACAAACACTGAAAAATTTGTATGAACAACAGCCTAGGAATATAAACATCTAGGCATTTGCTTTATGTGCCATTTGTTAACTTCATTGTCTGAAGACCCTTTCACAGGGAGGACAAATAGATGAGGACAAAGAGAAAGCAGACCTGCCAATTCTGGAGCCAACCTTTAAGAAATTATCCTGTATCACACATACACCTCAAACAAAGGGATACAGTCTTCTGCGCCTGTGCCTTGAAATTTTTATGGACCCCAGAATTATAAAAATCAACCTGATTTAAGCTCTAAGAAATATCTCTAGGCTCAATGAAATCGACTGAGGAGAAAATATTTGAAAATAGTTTCAAAGATCGCAGGTGCTAATAACACTACAAATTTAGATCTCGTCGATGTGAAGGACCTACATTCCCAAATACAAAGCAGTATTCGTAACAAATTTGTTTTCTATCTGGAGATTTAGAAGTTGATGTTGTTTGGAGTTATAATTTTCCTGGGTGGAAATAACTAATGCATCAAAACTTCAAACCTGCAAAAGCAAACCTGCTACTGGTAATTTATCATATTCACTAATCACTGGTTCCAAAATGACCTGACATCGAAATGATCAATTCTGGAAAAAAAAAAAAATCTTAAAGATCTGTCTTTTTGAGGAGAAGGTTAAGGATGTGCCAAAAATGGGAGAAGGGAGGTGCAGGTCAAGAGGAAGGGGAGCAGCCCCAAGAGCTGCTTGTCTTCTGGAATGTGGGTGCTGCTTTCACTTTGTAAATCTGAAGTCACACAGCCCAGAAAAGTGGGATCTCTTTTATTTGGAGAGTAAATTTAGTATGTGATAAGGCACATCCTTATCTAAACCTCTTATGCAAGAGTAACAGCAGGAACACTTTTTATACAGCCCAATAATTCTATAGTATTTGGTGGTTTTGCTTCAGAATTTAGGTAACTGGATCATATTCAAAAAAGGTAACCTTTGTTTAATTTGTGACAAACCTCTTAGCAAATCTCCTGTATTTCTATTATATTGGAGATTTTTAGGCGAAATAACATCAGATAGTAACATCTTCAGATAGAAAATTCATTTTTTGAGAATATTGCTTTGTACTTAAGAATGAAGGTCTTTGCTGGTGAAGGATATTATTTATAAGAACTCAAAAAAATGAGGATGTTTTCTTCATAGCACAGGGACTAATTGCAAAAGAGAAGAGTTAATCTTGCTTTTTGCTGCTCCTTTATTTTGAGAGGAAAATATACACATATACTCTATTTTCTTTGTAGGTGCTGAAAAAATTGCATTTGCTCTTATCCTTAAGAGTAGCCTCAGTTAAAGATGTACATATGAATTGGGTATGGGTCAGGATTGGTGAGGGAATGTTTCAGAAGACACAAAAAGGCAAGTGATGAGAATTTTTTTTACTACTACCGGTACTATTTTTCTGTCCCATTTCTCAGTGGAGACTTTCAGTTTGGAAATAAATCCTAAATTTGATCACAATGGCAGGTCACAATGAATATTTGGATGAATAAATGGAAATTTAGAATCATAGAGTCTAGAGCAGAATCTAACCCAATCTCAAGAGTATCTCCTTTTAGGTGAAAAAAGTTATCACATCAGTTTTTCAGATGAGACATTTAGACGTCTTGCCTAAGGTATAGCAGTGAAGGCTACAGAGCAGAATGAAACTCTGTGTTTCTTCTGCCTGATATAATGCGTAACCTTCATAGAAGGTTGTGTCCCAGTTCAGGGCTCTACTCTAATTTAAGATTCTCCCTTCCAGTGCAGGACTCTGCCATCCCATCCAGGGATCTACGTTTGTTCTGGCAGTTTAATGCTACATAGCAAGTTACCCCCCAAATTAGTGGCTCAAAATAAAAACAGAATTTATTTTTTGTTCACGAATCTGCAATTTGCACAAAGCTTGATGTATATAGCTCATCTCTGTCTCACACAGCATCTGCTGAGGCATCTTGAATCATCTGGGGGCTCCTTTACTCAAACTAGATGTTGGCTGGGGCCTGAGTTCCTCTTCATGGGGGCCTCTCTACATGTTCTCTCTGATGTGGGAAAGAAAGAAGAGAAATTATTAAATTTCCTTACTACCTACAGCCCATTGACAAGTCCTTGAAACGCCGAGTGACATTTCTTTAGGGACTCAACTGCCCCGATGTTGACACTTTGCTAAGGGCAAAAGGCAATCCTAGCTGGATACCTACCCCCAGGATCCTCTAAGCCTACTTTAACATATAAAAATTCCTTTAGAAATTTCCTTTATCTCTACCCCGCCCCCCACCAAGATAGATGTTGGGAATCATCCCCCAAGCATATGGCCCACTGATATACATCTGAAGGGTCTCATGACTGAGTTTTTACTAAACGGTAATAAATGACCTTTTCCCAACTATAGCTAGCCCCCTTAAGGTCCTGGAAACCTTGCTTCCAAATTCCTTAGAGACTTCCCCTATCCCTACCCCCCTCCCAACCTGAAAGTATATAATGGGCCACCCCTCATGACCCAATACAGCTCTTTCTGTCCATGGGTCCTGTCACCCTGCTTTAATAAAACCACCTTTTTGTACCAAAGTCATCTCAAGAATTCTCTCTTGGCCATTGGCTTTGAACCCTAACATCTTTCTTACATCACTCTCCACCTGGGCTAATTTGGATTTTCTCAAAGCATGATGGCAGGCTTTCTCAGAGAGGAGCCAGTGTCCCCCAGAGATCTAGTCTTGGAAGTCACATAGCATCCCTTCTGCCCTAGTCTTTTGGTTGAGGCAATCATAAGTCCCTGCCCTGATTCCAGGGGGAGAACTTAGACCTCTCAGTGGGAAGAGCCTCAACATCACATCATAAGCAAATGGAAATGGGAGACATTGTTGCATGTAGGAAAATACAATCTACCATAATCTGCCTTCTGGCCATAACAATTCAAATACCACACATGCAAAATATACTCATGCCTTCCCTCCAGGTTCCCAAGTTTCATCCCATTGAGGCTTAGTTTGAAGTCCAGGATCTCATCATCTAAATCAGGTCTCAATGAGGAGAATGCTTCTCCAGGGTGGTTCCTTGGTTCCAGCTCCTGGAGCACTGGTCCTCTGGATATGAAGCCCTGTGGACCAAAGAGGCATAGCTGCATGTGGATGGGAAGCTCATCTCTGCTTCACTTGACAACAGATAGTGTGGCTCTAAAGCTGGGGACTGGAGTCATCTGAACTGTCATTCACTCACATGTCCAATTGGTGATTCTGGGTAGTGGCTGAAGGGCCTCACTGTCTCTCCAGGTGGGACTTTGTGGTCTCTTTGTGTAGTGAGTTTGGGCTTCTTGTAGCATGATGGTTGGCTTTCCCAGAACAAACATCCTAAGGAGTAAGCTAGCTGAAAGCTACTATCTTTTTGTGAGCTGGTCTCAGAAGTCACAGAACATCATCCTGCTGCACCCTATTGGTTGGAGCAGTCCCAAGCTCTTCCAGATGCAAGGAGGAGCCCTAGGCTTCACTCCTAGTGGGCAAAGCCTCAAAAGCACACTGTAAGAAGAGTAGGTGGGATGGGAGGTATTATTATGGTCACTTAGGGAAATGTAGTCTGCTAGACTGGGTTGCCTTATACTGGGGCCCTTCATACTGAGGCTGAATGACTAGCAGTCAGCAGTACTGTAGGGGGTGGGGATTCTATTATGGGTAGAAGGTTTGACTAAATGACCTTTGATGTTTCTTCCAACTCTCAAATTCTATGACACTAAAAGGTCAGTTGAACCCAAGTAATCTGAAGACATCAGGGAGCCCAACGGTATCACCTTGTGGCATATAAGAAAAGGAGCAGAAGAAACAGGATGTATAGATAAGTTGAGGTGCCAAGAGTGTAGTCCTAGGATAGTCTGTGTTCAAATACTATGCTTCTGTCTGCCAACAAGAGCAATGGACTGTGACCTCAGCCAAAGTCCAGAGATATACTTTCAGGCTGGTAAGGAAGATGGCAGCACATACAGGAGTT
The DNA here is from genome assembly GCF_054177405.1 of Leptonychotes weddellii. Lineage (NCBI taxonomy): Eukaryota > Metazoa > Chordata > Mammalia > Carnivora > Phocidae > Leptonychotes > Leptonychotes weddellii. The sequence goes on from NC_138377.1 coordinate 83,681,339, forward strand.
TATGTTAAAGACTAACACCAGGGTGAACCTGAAACCTGAAATTGAAAAGGGATTGTACTCTCTGCTGGCCCAGAATGTAAGGTACATGCAAAATGCTATGAACCTTTGGACTATAATAAGAGTTCAATGCAATTGTGTGTGTGAAAGGGCTTTATAAACTGTAAAGTAATGTATCAAAGTTGTTTATTGTGTTGGGATTTCCATTCATACAGCAGGGACTTTTATAAACAAAGCTGAATCCTCCTTTGCTCTCTGTCCCACACGCGGATTGCTTGCCTTTGGTCAGATCATCTTTCCATGAAGTGGTTTGTCGGTGTGCCTTTCCTGTGAGGATCTTTCTTAATATTCTTGGTCATTTAATCAGTTTGGTTAAAATTCTGGCTTCTAAGCAATGGCAGGGGCTGTGTCAGTGGACGCAGCTTCAAAGCATATTGCCCTGGGTCGGCTTGTCATCTCATTGTGTCCTCTTCTCATCAGTTTTTCAAAACCAGGCACTTTTTTCTGCTGCCCTTCGCTGGGCTGGCTTCCAACAGTACCTTGCTCTGGGGCAGAATTGTACCGGCGAATGCATAATTCAGTGGTTTGTACTTTGCATCTATTAACCATGGCACCAAATGCAGGAATGACACAATGGTGAGGCTTTTGCTTAGATAGTGTTTTTTCTGAGTGAAGCTTAACATTCAAACCAATTTATAGTTCCTTTGCATAGTAGATAAGTATCATAATAGTTTTTTAATAGATGACTCAATGGAAATGCATACACTTTAAGGTCAATGTCACTGCAAATTATTACAACAGGTCCAATTCAAGGGTCTTAACTCTCCATGTCTAACTTTTACTACTAGATTATGCATAGTACATAGTAGGTATTTGAAAATATCCATTGAACTTACAAATGTAAATATTCATTATTCTATACATTCATAGAACAAGCCTAGGGATCTGTTGGTATAGATATCGCTTCCATTTAAAAGATAGGAGTCAAGAGGCTAAAAGAAATTTATTGGGATTTTGATCTTAGGCTCATTCTCTGATTCAACTCTCTTTCTGTTATTTATTATTGATTTGCTAACAAAATAATAGCAATAAAAATAATAATAACTACTTATTGGGCATTTATTGTGTTTCAGGCTCTGTGCTAAGCACTTCACCCACACATCTCATGTAATCTTCACAGCAACTCTTGAAGGAAACACTGTTACCAGTGTCATTTTACAAATGAATAGACTCAGAGAGTTTGGGTAACTTGTGACAAAATTCTAAAGCTAGTAAGTGAAACAGGTGGATTTTGAAACTATGCCAAAGTGTTTAACCACAGTGCTGTACAGTTACTCAGGCCAGTTACCATGGAGAAAACTGGAGGGGATGGGACGGAGTGTGGGTGAAAGACATGGGCATGTACGGACTTCTTCTTCTTCTTCTTTTTTTTTTTCTAAAATAGCATTTAAAATTATACAATTAAGATCAGCCATTATGTAAGTGAAACTCTTACTCCTGGAAACTTAAAGCTTCCCTCTTGCCCCCCATGACATTGTTACAGACCAATTGATGTTCAAGTAGGAAGGAATGTGCTCTGGAGTGGATTTATATTTTATAAGATGGAATAAGCCATTTTCACGCCCCATTCACTCAGGCCTGTTCTCAATCTGTATTCTGATGACACCTAAGTGTCTGTCCATTCAAGGATATCATCCAACTTGGACAGGCCAGCCTGTGTAAACCACACTTTCCAGTTGCCTGGTTATCATTACTAATGTATCAGAATGCTTTCTGAGGACTTCTGTGCATCTTTCAAACCAGTGAACCACAATTTTCTTATTCAACATCTTGTCTCTAGAAATTAGGCTTCTTGTTTAATGTGATCCTTCTCCTCTGCCTCACACTAGTTCTTCAGGGTCTCCCCATCAGCCACTGTCATTGATGCTAAAGGCGGTGATGGAGAATTTTGATTAAGAAAGTTTCTCTAGGAGTCTTTTATCCTGATCTTCTTCAGCAAGCCAAAATTTTGGGAAACAGCAAATGAGTCTAGGAACTTCTCAGTCTGACCCTGAGACGTCAAGTTATATATAAGATATCTTGATCCAAGTGTCAAGTTAAGCAGAGCAAGACCAGTTTCTGGAGTTCCACTATTATGATACTCTGCCCTACTAAACTTCCCGTCACAGTGCTGAGGATCACATGATGACTGATTTTCTAAGAGACTCAACAGTATGTAGGAATCAATATTGCTGCTGGCTGGCAAAACAACAACAACAACAACATCCCAAAACAACAAAACCTAAGGCCCAAATAGCCTTCCACTTTTCCTTTCTGAACCTTAAACTATGACCTGGATCCAGACACTTCCATTTCTTTTCTTTTCTATCATTAAAATACATCTCGTTTTCAAGTTCTTTCTGACTAGTGGGAAGATAGGTTGAAAATTCCCCTAAATTACTTTTTTTTTTTTTTTAAAGATTTTATTTATTTGATACAGAGAGAATGAGAGACAGAGAGCATGAGAGGGAGGAGGGTCAGAGGGAGGAGCAGACTCCCTGCCGAGCAGGGAGCCCGATGCGGGACTCAATCCCGGGACTCCAGGATCATGACCTGAGCCGAAGGCAGTCGCTTAACCAACTGAGCCACCCAGGCGCCCTCCCCTAAATTACTTTTTACCTAAATAGGCAGCTCCCATGGTTTCCAACTACCCATTCCATGTCATGTGTAATCATATTATATAACTAACTTTAGGAGTGTGGAGCATAATGAACGGGGGTTGCTAGAGTCTGAATGTTTGTGTCTCCCAAAATTCATATGTTGAAATCCTAATCCCCAAAGACGATGGAATAAGGAGGTGGGGTCTTTGGGAAGTGCTTAGGTCACGAGGATGAAGCCTTCATGAATGGGACTTGTTCTCTTACAAAAGAGACCCCACAGAGATCCCTCATGCCTTTCACCATGTAATAATACCACAAGTCTATGATGCAGAAGAGGGCTCTTAACTTGACCGTGGTGGCTCCATAATCTTGAACTTCCAGCCTCCAAAACTGTGAGAAATAAATTTGTGTTGTTTATAAACTACTCATTTGATGGCATTTCATTATAGCAGCCTGAACTAAGACAGGGTTTGTCTATAAATACCATCTTCTTGTAGGAGCCTAAAGTTTCTATATCTATTATCCTCAGTTATCTGTCATAGTAATTTTTTTTTTAAAGATTTCATTTATTTGATACAGAGAGAATGAGAGACAGAGAGCATGAGAGGGAGGAGGGTCAGAGGGAGGAGCAGACTCCCTGCCGAGCAGGGAGCCCGATGCGGGACTCAATCCCGGGACTCCAGGATCATGACCTGAGCCGAAGGCAGTCGCTTAACCAACTGAGCCACCCAGGTGCCCTGTCATAGTAATTTTTTCAAAGTTATAATGATTTCTTTCTAGCTAAAACCAAGGTATATCATTTGACCTTTGTCTCTACATCTTCTCTTTGCAATTCTTAATACTATTCACTGTTCATTTGAATCTTGTGACAAAATTTTCCCTAACAAACCATGCCCCCATGTTTCTCTCTCCTGGTTCTTTCCCACCTCTCTGATTTTTTTTTCTCCTCACATAGGAACCTCAGTTTTGTATTTATTTTGTTTTTTGTTTGTTTGTTTTAATAATGACTCAAATGCAGAGACTCCAGGGCATAATGTCAAATCATAGAGGGCTCTTCTTAGACCTTGACACCTAATGAAATTTGACATGCTAGGTTTTAAATTTGCCTGGGACCAATGATCCCTGGATTCCTTTTAATTTCTCCCTTTGGAAAGATAACATCTACCTTATACCTGTCCACTTTGGAAGCTTTTTTTTTTTTTTCTAAAAGCCTTGTTATCTAGATGGATAGAGAAGATTTTTTTTTTTCCTCCAGAATGATCCATACCCAGAATTTCACCCTGTCTTAATTTAGATGATGAGACTTGGGGTTTTTGAGCTTATGATATTTAGATAAGGTGTATGAGCATAAATTCAATGCTTTAAAAGCTTGAGACTTTGGGAGATTTTTGTAATGGGTGAATGTGCTTTGCATGTGGGATGGATTTTAATTTGGGATGGCCAGTGAGAGGATTTCATTGGGTTTAATGGTGGCTCCCCAAAAATATGCTCACCTGGAACCTGTGAACATAACCTTATTTTGAAAATGAGTTTTTGCAGATTTAATTAAATTAAGCATCTTTAGATAATATCATCCCATATTTTCTGGGTGGGTCTAAATCCAATGATGAGTGTCTTTATAAGCAAAAATCATGAGGGTGTTGAGACACAGTGAGTAGAAGGCTTTGTAAAGAAGGAGGCAGCTTGAAGTTATGTATTGCCACAAAGTATTGCCTGGAGCCACTAAAAATCTGGATGAGGCAAGACAGAATTCTTCACTAGAGCCTTTGGAGAGAATGTGAGCCCTGCCAATAACTTGATTTCAGACTTCTAGCCTTCAGAACTTTGGAAGAATCAGTATCTGCTAGTTTTTGTTTTTGTACTTTTTAATTTTTATTATTGAAGTATAGTTGATATGCAATGTTACATTAGTTTCAGGTGTATGCCATAGTGATTCAACAATTCTTTGTTAAACAGTGCTCACCACAGCGAGCGTAGTTACCATCTGAGGGACCTCAGTTCTTGATTATCAGCTTTAATTTCTCCAAAATCTCACCCTGAGAGTATTTATACAGTCTTGGAGTTTGGTACCATCGCTGTGCAGATGACTTTGAAATCTCCCTCTCCAACTTAGTTTTATAGCCTTTATCCTACTGTTTTCTTAAGATCAGCATATACCAAATGATCGTTTCTCTCCCCAAATTTTTGTTTTTGTTTTGTTTTGTCCATTTCTGAGAAAAATTAAGATGTATAGTTTAGGTGGATGTGGACTGATGTGGTAGCAGACAAAATTAGAAGAAAGGAATGTACTTGCAAGAATTTTCCAAGGAATAAGTGTAGGATTTAATGACTGGTGAGATGTAAGGAATGATTTAAAGATAAACTGTTAGTAGCCTAAGCATCTCTTCAGTGTCCTGGAAATAGACTCTAGGTCACTGACTCCACACTTTGTTCATGCTTTACCTCCTTTCCCCAACTAGCCAAAGTACTTTTAAAAAAGACAACTCCCTTTTTATTACTTTTTTTCCTCTACCAAGCCCATCAGGGTTGTAGAATTTTGTTTAAAGAATTAGTAAATGCAATGACTTGATCTCACTTTCAGCCTTTCCTGAGGAGATTGATGTGAACTTCCAGTGGCTGCCAGCAGCTTTGAAAGCTCGTTCTCTCAATTCAGGTCTCTGCTGACAAATTTTGGAGGCCATTGTTTCCAATTTGTGGTGAGGATCTAAAATCCACATGGTTCTTTCAGCAACTACCTGATCTATGTCAGAACTCTCTTGGAAGTACAAACATTCCAGGTCTTAGTTAATCCCTGCTGAGAAGCCTGAGCCTCTTCTGCCATTTCCAGTTCTATTCATCCCTTCACCAGGCACTCTGTGGCCCCTGTGGTGGGCATAAAAACAGCCTCCCAAAGATGTCCACAGATTCATCCCAGTAATCTATGAATATGATAGGCTACATGGCAAAAAGACTGCAGGTGTGATTAACACCTTGATGGGGAATATCCTGGATTAACCAGGGGACCTAAGGTAAGCACAAGTGTCTTTAAAATGGAAGAGGAAAGCACAAGAGTAAAAGGAGGAGATGTGATGTTGGAAGCAGAGGTTGGAGTGGTATTTCTGGAAGGGGACCATAGACCAAAGAACAAAGGCAAGCCTCTAGAATCTGGAAAAGGTAAGGAACAGATTTCCCCCCTGGAGCTTACAGAAGACATGTAGCCCTGTAAGAACCATTTTTGGATTTCAGAACTGTAAGATAATAAATAAATCTGTTGTTTTAAGTCTTCCTCTAAGTTTGTGGTAATTTGTTATAGCAGTTGTAAGAATCTACTAATCCTCTAACCCGACATTCTTCACCACTCTTATTATCCTGGTCATTGCTTAAGACTCATTCTTCTTTTTATCCATTTTCCTTTAGACTCTCATCCCCAGATTGCTCTGTGCTTCCTCTGCTGATCTAACCTCCCACTGATTCTCTTTTTTCAAATCTTTTCAAATCCACTGTTCTCTAGGCTTCCTGTTCTGTTGCACACAAACTCCCCTGTGCTCTCGGGCTCTCCACCAAATGCATCCCCTAACTACTAGCTTTAACTGTGAAATGCTCTTTCCTGAGGACACTAACATCCCTGAAATTCCCTCAAGAAGATGCCTTTATTTTTCGTACATTCCCAAGTATCTCACTCCCCAAAATATACAGCTTCTCAAACATTACACTTCTACCCTTGTGTAAAAATCCTTGGTCCTTATAGACTACTCATGATATTTGGCCACATCACTCTTGACTTCTTGTCATTCTCATCTTCTAGCCTCATGGTTACTTCCTCCTCATTTATTGAAGATTTTAAACCTGGATCACTGAATTGTATCTTTGCCCCCAAGCTCTGCTGTCATCTTGGGGATTTGAGAACTCTTAAGAACAGTCTATCCTAACCAATCCATTTCTTGATCTCTTAGACTCCAGTAACCTTCACCTCCACACCAGCCATTAATTCCCAAATGCTTACTCTGGGCTTTTTCATCACTTAAAATTTCTCCACCTCTGAAATCCTGTATTCAAATGTACTATAAACAATTAAGTCAAAAATTAAATATAAAAATAACCAGAATGTATTATCTAACACCACCACACCCCACCCCAAAGGAAATAGCTATTATTCTCATGATGCCTGGTTTGGTAAATGGTAGCACCATCCACACATGTGTCTAAGACAGACACCTGGGTACCGTCTTTATTTCTACATCTGTTTCCCAATTTCCACATCCAATCAGTTACTATAAACTGTCAAGTTTAACTCTATCTCCGAAACCTGTCCTTTTGTCTCCAGCCCCATTATCATTACACTAAATAACCTTTCCTCTGGATTACTGCTGATTTCTAATTGTTCTCTCTCCAACTAATTCTCTAATACCCCTCAAACTCAATTCTTTTCAGATTCCAGTTGATCTTTCTGGAATATGGTATGATCATGTTACTTCTCTACTTAAAATCTTTCAAGCGTTTCCCATTGTCTTTGTAATAAAGTTCACCTTAATATATCCTTAATGACTAACTGCTGCTTGCCCAGGTAGCTTCACCTGGTGCACCTGCCACATGCCACTTTTTCTCCCTTCCCACTCTAAACACACTCATCTTAAAGTGCTGCTGAACCACTTTCAGTTTTCCAAACTGGTTTTGCTGTCGGTATCATTTCCAAGCTCTTCTACCTGCTGTTCTCTCTAGCAATAACCCTGTTTCACACCTTTACTTATCTGATGGCATCAAACGTCCTTTGGATCTTAGCTGGCTTATTTTTCTGAAAAGCCTTGCTTTATTTCACATCCTGCCCCCTCATCTCACCTTGAAAAAGGCTCCCTTTTCATGGAGAAACCTGTATTTATATCTGTTCTAGCACTTGTCATACTCTACAGCAACTGTCTCTTTAGTTATCTCTCCAACCAGTTCATAAACTTGCGGAAGGACCATGTCTTTTTTACTCTTGAAGCCTCAGTGCATGACATAGATAGTCTATTGGTAATTTTTATTGAAGCAATAAATTAAGTATAGATCTGTATTCCTAAATATACTATCTTTTATTTTCTTTATTATTTTGAGACTTCTTATATTTATCATCATTGGAGCTAAACTTAACATCTAGATTAGATAATGTCTTGATGCATGTTCATTAGGTGGTTCATTTTGTCTGTTCACATTAGCAGATATGCTTCTTTTCATGACCTGTATCTGACCCACACTGGCTTATGGACAGGGTGTGCTAATCTATCCATTCATCACTGGTCCTGTTTTAAACCATCCTCAACCACCCAAAGACTTCCTGTGCATCCTGTTCTGGCTCAAGCAGCCTAAATGACACAGGCATCTGTGTGGTTCCTGAAATACCCCAATTCCACCATCACCAACAACCCTGTTTAGCTTCAGAGAAACCAGGAACCAACTCACAAGTTGTTCCTTGGTCGGATTAAAATCCCAATCTTCCTGTAGAGTGGCTGGAAATCATGTTTATAGACCACAATACTCTCAGCTGTTCTAAACCAACAAACAAAAAAACCCCACTGATTCAGACTTGTCCAACTACAATGAAAATGGAGGTTACCAAGGAACTCTGAGGGAAACATTCTGATTACATAATAAGACTAGAGTCAATCTCCTTATATATAGAATGAGGGGGCTTAAAACTTTCCAAGTAAGAGAACTCCTTTTTTCCTGCAAAAATATCCCGAGACTCACACATGATAGGTAATATGCTGTTGGTTGATAGATGAAAAAGAAGCTCTTATGAATTCATTAGTTCTTTAAAATGAATTTATTCATTATCAATCACAGAATCAATTTACATGTTTTTGAAAAATTAGAGTGCATACATGTGTAAGATGTGTGAACACATAAACTTGCAATAACTATAATATCTTCTAGACTTGAGAACTGCCCGTAGTTTGAGAATGTTTTGATTTGAAAATCATTAAGATCCATTCTACCATTAACATTCTCTGGTTTTATTAGTTTATTGTAATTTCCATTTACTAGTTAGACAAGAGCTTCTCACTCTCCTTAATTCAGCATTTCGTAAATTTTGTACCATGGAAATCTAATGGTTGATTGAAAGAAGTATTTCAGAATAAACAATTTTGGGAAATGCACATAGTATTATCCTCTTAGAGATGCTTCATGTGTCTAACTGTATTAAAGGCTCTGAAATATAGTTTCACAGCAAAGAAATGTGTTTATATTATTTAACTCAGCATTTCTCAAACCTACTTGTCAGTGGAGCAGTTCCCTTCCCCCAGAGGAACACCCATTAACATATCTTGTCATGCAGCATGGATTTGAGAAAACATGGTTTGTGAACACTTTGCTACTGGGTGGGGCACTATCAGCCAAAAGAGTAAGAGATCTGAGAGCACCACAATCCCGCTGGTTATTGCAGACCTTATGTATTCATCCTCAGGTGGAGATGTGCTGAGCAGATGTGCATGACAGTATGAAAGATTTTGTTCTGGAGATGTGGCCACCCATGCAAATCACATACTCACTGAACCAAATTTGGGGCATTGTAGAGATACTGAAAAATCCATTTGGCCTCCCAGATGACATTCTAGTTGCAAGTCTTTCTTTCCTAAAAACATATTCATGGTCTGTAATTTCTTAGATGCTGACCCTTAAGAAGTGCTGTTCACACAGGAAGGCTGATTCTACACCAGCAAAGAGAAGCCCTACTGTAAGGATGGGTGCATTCAATGTGGTGTGATGAATTTTCGGCACAAACATCTCTATCTTCCTTAGCGTTCCAGCACGTAGTGATCTAGCATGTTTGCCAGAATAAATGCAGACGGTCTCGGTCACATCCCTGGTTCAGCACAGACATGCTTAGTATCCAAGGCAGCCTAGAGAGGAGATGAGGAAACTCTTCTGGGCGTAGCCATAAGGTCAACAAATTGGAAAAAGCCACAACTCACCCTTGGGAAGGATTAAATACGCTGACATCCTCCAAATTGATTTACCTAGATCAGACCACATGTTAATGAGGCACGCAAGTTACTCTAACTCATTGTTACTATTCTAAATGCAGAGACCTTTTCACATTAAAGGGGCGGGACCATGGATTCAAATGAGCAACGCTTACTTATGGCTTGTCACTCACCCTGCCTGGACCAGTGTCCTCAGAGCCATTTACAATCATTGTCATCTAAACTGCACCAAAAAGAACTGGACATTCAAAGAGCACAGCTCCTAAGAAATGAAGTAAGTTTTCTTCCTCTATTATCTGCACCTCTGAATAGAGGTACATGAATGCTCTTAGCCAGCAAAGTGTAAGCACTTAGATTTCCTCTGGGTGCAGATATTTCTGAGTGCTGTAAGAATTTCTATTATTTGAAGGATCCCCTTGAAAATGTCTCAGTCACTTTTCAACACTGACTCCTCAGTAGCCCTGAAACAGTATTTATACCACAGATGTAATGTCTGCAGATCTCAACTCTGTCCAAATAGTGAGTTGGAAAGGAAGGATTACTTCATGGCTTCACACCTATCACTGAGCTTTATCTACATGAAAAGGTAAAGTTCCTGCCTATAAGAAGGCAATTTATTGGTATGTTTATATTATAATTCATATACACACAGTGGTTTGGAATAATCATCCAGTTAAGTTTCCCTAATAGGTAAATAAATATGTAAGTTGAAGGGCCAGATAGTAAATACTTTAGGCTCCGTAGACCATATGGTCTATTGCAACTTTTCCACTCTGCTGTTACAGTGTGAAAGCAACCACAAACAATATGTAAATGAATATGTGTAACTGTATCCCAATAAATTTTTATGGGCAACACTGAAATTTGAACTTCATATGTTTTTTTTTTATCTCACAAATATGATTCTTGAAAAATTTTTTTTTCAACAATTCAACAAACATTCTTTGCTGGTGGGGGTCATACTGAAACAGGTGGCAGGCTGCATTTGGCCTAGAGCCCATAGTTTATTGACCCCTGCTTTAATCCATAGCTTTGAAAATAAGACATAAATCCTCTTTGCTTATGTTTCATTTTTAAATTTTTTATCAATATGAATTCATCTCACTTTATTTGGAGAGAAGATCAGTGGAATTATGAAACACATATAGGACAATTATTGCAGTGTATAAATATTAGGAATTTCACATTTTACTTTTATAGAGTTAGAAAAATATCCAGAAGACAAAAAATCAAGAGACATTAAGACAATTTTCCTTACTATATATACTTAGAGAAAGATTGCTATAATTTTTCACGTACTTTTACTACTCTTTGAGTTAAATCTTTCCTAGGAAAATATACTCCTAGATTCATAATGGATTGTGAATTTTGCTTTCTAACAAATGACTACCCATTATTCATAGTCCTAGAAAATCCCACAATAAAAGTTATTTTTCTGGGGTGCTTGAGTGGCTCAGTCAGTTAAGCATCTGCCTTCGGTTCAGGTCATGATCTCAGGGTCCTGGAATCGAGCCCTGCATCTGGTTCCCTGTTCAGCAGGAGTCTGCTTCTCCTTTTGCTTCCCGTCCCTCCCACACCCGCCTCCCCGCCCCCCGCCGTGCATGCTTTCTCTCTCTCCCAAGTAAATAAACAAAATCTTTAAAAAAATTACTTTTTCTGACTACAAAAGCTATATTTGTTTATTTTAGATTACATGGAAAATGCACAAGAGCACAGATTACTTCTAGCTCAAGAAAGATTGTTTAAAACCAAGAGATTTTTTAAAAAAAATCTTCTCTCGTGTATCTATAGCCATTATATAAAAGTTTTTCTGTTGGCAAATCAAATGTCGAATAAAACGCTTAGCTAGAAAGCTTATAGTTTAACCCTGCTCACAGACTCAGGGTGAAGCAAAGGTCTCTAATTCTAAATATTTGTTGGTAAATGTTGCTCCACTGGCTACTTGGAAATCAGTTTCCATCAGATTAGGGAAAGCCCACTAACCAAACACAGCCATAGTTAGGACTGCTGTCAGAAAACAGCCTGCTTTTCTTCTTCCTGGACCTATGTTGCATCTTTGTCCCTGGCCTCAATCCTTCCACCCTCCACCTTCTTTGGTATAAAATGTCTTTGGCTTGCAAAGCAATGTCAGTGAGTTCACTAGTATGTTCTGTGGCAGGCCCATTATGAGCTGTGGGCTGCACAGGTGTTCCTTCTTCGAGAAGGCCCCATCTGTGTGACTGCGGCTTCTTTGAGGGGGCTGGCTTGTTGGCAGGTAGCTTGAAGCAGCACCCCTGTAGCTTCCCTTTAATGGGAATATGAACACTGAGAGGGAAGCCGTGGACTTACAGGGCTTTCTTCAGGCAAATTCAGCTCTTTAAAGAAAAATAACAATTCTTTGCCTTCAAACCCCTCTTCCCTGCCCCCAGTGCACACCCCCAAATCATACAGGCCAGATGTTTATGAAAACTGCAGTTTCCGCAATCAAAAGTACAACATTTACCATAGCTTTTATCAAAGATTTCAATTCCCCTCATCTTAAGGAAAATGACCCTTTTATTTTGTTGTGGACATAAAATTATGGCCCTGGGAAAATTGGAAGCATTTCTGTTGAGGGAAATCAATTTTCTCACTGCCATATATGATCAACATGTCACAGCCATCACCCAGATAATAATAGTAAAGTACAAGTAAAATGGCTGGTAATACTGGCTTTAAAGGTAGCAAAAGATAGAAGCAGGATAACCCTCCCCCGCCCTTTTTAAAGCATGTTTGCAAAAAGGAAAGAAGAAGAAGAAGAAGATGAAGATAAACCTCTAAGGGTTATTTTTGTTCCCTAATTTTCTTCCTTCCCGCCCCACTTTCTTCTTTTTGCTAGTGCTTTCTAGAGTGTAAGTATTTTATTTTGTGTACTAATCGGCTGAAGTATTAATGAAACTGTAGAGATATGTGTTCTTCCTGGAAAAGAGTAAGCACTTTATGTGTAAACCACTCTGGCTCCTTTTCAATCATCCTGTTAATGGGTGGCTAATTGTCAAAAGATGTGACCAGAGCGAGATGACCCAAGAGTGTGTTTAGGGGGGAGGCAATAGGGAAAGTACAGAAGCGGCTTCTTAATTTGGATCCTGCAAACAAAAGGAAACATCAAATCTGACCTCGCTGCTGGAGTGTTAATGGCTTTCTCCCATCGCACCCCCTGCCACTTAGCATCTTTTGTGCCCCACCCTGGGAAGCTTCCCGGCAGAAGTATGCATTAGCAGAACTCTACAGTTACAAAATGCTGCTTACTACAGACGAGGGGAAAAACCTTCAGAGTGATTAAATGTTCTTTGGACAAACACATCCACAGCCATAAATGTGCCATCTTTATTTCAGGCAGGCCTCTCAGTGATGTCCCTGCTGTGGCCACCAGCACAAAGGAGCCTTGTACCCAGAATGTCACTGAAACCTTTCCAAGAAGATCCAAGCACTCTCTCTCTTTATAGAAAAGTTGGCCCCACACATGAATATGGGAAGATAAAACTGCATTAATTTGGGCCAAGAGCATAACTGAGAAAACAGCAGACAAGACTTTGGCAAAATTTCAAATATTTTAAATAGTTTAACCGTTTAGAAACAAACAGACAAACAAAAGTAATCATAAATAAACAATAGCAATGACAAGAACTCAACTGCTTATTTCGGAGTGAAAATGAGAGTGGAAAATAAGAATGAGAGGAGAAATAATGAAATCTAGGATATCGTAAATGTGTCTGCACAAAGATGTTCTTAGAAGTATTATTTAGAATTGAAAATAATCTATATAGCTAGCAGTAAAGGATTTAGAAAGACAAAGTGTGGCATATACATTGGATAACATATTTTGCAGCTGTGAGAAATATTGGTTTTGGAAAAAATAATGCTCCAAGAAATATGAGAAAGCATATCCTATACATTTGAGTAAAAAATAATGATAAGAAATTATAGCCATAGGAAAAAAAATGCATGCTCAAGAAAACATACCAAAACATACCAATGACAGTATTATGGGTATTCCTCTCTATTCCAATTGGTTGTGATTCGGATATTGTACTGATTAAAGCAAAACAAAACAAAACAAAAACACAGAAAAAAAGAAAAAGAAAAAAATGCCCCAAGAAACTCTTTTTGATGGGCAACAACATCATTCAAAAAGGAGCATTCTTTCATCCCCAGATTTTATTAGAATTTGTCCAGTGTTTATGTGGTAAACTGGGAATAAAAAGATGTTGCAGGGTCTTTCTAGCCCCAGAGAGGCCATGTCACTCTGCTCCTAATAGCAAAGCCGGCAGTGCCCGCCCAACTCAGACTTCAAAACATCATATGCCTCTAGGCTGCTTATTTCCAGAGGTGACATGGAATTTGCAGATCCTACACAAAGCCTACCATTCAATGACAGTTAAATAGATAACATCTATACTCAAAAATCATCTTTTTTCCCTCATTTACTTTATAACCTTTCCCCCAAAACCTGCTTTTCCTTATACAATGAATGTGTGAATAGTTCATCTGCAAGTTTATTTCTAGCTAATCTCTTCTTTTTAAAAGACCAGGAGTTGTCTGAGGTATCCATGTCCCGGCCCATTTCCTGTTCTCACTTCCCCAAGTGGGTTGGTTATCTTCAGGTCATGATGCAAGTTCTACATCAGAAAGCTAGCCATCCTAATGGAGGAGACTAGGTGCCTGTTGGCCCACTTAGCACTGTGGCTGCTCAGGCTCTCAACTCTCCAGACAGTGGGTGGACCATGTGTTGGAAAAGATCAAACTCAGTGGCTTATTGGAGTGGAATGGTTGGGAGAGAGGTGTTCAAAGAACACTTCCTGTCAGTTAGTAAAAGCACATCGATAAAAATAAATCAATGCCTACTTGTTTTCTAGGAATCTGCTTCATATTCAGCAAAGGTTCCCATTATGCTGCATTTCTAATCAAGTAACCTAGAAAAGATGTGGTTTAAGCTAGAGTAAAATATCCTGAAGAAGAGCATTACTCGGAGTGCTGAATCTTCCTTTGTGCATCAAAATATAAAGCAAAGATAGACTCAGCTATAAACAAATGAAAATACTCTGTGACGTATTTGGGAAGTGGATTGTGAAGGAATTGCTTTGGATTGGATAACTTAAATTTGATTCTTGACTTATTAATCTGCCTTCTGTGTGTCTTCGATTATGTCTTCCCCTTTTAGGGCCTTAGTTTTATTACTTGTAAAACAAAAGGATTGAACTGGATCAGGGGACTCTGACATAACACCAGCACTCACCTATGTAACACTTGGGACAGACATTGCTAATCAGTTGTGGCTCTTTCTTGCTGAGCCACCCTGAGGCCTCAGAATCCATTTGATGGTGCTCCTGGCAGCCATTATTAATCCATAAGTTTAGATATAATGGATAAAACTTCCGCATTACAGGCCAAAATGAGCTCCTAAGTGTCTGACCCTCCATGGCCCTGTGTATTTTTTTCTCAGTTCCTAACAGAAGAGAATTAAGACCTCTTCCTCTAGACATCTAGACCCCAAGTCCTTTGATACTCTGTAGGCTCCAGATCATCTTTGCTCCAAATTTACATATAAGTGGTACTATGTTTCAAGAATTACTGTGCTAAAATCACCATCTTGTCCAAATTCTGTTTCCCTCTTTAGTAGCCAATTTGTACTAATGGCCAATAGCTAGTGTTTCTTTGTCTGGCTTGAGTTAACCTGGCAATCTCTACCACTATTATCTTATAAACTACAGTAAGAAGGCATGCATTATTAATTCTTGTAAGTGCAGGGTGATATTCATTAATTCATAATTTTAATAGTTGACATTCAGTGTTACACATAATTTTGTTTTCTTCCCAAATCCATAAAAAAGAGCAATATTGAGCCCTTCTATAGATCAGCTGTTATGTATTTCAGAATCCAACTGAACTGCTGCATTATATGCTCATGCTATGAAAATATTATCACATCCCTTCTTCAAAACCTGAGGTTGCTCCACTGACTCACTGGGTCCAGACTCATTGCTTTGTGCTTTATAGCCTGTTATTAGTTGGATTTATCACTGTGTCTTCATGTCTCATTATTTATCTTTCCACCGTTACTCTGTGCTTGCTGTCTCTTCGTCACTGGCCCTGGATTAGGGGAAGGCAAGTGAAGGGACAATGGTGCAAAATCTAAAAAGGCAAGATCTCAGAGTTGTACACAGCCTTCTTAAATTTTGCATCCTACACAGGTCACTTGCTTCATTGTAGTTCTGGCCTTGCCTTGTGTGATCACCTAAAAATAACAATTTTTATTTCTTTACTGGTTTTTAGCTCTTTGAAGCCAATTCACGTGCATGATCTAATTTTATTCTCTCAGCCCTTAGAAAGGCCAATGTAATTATTTTCCCCATTCTACAAGGATACCCATATTTTAGTTTCACAAAAGTTAAAAGTTAGGGAGTGTCAGAACGCAATATCAAACGCTCTGAATCTATGCAGAATATTCTGCCCAGCAGAATGAAACTTAACCCCCTTTTCTGTGCTCTGTAACAAGGCATGCCTTTTTCTTCCTTCAAAATCCACATTGTAACTGACTTTTCAGTTCTAGTTATTTCATTTATTCCAAGATGTTGCCCATTCCCATGTATTATTCCTCATTTGTTTTGCAAATGTCTATTATGTGTTATTATCTCTTACCTTTTTGGCGGGCATCCTGTTTCCTTAATAGGTTAACTAATTTTTGAGGTGTGAACAATACATATAATCCATAAAATCTTATATTTCTATAGAGCCTGAACTTGTCAATGGACTCTGTGAAGGATTGAAAGATTTATATTTATAGTCAAGTTTTATAGATGAAGAAACTGAGTGATAAGGAATGATGATGACAGCTAGCAGTTATTAAGGATGTCAGTGTTGCAAGGACTGTGCTAAACGGTTAACGTGCAACATTTTCATGGATTTCACAACCTGATGAAGTAGTTGTTGTTATTCACATTTTAAAGATGAAAAACAAAGCTTTAGGAAAAGTAGCCAACTACATACGGTCATAGCACTTATAAATTCAGGGCCAGAATTCAAAACCAGGCCTGACGCCACGATCCATGCATTTGAATGATCAGTCTGGGGTACAGAACCAGTGAGGGTCAAGTTGGAATCTGGGCCTGAGAATTCCTTTTTTGTTGTCCTAGTCTGTTTCTGATTTTCTCAAAAGAGTATAAGTATTTACTGCCTTTTTATTTTCAGTGAACTGACATTATATTAATTTTAGCTTATCTTTAATTTAGTAATTTAAATGTCCCCTTACTCAAAATTAAGGCCTAAGTAGAAATGTTACCAACCTCTACATCTGCTACTTGGTTATGGAATAGATGTAGTGTCTTTGGAGCATGCAAATATAAAGATAGCTCAGTAGGATATAGCCTTCCTATCTGTGCCTTGTAGGTTACAAAGCATAAGAAGGCTTGTGGATCCCTAAGGGCATAAGGGAAGTGGGTTTTGGGAACTGTACAGCACAGGGATGGCAAAGAAGCAGCAAGACAAATCTAGCCCAGCACTCTTTCCACTGGGGCTCCGCAGTGCCTCACAGTCCATTTCAGTACAGAACTCCAAGCAGCCGCTACCCACTGACCAGGGCTGGCTCTGGCAAGAAAACCTATTGGGCATCATCGACTATGGGGTGGAAGAGACTTAGTTTCCAGCCCTGGAAGTGCTACTTATTAGCTGAGTAGCCCTGGGCAAGTTATTTAACCTTAAAGATCCTCAATGGTATCATTATGAAATAGAGGTAATGATAATGCCTTCTTCCTCAAGTTGCTGTGAGGGTTAAAATGAGATACATACAGCCTAGGACCTGAGTAGACGTTAAGTATTCTTGAAAAGAAAATAGAGAAAATGCCTTTGTAAACTTCTCTTTCTAATTGCAAAGTTATCCAGAAAATAAGATATGATGTAGAGGACACTAATATCCCATCTTTTTTGTTTTTTGATTTCTGAGCTTAATCAGAATAATTTTGAGTTTTCACGACTTTTTTTCTTGTTCTTTTTTAAAGGTGTGGTGCCATCAGTTCATGGAATTTGGAGTCAGCCAGACTGAGGTTTGAGTTAAAATTCTGTCATTTACTTGAAGACTAGGGGTAATGCTAAACTTCCCAAGCATCTGTCTCCCCATCTATAAAACAGGAATAACATTACCTATACCACAAAGCTACTGTGAGATTAGAAAAGACAAAGCACATAAGCCATAAATCACTTGGTAAATATTCTTTGTAATCATTCCCGCAAGACAGGTCTCTAAGGGGCACCTGTGCCCATTCCAGTGAAAGGAGCCATCTGGTCATGACACTGCACTTTGGCTTGTCCTGTTTAGTGGGACCATTGTGCTAGCTGCTGTTTACCCAACTCTGATGAAGTTACTCAGTTCTCGTCCTTGGCTGCTTCCTGGCCCTTGTGCAATATCTCCTGATTTGAGGCTGGATCCCTGCAGATCATGTGACCTGGTCACAGCAGAGATGGTTACGCTTTAATTCCCTTTGGTACTCAGTGTTATGAACTATCAAGTGGAAAGAGACTAAGGTGCAGAGTTGGGGAATATCAGGGATCCTGCTCTACCTGACCTTTTGCTTCTGATTCAATGATTACTGATTGCCTACCATGCGCCAGGCTCTGAGGGTATAAACAGGACATGCTCCTGCCTTGGGGAGCTCTGAGCCCGGTGAGATACGGAGAGAATAAAATTTCCCTTATATGAACAGTTACACAAAAAGTAAGTTGGATATAATAAGATTCCTTCAAGAAATATATGTAAGGGTGCATACGCCAACTTCAAGGAGAGTATAAGCTTCTCAAAAGATTCCTTTGAGACTGAAAGAAAGAAAACACATCTTTCTTTAAAGGATAGAACTAAAAGCTACCAAGACATATGCAGACTTTAAAGTATTATTTTTGTTGAATATATATGAAAATTGAAAATCAGAATTTTTGTCAAGTACACACACACACACACACATCATAACTCTAAAGCTCAGTGAACTTTCACAAAGTGGGTACACTGATGTAAACAATATGCCAATTGAGATAGAGAACCCTACCCGCCCCCTCAAGTCCCCCCATCATGTCCTTTCTAGTCAATGCCCCCAGAGTAACCAATATCTTACATTCTAATAGCATGAAATACATTTTTCTGTGTACTTTATATAAAGAATTGTATAGTAAATTACACAGATTTTAAGAGCATTTTCCCACTGAGTATCAATTTATTATCTGATGCTTTCTTCATTAAACAAAACCAGGGAAGGTTGATTCACTGTGTGGCATCGGCTTGGAATAAAGTATTCTCAGGCTTACGTAAAAATCACCAACTCTTTCTGCCCAGGATGATGTCTTTGTACCTGAATGTTCTGATCCTGGAGGTTACACTTCAGAATGTGAACTCATTCATTAGAAAAAGCTTTATTTGATGGAGAGCCAGGTACTTGCTTCCCAGCAACACAGCTTAAGTAAATGCCCAACTCAGACAGTCAACATTACCGTCTCAAAAATCTTTCATTCTGACATATTATCACACATTTGTCATTAGGGAACTGCATACTCACATATGTCCATAAATATTTGGTCTTAGTAGACCCAGGTTGACCTGCTTGAGAATCAGAAGCGGGAAAAATCTTATCTCTGTCCTTGGAAAACGTACAATTAAATGAAGGGAAAGTTTGAATGTGGCCTCTGAGAGACTCTGTTTCCCTGAAAACAAAATCATTTTGTTCTAGTCAATCAATAACTACATGGTAAATGTGAATCTCAGGCTCAGAAAGAGGTTATCGGCCACAACATTTCTTAACACTTTCATAATGTTATCAGGAATTAAAAGGTAACATTTATCAAATATTTACAAGTTGCGTGGGACACAGCACAGTGTAAACATATGAATCTGATAATATCCAAGCTGCAGTTTTAAAACAGATCCAAAAAAATCTCAAAAATGTTTGCTCTTCAATGATACATTCTCCATCATGTAAAAATTTAACTATTGAGATGCTCTAATGACATGTGGAATGGGTCACACCAGGAGGAATGTATCTCAGGTGAAAGGTCAATATCAACACAGATAAAAGAGATTGCATTGCATTAGGCAGGTTATGCCAACCAGGAAGGACACACATTTTATACATGAACATAGGAAAAAAAAAACTATTATGTAATAGAAAATGTGAGACAAATATTATTTATATCAGTTGACTACATATGAAAGGTGTGTATTAAAGTACACAAAAAAGAAATAGTCCCATCTTCCTGTGGTTAACTCCATTCTCCCTTTTGTTGTCTCTGGTGGCATCTGTCCAGAGTTTTGGGGGACAGAAACTTCATTTATCTTTCTTGTTTCCTAGTCCCCTGGGCACTTTGCCTCTGTATAGGGCTTGTTCTATCCAGAGCCTCCATTGTAGTGGACATTTATTCTATTAATTAGAGATGGTCTAGAAAAGTAAGAGGAAGGGGAGGAGGAGGAGGAAGACTGAACCATAAGCCGGGAGACAATCATCTTAAGGAAGAAAAAAAGATCATTAGTTGGAAGAGTCGCACAGCCCCAACACCTCAATCTTCACACACAGACACCCCCTCCTCCTGGTGAACTTGAATGGTTCAGGACACCGCTGTTCAGTTTGTACCTTGCACACTGCTGCTGTCTCTACCATCTTTTACCTGTGGGCCATGTGTGAGCACCAGCGTGAGGGCAGAACTGGAGTGGGCTTGACTGGAGGGTAAGGTATATAGCTGTGGTGGCCTGAAAGATTTAGAACAATGAAATACAATTTTCCAGAAAAGAAAATTTCCTAAAGTAGATTTTATTGGGAGAACATTTGTTTCTTTGTTTTCAGAGTTGAAAGTGCTTACACTGTGAATTTCTTAGTCTTTAAATCTGAGAACTGTATTAAGCTCTACAGTGATGGCAGATGGCAGCTAGAAATTCAAGGTTGCATTGCAAGGGTAATTGGAAATAAGGCCCAAATGGCCTTTTAGAAATAAAACAACAACATCAACAAAATGTTTCTTCCTAAAACACAGTAAGTGAAGATTTTTTATCAAATATGGGAAGGGAAACTGGGGACAGAGAGAACCAGAACTTGAATATCTTGAGACATTGGGCTTCCACAGAACAGGTATATGTACATTTTTTATTTCAGCATTTTGCTGTGAATGAAATACTACAAGATGTAAAAGGTAATTATTTATTTTATTTACATGCATAACAAATTAATGAAGTAAAAAACATCATATGCTTTTAAAATTAGGCTATAGAATGTAAATCAACACCAGTTCATTAAATGGATATTCACCCTGTATAAATATGGGTGGGAAAAAGGAGAGCTTGATAACTAATTGACTTTCTGCCCCAGGCACCCAAACGTCTTTCTGCAACTCTGGGTTTGTCCCTCCAGGATACTACTGCCAAAATGATCAACGCAAGGTCCCAAAATAACAATTTATTCTGCCCAAAGGACATTGTGCCCTCAGTCTCCTGGCCAGATGAATTGGCACAATTACATCCTTCTCTCTTGCTTTCCCCCTCAGGATATCCTAGGTGTCAGGGCTTTACATGTTGCGATGATTCAGAGCAAAAACTCTGCTAAGAGGAAAGACAGTGCTACAAGCATCTTCTTAGATTCTTAGGTCCAAACTGATGGAGCGAAACACAAATCCTCCAATGGTTTGTTTCCTTCAAAACTTCGCTGCCCCTCAGGCACATCCACAGATCAAGTGGAAAGCTAAATCCTTTCCTGACTCCTGACACAAATATATTGGCATTAACCAACAATGGTCCCAAATTAGCCAATTTCACGTCTTCTTTTCCAACTGCCTCCCTCCCCTTACCAAGAATTGGTGACTTAAAGACCATTGTGCAAATGCCATCTGCTGAGCTACATTTCTCTCTCTGAAGCAGTCTGATAGAAAGGAAAATACACATTCATTTCCACTTTAGGAAATAAAACTGTTCAACGTGGTTTCTTGATGATTTCCTCTTATTTGCTTTGCCTCTTTTGCCTTAAAACTCTCATCTATCAGTATGTTCCTTTGGACAGAGCTGTTTTTTTGTTTTTTAAGTTTCCTTTACTCATTTTTCTTTCTGAGTCAGACTCACTGAGCTCTGCGTGAACAAAAACCCTTTCATCAGGAAACCCCACAGCTCACCCTCAGGATGTTCAGGAACAGGTGTGTGTCTGCTGCAAAAGTTTTTCTCAATATAAATAAGCTCAAAGTAGGGTTCTTAACAGAGCTGGGAAGGTGGAAGAAGAAGGTGGTCATTTCCTCAGACAGAGGCTCAACATCTGACCTCAGTGAAGTCCCCACTGCCAAGTATTAGGATGAGTGATTCTAAACCCAAACACAGGTAGGCACTTGAGCAGTGTTTCTGACCCTCAAGAGCTGCCTGTTGGAGAATTACTCACCTCCAGTATTCCACTGCAATTTAAAAAAGATGATGTTATTACTTCCTGGGGAGAGAGATGGGGAGAAGAAAAGGGCCAGGAAGATTATTCCCAATGAAAATGGAAAAAAAGGAGGCATTCATAAGAATTCCTTAGTAGTTCCCTAAGACTAATAACTTATTTATAAAATTTTGTGACAAAACACAGAAACAGGCTACTCATGGCTCATCTTTGGGACTCTTACCAAGAGGGACATAGCTTTCTATTGAACTGTCAGTTTAATGAGGATTAGTTAGTTTGAAGGATAACCTTCATTCTCCATTTACTTGCTCATCTGTTCATATAGTGAGTCATTATTAATTATTGAGTGCCAACCCATGCCAGGTGTGGTGGTAGGTACTGAGGATACAGCAGTGAGCCAAACCAGGCACCTTTACCTCTCCATGTAGGTGAGGAACAGGATATTAATCAATTAATCACACATATAAACATAAAATTACTAAGCCCTCTGAGGAGAAGGACATGGGACTATGAAAACCCATAACAGCATTGTTTGTCCTAGTCAGAAAGGTCGGGGAATGCTTACCTGAGGAAGTGTGCATTGAGCACGGATGTGAAAGAGGAGCAGCACTCAAAGAACTGAGAGTATGGCTGGATTGGGGAGAGTGAGGATGGCTGGGAGTTAAGAGGACAGAAACAGACCTTTAGGGACACGATCATTCAGGCTCTCGTTAAGGCCATGTCAAGGCTTAGGCTTTATCCAAGAGCAATGGAAAGCTATCAAAGGGTTTTACACAGGAGAAATGATAGGATATGATATGAGATGACATGACGTGACATAATACTATTAGGTTGGATTTCTCCGCCTGTAGCAGGTTGGTGGCGGCAAGAACAGAGGGCAGGCAAGCTATCAATAGACTGAAAGGGACCAGAAAGGTGACTGGTAGAGGTTATTTCATTTAGAAATCTTTACACATTGATTAAATCAATCTGATACTGTCTCGTCAACAAATGGTGTTGGGAAAAACCGGATAGCCACATGCAGAAGAATGAAACTGGACCACTTCCTTACACCATATACAAAAATAAATTCAAAATGGATGAAAGACCTAAATGTGAGATAGGAAACCATCAAAATCCTAGAGGAGAACACAGGCAGCAATCTCTTTGACCTCAGCTGTAGCAACTTACTAGACACATCACTGGAGGCAGGAGAAACAAAAGCAAAAATGAACTACTGGGACTTCATCAGGGTAAAAAGCTTCCGCACAATAAAGGAAACAATCAACAAAACTAAAAGGCAGCTTACGGAATGGGAGAAGATATTTGCAAATGACATATTTGATAAAGGGTTAGTGTCCAAAATCTATAAAGGACTTATCAAACTCAAAACCCCAAAAAACAAATAATCCAGTTAAGAAATGAGCAGAAGATATGAATAGACATTTTCCCAAAGAAGACATCCAGTTAGCTAATAGACACATGAAGAGATGCTCAACAACACTCATCAGGGAAATACAAATCAAAGCCATGATGAGATACCACCTCACTCCTGTCAGAATGGCTAAAATTAACAAGTCAGGAAATGACAGACGTTGGCAAAGATGCGGAGAAAGGGGAACCCTCTTACACTGTTGGCGGGAACGCAAGCTGGTGCAGCCACTCTGGAAAACAGTATGGAGGTTCCTCAAAAAGTTAAAAATAGAACTACCCTACGATTCATCAATTGCACTACTGGGTATTTACCCAAAGGATGCAAAAATACAGATTCGAAGGGGTACATGCACCCCGATGTTTATAGCAGCAGTATCAACAATAGCCAAACTATGGGAAGAGCCAAGTGTCCATGGTCTGATGAATGGATAAAGAAGTTGTGGCAGATATATATATATATATATATAGTAAATTTCCATTATATATAATGAATATAAATTTCCATTATATATATGTATATTTCCATTATATATATAATGAAATTTACTCAGCCATCAGAAAGAATGAAATCCTGCCATTTGCAATGATGTGGATGGACCTAGAGTGTATTATGCTAAGCAAAGTAAGTCAGTCAGAAAAAGACAAATACCATATGATTTCACACATATGTGGAATTTAGGAAAAAAAACAGATGAACATATAGGAAGGGGGGAAAAAAGAAAGAGGGAAGCAAACCATAAGATAGGGAACAAACCATAAGATAGAGAACAAAATGAGGGTTGATTAGAGGGAGGTGAGTAGGTGATGGGTTAAATAGGTGATGGGTATTGCAATGATGAGGACTGGGTGTTATATGTAAGTGATGAAGTACTAAATTCTACTCCTGGAAAAAAAAAAAAAAGAATAAGGCCTGGAAAATGGCATGACTGGTTATCTTTAGAACAGTGGTTCTCAATGGGAGTGGTTTTGCTGGTAAGGGGCATATGGCGATATCTAGTAAACTTTTTGGGAGGAGTATAATTGACATAGAACATTATATTAGCTTCTAAAATAATTATGATTATATTAGGATACAACATAATGATTCAGTATTTGTATATATTTCAAAATGATCACAATAACTCTAGTTAACATCTGTCATCATACATAATTACAAAATTTATTTTTCTTATGATGAGAACTTTTAAGATCTATTCTGCTAGCAACTTGCAAGTATGCAATACAGTACTGTTACCATACTGTTACTATGTCACTATGCTGTACATTACATCCCATGACTTATTTATTTTATACTTGGAATTTTGTACATTTTTATCCCCCTTCACTTATTTTTCCCACCTGCACCCCCCCTGCCTCTGGCAACCACCAATTTTTTATCTGTATCTATTTTTCATGGAAAAATACTTTTAAGTGAGTGTTGTTCTTATGAAGTATCTTTGTCTAGTTATAAAGATAAAGGTGAGGTTATTAAAATTTATTAGCCAAAAAAATCAATTTGATACTTACAAGGTAAATCAGATCCTGTTTTTTTATCTGACATCCCATATATTTCTTCTGTGGGGCCTATTTACATTTCCCTACTCCCCTCCTAACAGATCCTTCCCTCCAATTATTCAACAGAGGATTTGCTTCTGCCATTTATAAGCCAAAATCACTTAGCCAACCTGTCTAAGAATCTTTATTTGTAAAAGGGCTAATTATAGTCTCCGGGCTTTCCTCATGGGGTTGGTTATTATGAGTATAATTTGCAGTAATAGGTGTGAAAGTGCCCTGTACACTAGAATACATGAGATCAATGTAGTTTGACATCATCGTAACGCTCCTAATTATGTGTGACATCTACCTTCTCCGGGAGTCAATGGAATGTTAGTATGAATATTTGGGCAGGAAAAATAAGTTTAGATGCTTTAATTAGGATACTCACCAAATTCCTAGGCAAGGCAATAATTAGTTCAGAAGTAAAAGGGCAAAGCAGAGGCAGACCTGGAGAGGGTATTGGGGCGACTTTGTAGCCACAGCCTCAGGTCTCTGGACATTATGAGGCTGTACTCCAATCCATTTGCCATGGCAAAAAGGCATGTGTAACAGCAGTAGGTGGCAATTGTGCCCCCAGGAGGCATCCATTCACAGCTGGGCAGAGCTAAAAAGGCTCTAAGAACTGAGATGACATCATTGCTGTCCTTGAGGGGCACTGGCAGGGAAGAGCCTCTGGTCTCCCCAGAAGAACAAACAGCTATGCTTAACTTCCAACTTTTGTTTGTGTAAGCAGGTTCAGGATTTGATCAAACAAACCTACTTTAACAGGGCAGGGTGGGGGGTGTTGCATCTCACGGATGGGAATAGGGAACAGAAGAATCAGGGAAGAGATGAAGATAAGAATATATCAAACTTGTCATAGGGCTTCCCACCCAAATTCTGTGGAGACCAAGCTACTGCAGGAACCAGAGCCTTTCAGATACGTCTGTTCTGTTCTCTGTCCTCTTGCCCCTTCCTCATTAAATTTTGATATAATCTCTGATGACTTTGGGAATAGAAAGAGCCCTATTCATTTTCCAGGAAAGCAGTAGGCAGTCATGAGCTTGTTTGTGCAGAGGAGTGCAGAAAAAGGGGGAAGGTGTTGGGAGCATCCTCTTCATCTGTGAGCATTGCCTCCAACACATGGAGAATCAGTTCTAACTGTGTAACACTCTGGGTCTCTCCTAAGGTCATTTCAAAGTGTATTGGAAAAGTCCTCTCCAAATTGATGCAGTGAATTCTAATGTACAGTAACCCTGTCTAGATATTTCTATTCTCTGGTAAGGTAGTCCTCCCTGGGGAAAGTTGTGAGGAAGTGCTCAAGAAATTCAAACCAGGCTTATAAGATGTTTCCATTTGAGAGCGGAGAGGGCTCCTAGGATCTGAGGAAGTAAGATCTTGAGAATCCCAGTTCCTGTCTTGCAAGGAGCCTTTGGGATGGTGTGTTTGTGACTGTGTCTGTGTGTGTGTGTGTAGCAGGGAGTGGAGGGGTTGCATATTCACCTTTGTACGAGACTGAGTATATAAAGGGGAGCTGAAGAATCTTCTAGAAGTTTGGATGGTCTATCAAATCTAATAAATAAACATTTACTGATATGAGTGTAGTGTGAGATGGTCTTGAAGATGGGTAAGACTTAGAAGGCCGAGGTAGGTTGGGACTTGGCAAGACGTTGCATGTAGAAGGAATAGCTAGAGCAAGGAAAATGAGATATGAAAATGTAGGACTTGGACAAAAAAATATCCAGTCAGTCAGTATGGCTGTATGTTTCTGAGCTGGTTATAGAGGCAAAATAAGACTGGAAAAGTTAAGTCTGGTCAAATTATAGAGAGTTTGGAAATCCAGTCAGAAAGGTGGGAGGACCATTTATGCAATCATTCCAGAAATATTTATTGAGTGTGACTATGTGCCAAACACAATTCCAAGTGCTTAAGATACATCAGGCAACAAAAAAGATGAACAATGCTGCCATTACAGGATTTACATTCTAGGGAGGACAATCTGCTAATATGTGCCTTTGGCCTGAATGCTCATGAACTAAAATAATCTGTACAACAACCCCATGAAGTTGCTACTATTATTAATCTGCTTTTAAGAGGGGAAAGTGAGGCACAGCGTTGTTAAACATATTGCCCAAGGTCACACAGCTAGTAAATGTCTAGAGTTGCTCTTAACCACTGCATTATACTAGTTGTAATTGCTGATGGAGGAGAATTTCAAGATGGTGTGTTTGGCAAGAGAGGCTGAGGAGGAGTCAGTAATTGCAGGATTATACGAGAAGGAAATACCATAGATGGACTAGGTGGCTTAAACAACAGACATTTATTTCTCACAGTTCTGGCAGCTGGAAGCTTGAGATCAGGATGCTGATATGGTCAGATTCTGGTGAGAGCTCTCTTCCTGGCTTGCAGATAACCACTTTCTTGCCGTGTCTTCACATGCCCTTTCCTTTGTGCTTGTGCATGGAGAGAGAGCTCTCTCTTCTTCTTTCTTTTTTTAACCACTGAGCTGTGCATATACACACTAAATGTGTACAACTTGATCAGTTTGGAAATAAGTATGCATCCATTAAACTACTATCATAATCTATACCATTAATATATTCATCATGTCCAAAGGTTTCCTCCTGTTCTATTTATTACTATTGTTTTTATTATTACGTGTGTATAATAAGAACACTTAACTGAAATAGTCAAACTCAGAAGCAGAGAGTAAAATGGTGGTTGCCAGAATCTAGGAGGAGGGGGAAATAGGGAGGTGTTAGTCAAAAGATACTAAGTTTCAGTTATACAAGATGAATAAGTACTAGAGATCCACTGTCAGCATAGTCCCTGTAGTTAACAATACCATATTGTATGCTTAAAAATTGCAAAGAGAGTAGATCTTATGTTAAATGTTTCCTTCCTCTTTTTATATGGCTCCCAATTCTATAGGAGTGTAGGACCCCACTCCTATGATCTTATTTAGCCTTAGTTACTCCTAAAAGCCGATCTCCAAATATAGTCACATTGGGGGTTAGAGCTTCAGCATTTGAATTTGGGGGAGGGACTCAATTCAGTCCATAGTACCAGGTAGCATTAAGATTTTAAAAGTCATGTAGTATTTGTCCAGGCTTACTACCTATATGTGTTTTCTCATTTAATCCTATTCATAGCTCTAGGAAGTGGCCAATATTCTCCCCACTTTACAGATTGTGGAAAATGCAGTTGCAAGAATTTACTTTTTTAAAAATTTTATTTATTTATTTATTTATTTGAGAGAGAGAGAATGAGCAGGGGGAAGGGGCAGAGGGAGAGAGAGAGAGAGAGAGAAGCAGATACCCCGCTGAGCAGGGAACCCAGCTCAGGGCTGGATCCCAGGACCCGGAGATCATGACCTGAGCCGAAGGCAGACGCTTAACCAACTGAGCCACCCAGACACCCTTGCAGTTGCAAAAAATTTCCAGAAGTTTTTTCACCACACCTACATCTGTTGGTGGCTCCTGGCCTAAAACCCCTGGGCCACCTTCTCTGTACCACACTGTACTGCCCGCCTGCTGCCACACCTCAGGCTCAGTGCCTGGCTGGGTCCTAAAGGCTCTGCGGCCCCTGGAAAGGGAGCTCTCACTCTGCACAAGGGGCTTCTCCTGCGCCCCGAGGCCACATGGTGGCAGAGGACCTGGCAGAGTTTCCTGGGTACTGGGAAACAACTCTTTGCCCCCAGGGAACTTAGTCTGGAGAGGAGATGTAGAGAAAGAGAGTTTGGATGGTGAATTTATCCGAGTCAATTCAAGAAAAATGATTCTTTTTTTTTAGGTTTTTGTTTGTTTGTTTGTTTAAAGAACATTCAGAAGGAAAAATGGTTGAGCATTTCCCAGGGTAGAATTACTTAGTGATTTGGGGAAATGAAAATGTGCTTTCTATACAGGGAAATCTGAACCTCTTTTCTTCGTAGCCACCTTTCATGGACTTGCCTTTTTAAATGCCTTCGTCTTCAGATTCATTTCTACTATTCTGCTATGGTCTGCTGTTAGCATGGCTCTATGTAAAGACTGAGGAAACTATGTTTGAAATGGCTGTGACAGGCGTCTGGAGAGTGCCACAAAAAAAGGAGTCTGTGGCTAAACTCATGAGAATGCATTTATGGAATGGTTTATTAATCTCTCTGTGCCACCTATCTGATCTTCAAGACAGAGCCATGCAGGGTTGGGAACCCTAGAAACCGGTTTGCCCCTCAGGTGACAAGAAGTGAGCATTAACGGCATTCTATCATTTGGATCTTGCGTATCAACAGGTCTGGGGGAAAGGGAAATCAAAGTGGGAGCTAAATTCAACAGCTTATATTTGAACAAGTTAATGTGTTTTCTCTTAAACTCATAATAAGTAACATAGATACATGGGTTTGATACCAGATGTCTATAATTAGTGAGCTAATATTTGTCTCCTGAAACTAATAGCTCATCTTTGCTTTCAAACACACTCAGATCCTTCATTTAATTGATTAGTTTCTCTGCACTTGGAGAATTCACGTATGTTAAATTATTTAATCTTCACAATGACCTACTAAGATGTGGTTATTTCCATGTTACAAGAGAGGAAACTGAATGATGCATGACAGTTTTATCCCCCATAAGTTCACCGAGGACTGTGCCTACATATGTTCATCAGATATCCAGGACTCACTCAAGTACCTGCCACACAGTAGATGCTCAGTATTTGTGAAAGTCCTGAAAAGTAACATAGCCAATCTCAAACTCAGATTTTTCACTCTAACGGAAGAATGACTTATGACATCAGAATGACTCGTCATGTGGTAATCATCATAGAAAATTATTTTCCTTTATTGGGTGCTAGTATTTCAGCATTATAAATACACTCTGGCAATATCCATTTAGATTTGCTTTTTTTTAATAATGTAAGGAACACATGTTTACTGTATAAGAATTAGGGAGTACAAATGATTAATAATAACAACAAATAAATTTAAGTCACTTGATGCCAGTTCATTTAGAACACCTGCCTCTGTTCTTGTAGTATCCTGTGCTATGATAAAATTGGTATTCTGGCTTTTTTTTTTCAATTTTTTATTATTACTGAAGTATATTTGACATGTTAGTTTCAGGTCTACAACACAGTAATTTAAAAATCCTATACATTACTGAGCGCTCACCATAGTAAGTGTAATCACCATCTATCACCTTACAGCATGATATCACCTTATTACAATATTGTTGACTATATTCCCTATGCTGTACTTTTCATTTACATGACGTATTTATTTTATAACTGTTAATCCCCTTCACCTGTTTCACCCATCCCCTGTCCCCCTCTACTCTAGTAACCACCAGTTCTCTGTATTTGT
>NC_138377.1:83712082-83730308 GCF_054177405.1 Leptonychotes weddellii
TCAGTGGTAACTAAAAGGCTGATTTGATTAGTAAGAGTGAGGAAGAAGCTGGCTATTCCAGTAAAATTCATTTAGCACTATGAAATAGTGCTTTGTTTTTCCCTCAACTCTTATCTCACCTTGGTTCCCTAAAGTCACTGTGCTCAGCCTGCCTGCGGCAGCTCCCTCTTTCCCAACAGCAATGGATGGTTCTTAAGAGTGGGGGAAGGTCTTTGCTAAGGCTGTTGCCATCACTCTTACCCCACAAGAGCTTTCATTTCCTACTCTTTTATTATTATTTTTAAGATCTAAGGCTTGATTTTTGTGAGAGGTCAGGGAAGACTGGCAAATGTAGAGGGGAGAGAAAAGAGTAACATAATATTTTCTATAGAAAAATGCATTTTGGGTGTCAGGAGCTGACAGGGGAAAAACACACAGACATTCATGGCAAAATTGTTGATGGAAGCTTAGGGGACTAATCCTGATGCTTACTTTATTTTCTTTTTAATGGGATGTCAGTTCTGAAGAATAAACAGTCTTTCCTGAATCCAGAGTTATAAGCACTTATTTGTCTAGATAAAGTACAGAAAAGAAATATTGTGTGCTGTGGCCCATAAGTCATCTTCATGGCTTTTCAGGTAAACTACCAAGGATTTTTACTGTTCAACTCAGTGGAACACAAATTGGTAAACTGAGAGCTAACTGATCACAGCCATTGAAGCAGTTCTGAGCTGACACCAAAAATTTCATCTTGATCTGAAATGACAACATCACTTACCTAAAAACGTACCACAACAGGGGATGCCCACATCCTCTATTATGGGCAAAAATCAAAAATGGAAGCATGTATCAGATGCTTCAAGGAAGGGCCTATTTTATTCTGAGACCTGTTCCAGGTGTTCCCTGCTAGCAGAGCAGAGTATGGTCTCCCCTGCCCCACTCCCAACACTCCAAGGGCAGCACAGGTACAGATCTGCAGATCACAAAATACAGAGATGTAAAATGAGATTGTAGCACTGGACAAACACAGAAACAAAGTTACTGGAGTTGGTATTTTTAAGAAGCTCTGTTCTAGTATCATGAATTGTGGAGGTAGAAACACCAGCAGTCAGAGTGTGAATAGCTGAAAATCAATTTAAAATCTGAACCAGGCACAATTGCTAAAGGAAGGCTGAGAATTCTCTGCAATTGCTCTGAAAGGCCAATGACAAGAGGAAGCTATATGTGAAGTGCAGAATGGCATGAAGCAAAATCAAAGAGCACAGAATAAGCAGACAATGTAAAACATTAATGACAAAAGAAAATGTGCAGTGGTCTCACCAAGTTCTTACTGAAGAACGTTAGGGAGTTAATACCAGAGCCATACTATCCATTATAACATTATCAAACGTTTAACTCCAATGGAGTTTCCTTCCTTGCAAATGGTTTACGGATTCCTTAAATTTGAACAATGGTGGTATAATCAAAGAACACTTGGAGCCCAGAGTCAGGGAAGCTGGCCTCAAGCTCCACCTGTGCCTACTGCTAACTGCTCATTTAGTCATTCATGTATGTGTTCATTCAATCATTCCAACAAAACTTTTTGAAGACCTATTTATTCTGGACTCTGTGTGAGCTTCAGCAGCTGTTTCATACCTTTGGAACTCAGATTACACATATGTAAACAGGGATGGTAATTCATATACTGACAACCTTATAAGGTCTACAGAGAATCAGATGAGATAGTGTAAAAAGGAACTGAACTATGGCTATAACTTTTCTTTTCTTCTAGACAATTAACATAAGCTCATTTAACTTATTTAAACCTGGTCTAAGTAATGTGGTAATCATGTCACTATGACTGCAGAAACCATCCTTTGGTCTTCTGAGCCACTACTGAAACTCTAGGCAGCACTCAGCATCATTCTGAATGCTTTTAGCACTCCATATGTGGTTCAGTGTTGCTTGAAAACTGTCAAATATCAATTGGGATTAGTCTGATTCCATTGATCTCTTCACCCGGTTAGATAGAAAATACCAGATTCAGAAACTCGCATTAAAAAAAAAAAAGAAAAAACTTCTGTTATTCATAAAGAGGTTGAGAAGTTAGCAGAGAAGGTTTCAGTTAGCTTCTCTTTGGCACAAACTCTCTCTCCTGTCTTCTAGAAAGCCCTGCACTGTCAATTTGTGTCCAGGTGGACTCGGAGAGCACATGGCACTGGTGCTAACGTTGAACACACTTATGGAGATGCCTCTCCATTCCTTCCTCATCCCGCGAAGAGGGCCTGTCTTTAAAATAGCCCTGCTGGGTGGTTGTAAACTCAGTTGATAGAGTAGCCAGAGTATTAGTGTACACATCTCTCTAGCTCAAGAATGGAAGAAAGTTGGTTTCTCTTGCTTTACTTTTCGGTGGTTGCTCAATGAATGAGAGTTTAGACATATAACCACTTCTTTTCCAGCTTAGCTTCTTACCAATGAGCAGGCTTCTTCTTGCATGTGAATGGGCCATTTAAAAGGCAGAAAAAAAATTCCATAATTGTGTGGAATAATCTTGACCCCATTACCAGGTTTTTAGTATATATGTAAAGTCAGAGGAAAACAAACATCTCCTGGGACCTGGACTAGGTAGTGGTCAGAAATATCACCAAATAAAAAGAGAACTTCTCCCCTGACCATACCCATAAAAGTACCATCATAGCTGTCCCTGCTCTCCCCCTTGCACTGAGTTTTTGAGTCCACAAAGCATTGTGTCTGACATTCTTTCATTAAAATTTTTCTTTTCATAGAAAGCATAGTACCACTCTGGTGGAGGATGTTGATGGGGGAGGCTATGTGTGGGTGGGAGCAAAGGATATATGGGAAATCTCTGTACCTTCCTCTCAATTTTGCCACGAACTTAAAACTTTTATGAAACATAAAGTTTATAATAAGAAAAACCAGCTTGTGCAAAAAGACATTGAGTCTGATTGAGAATGTGATTGTACTGCTCGTTCATGAGCTCTTCTTGTCCTTTTATCAGCAAGAAAGAAATGGCATACTCAAATTTCATAACTGAGTTGAGTGTAGTATAGAAATGCTTCAAAAATAGGATGGGGCTTAGGAAAATAAACAGTATAGAACCCAGGGTCTAATAGCAGTGAGCACAGTTACCACCCTGAAAAAAGCAACAGGAAAGAGTAGTTTCAAAAATGCGCTGAGGGTCACTGTGAGAAAGAATGACTCACTGGTAGAGAGACCAAGCCAGTCCACCATGACCTCTCTCATTCTTATTTCCTCCCACCCTCTGTCACCTACTAGTGCCTCTTATTGGCAGAACTAACTGGAAGCCCATGGACAAGGGCACCTGTGAGTGCTGTCTACATGGATCAGCCTTATAGTGCACAGAGTAGGATGGAGAAGAGCACAGCCTGGACATGGAGAGGTCAGCAGAAAATGTTCAGTACTGACCTCTCTCATAACACACACCTAGGCAGCCATTTCTTATCTGCTGTCTTTGTAGCCTGGAATGTACCTGTTAGCAAAGTCCATTTAATTGACTTAGATTTAAATTTGGCTTTAAAATAAGATTAAAAGCAGTCATTGTTTTAAAAGAAATGGTCTATCTTCTGATTATAAAAACTGAGTAATTTAACAATAAATATTTCAATGTCAAAATAGTCAGATTCACTTAAGAAAGGGCTTTATAGTAGGAGATTTATAGAACATCTCATACTTTCCAAAATGCGTTATTGGAATTCAAATGGCTCTTTCTCTCAAGGTAGCCATGGCTTCTTATCGTCTCTTTCTTCCAAAGCCATCTGGTACTGTCTTTGATGTGAAATCTGTGATATACCTTTTAATTTCATTCTAAATATTCATATTCAATAAAACATTGTATCATCATGTTTAGATAACTGGAATATTCAATTTTGTTAACTAAATTAAATGTAAGGAAGATCATTTAAACATTATTATTTGTTGTAGGGCCTGTAACAACTTGCCAATAGAAGATACACACTCTTCTTATGGCATATAAAATACCATGATGTTGGGGAAATCAATAAGGTTATGACTGGAGAAAGGGGGTTGGGCTAAATGGCCATCCCAGATTCCACGCACACACTTCCCTCTCTTCGCCCATAAGGAATTATCAGAAAGCTAGTGAGTCTGGTATTTAAACATAAATTCATCTGTAATTTGGTGCTTTTCAATGGAGGTTTTCAGAGCTCAATTTCAGTTTCATTTCAAAGTGGAATTTGAGTTACTTGACAATAACAGGTTTGCTCTTGAAAAATGAAAGTGAAAAGTGAAGTCAGGATACCCCCCACTCCCACTGACCATGCCGTAGACTTTCAGCTTCTTCCAGAGTGAAGAGCATGCTCAATGTTGGTGAAAACATAGTGAGCTACCTTGTGGGAACTATTTTAGTGCAGCCAATTGTTTACTGTAGCAGAAATATCCGAATCTTGTTGAGAAATTCATAGCACTAAAAGCAAAAGCTTTGCATAGCCTTGTAGGTTCAGATATATAATCTCCTGTAAAATCTAAAGTGAATTTGGACTCAAAATTTTTGCAAAAGGCCCTGATGGTCCCATATTTTGATTCTAAATTTCTCTAGTTTTGTATATAGAAGGTTTTCTGTGTCATGCATCCAACTGGAGGAGCTGATAAGATAATCAAGAAGAGCAAAGGTGTGTTGTGCTGTTCCACCAGATAGATTCAGATGGTCTCCTGAAAAGAAATTGTCCCTAATTACCATAGGTCCTCTGCTTTGGAGACCAGGTTGGAAGAAAGTTGTTGAATTGGGTATTTGTAGTACTCTTGGGGACTATTTAGATTCTGGTGAGGTTGCAAGAGGTATTAGAGGTGTCTCAGATATAAAAACTGTTGCTAATAAAAGCTAAAAATCCAATCTTCTGTTTAATACTTTGGAATTCATTTCTGTTTAAATTTTTTTAAAAGATTTTATTTACTGATTTGAGAGAGAGAGTGAGGAGAGAGAGAAAACGAGCAGGGGGAGGGGCAGAGGGTGAAGGAGGAGACTCCCCTCTGAGCAGGGAGCCCATTGTGGGCTCCATCCCTGGACTCTG
Organism: Leptonychotes weddellii; assembly: GCF_054177405.1. NCBI lineage: Eukaryota > Metazoa > Chordata > Mammalia > Carnivora > Phocidae > Leptonychotes > Leptonychotes weddellii. The sequence goes on from NC_138377.1 coordinate 83,717,110, forward strand.
GGATCATGACCTGAGCTGAAGGCAGATGCTTAACCAACTGAGCCACCCAGGCACCCCCATTTCTGTTTAAATTTGATAGAAAAGAAAACTATCAAAAAAGAAAAGAAAAGAAAACTATTAGTAGAATTTCTAAAAATTTTGGAGTAAAAGGTAGAAAGAAAAAATATAAATTAATTACAAGGAATTAGATATAAAAGTGGTAGAAAATTTGTTATCTTGTGGTCTGAGTCTCAATAAGCAGGCACTTAGATAGCACTGCTCAATTATACCAGATACATTTCAAGGACATAACAGGACTCAGTTTAGTTTATTAATATATGATTCTCTTGTAATTTATTTTTGATAAATATTGTCCGAGTGAATTTTTTTTTCAGACTCAACATGTTGCTTTCCTAGAAAATACTCAAAGTAGATGATTTTCCTAAGTAAAGCTAAAACTTGTACAAATTAATCAAAAGGACATTTTTGTTCGAATAATTGGGGGTTGGGCAGAGGGAGAATCCAGAATATACTGCATGTTATCCCAACCCTTGTACAAATATATCTTGGGAGACAGCCAGCTTGGTCCTTTTGCAATAGAGTAGTTTTTGGAAAGCAACATAAAATCTTCACTATATCATGTGCATTTAGGACACTTTACAGTGTTTTGGTAATAAAAATATGGGAACAATTTGTCGGAGTGTGAAAATGACAAATGATTACATATAAATTTTTTCTTATGTTTCGGGTGGGAATAGAGGCAAAGAATGGTGTACAATGGTCATACTTTAAAAAAAAAAGGTTTGCACCATTTAACAAATAAGATCAGAAAGTGCCCTATTTGCTGCCTTTTCCCAAAGTTGTCCCTCAGTGGAAGAAGAAAAAAAAAAAAAGCAATAATATAGTTAGTAATTAGCAAGGAACAGGAAGTAATTGCTGTGTTTAGGCCAATGGTAGGATAAAGCATTTTCTTTCAAAATCTTGCAGAAGTACACAGAAAAGAGAGTGGGCAACTGCTGAGCATTCTTTGTTCCCAAGGTCATATTTTCTTACATGGGTGACCTTGGACAAAACACTAAAACTTCATTTTGTGTCAAGACACTCACTGCTTTACCATTCCTCAGCAGTCCCCATCATTTGAGGATGACATTGTCATCACTCTGAATGGCATGCAAGATTCTTCACAACCTAACCCTTGCCCATCTCTTCAGTCTCATATCCTGACACCCACACATCCACCCATCACCGCAGATGTATCACAATTAATTATTGTAGATCCTAAGTTGACTGTGTCTGCAAGCCCCCATGCCTTTCCTTACTTATTCAGTAAATATTTTGGGGGGGTACATACTGTGTGCCAGACATTGTGCCAAGGGCTAAGAATAAATGGCAAGCAAGACAACATGATCCAACGTCTCATGCAATTTATGGTGGAGTGGGGATAACAAAGAAACATACCCCTGCCAAAAATAAGCAAATAAACATAAATAAAATAATTACAGATTGTGATAGGTGCTGGGAAGGGAAAAAAAACTCCACAGAGTGTTGCCATAGAGACAAAAGAGGATGAGGGGGATGAGGTGGTGACATCAAGTGTGTGCCAGGTGAAGACCTGGGACCAAGACTTCCAGACAGAGAAAACAACATACGCAAGTTCTAAGTAGGTACGACTTTCTCAGGCTCAAGAATTGAATAAAGACTGGGGTGCCTGGGTGGCTTAGTGGGTTAAGCTTCCAACTCTTGGTTTTGGCTCAGGTCATGATCTCATGGGACGAACCCGGCATGGGGCTCAGTGGGAGTCTGCTTGATTATTCTCTTCCTCTGCCCCTTCTCCTGCTCTCTCTTTCAAATAAATAAATCTTTAAAAAATATGAATAAAGGCTAATGGGCTGGAGTATGGTGTGGGGGACATAACATGAGGTGGAGATGAAGAGGTAGCTAGATGTCAGATCAAGCAGGGTCTTATAGCTCATAGCAAGGAGTTTCATTCCAAGTGCAATTAGAAGTTACTGGTTCAATTTATGTTTTGAAAAGCTTGCTCTGACTTTGTGTGATGTATGAATTAAAGACAATAGAGAAAGTCGGTGGAACAGTTACTTAGGAGGCTATTCTGGCAGACCAAAAAAGGGATGATAGCAGGTGCATTCAAGAGAGATGTAGGGGAAGAATTATCAATGCAATTGAGCTTTCCTCTTTTCTGACTAATTTCTATTACCTTAAAGTCCCAACCCAAGCATCCTCTACAATGCTAAGCTACTTTGAAAGCCCCTCAATCCTACAGGGTTAGAGACCCCCTCCTGTTCTCTAAGTAGCGTGTCACCTGGCTTCACAATGTGACATACCATAATATTGACTTCCTTGCCTGCTTTCTGTAAGACTGTGAGCTTTTTTTAGGACAATGGCTATGTCTTGTCCATTTCTGTAACTTTGGCCTGAGAACAGAGCCCAGTGCATAAGTGGTGCTCAGTAGATGTCAAATGTGTGTGTGAATCAAGTCCTCTAGATTGTTGGAGAGCTCTTCACATGACATGCAACACTGAGCGGGAGCCAGACCTAGGGGCTTGGGATTGAGTCTGATATTGAAAGGATTGTGGAAGAGCTTCTGCATTCCAAGGACACCTACATGTGTTAGAAGTGACCAAGAAATCTCAGACAGGAAGCCAAATTGATTTTCCAAGGCCATTTCAGAGGAAAGAGTTCTTGACTAAGGTAGACTTTCTCAAAAGTACTTCGAGTTCCATTTCTAAACCCTGCTGTGACAATTACAGTTCAGAAATGCTTGCAGCACATAGCTTACCAGACACTGTCATTTTTGACAAGGGATTTGCTTTTATCAGTTTTGTGTCTGGGAACTGTTGGGCAGAAATCATAACCACGCTGTCACCACAGCCTCCCATTACCTTCAAGCAGATTCATTTTAATTCACCTCCATAAAGATTTAAGTGCCTAACATGAATCTTAAGGTGTTGTGCCTGGCTGTTAAGATAGAGATGGATGTCAGAATATTTGTAAAAGATCTCTATTCATAAGGAACCCACAGTCCTCTGGGGCAAGCAGCTAAACGGGCATTGCAACTGAGGATGCTAAGAAGTTATAATGTATATATAAAACATCATATGTATGCACGTGGTAAGAGAAAATAATAAAATAATTTATGTTTTTTTCTGGAGGGAGGAATAGAATGTATATTTGGTCAAAAAGGAGCTTAACTTGAGCTGGATCAGTAGCTTATCTGTCTCGCTCTATCAATTTCCCAAGTGCAGGGAAGCCTAAGGCTTAAAGGTATTGGCTCTAGAGCTAGATTGCCTGGGTTCAAATCAATTACTTTATGACCTGTGTAACCTCTGCCAAATTACTTAGCAACTCTTCACCTCAGCTTACTTCAACTGTTAAATGGGATAATAATAGTACAAAGCTTATAGTGTTGCTGTGAGGATTAACTGAATTTGTACATACGAACATAAAAATGTCATTCCAGGCAGAGAAAATAGCATGAGCAAAGGCAATGGGAGTCCATGGAATTCCATCAAGGAAAAGCAAACCTCTGTGAAGAGAATACAGGGTATGTTTGAAGAGGGAGATTGGAGAGGAGATTGAAGACACAGTTTGTGGCCCAAAGGGTTTGTATACACCATGCTAAGAAACCTGGATTCTATGCTGTAGGTAATGAGGAACTACCAATGGTTTCAAACAAGGAAGTGGTATGACCAGATCTATGTCTTAGACTCTTCTGTCAAGAGTAGGAGGGTTGGACTAGAAGGTGAAAGAATGCAAGGCAGAGTCCGAGCAAGTGATTATAGCACTAATCCGTGAGAGATGATTCAAAATCCAGAATAGGGTATAAACAGTAGGGAACACTAACCTACTCATTTGTGACCATAGGACTCTTCTTTCCGTATAGAATATTCCAAGAATTCCTCAGGATTCAGTTTGGGAAGCTGGCTCAACACCTACTCATTTTAAAAAAAACACTCCGAATTTGCTCCCCTTACATTTTTCTGCATCTCAGATTTCCTATTCCTACAACCCAGCAGGGGAATCAGGATCACAGACAGAAACTACTTGTAAATTTTCTGCTGTGGACAGTTTAGCAGATCAATGAATGAGCAAGTGTTCCATGGAAACTGAGTTTATGCTGAGCTCTCTGGATTTCTCACATTAGCCAGTCCTCCACCATAATATTCTCTTCCCTTCATTGTCAGAGAAGCTTTGTGAGGAGAGCAGTGTGATAAAAGTTGTATTTGGGCAATATTAATCTGTTGTTGGCATATATTTTAGATTGAGGGGGGTATAATGCTCTAGAGGCTTAGAATTTCCTTTCCAGTGCATTTGGTGCAATTCTCCCTGAAGGTAAAAATAACAAATCCTTAGAATGTGTCAGGTATTATTCTAAGTGCTACATACTCAGATAAACACACACACACACACAACTATTTGGTCTTCATAATAACCCTATAAGGCAGAACTGTTATTATCCTTGTTTTATGGATGTGCTGAGTCACAAAGAAAGCCAAAATCACATAGCTAGTAAAGAGTAAAATTAGGAGTGTCAATGGCAACAGCTGGTGTGTAATAAACATTGAAAGAAAGTGTGAGTGAATGAGTGAGGGGTAAACAGAATGAATGAACAAGAGATTGATAGTAAGCATTAGAAAAGTAAGAAGAGATTATGCATCCAGTTTAAGGACAACATTAAGAGCCAAAACAGCAAGAGGCCCCCTGTTAACCTGGGCAGTATTCCAAAGAAATTACTCTCCAAATGAGACAGTTTTAAGTAGAGGTAGTAAAGGAAAAAGAGTGAAATTTACTCAAGATTACAGTAAATAGGGCACATTGAGAAAGTTAACACATTTCTCTGCTGTCAAGATCAAGCTCTTGTATTATTATTGGCTCCTGTAAGTGGCATTTGAAACAGATACCATTTCAACTGCAAAGAGTTTACTGAGTAAGACCCAAGAAATGTTTTCAATTTGCTGGATTCTGTGACCTCGAGAATAGAAATGACATCTGTGTATCTAGAAAGAGGTACAGAATGTGTCCTGCGGAAAGCTTTCTGACACGGTTCTAAATAAGACACCAGTCCCTACCTGAACCCGTCCATAAGCATTCACTTAGCTTCTGGGTACCTAGCCCTGTGCTAGGTGTTATCAGAGGACAAAACCATAAATATCATCAATCAATACACATTCCCAAAGCATATACAAGTGCTAAGTGGATAAGATAAAATCCCTAATCTCAAAGACCTCCCAATCAACTAGGAGGGAAATGGCATGAACACAACTATACATTCAGGTGACAGGTTTATAAAAACTTCTGTTCCAATAAAGCATACCCAGGAAGGCATACTATGAAAATATAGTACAGAATTATATAATAAGAACAAAAGTACAAAATAAATTTGAGTAAGAATGGTTCAATAAGGATTCAGGACTGGAGACGGAATTTTAGGTGGGTCTAAATCATTAAACACATGATGATGAGGAGGAGAAAAACATTTCAACAAGGAAAGGAAGCAGCAGTACTTAATGCTGATAATGGATCAGGGACACTGAAATGGTTAAATAATAATAATAATAATAATAAGCCTTTGGGCTTCCCCATTGGAGAAAGATTCCACTGACCTTGAATCATGAAATTAATTATCCAGAGAGTATAATGTTAACTACAAACTGTGATTTCTTCTTTAAGCAGAGTCCACTTCTGGATCCTCATGATTTAATTCTCCCAATCTTTCTACTTTGGGGTTTTTGGTCTTCAGAGCCCTAGAAACCTTCTCTTATACTTTCAATTCTTGCATTTCCAAGGTTGGCATCAATAGGCGTTCTGAGTCATCTGTTCATACAACATAGAAACTCTGCCTTCTTACTAGTTTAGAATTCTGTCCTTCTGTGACCCTTCCTTGACCCCAGATGAGGCACAGCTGAGCACCTATCCAATTAGGCTCATCCTTATGCTAAAGAGGTAGGCCCAGGCCAGCATCATCTCCATGCTGTACTTCTATATGAGCACACGGCTCATGTGTCATAGCAGGCAACCTAGTGCTGACACACAGCAAACCTTGATTGCCATCAATCTGCTCCCAGAACCATCTACCCAACCATCACAAGATATCACTTTGGGGCTGACATCTTTGGGGCCTAGTCCCAGCCAGGGGATGTGAGTCACCCAGGGATGACAGTCTGATCAAAATGCATGATGGATAGTGCCTAACCATCACCCCATCACTCATGAGCAAGGAGGCAAAAATTGTCAAGGTAGGGGTGTCAGGTGTGGGGAAGGTAATTTCTGACAGGTGATTAATGCCAAGGAGCTAGCAATCATCCAGGTACTGCCAAGAGAAATGGGCAGTTATATATATTTGTTTCTCTGACAGTGCCTCCCGTCCCCCACTTTGACCTCTGGTTTTACAAGGCGGCAGATGATTTTTTCTCTTTCCCAAATTCTAAATATTTATGCCCCTCAAAAATCTAGAGCTTATATGCACTCTACATTCACACATACACCAATGTAATTCTGCTAAAGACCTCAAAGCCCCATCGTCTTTTGAAAACCAGCTGAGATGTTCCCTAGTTAATGTTACTCTGATGGTTATTAAGGATGCAATAGGTCAGTCTGCCTGGGGCCAAATCTTGGTTTTGTCCACAGCCCTGAGCAAATGATGATACCAGTCTGTGTCTCAGCTTCCTCACGTAAAAAATAAGATTGCTTTGAGGATTAAAGGGGGCTCTCTCACCTTTATGGTTTATGATAAATGCTTAATAAATGCTAGTTAATACTGTTACTGTCCCTCTGCGAAGCTTGTTACAGATGAGAGAAAATTTTCAAAAACTGCAAAGATTTCGTGGAACACAGGGCACCTGAAGGAAACAAATCAAATGGGAAAAGGTAGAGGATACTTGGGAGACTTGAATTAAAACAAAATGGGTATGGGTCCTTTGAGGTAGGAAATGGAGCAAAATAGTAACAGGCAGAGAAGAAAAGCCATGTTTGAAACTCCTGAATTCTGGTCCTCCTTTCCACTGAGGCCCAGAGAGTGACACCATCGGCTTATTCAATACATGGAGGATTTTGTGGAGCTAGTACAGAGCTTGAGGGATTAATTACCCCAGGACTCATTTGCGCAGCCAGAAGTGAGGAGAAATGCCATCTAAGGTCCCAGCAGGAACAGGTGTAGGTGTGTACGCGGAGGGTGGACACACTGCAGCTTCACTCAGGCTCCAGGCAAGAGACAGAAGCCACACCAGCTATCTTAACAGAGAGAATGTGATATCGAGATTTGTTAATTAGGTTTTAAAGAATTGAAAAGGCAAACGAACTCTGGGGTATTAAAAGGTAGCAACTGCAAAAAGCAGCTGCAAGCCCTCTGGTCGAAGGGACCAAGGGGAAGAGGCTACAATCATTCCAGCTTAGAAGCCTGGAGCCCCATGGAGCTGAGAGTCAGACCTCTGAGGAGGGGTCCCTGCTCAGCTGAAGCTGGGGATTTTGAAAGACATCCTGTGCTGGTTTTTCAAGTGTGGGAAAAACTGACAGCTAACAGGATTCAGCTGCTGCTACTGGAACACAGACACTGGGGTGAAGAAATGAGGCTGGGGTGCCACTGACAAGAACGGGAACCCCCACAGGAAGGAAGGAGCAAGTCACGCCCCCCCCCGCCCCCGCACAGCAGCCTTGCTGTCTCCCTCCAGCACCCGCCACGGATGCACCTAACAAGGAGCCCCTGGCAAAGCAGAAATTCGAACTTTGCACCCTTCCACTCCACAGGACACAGACAAAGTAGGGTAGAGGAGGGTGAGTGTCGAGCTGAGAGATGGTAACTTCATAACTGGCCCACCGTCTACTCCACCCATCCACCTGCACCATAAACACTGCCTACTGGGCACCAAGGACTGGAGGCTAAGATGCATTCCCTCCAGTGACTCAGGCAAAGGGAAGGAGATAAAAAGAAACAGAATATGACTTGGAAATATGACTAAGAAATGCAAACCAGCATGGGGGAGAGGGGAAGGATGGGAAAGAAACTGCCCAGAACTGCAAGTTAAAAATGAGTAGGGATCTGCTGGGTGAAGAAAAAGAAAGTAGGTAGACATTGATATATGGAAGAGCAAATCAGGAAGGGTCTTATATGCTACATATGGAATTGAGATTTTTCTTCTGAAGGCAATGAAAAGTACCAATAGTTTTCATCTGATGTAATCAAATTTATGTTTTGATGAATAAACACAAAATTTTGGACATGGTTAGTATAGCAGCAGACTGGCCAGATTTAAAAAATTGCAATAATCTAAAAATAAATTTTTAATTTAAGTTTTTTGAATAATACATTTACAAAATAAAAATGATATGAAAAGTGGATACTAAGAAATTTCCCCTATAGATAACCACTTTTGTTGTTGTTGTTCAACCTTTTGGTATTACTTTAAGCACAAGTGATTATGAACATTTATTTCATTTTTCTCACCCTGTCTTGCATAGTCGTCTTACTTCAAACAGTGCTGACATGAGAGTCTCCAAAGTAAGATTGCTGGGTCAATAGGTAAATGCTTTTGTAATTTTGGTAGGTGTTGCCAAATTTGGTGAAGATTTTCTTTTTGTAGATGTTGTATCATTTTGTCCTCCCACTAGCATGACAGGAGAGCACCTCCTTTCTCAGTCTGACTGACAATGTGTGCTGTGAAAACTTTGGGAACTTTTGCCAGATGATAGTTGAGAGACAGAATATCAATGTAGTCTCTCTGAGTGAAATTGTGCTTTTGTTTCATGCTTAAGGACTATTTGTATTTCTTTTTTTGTGGTCTCTAGTCATATCGTTTAGCCATTTTTCTGTTGGGATGTTATTCAATTTTCCCTCCAGTTTCTAGGAGTTGCAAATGTTTTTCCTGGTTGCACATTTCTTTTTGAATTTGGCTTTTGGTTTTTGTTTTGTTTGCCATGCAAGACATAATTTCCTACTCTCAGTTTATGAAAGAATTCACACATGCTTTCTATAAATATATTCATTGTTTTATTTTTTATTTTTTTAAGATTTATCCATTTATTTGAGAGAGAGAGAGAGAGTGTGTGCCAGCAGGGGAAGGGGCAGAGGGAGGTGAGAAGCAGATTCCCCCCTGAGCACTGAGCAGGAGGCAGAGCTAGACCTGGGGCTCACTCTCAGGAGATCACACTTCAGCGGGTGGAAACCAAGAGTCAGCTGCCCAACCAACTGAGCCACCCAGGTCCCCTACTGTTTTATTTTTACCTTTAAAATTCTTTGTTTATTCTTGGATGCAATATGAGGCGCAGATAGAACAGTATCTTTTCTAAATGGCTCCCCAGTGAATGCCGTTTATTAAAATGTCCATCTTTATCTCACTGATTTGAAATACCATTATTATCATATTTTAAATTTCCCTGTATGCCTGGGTATCCTTTTGGAAATTGTTCTATTCCTTTGATCCATTTATTTGTTCATGAGTCAATACCACACTGTTTTAATTATTGACACTTTAAAATATATAATATATATATTTTAGCTTGGTAAAAGTCAGAATGTCTCTTTTAGCTATTTTTTAAGCATTTTAATTTTTTAGAGCAGTCTTAGTTTTACAAAAAAGTTGAAAGGAAGGTCCAAAGATTTCCCAAATATCCTCTGCCCTGCCGCATGCATAGCCTCCCGTTATCTACATCCCCCACCACAGTGGTACATTTGTTACAACTGATGAACCTACGTTGATACATCATAATTACTCAAAGTCTACAGTTTATCTTATGGTTCACTCTTACACTTGAACAAATGTGTAATAACATATCCATTACTACAGTATCATACACAGTATTTTTATTGCCCCCCCAAATCTTCTATTTCATTCCCACCCCTCTCCCCCACTTCCCCCTGGCAACCACTGATTTTTTTATATTATCTCCATAGTTTTGCTTTTATCAGAATGTCATATATAGTTGGTATGTCACCTTTTCAGATTGGCTTCATTCACTTAGTAATATGCATTTAAAGTTCCTCCCTGTGTTTTCGTGGTTTGTTAGTTCATTTTTTTTCCTGGCACTAAGTAATATTACATATTGCCAGATATACCACAGTCTACCATTCACCTACTGAAGGACCTTGTGATTGCTTCCAAGTTTTGGCAAACATCCTTGCACAGCTATAAGCTGCTGTAAACATCTGTGTGCGGGTTTTTGTGTGGACCTTCAACTCCTTTGGGTAATACCAACAAATGTAACTCCTGGATAGTATGGTAAGAATTTGTTTAGTTTTATAAGAAACTGCCAAACTGTCTTCCAGAGTGGCTGTTCCATTTTGCATTCCCACAGGCAATAAGTGAGAGTTCCTGGTGCTCTACATCCTCACTAGTGTGTGGTGTTATCAGCGTTCCAGATTTTCACCATTCTACTAGGTGTAGATAGTGATATCTTATTATTGTTTTAATTTGCATTTCCCTCATGACCTATGACGTGGACCATCTCCATATGCTTATTTTCGATCTGCCAATCTGCACCTTGGTGAGGTGTCTGTTAAGGTCTTTGGCCCATTTGTCAATAGCATTGTTTGTTTTCTTATTGTTGAATATTAAGAGTTCTTTTGTATATTTTGGGTAACTGTCCTTTATTAAATATGTGTTTTGCAAATATTTTCTCCCAGTCCATGACTTGTATTCTCATTCTCTTGACAGTCTTTCACAGAGCAGATGTTTTTAATTTTAACGAAGTCCAGCTTAAAAATTGTTTTTCATGGATCTTGTCTTTGCTGTTGAATCTATGCAGGCATCATCATCCCCAAGGTCATGTAGATTTTCTCTTATGTTATCTTCTAGAAGTTGTATAGGTTTGCATTTTACATGGAGGTCCATGACCCATTTTGAGTTAGCTTTAGTGAATGGTGTAAAGTCTGTGTCCAGATTCACTTTTTTTGCATGTCGATGTCCAGTTGTTCCAGCACCATTTTTGAAGAAACTGTGTTTGCTCCATTGTATTACCTTTGCTTTTTTGTCAAAGATCAGTTGTTTATATTTGTGTGGGTCAGTTTTTTGGCTCTTTTTCTTCTCTAGATTCACAGTCTTAATGGTACTTAAAATATTTATTTTATTATACCCTGCAGTTTAATAAGTTATTTGTGCCTGTCTCCCTATGTCCTGCTCTGTGCCACCACCAACATTGTACCCTATCCCACTGTACCCCAACTCTGATTTTAAATACTGGGACCTGTATCAGCTCACAGCAGAGGCTCAATATTTGCTGCATTTGTACATTCTTATGAAATGTGAATTTGAAAACTAATTATAATTCAACATGCTGAGTCTGACTACTGGCTCTTCCTAAAGCATAATGAGTTGGTGAAAAGCCTCTAGGCTGGAATATCTCGAGAAGTGTTTTAGTCCTACTGTCTCAGAAGGTTGGGATGATCCTTCTTCTTCCATACGTATTCTAACCACACTTAGAATTCCCTTTACATTTACTCAGTTTCCATGTAGTTCATATTAGGGCACTGGGCCCTAGCTAGAAATCCTTCAAATATAGATCCCTTCACCTTTGTGTAACACTCCTTACCCTATTCTGTTCTGCAGCCTTCTTCAATGAAGTTACATAAGACACAATCCACCGATCCTGTCCCCTCCTATGCATTCACTCCTTTCCAGGTTAGACTCCACTGCACTCCCTTTGGCTGCTAACTGCTTCCCTGGGGCTTCCTGCCCTCCCAAACCAGTCATTGGCTACCAGTTGTCTTGCAATCTCTCTACCTATCATCTGCCCTGTGGGAGACATTGCATTGTTACATCTTTCTCTTTCTCACTCTCTATATCATAAAAGAGTTATTTACTTGAATAGAAGGCCCATTCCCCCAGGAGACAGACCCGAAATTCTTTCTATGGTTCTTTAGGTTTTCTCATTTTCCCTTTAGTAAAGCAGCAGGATCCTGAGGCTGGGTTTTAAACATGTCCCTCTCCATATGAGTTTCCCTGGCCTTAGTGGCCTCTGTTTTGATGCTTTTTTCTTTTTTTTTCACCCCTGTTCTTCCTTCATTGACAGAGTAGCAAGTATCACTAATATTGTACTTTCCAATAGCAGAACCCTGATTTCTATGCTTAATGCCTTAATAATAATGGACTTCAATTTTTGATCACCAGCAGTACCAAGATTTTTTTCTGGATTTTATGTTCTGTTCTCACCCTCTAGGATTCACATTTGTTCTGAACTTCACTTTAGAGATGTAGTTTGTTTTTTATTCTCAACCAACCTAACAGCAATTAAATTAGTTTAGCTGACAAAACCACTTTTGATGGATAGATACATGGATGAAAGCATAGATAGATAGAGATGGATAGATAGATAGATAGATGATAGATACTTTGCTCTAAATCAGGGTTTCTCGACCCTGGGACTGTTGACATGGGGGGCTGGCTAATTCTTTATTGTGGAAGACTGTCCTGTTTATTGTGGGATGTTTAACAGCATCTCTGGCCTTTACCTACTAGGTGGTAGTCTTCCCCACCTCCCCAAGTTTTACAACTGAAAATATCTTCAGATATCACTAAATGTTCCTGGGGAGGGGGGGACAAAATCATCCCCACTTGAAAATCACTGCTTTAAATTCATTATATTCCCAATTATTTGTAAATAATAATGATAATATTTTATAGTAATTTTAAAGTTAACATACATTGTGTGAACACTGTAGGCCAGGCCCTTTGCAAAGCACTTTCACATATAAACTTCTCCTGTGCTTAAAATATCTCTACAAATTAAGTATAAGGAAACAGAATTTAGAGAAAGTCAAATAGCTAATAAATGGTGAAGCTGTTTTTTAAGCAACTAACCAATTTCAAAGCTCATGCTTTTTTACAGTTATGTCATACACTTTACATCTTGTCATCTATCTGTGGGAGCCTTTTCTTGGAGGATAAAATGTTTTGTTTTCATTTTTTAATTTTTAATTTTATTTAATTTTATTTTTTTAGCTCATTTAGCTAATGACTAAGTATGGTGCTTAGCTCATAGTAGATATCAAGGAATACTAGTTGAACTGAGTATCTTTTGGTTTGATCTGAGAATGAAATAGTGCCATACTTGGCACATAGTAGGTTCTTTTCTTAATTATTATGTTATGTTAATTACCATACATTGCATCATTAGTTTTTGATGTTCTTAGTAGGTTCTTAATAAATATTTGCTAAATTAATACACTACATAGTCTGGAGAAAACAGGTGGTTTACCCTCTCTTGGTTTTCTT
>NC_138377.1:83730408-83781122 GCF_054177405.1 Leptonychotes weddellii
TTTTTTTTTTTTAAAGATTTTATTTATTTATTTGAGACAGAGAGAATGAGAAACAGAGAGCATGAGAGGGAGGAGGGTCAGAGGGAGAAGCAGACTCCCCGCCGAGCAGGGAGCCCGATGCGGGACTCGATCCCGGGACTCCAGGATCATGACCTGAGCCGAAGGCAGTCGCTTAACCAACTGAGCCACCCAGGCGCCCCCCCTCTCTTGGTTTTCTACATCCCTCTGAACCTGTACAGTGAGGGGTAGGGGAGAGATGGGGGTCATTTCAAGATAGCATTTGTACTTCTTTTCATCTGTGACTTTAATATAACCTTTCTAAGTCTTTCCTTTCCACTCATTATTTCTTTCAAATCTGGTCTTGGTCAGCAATCATAACCAGAGTAATGTTGCATTATCTTTACATGACACCATTTTCTGAGGAAACAGAGCTGTATTGCACTCACTATTCAATTTATCCTAAGTCTTTAGCAAGGAGAATTGGGGATATCATATTTTCCTTTTTAGTAGACAGGGTTATTTGGAGGCATTAAATAACTGACACACCCAAAGATTATTAAAGCAAATTCCTGACTCCTAATCAGTAGCATTACCATTACTAAAGTTAATTTCTCTGTTAAGAAATAATAGAAACTTCACTCTCTAACCCACTTGATTTAATAAAAACTGTGGACTGGTTCCTATAGATATACATTGGGGAAATGAAGAAAAAGACATTTATTGTGTGCTTACACTATCCTGACTACTCTGACAGTCACTTCAAGTTTGTAAGCTCTTTTGGAGTAGGTATTAGCATCTACATTTTTAAAAATGAAGCTGAGAGAAATTAAGAAACCTTCCTCGAATCTACAGCTGGAAAGTAATAGACCCTGGCATCTAAAATGGCTCAGGTTTCAAAGGTATTTCTACTATGGTGGTGTTTTAATTAATTTCCACAAACTCTGCTGCAAATAAGAAGTCAAAACATATCAGCACTTACAAAAGGTTTCTTCAATCCCCATGGTTGTTCAAGAGTCAGCCTTCCCACTGAAGCAGAAAAAGTAGAAATGGAAGAGGTTATCTTTGGGGTCCACAGGTTGTGCAAATGAGACAAGAACATAAGGCACATTGGTCTGGAGGGGCTAGAAGAGTAAAACTGATGTACTCTTGCCTTCTCCCCAAGAATACCAAGACTGTGGAACACTATGTGTATGGAACAGTTGCTGCTTTGTAGTCCAGAGATCGTTGTATTTCTCTAGTAGATGAAGTGATTCCAGGATACTCCACATGGCACTTTGGGACTCTTACAGATGAAAGGTGCTATATACATGTCAGGTATTACTATACAGCACTTACAAAAAAGTGTTTCCACTTACTGGTGTGAACTCATTGTTGAAAAGCTTAGAGATGATAGTTATTGCTGGTAATAGCAGTCAGAATAGCAGTATAAATGGCCTTTTTTTTTTTTTTGCCATAATTTGCTCCATATCTTACTGTTATTTTGCTCCATAATCCAGGGTGGCCTAGAACAAAGGAGGAAGATATTTGCTGACAAGGCTTTAAAATAGAAAGATGACTATTTTTCTTATTGTGGTTAAGGTCAACAGCAAGGAAGAGATTTGCATGAGTGCATCATAAATGAAGTTAGACCACAAGAAGTTTTTGGTTTTTTTTAAATGCTGTATGTGACATTTTTGCTTTTAAAACTCACAACCTAAATGTTATTGTCTTCTGACCGTGCATCTATTATAACTGGGAATTGTGCACATTTTATTGGTAGAAAAAACAATATAATGCAATGTCTATGTTTAGAAACTAATTTCAAAATCTCCTTTTTGGGCAATCATCTGGGCTCTGAATCATTTGGTTTGGCCAATTTTGCTACCCACCTGTGTCCATTGGCTTCCTATCTTTCCTTTAAACATCTGTAAGAAGCCGCTAGAGAGATATGCCCATCACCTTACCCTGGTGTTATTGAACTCTTCACAATGAGCTATTGTTCAACAAAGCAAATACTGTTACCTTGGGAAACAAAACATCCCTATTTTTTTTTTTTTTTTTAAATTCCAGCTTGGCCTCAACTTAGATTTCTACTCTGGTGTTAAGAAAACCTCAACATGGCAGAGAAATGAGGTTTTCCGAAGAGTATACAATCACTAAATCTAGTCAGAATTAGTTTCAAATTCAGGTCTCTTGATTTCAAATTCTAATTAGATGAGGGGTTGAGATAATTTCTATAAGGGGCCAGATAGTAAATATTTTCAGCTTTGCAGGTTACAGGAGTTCTGTTGCAACTATTCATTTTTGCCCATGTAGAGAGAAAGCAGCTATAGGAAAAAAGGTAACCAAATAGCTGGGTTCTGATAAAACTTTATTTACAAACCAGGCAGTAGCTGGGCTATATGGTTTGCCAACCTCTCCTTTATAGTCTGTTTCCCCGTAATTCTACACGATTTGGGATTTATTTATGCAATCTCTTCTGGTTAAGTTTTCACAAAGTTTATTTATAACAGTTAGAAAAAAGAGAAAATAACTGTGTTGTCCCCTAACCTAAACTACTAGGCTGACAAAATTTACTAGTTTAAAAGTCTAGTAGAAATAGCATTGGACTTAGAGTCAAAAACTTGTATTAGAAAATGGGTTCTGTATAACCTTAACCAGGTGTGACCTTGAGGAAATCATTACTTTCTCTGAGACCCAAGCTACTACAGATATGATTTTAACAGTCATTTCACTGGGTGGTTAGAAGGATCAAATGTGGTCCATGTGGTAGTGACTAAACCAGCACCTGCTGTATAGCAAGCCCTCACCAAAGACCTGTCAGATCTCTGTTTTAACATAACTAGAGCTTTCTTTCTTATAATTCTGGTGTTTGGGTAAAGAAATATGAACATGTTAGCAATTAGGTCATTTCATGTGTGTTTGTCAAGCCATTAGTTCATATCACCTAAATGGAGTTTGGGGCTATTAAATGGCAGCTTTTTTTAGAATTCTGAGGTTATGAATATTACCATATTTTCACACAGTTGGATTTCAGCTATTGATTTTAATCAGTAGAGGTATGGTAGCCTTTGTGGTTGGTCTCCCCAAAATCCATTCTACTTTAAAATAATCTAGGAGAATTCTGTTAACCCTGTTTATGTTATTAGTGATTAGTTTAGGAATATGTGTGTCTCCCAGTCCCAATCATTGAGACAAGAGGGGAATTATGCTGTTTAGAGGCTTCTGGAAAAAGTGTCCTCCCTCCTACAAAGGAGACATGAAAAGAGACAGTGCTTTTGTGCATCTTTTTTTTTTTTTTAAGATTTTATTCATTTATTTGAGAGAGAGAGCACACAGTGGGGCAGAGGAAGAGGGAGAAGCAGACTCCCCACTGAACAGGGAGCCCAACCTGGGGCTGGATCCCAGGACCCTGGGATCATGACCTGAGCCAAAGGCAGACCCTTAACCAACTGAGCCATCCAGGCACCCCTCCTTAATTCTTTTTTTTTTTTTTTTTTTAAAGATTTTATTTATTTATTTGCGAGAGAGAATGAAAGACAGAGAGCACGAGAGGGAGGAGGGTCAGAGGGAGGAGCAGACTCCCCGCTGAGCAGGGAGCCCGATGCGGGACTCGATCCCGGGACTCTAGGATCATGACCTGAGCGGAAGGCAGTCGCTTAACCGACTGAGCCACCCAGGCGCCCACCCCTCCTTAATTCTTTTTCATAACATGTTTTAGTCTAGATCTTTGCTGTCCCATATGTTAGCCATTAGCCACATGTAGCTAGTCCATATTGAGATGTCCTATATGTGTAAAATATGAATAGGGTTTTGAAGATTTGGTATGAAAAGAGGACTACAGAATATCTCATTAATTATTTTATGTTGTTTACATGTTGCAATAATCTGGATGCTTAGGGTTAAATAAAATTTATTATTAAAATTAATTTCACCTCTTTTTTTTAGTACTGAAATCTACTTAAAAAAAAAAACTGCAATCTGTAGGAAAGGGCAACAGGCTGGTAACTCAGGCAGGGTTCCTATGTTGTAGTCTTGAGAAGAGTTCCTTCTATTTCAGGAAATAGTCTTTATTCCTAAGGTCTTCAGCTGATTAAGTGGTGCTCACCCACATTATGGAGGATAATCAGATTTACTCAAGGTCTACTTATTTAAATACTAATCACACCTAAATAATACCTTCACAGCAACACTGGTTTTTGACCAAATAACTGGTCACCGTTGCCTAGCCAAGGTGACATATAAACTAACTAATCACAACTCCCATACTCTTTTCCTCTGCTCTAGAATTCATTTGCCTTCTGTAAATGAAAAAAAAAAATTAGTATGTTATATTCATCAAGAATTTGAGTTGTATTGCTCTCTGTCGTTTCTTATACATTTTGCTCCCCCTTCCCCTTATTGTCAGCAGCATTTATTGTCTTAGGAGAAAGATGAAAAACACACAAGCAAAGGAAACACCTTTGAGTTTCAATAAGGGTTTTGCATCTAAGGTATAATGTTTATATCACAAAAGAAAATCTGAGAAAATAGACAATTTGGGCTATCTATGGCAGAGGGGTAAAGATAACAAGGGTAAGGGCAAAGAGAAGACAAATAACTCAGATGTAGGTAGAATCCTAAAAAGCCATCCCATGTCTCATCCACACTCTGTTTCCTAGTTGGGGGTGGGGTGCAGAATAGAAACTTGAGATAAAATTCAGAATTCAAGAACTGTGGAGAGCTCTATCTGGATTTTGAGGTAGAGCTCAGGAGAATTGCAAGCTCCACAGAGGTTTCTTGCATGTAGCATGACACAGACATGGTTGGGTAAAAAAGCCTGAGATAGTCATGTTCCAAGTCAATGAAGTGCAGGAGATTCAAATCATTTTGCTCACCTCAGTGGGGCTTGGAGGGACCTGAAAGTGAGCCAGACAGAGATGCTTATTGCGAGAAAAGAGGGTGGAAAAGGCTGAGATATGTATGAACAGGTGACAAAAGACCAGATCGGAATGAGGGAAAACATTTTTCCCCCTCTGGACATTGTGGTATCTGGATATAATATTGTCTGTCCATCTAGTATAGACAGATGATGACTGAATATTTCACAGACTCCCACACCCTCAGCTACTACACCAACCTTACCTAAGTCAAAGGTGACTATATATCTCCATTTTCCTGGGATATTCCTGATTTATACTAGTTGCCTCATGCAAAACTCTTAAATAGTGGTTCCTCTCACTAAAAAGTGTCCTAGTTTGCACTAAAAATTATATGGGCACCCAAGTTAATTCTCAAAACTTAGATATAATATATGAGAAAAAGTTGAAAGCCTGAGCCAGTTGAGATTGTTTCTTCTACCTGGAAAAATGAAGAGGAAAATGTAAAATAGAAATTAAATTCATTTATGGAGAAAATAAAGTTGAGTTTTCAGCAGACCTGAAGTCTGTACTGAAATTCACATCTTTTCTAATGTAAAAGGCACCTAAAGGAGCTGACATTCTCAAGTCCATTACACCATGCACAAACCATTGCTTCAGTAGGATAGGATATATGATACATCTTATGTATTTAGTTTCTGGCTGAAGTTCTCATAGTGCCTTTATCCTAGCAGCAAATGTAATCCTCACTAATTTATTATAAGACGGTAGAAAGCAAGGGATACTGTGCGACGGGCTTCACCAGCCCAGCTAAGGGGGTTTGGACTGTATTTAAAGAAGTGAAGGAATGAGATTTATATTTTAGAGCATTTCCTGAGCAACAATGCAGATGATGGACTGGAGGCAGAAGGACTAGTTAGGACACTTCTGTGGCAATCTCAATGAGAAACGAGTCTGATCTGACAGTGAGGGTGCCAAAAGACAGATTGGGGAGCCATTTAGAAAATCAAAGAAAAAATATTTGGAGATCAATTTTACACTGGCAGTGAGAAACAAAGAGAACATTTGTAGAGGGAGAGAATGAGTTCAGTACTGGACATACTGGCTTGAGGTTCCTGTGGGATGTTCAGGAGGAGATGATGGTTTTTCAGGTGAATTTTTGGGTTTGGAGTTTGACATGAAGATGTGTATGAGGAACATGTGGTTTGAAGGTACCAGCTTATAAGAGTTAGGGAAAGCATTGGGGAAAAAAAAAAAAAAGAAAAGAGGAGAATATATAGTGATTACTTTTTCTTAGTCTCTCAGTAGATTATATATAACCTGAGTAATCTGTATGTTGAAGTCAGGCTAGCAGGTATTTTTCAGAAATACAAATAAAACTCAAAACACTTTATGAACTTTTTGTTGGGAATTTACATAGGAATTTTATCTTCGACCAGTGTTTCTCTACTAGGAGACATTTAACAATGTCTGGAGATATTTGGGTTGTTGTAACTGCAGGGGGTCTTGGGAGGACTGTTACTGGCATCTGGTGGTAGAGGCCAGTGTTCTACTAAATACCCTACAATTCACAGGACAGCCCTCACCAAACAAAGAATTAGCTGGCTCAAAATGTCAATAGTGCTGAGGTTGAGAAACCTCTGCCTTCGACAACTGAGCTAAGAATTTTGTTGAAAGAGCTAAAATCATCCTTAAATTGTTTTTCTGATCAAGAAACGCCACAGAAAGACTTATGCATGAGAGTACCTTGATACCTTGGCTGACAAATCCATTCCGGTTAGCTTTTCTAACTTAAAAGGCCACTTATCTGGTCAAAAGCTCTTGTGTGCACAGGATCGCTCTGGGTGCACATCATATTGAGGGCTCCAAGAAAGTAGAGCGCTTTTACTGGCTGAACCCTACAACATAGGTTAGCGGTTGATGCAAAGTTCTACATGGGAATGGATGGTAAAGCGTAATCTGCCATAGACACCTAAAAAATGAAGGTTGAAATGGCCATTAATTTGGCTACTGCATTGTCAGATATGAGGACCAAAGGTGGTGAAGATGGTCAGCAACATAAGATAGTGGTTAAGAGCATGGGTTGATGAATCCAACTCTCTGAGCTTGCAAGCCTCTTTCTTTGTCCTATGCTTCACTGGTTGTGCGATCTTAAACAAATTACTTATGCTCTCATGTACTGCACTCTTTTTCATCTGTAAAATGGGGATTAGTTTAATACCCGCCTCAAAGAGTTGTGTTGGAGAGTAAATCAAATATTACTCTCAGTGCTTAGGGGAGTGACTGAGGCATGATAGACTCTCAATAAATTCATCTACATGGCTTTGGGAGCCTAGCTGGTAGCGGGTATTACCAATGGAGCAAAAGAAGACCTAGACCCAGCCCACTGCTTCAAAAGTGACCCTTCTCTAAGGGCTTCCAGGTCACTGACACAAAAGTATTTGTAGTATTAATGCTGGGTTGATGACAATACTTCTTGTTTCTTTTTAATCAAATTAATAATTTGCTGGTCAATATTTTTTTGAAGTGGTGACATTCTTGCTCTTGTCTCTACTAGTTTCTACCACAATGAATGAGACTAGATAAAATAGATGCATGCTTTTACATTGTAGTTCTCATAAGCCTAATGAAAAACTGGGAACCACAGATAAGACAGGCAGTTATAAAAGACTCTAAATGATTCCAGAGTCTGAATGTAGCACCTGCATGCATACAAACTACTCTGTAATATTTAAATTCTTTTGTCAATGCTTACTAGCTGTGTGGTCTTTGGGAAATTACTTTCTGTGTTTCTGTTTCCCGATCTATACAATGAGCATTGAAACTATCTCATGAAGTGGCTTAAAGATTAACTAAGAAACTGTATGTAAACTATTAGGCATCGTACACACAGAAAATGTGCAGTAAATGTTAGCTATTAAAATTTTCTGTATCTAGCAAACACAAATGTATATGTGCAAAATTTAAGTGACTCTTTAAAGATACCCTCTGAGATGCCAGAGAAATTTCACATTTGCAGTGTGGTATTTTGAGGCTACTTCATGTACTATTGTGCTTTCCTTCTAAGAACCCTGTGGTAAATTTTTGTGAAGCACAGATGTAGGTGACCTTCTAGTCCATTGGATGACAAGGCAGCATGGAATATTTTGACCAGTATTCATACAGGCTATCCCAAAACAAAAAAAACAAACAAAACAAACCCCTTATGAAGAGCTACATACTCAATATTATTTTCAGTTGTTTAAAGTTTCACTGTCTCACACTCATTAATCACACATTACGCTCATTAATCACATTTCAGCAGAGGATCATTAACAACTATGGCCAGATGTGCAGGAAAATCCCCTGCCTGGAAGCCATGGCTGCCAGATCCCTCTGCAGACTGAGTCACAGCCAACTGGGTCAGAGAGCGTGGAATGGGTGACATCGCTGGGGCTCAGAAGAACCACATGGCCCGCGTAATTCCTTGAGCTAGGATCCTAAACAACCAGAGATATGCAAAGATAGGACCACTTATAGGGCAAGCAGAGGTAAGACACTCAAAGATTCCAGATATCTCTTCTTGTGAATAAATTCAATCTACCAACATTTGAATTTGTAACTTGGGAATTTATCTGCTATTTCAGATTAATCAAAGTTCTCAATTTTAGTGATTCCTTAGCTGCATCTCCTCTCTCTCTTCTTCTCTCACATTAGAGTAATAATCACTTTGTAATAATCATTATTGGTATTATTCACAGTTGGACAATGCAATACACTATGATTACATTTCTTCTTTCTCTTCATTTGCTTAGTTTTCTATCATACATAATCCCTGTCACTAATTCATTACCAAACCCATCGGATAGAACCTGAAAATCACTCTCAGTACAGTCAAGCTCACCAGCACTGTTCTGGAGCCCTCCTTACTGGAGTCCTCACTTTCTGCTTCAACTAGCCAGGTCTACAGCAGTAGACATGCCATCTATCTTCACTATCCTCTGGGGAATTTCCTTCTTTCCTATGTTCCATGTGCTGTTCTTTCTTGGTTTACTCCATTTTGTAGGTGGATATATCCTCCAGTATTTTTTATGAGGAAAGGTGTATAGAATAGATAGAGTGGCAAAATACCAAACTCCAGGATGGAAATGGTTTTCACAGGATATTAAGTCACTGCCCCATTTTCTTCTAGTATCTGGAATTGAAATTGAGGAAATCTAATGCCCTCCTGATTTCCTGTCATTCACAATGAGGAAAAGTTCTCTTCCTTTTTCTAAAGATTGCGAGATCATCCCTTTGTCTCCAGTGTTCTGAACTTTCACTAGAATATGCTTTTACACGAGTCATTTTCATCAATTTTGCTGAACCCACTATGGGTTCTTTCAGTCTGGAATCTGTTTCATCATTTCTGGAAACTTAGCTTGATTTTATTTTCCATGATTTTCTTCCCTCTAATTTCTCTGTTTACTCTTTCTGGATCTCTTATTAATATTTTCTTATATTGGACCTCTAATTGAATTGATATATAAATTTTCTTTTTTTTTTAAAGCTTTTTTATTTATTTATTTGAGAGAGAGAGAATAAGAGAGAGAGCACATGAGAGGGGGGAGGGTCAGAGGGAGAAGCAGACTCCCTGCCAAGCAGGGAGCCCGATGTGGGACTTGATCCATTATTGTCTCTCCTATTTTCCTTCTGGGAGATCTCTCCAATTATATCTTCCAAACATTTTTTTTTAGAAAAAAATTGCTAGCTTTTGAATGCATATATGTATGTTTTATTTTCTGTTGTAATCACAATGACTAGAATAGTGCCTGGCACATAGTAGAAATTGAAAGAAAAAAAAAAAAGGTGTGTTGAATTAAATGAATGCAAACTCCTGAATGTTCTTTTTTTATAGCCTCCTATCTTTATTTCTTGAAGGTAATTTCCTCTCTTATCTCTCTGATCACATTGATTATAAATGTTTGGGGATTTTCTTATAATATTCTCTATTGCTTGTTTCTGCTGTCTCTTTCTACATGTTTGTTTTGGTGTCTCTCTTTTGTATTAAAAGCTTTCTTCATATATCTGGTGATCTTTGGCTTTGAAACTAGTGAAGCACAAAAATACTTTGTGTTTGGGTATAGGTTAGAGTGCTGGGGCTTCACTATGATGTTTTCTGGCGATGTTTCATTGGAAGAGCGTGAGTAGTCAGACTCTGTAGATCTTTTTTCCTCAGGCTGTGTTTTTTTTTTTTAATTTTTAAAATTGTGATAAAATATACATAACGTCAATGTTACCATTTTAACTATTTTTAAGTGTACACTTCAGTAGCATTAAGTATAGTCACATTGTTGTGCAACCAATCTCCAGAACTCCTTCATCTTGTAAAACTGAAACTCTTGGGGCGCCTGGGTGGCTCAGATGGTTACGCGTCTGCCTTCGGCTCAGGTCATGATCCCAGGGTCTTGGAATCGAGCCCCACATCAGGCTCCTGACTCAGCAGGGAGTCTGCTTCTTCTTCTCCCTCTGCCTCTCCCACTGCTCATGCTCTCTCTCTCTCTCTGTATCTCTGTGTCTCAAATGAATAAATAAAACCTTTAAAAAAAAAAACAAACTGAAACTCCTTCCCACCTCCTCTTCCCTCTCACGGTAACCACCATTTTATTTTCTGTCTCTATGAGTTTAACTACTTTAGGTTCCTCAGTCAGTGGAATTACATAGTGTTTGTCATTTTGTGACTGGCTTCTTTCATTTAACATAGTGTCTTCAAGGTTCATCCATGTTGTAGCACATGTCAGAATTTCCTTCCTTTTTGAAGTTGATTAATTTTCCATTGTATGAAGATACATTTTGTTTATCATTCATTTGTTGATGGACACTTAGTTGCTTCCACCGCTTGGCTATTGTGAATAATGCTATGAACATGGGGGTACAAATATAATTCTGAGATCCTGCTTTTAGATGTTCTTTTGGATATATACCCTCTAGAAGGGTTGCTAGATTATATGGTAAGTCTGTTTTTACATTTTTAAGATGTTCTTTTGGATATATGCCCTCTAGAAGGGTTGCTGCATTATATGGTAATTCTATTTCTAGTGTTGTCCATAGCAGCTGCACCATTTTACATTCTCACCAACATAGCACCTGAGTTCCAATTTCTCAGTCTCCTCATCAATACTTGTCATTTTCTGTTTTTGTTTTATTTTGTTTTGTTTTTTGATAGTAGCCATTCTAATGGATGTGAGGTGGTAACTCATTGTGGGTTTGATTTACATCTCCCTAATGATTAGTGATGTTGAGCATCTTTTCATGTGCTTGTTGGCCTCAGGCTTGTTATTTTATCATAAAATGCTCATCTGTCTCTTGTCCAGTGTTAAGAAGAATGGTTATCAACATCTTTGGAGCAAAACAGAAGGGAGCTGGGGTGGGGCTGTGGCCATTAGTGTACAGATTTTTACCCATCCCTGTTTTCAGAATGATATCCCTGCTCTCAGCAGGGACTCATGTCCTGAATCCAGAATCTTTCCTATTTAACCTGTCCAGGTAGGGAACTCTAGGTGTCAGCTGGATTGACAAATAGGGGTGGGAATCAAGGAGATTAATTTTCTTTCACATAGTTTTCCTGTACCCCCCCACTTAAAAAAATCACAGCTGACTCCAATTTCTGAGCCTTTACGGAGCCCTGAAACACCATGCTTCTCACTTCTTGGCATTATCCTCTATAGCATTTATTTGCTTTCTGGTTTTTAAATTTTTGCTGTTGTTATTCCTTTCCCCATTCTCTATTTTTCTTTTGGATTTTTGTCTTTTATCCCAGTATTCCAGTGGAGCTTTAGGAGAGGGCAGAGATAAATGTGTCTTCATTTTGCCATTTTAATTGAAAATCCTCCTAGTCATTTTATTATTATTCCTAGCCAATACTCTTTTTTTCCACTTAGGAGGAAAGGAGGGAACAAGAGTAATAAAATGTAATAAGACATTTCACCAAACTTTATTAATAAAGTAAAAATAAGGATGAGCGTCCTTCTCTAGGTACCTTCTGTTGGTGTTTAATGCTCCTGATGCCATGGTCAGCCCCACTTTAACCCTTCCTTGACTGAGGTTTTCTGACCTGTTCATTAGTTTTCAGATTTTTACCTAACAGGAAAACATTTCTAATATATACCAACCTTAGTGGGAAGGTAGAATTTGATATATACTATTTTGTGTTATATATGATCTTTCAGGAGTTCACTGACTTTCTAAGTTGTGGTATACTTCTTTATAAGTACTTACATGTTTTGGTTTGGTCTATTCATCACACTCATGTAAAACTACAGAAACATGCTTGCTAGTGTCATCTGATAATATGAAGACTGATAGAAGTAAAGAGAAAAGCTACCTGTCATTTTGTACAACCTTAGATGGACCATGGCTTGTCCTACTCCGACATAAAACATTCTCAGAGGATTATCTTTCAGGACCCAGAAGAAAAATTATGTGCTATTTACTATTTATTATTACCCACTGAGCTGGGGAAAGCCTTGACCTTTAAATAAATTGTTGAAAACTGAAACTAGCCCTTGATCCTGGGAGTACTCAGTTAACATGAAACATTTTAAAAGAAGAAACTTCTGTAAGACAACCTATTTAGCTTGTTTATGCCAAACTGCTCTCCCAGTCTGAGTAAAAAGCTTGTTTGTGCATTGGAGTGCCATTATGGTTGACTATAATTAAGATTATTATAAAAATAGGCATTTTTGGCATGTGTAGTGATTTCAATTATTTATAATATTATATTCAATAATAATAGTACAGGCAGATGGTGCTTGAGAAATTGAAATTATTAGTCCCAATGCAGAGATGAGAAAATTGAGCTTTGGAGTATTAAAAGAATTCCTTTTCTAATGTCCCACAGCTAGTGAGAAAGTGAAAGAGCAAGGACACAATCCCCTTACTTCAGACTTCCTATTCAATGCCTGCTACAATGAAAAAATACTTGCATTGAATTGCATAGATATTTGGGGAAAGTGATCAAGGACAAAAGAAGTTAGAAGTGGTATAAACGAGACTGAAAGGTAGATACAGAACCCTCTCCTCACCTTCCCAAACCATTCAGTGACTTCCTCGTAGCCTGGGGATTTAATTGTTACGTGCTTTACCTGGGCCTGGAATTGTAGATATTTGGCTGGTATTTTGGACATGTTGACTGACACTGTGTAAAAAGAACACTGTAAAGATTCCTTCACCAAAGCTACCTACATTTGCTATAACATGTACTAATTTTAGTAAAATGCCAGAAGTGGAAGAACTTCTCACTGCTAGTCAGTTTCCAATAAGAACAAACTTATGAGCACGAAGGTGGGCGTCCCGGTTTCATTTCTGCCTGGGGCCAGGAGCCACTACCTTTCTCAAGGCAGAACATCCATGCGATAACTCAACACCCTCCATGTGAGCCTCTACGTCCTCTGTCTTCTATCCTCACAGATCAGGTGCCCTGGGCCTCTCTGCTGGGACACAGCCTTCGTTTGATTTGCACACAGAACTAACTTGAATGCAGTCTCCTCTCTTGAGAACAATCAGAGGAAATGGTTTCATTTGGAAGATGAAAGTAAAATCTCTCCAATATCCTTGGATCAGCCTCTATTTCAAATAATCTACTAAATTTCAAATCTAAAACTAAATCTACTCTATTTCAAATAATTTACTAAATACCCTGGCTTCTTAGATGTTCACAAAGAATGAAAGGATAGACTTGTGCTATTTCCCAGAAAAGCTCAGGTGGTAGTGGAATAAAGCAGAGTTTTCTTCCTTTTTCTTCAGAGAAAAGCTTGAGCTTGAGAGAAGGTAAAGAATTAAGATCCTAGTAAATAAAGAAACAAAGCCTCTTACTACCAACATGTACGAGAGCAGAATCTGACTTCTGTATTAAGGGAAATGATGGATGTTTTCAAATTATGGGAACTGCTTTAGCACAACCTTAAAATAGTGCTTTCGAGATGTGTGAGGACATAGAGAAATTTGTCTCTGCACTTTAAACCTTTTCTCTTCCACAAGGATTTTGAGTAAGAATACGCTTTGGACTAGAGCTAAGACAATGGGAAAGAAAATTTCTAGACTTGAGTGTTGCTGCCACCTACATGGTAGGAAGACCACAAACAAAACCCAACACCTTTCCAGAACAGAATCAGCTGCAGTGTGCTTTCTATGGTAACGTACTTTAGAAATCCCCAAATGTCTTTTACTTGACTGTCCCAAAGATCACTGAAATGATAGTATTTTATATTTTTGCCTCATTTCCTATCTCCAGTTGGACCAAATGGTTTTGTATAGATTGGTGGAAATACACTGATTATTTGAAATAGAGGCTGATCCAAGGATATCTTCCTTATAAAAACAATCCTAAATGCATCCTGATCCCCGTGGCTATGACTGTTTTAGGGATAGGATGGAGGCTCTTAATCTGTTACAGGTTTGTTCTTTTTTTCTTTCTTTCCTTCTTTCTTCTCTTACGATGGAGGCTCTTGATCTCACTGTTATAGGTTTGTTCCTTTCCTTTCCCGTTTCCCCCTTCCTCCTTTCCCCCTTCCCCCTTCCTCCCCCTTTTCCCTTCCCTTTTCCCTTTCCTTTCCTTCCCCCCCCCCCACCCCCCGGCACTCTTTAAAACACAAAGGAAAAATTAAAATACTGTTTCTCTGTTGATTATGATTATAAATTGATACAGAGGGAGATAACATAGATGGAGAATTCTTTTGATATAGATAAGAGAGATTATTTCTGTTAGGAAATGTAGTCCCCATTGCACAATTAACAGAAAATCTCTTTAAAAGTCTAAAGGAAACTTGTGATATGTCAAGAACACATCATAGACTGTTCTTTTGTCTTAGATGGCATCTGAGAACATGATGCTCAGTTACTGAGGCTGTGTGAAAACACCTTCTCCCTAGAAAATCCACATGCAAAATTGAAAAGCCAATTATGACTTTATAGATAATTGCAATTAAAATAATTGCAAAGTGAAGAAATGATAGGTTTGCAAGCAAGTACCAACCACTTATTGCTATTGTTTAATGTTATGAATACTTGGTGTTTAAAACCTTAGATCCTTGAATGAAAATCACTGCTACCTTCCCAATTAGTAGTGTGTTGAAGACAGAAGGGATCCCTAAAATTGATGATAGGAAAACATGCTCTATGCAATGAAAAAAAAGCATTTGGAGAAACAATGTCAAAAGGAAGAACCATAGATGCCCAGTATTTCCCCCTGTACACCACTAGAAGTAAGCCATTTCAAACATTCTCAATGGTCTATGACTTTAGTTTTCATAAGATATTAAAATAACTATTTCTTACCATTTGAATTGTCACAGCCTATTTACCTGCAGTATACTTTCTGGGATAAAGGTGAATCTATCCAGACTTAATGAACAGGGCCTGACTAGGGGGTGGCCAAAAACTCAGTAATCAGGATAAATGTATTTTAATACAATATTGTAATAAGTCAGATTAATACCCCCAATCCATGATATCAAAATTTAAAATAAAATGGGATCTGAGAAGGTTGGGATGAGGGTGACAGGAATGAGGGTGCCGTCCCAGTCTGCCAATGAGATGAGATGAGGTGACCCGCTGTGTCTTCCAGGGGTCGCAGGTTGGATGGAAACCCCCAGTGGCATGCTCATACTGGGAGACTTGCTCATTTCTTGTTTGCGCTTTTCGCATACATGCCATCTGTAGGTTCCTTGCTGATGAAATCACAGCACAAAATGGTCTGGGGACCAGTGTACACAAAGCCACATAACTTCGTCAGACAGAAATTCACTCAAGACAGCTTTAACTTTGCAACTTTTTTGGTCATGCTATTTTGAAATTATTTTAAAGTGCTCACTGTGTACATATTTACAAAGCAATGACTTTCATATTTAATTAGACACAACTTTGGGTACTTGACATGTACAACAAGATTTTGTGGAGAATCAAAGTGTACATAGTCGTGCTTTTAAATAACTGTGGAATCAAAATGTGTGCAATATAAAATTTCAAAAATTACATGAATAAGCCCATTCTGTGGAAATAAGATTTCAGAATCAATTGGAATTAATGTATTCTGAGCCTTCATTTTAAACACATGGCATAAAACTGAATTCTTAAAAATTCAATTATTATAATGTGCCCTCTAAAGATTGAAGAGAAACACTGTCTTTTCTAAAATGTTCACTTGAATAATTACAATTTTTTTAAAAATACAGAACGTTGGAGGGAAACGTGCAAGGAAGGAAATGAAAATCACCCAAATACTACCATCTAGAGATAGAATGTTAATATTCAGCAAAATGTTTTGCTATCATTTTTCTAATGGTGACATATTGAAAGTAGCCTTAACTTAGTTTCTAAAATAGCAACAGAAAGTTTCAGGCCTGAGGCCACCTCTCTAATTGTGTATTTATAATATAATAAATTTTACCTTATATTTGAAGTGCTTTACAATTCAGATTGCTTTCCATAAACCATCTTGTGGAGCATCTTTCTTTGCCCGAACCCTGGGAG
This sequence comes from Leptonychotes weddellii, assembly GCF_054177405.1. Classification (NCBI taxonomy): domain Eukaryota; kingdom Metazoa; phylum Chordata; class Mammalia; order Carnivora; family Phocidae; genus Leptonychotes; species Leptonychotes weddellii. The sequence goes on from NC_138377.1 coordinate 83,746,734, forward strand.
GGAGCTTTAGATGCGCTATCTGAACACAGGGTGGCGAGACCTTGGTCCTTAAACTTACATTCTTTTCTGGAGTCTTTCCTCAGCAATACAGCCAGTATATAACTCCACAGTGAGTAATAGAATCCCCACTTGCAAATTTGAAAATATGATATTCCTTGGAGGGAACTAGATAATCATAAATATCACCAAGATTAATGCCAGAAGAGGAACACAAGACGATTTTTTAAATGAGTTATTTATTACCACAACAAGAAAAACTCTGGATACAAACAAATGAGTTGCTTGCTAATATAACTGCTCCACTTGTTACCTAAGGCTAGGCCAAGAAAGGATAAATACCTATTCAAGAAGCCATCAGTTTTGGGTTTTTAGCTGTGGTGCCAAGAGGTTAGGGTCACCATGTGGTTGATCCAGTTAATTGGGTGGCAACTTGCTATTTAAGTTCTCCTTACAAGAGACATTGCTGAAACATGCTGAACATAAGTCAATATAAAGAAATCATTTTTAAACAGACTCGTGGATTTGTCTACATTTACACATGGATATTTGAGAACATTATTTAAATGTCTTTCTCTAAAACTCTAATTTTTAGGAATTAAAAATTTTAACAGCCAATGGTGTTGGCCTCCAGAATTCATATTGATAAAAGATTATAATTACTCATTTAATATGAATTATTAAATTTTAGCAATTGCACAATGTGATGCCAAAAAAAATCTTAAAAGATCTCATTTAGTAATGTCATGGTTATGCCAGTTCTAATTTCCTTTATCTGGTGATATCATAAAATATTTATCAAGGATTCAATATTGGTTTCCTTAGACCTGGGAAATGCTGAATATGGTAACTGTTTAAACTTATTTTTAATCTTCACTGAAAAGGGAATAATAGAGCCAAGCTATAAAAACAAAGCAGCTTATTTTTAATAAATATACCAGAACTTGAGCATCCAAGTAAGTTTTAACTATTAAAATTGCCCTCTTAAGAGAATATATACATATTTGATATTGCCACCTTCAAAAATGTTCTTGGCCTTCCTTCTTGTAATGGCCTTCAGAACCTATACACAGCACGTAAGACGATATTTTCCTTGCTACCTTCCTTTATTTTAAAACTTGTTCCAAGTAGCTTTGAACTATTTCCAATGTGTGTGTATGTGGGGGGGGGTGGTATATAGGATGATTTTCGAAAGATGATAATTTTCTGTGATTATTCATATTGACAATATTTTACTCTGTGAAGTACAATTCAAAAGTAATTTCAAGCAATGACATATTTTAGGGGGGGAAAAAAGAACACAGATTTATGTCTGCTTTAAAGGAGTCACACTCACTAGGTGTCTATGTTCTGGTATATTCATCCGGGTGAGTCATTAATTATAAGTTCCTTAAAGGTGGAGACCATGCCATTCCAATGTATAGTTCTCAAATCTCCCCATTGCATCCCAGCATAGGACCTGATGCTACTGCCTCAAATATGTTTGTTAAATTGAAGTGATTGGAACTTCCCTATCAGATAGATAGATAGATAGATAGATAGATGATAGATAGATCATATATTTAACATTTTATTTCCATTTTTTATGGATTAGGCAATATTTGTATTCATATACACACTAATCTTTTTGATGATTTTCTATAAATCCAGGAATTATGCAATATAAGTCACAACAAATAAATCAGATCACTAAGGGGTTTAATAGATGAGCACTTTGTCCTATTTATATTGCTTTGCATATTTTAAGAATTCTTGCTAGTCACACTTCTTTCTGGGAAAAGAACTACAAGAGTTTATACTTAATATGGATCAACTGCAATGTGCTGTAAGTAGATATATAGTTCACATCTATGTGGCCAACAAGATCAACGTTTGGCTAAAGACATTAGCTTCTATGTCATTAGAAGTCCAAATGAACCTGACCACACAAGATTGGTCCCTGTTATACTACCACTTATTTGGGCTAATTGATGACTAAATGGAACTGGCTATTTGTTGACAACATTTCATGCTTTGATGAGATTTACTGCAGGGTGACTGATCCATATTAAAGCATATACTAAAACAAAATGTCCTAACCTAACAAATCGAATAAGTCTGGTAAAGTTTTAGATTAGATGAAGCAGTATTAAATTTGAGGAAGTACTGTATGTTACATATTTAAAAGCAATGTGGTTTTAATGTTGCTTATATAATCCAGCAACTGAAAAGATGGAAGAAAATCTAAAACTGTTAAATTTATGTCTGCAGACTGGCATTCCTTGTTGTTAATTTTAAAGGAAAGTAAGAATCAGGAATATAAAATGATTTCAACAATGATTTTCTAAAAGTAGATCAATTCAGATATTTTCAATCAGTAATTACATTTTCAATACACTCTTTCCAAAGTATTAGCATATCTACTTACAACCTAATAACTTGACCGATAACAGCATAGTTTTTATACAACAATAAACAAATGGCATGCTTAGGTTTCATCATTTGTCCAAATCCAATTCCTATAGGTAAGATTCCATTTAGCACAGCTTGCAGGAGCACACCTTCGCTATCCACGAATGATGCCTTGGCTTACCTAGAAAGGAAACAGATTATCAGGTTATATCGTGAAATAAAGAAGAAAGAAAGAGGGAAGGAGGAAGAAAGCGAGAGAGGAATGGAAAAAGAGATGGAAGAATGAAAGGAAGAAAGGAATGAGAAAATAAATGAAGGAAGAACAGATTTACCTATAATTTCTATATCTCTATATCTCTTTTCTATCCTTTAAGATAATAAAAAATATTCTTATAAACTAGGCTTCAGATAAATATATTTTAATTGCACACATTATTAATATAGGTTGTTTTTTCTTTTAATTGTCAACAAAGATGAAAGTTTTCAACAAGATGATTTGGGCCAAAAATTAATAAATTTCAAATTATCTCTGTTGCTCTCAGAGAAACCCACAACCGCAATTTTAGGATCAAAGGTTATAAATGTTAGTTGAAAAATGGTTTGAATTATAGAATCAAAAAAGCATTTATTTCTCAGACTACTTGGATGGTTGTTAATGTAGGCTAAAAAGTATCACTTGATTTAAATTATTTTGACTAGGAAACATATTGGAGCACTGTGCCTTAGTAATCTATTTCTAAATACATTTATATTAATGACATGATCATGCATAGTAACTCCCACTCCTACTGGCGAAGACTCAAAAAGCTGGTTTTTTGTTTTATTTAAATATATATGTGTGTGTATAAGCCTAGAATTTTACGTTTTAAAAATTATTAGGTTGATGCTTACATTTTTCCATCTGGGCAACTTTTTAAGAATGTTGATATTGTTCAACACAACTAGAAGAAGGGGTTTATGTGTTTTTACTACAGAAATTGTTCTTACTCCTTCTAGAACATTTTTTTTAGCACTAACCCTAAGAAGTGTGTTCTTGATAGCTATGATTGATGGGCTGCTCACACATTCCACATTTTTTCTGCTTCATGCATCATCATCAGCCATCTCCAACACTCCAGTCCTGAATCTGTCCTATTTTCTGTTACCCGATTTTTGCTGTTGATTCATGAGCTAGAATAGTAAAAGGGAAAAAAAAAAAAAAAAACCCTTCGCCTTGGCTTTTCACAATGTAGTACATCCCCTGGAAACTGTGAGAAATCTAGTTTTGTTCATCAGATTCATGCAAATGCAATATTGATTGACAATGATGTATATAGATCTATACACATAACGTGCTATATAAAAACCACTAAAATGTTCTATTAATGTCAGAATGCATACTGATTATAAACTACTTCAGATGTGTGAAAACGCTGATGTGAATGCCTTTTTTTTTGCTACTTTCAAGCTCTCTCATCACTACTATTTTCAGCTGAAGCTATGTTTAAGTGCACTGTCCCTAGTGCACTAGGAAGTAAAATTCTTAATTTTCCAAGACAGTAAGGTGATAAAAGCTCAAGGTCTCTCATTAACACTTGGATAAAAATTGTGAATGTCACACTAAATTTTTTATCATCATGAGTGCAAAGATGGGGGACAAGGAACACTTTTTATGATATTCGGGAGAATAGGAATTGAGCTTTAATCATTATGCATGAAGCAGTTAACAAGAAGTTAATCAGCAAGAGACTGCACTAAACTATTTTTGTGACAGCATCTTTCAGATTCAGGAGTGATGAGGCTTTAAAGAGCCAAAGAAAGAAAGCCTAATGGCCCTAAAATCTGAAAAAAAGGGAGCTGTGAGTTCACAATGTTGTCTCGGTGCTTCTATTACTAGACATCAAAGTTATTCCCACAGGTTTTGGGAATGTATAAATGCCAGTGAAGAAGCAAGTAGACTTCACAGAGTGTAAGCCAGAAACTTCAATCTGGGATTCACCTGTGAGTCAAAACTCTTTGCTAATGAATTATTCCAGGGAAAAGACACTGCTGAGGGAGACCTTAACCTATCAGACAAGACCTCCAGGTTCACTAGCAGGGTCAGAGTAACAAGAATGCTCTGGTCTAAAGTTGCTTTGCCAACCTTAATGGACTGCAGGCACTCACCTGGGTATACAGCTTGAACCAAAAAAGAGATCACAATGGCATGAGGAATAGGTAGAGTGCTCTAAAGACCAGGTGAACAACCACTCTACCAGTCCTCTAAATTGTGACCTATATGCACACTCCGGCCCATTTACAAATGGGTCATCCTCGTCAATTCAGTGCTGGAGAAGCAGTTATGTCAATGAAAAATAAACAATCTGCAGATTGAGTTCAAAACCTTTTGCATTCAAAGATAATCAACACATAAAGTCAATCTTACTTTTTGTATAAACTTAACATTTTGATTTTATTAATGACATTTTCAAATGTTGCATCAATGTTTAGAAAACTTTAACTTCCCCTTTAAAAAAGTAAACTATTATAGTTTTTCTGTGCTTCAGTATCCCTTTGTTCTCTGCATATGGAAAGGAATTGGTATCAGCGATATGAAGCTCTAAAGGCAAAGAAGAATGATGTTCAGGGGATTTGCAAAGAAAAGATTTTATTTGGAAAGAACAATATATGAGGCAATATTCTTGAACTGTGCTTGGATGGGAAAATGATTTTTTGTTTTCATTTTCTATATGCCGTTTGAACAACTGGTTTGTTCATTAAAAATGATGCAATAAATATATTAGTCATTTAGAGTTGCATAGATAAAACCATGTAAGGTCAATAACCATTAAAGCTAGAAGACTGACCACATTCAACTTTGTAACGGGGGGATTTTGCGTGTACATGAAAATACTAAAAGGACTTTTAAGTGAATGGTAATATGCCAGGTGAAAATGGTAAGAATGATGCGTTCAGATTTAGATGCACTCCTGTCCATATAGGGAATAACGGATATACCAATGCAATTAGAAGCTCAGCTACTGAAGCACCTCTATTGGTCTGACGACACCTTCCCAAAGCTTATCCCTTAAAACCCCCAAATTTGCCTTCTCTTCTAACGAAGGTGGTTAATGTGCTTTCCAAAGGAACCCCACGCATACCTGGTAAACAGAGGTAACTCAACCACGAAAGTAACATTTATAGTTTTGGAGCCTCTCCCTTTGAATAGCTTGTTATTTTTTTAGTTCATTTTTGGACACTGAGACGTGGACAGTCATATTTTCACGGTTCAAGAAAGTCCCTCTACGCCACCAATTTCACAACCTTCCTTCGGGTTCAGTTTTAAGAATTTTCCGTCTCAAATGCTCATACTTCAAGGAAGTGCACTCTCTCATCAAAATCTTTCTTACTAAACAAGCACCTCTGTCAGAAGTGTCTTAATTTCTTATCACAGAATTTTATCCACACAAGGAGCAATAAATAATTCATGTCATTGCCTCTTTGTTGTGTGTCCCTGAACTGCACAGAGCTGGAAGGCTGACAGCTGTGTCAGGACAAGCACCAAAGATCTGACATGACAAGTGACTAACAAGTTTCTTTCAGTTCATAGTGAAAGAAGACAATGGCCCAAAGTGCAGAAAGAAATCCTGAAACAAAATAAAACTGCTTCTTTCTTTTTACCTAAGTGTTTGCTATGAGCTTATTTCCAACCCACAAGCCCTGGTCATTTTATAGGACTGCCCAGCCCCCTTTATTCCTCACACTCGCTTGGCCATTTACGCCTGGCCACGGATCAATATGAGCAATTCTTGGAGAAATACGATGTCTCCATGACAACCAAGCCACAAATTCTCAGTGGAAGGCAGTGAGACCAGTAGTGAACTCTCCAGAGGTTTCTAGGCCTATAAGGCAAGATGTCTTAAAATGCAGGAATGGACAGAGGAAAAAGCCAGAGTAATTCATTCTTTATTACCAGTTTAATGATGTCCGATGTAAAGAACAGTACTCACTTTTTAAGTTAAGATTCTTTATCAGTACCTATCTTTTCTAATTAATCTTTGTTTTGATAATACCCTTTTGTTTATATCAATCAGATAAACTATGGAATATCTGAATTTTACTACAATTCCACTCATATTGAGGGATGCCTGAAATGTATTCTACTTCTGAGATGACATAAAGCCAATCTATTCTTGCCAAAAACAATGAACACTTAGGTGAAAACTTGACTCAGGGATTTAACTGCCTCAGGTTGATAGGAAACTGTTTATGAAGACAGTTTAAAAATCTAGTCAAAAGTAGGTAATTTTTGTCAAAACTAAAAGCAATTTTAAAACACTTTGATGGGCATTTAATGCTACCAGCACCTTCTCCCTTTTGGAGTGGGACCAACCTACATTTGTTTCTTAGATATTAGGGCAGGATGTGGGGTTCACGTTCTGATTAAAAATTTCTGTCAGCGAGAAAGATGCCATTTCTCAGTTCCATGGGATGCTAAAGCAGAAGTGGGGTTGAGAAGAGACATACGGCAGCAGTACATCTTTTGAGGACTCTTGGCGTAGTGGAGGGAACTGAAATACAATGCCATCGCCACTGGGCCTATTGGGGTTCCGAGATGACTTAGGGGACCTGACATAGATTGCAGGCTGCACCTTTCACTGAAAATTAAATCTCAGTAGCTCTCCTCGGGGAAGGATCAGGGGACTGTTTGCAGCTGCCCCCTGTCAGCGAAGGCTACAAGATTTGGAAATCTCTTAACTAAGCTGACAGGCCACAGAGAGGATGAATCAAAAATCTGATACAAGGATCAGCACACAAAGATGCAAGAGGGTCGAGGGTACACAGCAGCCAGAGAAAACAGGAAAGGAAAGCGTTCATTGGGAGGAGAGAGTTAACTCTTTCACTCATGGTAATAAGGAAACTTCTAGCACCTTATGGCTTTGTAGTGATCCGGACATGTCATTCAACTTTCACAGGATTTTTTTTTTCTCTTTTGATTAATTAGTTGTTAAAAGACTAGGCATGTTTTGAAACAAGACAAAAACAGAAACAAAAATCTATGCTTAAGTGTTTCTGGCTCTATCCTTCTGCTACATTTCTGTCTATTCTCTCTACAAAGAAAACACAAACCTAAGTAACTTGGGACGTGGGTAAATTTTATGGCATGAGGAAGGGTTATCACTTTCTTTTGTTCTGCTTGTTCTCAATAGTTGACGTATCCATGAGTCCATTACTGTTATGCTAAAATCCTTTAGTCCCCGTTAGAGAGCTGTTTGTATTTAGAAAGGTGAATAGACTGTAATGATGGCAATCTGTGTCTAACTCTCCACTTCCGCTCAGTCCCATTATTTGAAATATTTAAAATGCTGCCATTTCTCCAGTTTTCAATCTCGGCCTCTATTAACCAGTTTAGCCTAAAATTGATGATAATGAACTAATAGTGTCAGCTTCCCTTCTCAGTCATAAAGCCTTTGTACTTCCTCCAACTGAATCCTTGATGAAAGAGGCAAAGGTAACAGCTCCACACTGTGACCCCTGGAGGTGACCATTAATTTGATAGCGCAGCTGCTAAGAGAAAACAGCATTACAATGTCCTCCCCGCCACCCCCTTCCAAGGACCCCAAAGCTGTGTCAAATTTATCATTTTATACTTGACTATTTTTAAATGGCTTTCACCTGGACTCTCAGACTCTTCCAAAACGCATCTGTCAGGCATGTCCTCAGTGTCTTGGAAGTTTGCCGAGTTTGAGTTGCTGTCATGCTTGACCGGACTGACTGGAGCTATTAAAAAGAGAGAGAGAGAGAAAAGAGAGAGAGAGCGATGAAAAAGTAGTAATAAACACCATTAAAACATTTCCTTTCAGTTCCACAGATATTTCCAGGGACGCACTATGTAAACACAAATAATAAATTGAAAAAAAATGTACCCTCTAAGTATGTATTGGAAGACATGTAATTAGTTGAAAAATCTATAGATGAGACTTTATCTTACAAGAAAAATAAGTTCATTGCATCAGCTTAAAAGCTACAAAGTAACAAAGTGATCCCTCCAAAGTAGAAATCATATTTTTAATGCATAAATCTAAAACAATATCGTCAATTAACAGCCATAGGACACAGACGAAGAACATGGGGCTGGTCAGTTAAAAAGAGCAGCTCTGCATGGGTGCGGTGGTTCGTCTTGTCACACAAATCACAGCTGATGAACACTTTCTATAAATTTTGTTTCTCCTTCATCAAATGAGAAACTTCAAACACCAAAAAATAAATAAATAAATAAAAGCCCTATGTAAATAAAATTTAAAGTACAGAATAGTTGGCAAATGATTAATAAGGAGGGCCAATGTTTTGAATGGTGACTTCAGACAATCTGTCATCTTCTGAGTATGAATTATGAACAGAAACGGGAATGAGCACAGAAATCTAAAACTTCCTATAAACACATAACACCTCTAGCTCTGTTAGAGAAACAGACTCAAGTTTCCACATTTTTGCACAAGTTGTAATACTTGGTCTCAATTATCTCCATAAGTAGCATATTTCCATATTCTGTTCATTCAAGGAATCACTTGTCGGGAAAAGTGGACATTGTCTTCATGAAAAAAAGTCAGTGAATAACAAAACAAAGCAAGACCACAATAATATAAATACGTCATACTTACTTGTCTGAAGCCAAACTACATAAATATGTATATTATTGACTACTGCTAATTTTATCTATTGCAAATTGCTGCAGTAAACACTACTACTGTCTCTTCAGGTCTTGATAGCACACACAACATATTATTTATAGGCCATAAATGCAAACAAGAAAATATATAAGCCATACATGAAATGATATGTTTGTTGGCCCAGGGGAGTAGGTCTGGCCGCTGTTCCTAAACCTCCACTAGGAAATGATGGAGCAAAGTCTGAAGGCTGTGTCATTTCACACACATACTCAGTAAGTGACACAAAGGAACGCCACCCAAGGTCCAAAGCAGCATGAGCAGAGCTCACGCCTCTCACATTCCTCATCTTATTTCCACGGAGTGTACATAGCATTGGTGATCATAACCTGAAGCCCACAATATACACACTTTGAAGGAGACTAGGAACATAATTTCGGTTCAAATATTCTCATAAGTTTCACCAATCCTCTCAGAACACAGGTAGTTCTCCTCTGTTCTGTGAAAGTGTGTGCATAGAGTTTGAATTCACTGCTCTGAAACCTTTTATCTGAGAACAAAACATGGGGCAAATGTATGAAATTCTGGCATTTAAATTTTCCAAAAAAAAAAAAAAATGGAAGTAGGTGCCATCTCTGTTTTATGTACCTCTGTCTGCCTGGGCCATAGGAGGTATTCTTAAAAGACTTGTGGAATGAATGAGTGAACGAGTGAGTGAAGCAGACGGATCATGCTAGATGTCCTCCTGATCTGAGAGGGTATGTGCTTTGAATTATCTTCAACTAAATCCAATCAGTGCTTGATTAGGCCCACTTGAGAGTACAAAGGGTGCCTATTTGTAAAATGGTGGTGCAGGTTAGTCTGTAATTTGGAGGAGAGACACATATAGCCTAAGTAGTTATTGGTGTAGCTGCCTTTAATTTAATTTTCCTCAGTTTAGATCATACTAACAGATTATTTTGGAATCCACTGATTTTTGTAACACGTTGAAGTGGATAATGCACCAAAGTTGCAGACACTGGTCAAGATTTACTGGACTGTTTTAATAATGTTTTTATTTCTATATATCTTACTAATTTTCTGAAATATTTACATTGATACTTATCATAGGGAATGAATCATACAGCTGAATCTATTATTAACAGCCAGTGAGTTAACACCTGTGTTTATTTGGGCAAATGCATTGCACTTGTCCCATATACTGTTCTTTAAAACTCTCATCCACTCATTCATTTACTTATTCTTCCAGCAAGACTCTGTTCTAGATGTAGAGCCCTCAAGAAGGAAGAGAGCATGGTATTAAAACAACAAAGTAAATGCCTGTAACAATTTCCAGTGGCAAAAAAAGTGGTCCCGGCATGAACTGACATCCCACGCCTCTCAAGAAAGTCAGAAAGCTAGGTGTAGTTGTAGCTGCACGATCTTCATTAGACTCACACTAGTAGGTACCATGCAGCTCTTTTTGTATCTACCTCGGATTTTGGAGGGTGTCATTTGTGGGGGGGTAGGAGAGTAGAAAGGGTTAGTCTTCAGATATTTTGCTTAATTACATTTTAACTTCCAAGTTTGAGAGGGTACAAGATTTCTCATTTTTACTGGCTAATTTATAGAGTACCTGGTTAAATTTACTAAAGAAGAAATACCTACCTTCTGTCAATTGGGACCAGCCCACATTAGAGAGGTTAATCATTGCCATTCCACTTTTTTTTTTTTTTGATAAGCTAATCTTTGCTGTTGTTCTTTTGGGTGTTTTCTGTGATGTTTCATCATTAAACTCAGACAGTAATGAATCATTTCAAAAAACAATGAAATCAACAAATACTGATCTAGTGTTTATTATGGGTAGAGGTCTGTGATGGACTATGCAAGGGGTAAAAAAATTAAAGGCACTTTTAATGTGCCCTCATACAACTTGTGATCTAGTTGAGGTACAATGAAAAGTAGTAGGAACACTAGAGACAATATTCCAAGAATGACATAGTTTTTAGGAATGCAGAAGTAATTCGCCTGTAGTAGGGGGATTGGGAAGTGAATTTTAAATTAGATATCCTTGAAAAGGTATATGGGTAGCCCAAAGGGAGATCATTCAAGGCAAAAGAAAAAAGGTGTGAACCCAGGCATGGTCAAAAAAATACATTAGCCTAGTGCCACAAATGTATTTAACAGAATGTTGCTGCCTACTTCTGTATGCATTTTTAATGAATTCTCCTAACGTGTCTCTTTGAGCTTTTCCTAAATTGCTGTTGTGGCTAATTCTTATCACCTGTAGAAGTTAGCTATAGACAGGTTTTTCCTTGCCCTAAATAGTCAATAATTTGATCTTTACTGATGGTGGGCCCATTCATCACAGTAAGTTGTCCTTTCACTATACATATTGACTTTTATTTATCAATACCAAAGTCCATTTGTAGCTCATCACTAAAGTTCTTGGATAATTTCAGTAATTTTGAAGATGCATTTTAAAGCTTGGCAGAGAGATAACTTCTGACATCAATATAGTGCAAATGATTGTTAGGTTCATCCTTAACTTAAAATCAACTGTTTATTCCATCTGTAATGGATTCTGAGATAGTCCACATTTGGGGGATGAGGAGCAAAAAAGACAAACTCTTTTTGACAGTTCTACCACCGAAAGAGGTAAGGCTATTCCATTTACTCATCACACACCTTAAAATATTCACAACTGAAGGGCCAATGTTCTAAGTATCTTTGTAATATCTTTAATAGCTAAATAGAAAAGTCCATGTACTTTGTATGGATGTGTTCGACTATGATGTGTTTAACTATGACTGTAATTCTATATCCTAAAGAAATGAATAGTTCAACGGCAGAAGAAACCCAGAGGATTGTATGACAAAGACACTATAGAAAGACCTACTATAGGGCAATGTGATAACAGGGTCATCAGTGGTTACGGTCCTTCGTCTCTGTCTATTCTCTAATTTGGTTTCAGTTAACCTCTAAAAATTCCCACCTTCCCTTTGTCATCATTTGTAGAAAGATGGTATTAGTTTTTAAAGGTGGCTAGGCTTAGGCAACAAACAATTCCAAGAACTATTCCCCCTGGCCCCAAGAAGAGAATGACCACTGAAAAATGTCCATTAACCTCCACAAACAGCAGCTAGTCCTTCCAAGTAAGCCAGTTCTGTAGACTAAATAGAGCCCTTCCTTGTTAAAGATCCATGTCATTTACAGTGTAAATAAAATCTGCACTACAAATAATGTTTTCAATACAATGACTTATGAATGATTTAAAAATAGATCGCATCCATCACATGTATGGACTTTTTGGAAGTATTGGGGATATTTATAGAAAACCATTAATAAAAAGATATAACAGTTTGAAATATTGGTCTGAATAGGATAAACCACTGTAGTAGCAGATAAAACTCAGACAAAAATCTTAATCACATCTTATTCAAGGGCATAAAGGAAGGTACAGGTTGCAGAAGTCAGGGAAGACTAAAAGCTGGCTCAGATTTGTGGAATGAGCAGTGGAGAAGAAGTTAAACACCTGAGTTCAAATCTACTAGCTCAATACTGTGCCAAGAGTTGATGACTTTCTCGCTTGATCATTTAGGTCTCTTTTCAAACTTAAGGCATCACTATGAATCAGCTAAAAAAACAAACAAACAAACAAAAAAACCCAAAACAAAAAACTTTCTACAGGCTTAGAAGAAAGAAAAACTACATTAAATTCAAGAAGTAAATACTAATGCAATACTCACAGATCACCAAAGACTGCAATATATTTTAAATTAGAGGGAGACAAGTCAGTGAAAAGACTTGAAGTGATAACACCAAATTTGTAAATAAAGAGGATGTCATTTGAATAGACCCCAAATTCACTTTACAAAGTGGTTCTCTCAGGACAGATGTCTTATCAGGAAAACATATCTAGCTAAAGAACTATGTACTTATTACCCCTACTTTAAGAGTATCTGCTGAGATAATCAGGTGATAGGACCTCTTGATTATATTTGAATAGCAATAGCTGCATCCTGCATCAGGCTTCAGGCTGACTTTGTGTCAGTGTGGACTGGAAACTAGGGGAAAAAAATCATATAAAGATGCCCAGAATTAAATAAAATATCTAGTGCTTCTTTATAACTAAGTAATAACTGTTTTATGGACAAGTTCAGTAAGACGAGTTAGCATTAGACAACGCATTTTTTTGCTGTCTTTCTGCATTTGTAATCTGACATTGAATACTATTTTCTGGATGACATTTTCTAGTATAATTATTTGAAAGATGCCATTTTCAACTGGTCAAGAAATGAATTTTCCAAAATGTTGTGAAGAGTAACTTTTATTTTGGTATCCTTAATAGATGTATAGAATTAAAGTTGTTGTTTTATTTAAATAGTTTTGGGATATATGTATATTACACACACACACACAGAGGATCAAATTGTTGACTATTTAGTCTCAGGGGAAAAAAAAATCTGTCTATTGCTAATTTCTACAGGTGAAACACATGGCTGGACCAGCCAATTAATTTGGAGGAAGAAAAATGTGAATGATAAAAAGATAATTAATGAATCTTTTAATTTTTTATAAAGATTTATTTATTTTTTAAAAGATTTATTTATTTATTCTAGAGAGAGAGTACAGGGGGAGGGGCAGAGAGAGAATCTTAAGCAGGCTCCATGCCCAGCACAGTGCCTGACGTGGGGCTCAATCCCATGACCCTGAGATCATGACCTGAGCCGAAACCAACAGTCGGGGGCTTAACCGACTGAGCCACCCAGGTGCCCCTTAATGAATCTTTTTAAACAATGCTTTATTTCCTCTCAGGTATAGAAATTCCCCTGTCATCTGGGATGTTTGAGCAATGGGCTGTTTTGGTCAGGCTGATAAACAAGTGAGCACATCTCTAACCCAATGTGAGGCACAGGGCATGTACTCAGAGTACTTATGAAATGACTGAGTGAAATAGCTAGTAAGCATTCCTAAAAATTAAAAAAAAATGATTAATTTCACTTGTAGCTTAAGGGGAAAAATCTTAAGGTGAGGCCTAGAGTTTACAGCTCAAACATACTCAAACAACCCCACCACCTATTGTTAATGTCAACAGAAAGTCTGCCTAAAGAAGGAGGCCCTATCTGCTTTATTTTTGAATGAAAAATAAAATTCCTCATTGTTTCGCACCCAAATATATGTATTAAATGGAACAAAAATAACTATCAACAATTTCATTAAGAGATGAACTTCTGGGGCGCCTGGGTGGCTCAGTTGGTTAAGCGACTGCCTTCGGCTCAGGTCATGATCCTGGAGTCCCTGGATCGAGTCCCGCATCGGGCTCCCTGCTCGGCAGGGAGCCTGCTTCTCCCTCTGACCCTCTCATGTGCTCTCTCTCTCTCTCATTCTGTCTCAAATAAATAAATAAAATCTTTAAAAAAAAAAAAAAAAGATGAACTTCTGAGTTCCCAGGGAGAAATATGTTATACTGGACAAAAGCTCAATTAATAGGACCCAGAATATCTGTTCTTTTTAATTCCACCTCTGGTCTTAATAGTGTGACTTCATGACCTTGAGCACACGTCATTTCACTCTCCTGGACTCAGGTCATTTTATTAATAAAATTAGAGAGTTGGACTGGACAACTCCTTGACATCTTCTGGCTCTGAGACTCAAATATTCCTCCAGATAAAAATCCAAGTCCAACCAACCACCTGGTATATCATCGAACAGGGTCGCAAGATAGTAAGTGGCCACTACGCTAGCCTTGGAAATAGTGAGGACTTCTGAAGCTCTTTGTGAATTAAGTAAGATCGGTACTACCCTAGGAGTGGCAATGTCCAGTCTGACTGAGGGACAGAGAACATCAGGGCAGCTTCAGAGGGATACTTGGGTAGCTGCGCCCCCAGTGTGAGGCAGCCCTACGGAAAATGACCAAGAAAGGACCGAGGCTATAGCATGGCCACTCCTGAGAACAAACTGACTCCTTGGCATAGAAAAGCACCTGTCAGGTGTTTACCGATGGTGCAAAACACATCTTTAAAACAAAATATTTTAAAAAATAAGTTGTATCTCATCCTTCTTAGAATCATATTTATGCAATTTATTTCTTTAAACAACCCCTCTCTTCATTAATCAGCTTGGCAAATATGAACTTCGGTGCGAGATAAATCATCCCAAACTAAATTAACTGGGTCCACGTAACAACTGCAAGAAGTACAGATGCAGTGGAGGAGCCCTGGCCTGGATGTTAGACGGTCTGGGTCAGGTTCGGCTTCACATGCACTAGACTCCTCTGAGGAGTGGCTCCATCTTGGCCTTGGGGCCGTAGATGAGGTTCTCGATTATTTTTTGCCAAATAAATGCAGAGGTGTGGTGTTCCTGTGGAACTGTATTTTCCTCAAGTCAAATCTCTTAAAGGGCAACTATTTCTATTCCTTTTTTTTTTTTTAAAGATTTTATTTATTTGACAGAGAGAGAGAGAGCACAAGTAGGCAGAACAGCAGGGAGAGGGAGAGGAAGAAGCAAGCTCTCCACTGAGCAGGGAGCCTGACGTGGGGCTCGATCCCAGGACCCTGGGATCATGACCTGAGCCGAAGGCAGCCGCTTAACCGACTGAGCCACCCAGGCGCCCCTCTATTCCTTTTGTATGTAAGAATGGGGCCCATGAAGTCATTTGTCTTAGTCAAGGCTGACATGAAAACCAACTCTAATCAAATTATCTAAACTCTCAGACTGAAACAGACTACAGAGACAGATCTGAGGAAGGCTGGGGAGGGTCCAACAAAGGAAATGTGTAAGGTAAGGAGGGAAAAGGAAAGGAGAATAACAGGTAATGATGCAACTCTTTCTTCTCTTTCTGTTGCATTTCCTCAGTCCCCAAGAGGGTAGATCTTGAGTTACCAGTGAGAGTCTTGCCTGGATTTCTTTGTGTACTTCTTTAGAGCAACCATTTCCTTGGTGAGCAGTGTTCACAGGAGAGAGGTGGTGAGCAGGTGAGCAGGCACTTTTTAAAACATCAAATCAAAATAATTTCCTCAACTTCCGTCCTTGAACGTTACTGAATAAATTCAGAGTGGAAATAACTCAAGGAAACATTACTTATTATTATTTTTTATATGTTATTATGTCTCATTTGGTGCAAGAAATAAACTGGTCAAATCAGCAAGCTCAATCCCAGCTTTCTATATTAAACCAGAGAGATAATTATTCAAGACAAAGAGATTCAGGAACATCTTATCTGAAAGGACTCTGTCATCACTAAAAGGAAATATAGGAAATGGATGAGTTCTGAGAATGTATAGAAATTAACTCTCACACTCTTCATGCCATTTAGGTTCTGCAAAAGTCATTTGGCTTTTCTCATAAGGACCAAATCCTATGGTAAATACACAAATGCATTAATTTTACTGTTCAGAAGTTCAAGAAGTTGAAAGCAGGAATAGATTTCAAAGACAAAAATAAATATATCCCTACGTATTGGTAAATTGAAGAACAGTCAATAAAGGGAGAATTCTAAGAGGAAATTTAGAGTAGACTTCGCAGCTTGCATTTGAAAATTTAGAAGGTCAGGAAAACAAAAGAGACCCTTCAATCAAAAGAGCATCAGGCTAGCATCTGAGACTAGAGATAAACGTGATTTATATATGAACTTAAGATAAGGATTCCCAGCATGGGGCAATTTAAACCACAGCAAAGTCTACAGTTATCCATAAGGAAAAATAGCAAAAACATTTTCCTCCTGAATCAGTGGGAGGAGAAACTGTCAAAGGGCCCGACCATTGGAATTCATAAGAGCAGCAAGCCTTCCATAGGCCAAACCTCAGATGACACAATCAGCATGGGGAGAATGGTTGGCAGGCAGTCTCAAATTCCCAGCTGATAGTTGTCTCTATCTCAGGGGAAAACGTTTGTCTCAGATGGTTAATCAAGTGTCAGAGCTCTTTCATCTCCTAGATAGGAAATGGAAAATAAGGAAATCAAATTATCTAGACTATGCCTTAGTTTTCTAGTTCTTTGTCAACATTAAGAAGGATGCAAGGAACAAAAGGTCTAAGTTACCACATTTTGTATCATTAGCCTTGGTTACTCTGAAGGTGATTTATTTTTATTTGAATGTCATCAAATGGTATGTTAGTGTACTTGAGAACTTACTGAAATCGAATGGAAGATATGCTTGGATGCTAATAATGTGCTTAACCACTGTATTATAATATAATCGGTAGCAAGCATCACTCTCTCACACATGCACTCACACCAGACAGAGAAAGCATAGGTGGTCTGTTGGCATTGATTGCTTCTTATGGTCATGCATATAAAATGTAGCCACTCATTTCAAAATATTAATTTTGCTGGGGGATAAATCATCGAAAGATGCCTTCTCCAATCCTCAAGCTGAGTCACTGCATAACACTCAGTATTTGTACTAATATCTCTAAGTGATGGTTGCCCAAAATACAGAAAGGACCTTGATAAGTAGGAGAAACACCCATTTTGATACTAAGCCAGCCAGCAGCATCTATAAATAAAGGATAAGAGAAACATACCTAAAGAGAGCAATGTTTTAAAGAGCAAACATGCACATGGATAAAGGGAAACCAGGAACTGTAATGTAATGAGACTTTCAGAAAACTATATTCAATACAAGAAAGGTGATGTCATCATTACAGAGCAAAGTAATAGGTAACAAAAGGTAAGGGAAAGATATGTCTAGATAAGACAGTATAAAACAGTATCCTAGATCGGTGTAAAATATTCCTCTTACTAAGTTTTTACAAATTATTTGGAAGAATACTCAGGAAAATGCCCAGGACTATAGACAACACTAAGAGTTCTTGAGTTGTGAAATGTGAGACTGATTAGATTAAGTGTAGAAAACAATTGCAAGGCTGAATCACTGGAAATACATGCTGTGTACACATGTCAGTATAGTAAATTCTGGGAACCATTTAAAGGAAACATGATCCAAGTAACAAGTATATGTAACAAGAACATGGCTCTGAGCTATCACTGACTATGAGTCAAGGACATTAGGCCAATGTAAAAATATAGGCAAATGGTTAACAGAAGGCTGGCACTTTAGGAAGGGGATAGTCAACACAAAAAACCTACCATAAGAAAACCAACAAGTGAGCTCAGGAGGCCTCTGGATCGGGAACGCTATATGTGCCTCCAGCCAATACAGGACACAGTGGAATTTAAGAGGCCAACCAAAGGTCTGGAAGGAATTAGGAGGGAGAAGAGTCTATATCATATCAGAATATCTCAAGAAGAAATTAGAAAGACCAAGACTCCGGCATAGAAGTAAATCTGAAGAAGAATGTGAGTGATATTTATAAACTCATCAAGAAGTTATATACACCTACTACTGCCATTTTCTCATCTCTAGTTCTTTCAGCCCCGCAAGATCAATATACTATGACCCTACTTTCCAGTGCCACAGTCACTTCTCTATTTTAATAGCCTGATAAGACATGTCTCTCCCTCTAGTAACTCTTTAAACTGAGGCGAATCCTATCCCTAAAATCAGGGTCTGATCATGTAGCTTCCGTGTAGAAAAAGCTGCAAGCACCTCTGCTCAGTCACCAGTGGGGAATTCTGGAGCCATGGATTTGAAGACCTTTCATAATACAGAGGTTTCTCATTGAATGCTGGCCTTCTCCACTCCTCCCTCTCTTAGACTCTCATATATACTATATAACTGGACGAGACTACTCAGTGTCCCCTGGGCATGCCATTTATTTTCTACATCCATACCTATGAAGATTCCCAGCTTGAGATAACCTCTGTCATCCACCAGTGTGATGAGTCCAATGCACCTATGGGCAGCGATGGCTGGGGAAGCCGACTTGCTCTGCAGGGAATAAGGTTATGTGGACATGGGGTGGACCATGTCTAGGCCAAAGCATCATTTATACAATGCTCATTTCCCTTCCCTTCAAAGCGCTTTAGAAAGTAAAAGTCATACATTACAAACTATTGTACCTAGTCCCTACAACAGAAGGGAAATTCACCGATTTCCACTCTCTTTTCCTCACACCCATAAATCATAAAGTTAAATTTACACTAGGGGTTTCATTTCTCTGAACTCAATGTACAGGCATAAAACAAATTTTGTTCTCACAGGACATCCCATTTTTGTTTCATTAGTTCAAGGAAAGGGTCACTCAATTTTTAAAGCATTTGGTTTGATCTTTGCTATGATTCATGCTATCTAACATCCACAGACACACTCTATATACTGAAATGTATCTTATATATGGAATGTGTCTCTATGGACCCTATAATGGTGGTACCTTCACATCAAGTACTCAAAAGCTACCTTATGGGTACATGAGTCTAGGAAAGGTGACCAGAAAAAGAAAATACCCTTATTTGTTGAATATTTAAACATTTATTGTTTTGCCCAAGTTCTTATTCCTAGGTATTCTCTCCCTCTCTCTCTCTTTCTCCTTCTGTCTCTGAAAGGCAAAATGCTTCCCTGGACATAGAGGAGGGAAAGCTTTAAAAAATATTCCCCAAATACAGGGCCTAAATTTATTCTCATTCTATTTTATACATTTACATTCTATGATTAACCATCTCACTGATTCTAGAGAGAAAGGTGATAAAAATTTTTATTAATATAATAAAGGAAAAAAGAAATAAAGATTTGTCATAATTTAACTAGATGAAATGAATTCTTGTGATCTTAATGTAAGAACAAACTATGATCTCTAAAGGAATATTGAATTATGGAAACATGATTTTTACATAATAGAACCATTTATACTTACCATTTAATCATATTAAATAATAATTCTTATGACTCTATTGGTTCACATGCTTTTTGTCTCTAAATTCTTTCCATGGAACAGTTAAGTTATTTAAAAAGGTTTTCTCATTCTATTGCTATTAAGAGGCTTTCTCCCCCTTCTCTAATGGCCAAAATTTGATTTTCCATGCTGGGTATCTACAGGGAACCATGATCATCAAACTTTGCATAGAACCTCCCTTTCTTCATGAATTAAAGATCACATAGATTTATTCCTCAAAAAGCAAATAGGGAGAGAAGATTTGGATTAAACTCATTTTGCCAAATTATGGTTATTACTTTGTTTTAAAACCTAAAGATCTCAGATAGGAGGTTTGACCAAGCTCAGCACAGTTGGAGTCTACAAAATGGCAGCTCAAACAAGAAGGAAGCAGTTCTCTCTGGGGGGATTTCTCTCATATTTCCTACAGTGAAGAAGTTCAACTTAGGGGCATTTGGTACAGTCAGAGTAGGGAGGTAAACAAAAATGCTTCAGAAGTCCATTTCATTGACAAATCTAAAACACAGATCAAATTGGCCTTCTTCCAAGAATAAACAGCCCCACATCTCCCACATCCTGAGAAACAGAATCACAGAGATTCCAACCCACATATGGCAGAAGACCCTGGCCTCCAGTCAGCCGGCTAGTTATCCATGGAAGTGGCTCAAGGCTGACACTCAGATTGACTGGTTCACACTAATTTACTTCACACAGATTCCATTTATCTCCTAGAAGATCCCCTGGCAGCAGCTTATAATGGCATATCCTAGGATGCCTGCCTACATGCGTTTTTAAAGCGGCAGCGCTTGATGAATCTGAGTCCAGAAAACAGTTCACAGATTGAGGAGTAGGTGCAATCAGAAAACATTAAGAGGCACAGCTGGGACTCGGTAGCTTGCTTGACTGGTCTGAGCAGCTGAGCATTAACTGTGTCTGCTTTTCTGCTGGCTGCTCACTGCCACTGGGACAAATCAGAGAGCCACTCCCTTTTTCCTTGACTACCCATGCTCCAAAGGAAAAGAGAAAAGAAAGTGCATCACCATCCAAGTAGCACGTGCAGCTACAGGGAAAGCTAATTTGACCATTTAACCTTTACTCTTTACATACTACGATATTGCTGATCTCGGTACAACTACAGTGATAGTTTTAAGGTGCTGGATATTTGGACCAGGCAAAATGTTGCTAGGAAAAAAAACAAGGAAAACATAACTCCCAATTTTTTTATTTACTTTCAACACTGTGGAGCTCGTTGGTTACCATCTCAAAGCTTGCCCTCGCATGTCTACGGTAGAGCCTGGGGAAAAGACACAAAAGAGTTTGATATTTATCAAATGAATAAATGGGTGGGTGAATGAATGTATGAACAAACAAATCATATTCTCTATTTGACATTAAAAGTGTGGCGAACCACTGACTATTTTTAAATTAAGGCATAAAATACGGAGAATCCTAATGGAAACATGGTCAGTGTCCAAAGGCAGAGGGAATTGAGAAGATCTTTTAATAGCAGTGAAGCTAACAGCATTAAAGAATAACAATTCAATGGCAAATCTAAAGCAGTGACAGAGCACATTTAGTACTTAGAAGGTTAAACACTGGGCTGCAGTAGCTGGTTGATGGAAAAAAGTAGGATTAAGGCTTTTGCATGAGCCTTGACATGATCGTGTTGTCTGCCTGCTGCCGTAAGCTTTGAAAAACAGCTGGGATCATCTTCTTATAAGCTCCAACCCAAAGATGTTTAAGCAGTCCCCAATCCAATTAAACAGAGGTAAAGAGAAGAAAGAATTTTACTGAGCACCATCATCACATTATTTTTCTTAATGAAAAACAGCGTAATTGTGAGTTACACAGATCCTTAATCTCACATTAAATCTAATAGATTGCTGATTTCCACAGAGCATGGCTGTCCCCGCTTTCTATATTAGTGTGCTTAATTTTAGGTCATTATCCTTTATTATGTGACTTGTAATCCTTAAAGCCCATGATTGTGTCTGGATATTTGGCAAGGATTGTACTTGGCAATACAGGGATTCTACTTCTAAAAGTGATGATTTAATTGAAAGATACAGTATGATTAGATGTTGGAAGAATTACATATATTGCTTTTCTTTTGTAATTGGCTAGCTTTTTGTAAGTGTTTCTTTTAATGACCACTGTTTAAGATCACCCTTCAGTTTTAGGACTGCTTAAAAAGACAGCTTTCACAACTGAAAGACAAGTAGCTGATTGTTATGGAAATTTATCCATATGCTGTTAAAATAGCCAATTCAAATACAATCCTGGCTCATCCACAAACTGGGTAACTGGTCAAGTTGCTTAATCTTTCTGTGTCTCAGTTTCCTCATCTACAAAATAGTAATAATGGTAATGTGATTAGCAGTAATAATTTAACCAGATGTAGAACTGTTGTTAAAACTGAGTTAAAACATGCCAAGTGCTTAGACTAGTGGCTAGAAAGCAGACAGCCTGAATAAATCCACTATCATTACTATTTCTAAATATGTCCTTGCCTAGAAATATGTGTAAATGGCAATAAGATGGCCAGCCTTCAGATCAAGGCTCTTTATTGTCCTAGCAATACAGTAATACTTAAAATTTCTCTGACCTAATAATAAAAGAAATATTTTTCAATAGTTATATAATCTTGAACTTCATTGTAGAAATCAAGGAGATAATGTTAGTGGCCCATTTCTAAAAAAACAGTTTGAAGGGCATGTGGGTTTGTATCCATTTGATGATATCTATAACCAAGTAAAATCCTGCACCAAGTCATCTATGATTCTCCTTTTTCCTATTAAGAGTGATGAATATGAAAAGAAGCAAAACTGGTTTCTGATAATGCAAGCATTCCAAGCAGCCTCCCACCATCACTTAAATATGATCCTGGATTGCCAGGTTTTTTTTACTGGTTTCCATTCACATATAGTGTTTTAAGAATGTGCTAGGATTGAAATTGAAAGTCTCAGCCCCATCAATGGCAAAAGCATTACTGGAGGGTGGTCATGGGATGGAGCACAAAACAAAACATAGAAATAGTGGCTTACTCGTTACTGACATTACCTTTCTCACTTATTTCTAGGGTAGATAGTATATCAAATAAGGACAATAAAACAGCTCTTTTCCTTGAACATCAGGTTAAACCATAGGGGAAAAAAGCATCTATCTTAATCACAAAGTTGAAAAAAAATGATGTATTTATTTCAGTTCATTATTATGTTTCATGAACATAAATCATACAGTTCTGTTTTTAAAGGTAAGATAGGATAAGTTAAGATTAATTTAGGTCCAATTCTGGCCATGCCTAAAAACATAGGCATGTTTTTAGTTCGATCCGGATATTTTTAATGCTGCTCCCCCTGTCTCCGTACCTGTAGTTGGTCACAAAATTGTTCAGATCTCTACAGGATTGATTCCTCTGTGAAAGCAGCTGAAATAACTGGATCAGAGACTTGGCAATTGGCAAGATGTTGGCAAGTACATTTAGATCTTAAGTATTGCCTTGCTTTTGGTCTTTTATAACATACTCCATGAAGTCCTAGCAATAGAATTTATTAACAAAGCAATATTACAAATTTAAACAAAGTTCAAAATAGAAATAGAGTAAGAAGTGGTTCAAATTACTCAGAAGGGAAAGAAAATCAGATTGTTATAAGATTGTGATGACAATACTTTACCCCAGAAAATGGAGTAACATGTTTTAAAACTTCAAGGAAGGAAAAATTTGAGCTAAGATTTTCTATCCAGCAAAAGTGACCTTCAACTATAAAAGCTGTAAGCTGATATGAGCATGCAATGGTTTAAGGCATGTTATTGATATAAACCTTTGCTAAGGGATCTGTTAGAGAATGAGTTTTAAACAACCAGCATAACTGAGCAGACATCAGCATAAGAGCAGGAGGTCATCAACAAATATACATATATCTATAAAACTAAGACTAAATGATTGTTTTAAAAATATGACTATATGCTCTGACAATGCAGGGATAGATCAACTAGGAAAATGAAAAGAACTGGAAGGATACGGAGAGTGTATAAAAAGTGAAATAAGCTCACTGATTACATTACCAGTATTATCTGAGAGTAAAAGAATATTATTTCTTTTTTTATTAAAGTATATTTGACATATAATATTAGTTTCATGTGTATAACAAGGTGATCTGACAATTATATACATTACTAAATGCTCACCACAATAAGCGTGGTTACCATCTGTCACCAAAGTTATTACAGTATTATTGACTATATTCGCTATGCTGTACTTTTCATCCCATGACTTCTTTATTTTATAACTGGAAGTTTGTACCTCATACTCCCCTTCACCTATTTCGCCCATCCCTCCACATCCCGCCACTTCTGGCAACCACCAGTTTGTTCTCTGTATTTATGAGACTGTTTCTGTTTTTGTTTGTTTAGTTTAAAAGAATATTATTTCAAATTAATGCTGGGAGAGAGGGAGCTGAAATGTCACTAGCATAGTTATTTCAAATTTCTCATAGTTGAGCATTAATCAGCAATGACAAAATAAAAAAAGTATTATATAAAGGTATTAGCATAAAGGTAAGCATTGGAACAAAAAATAAATTTTTCCAAATACTCCCTCCTCTCTGCACCCTTCATCCTTCCAAAAAAGACAGAGAAAGGAGAGAGATTTTGAAGAAAATCGAACAGACTATTTGGTGAAAGAATATGTACAATTTCATGTATTTGTGTGTATGCCAAATTTACCAACATCATCAGTCAATATTAATGGAGTTAATTAACCTATCAGAAGAAAAGATGATCAGACTGGTTAACAAAGTAAAATATAACACTATGTTGTGTAAGAGAGACATACTAAAAACAGAGAGTAGGAAAGAGTAAAAATACAAGGATGGACAGAATATAAATAAATGAAAAGAATGCAGCAGCCACAGTATTATTGAACATGGTCACATGTAAACCAGAGCTCATTAAATAAAGGCACAAAGAAGCGTATTTTATGGTACTAAAAGCTACAATGCACAATGAAGTTATTTCAATTACTAATACATGGGCACGTAATAACCCAGCCACTTCAATAAAACAGAGACTACAGGAAGTACAAAGCGAAACACAAACTAGTGACAGATAACTTTAACATATCTCTCTCAATCTAAAACAGACAATGGAGACAAAATATTGACAAGTATATAGAAAACTTACACAACTAAATCAATAAGATAGGTCTAACAATGAAACTCTGAATGCTAATAATAGACAGCACACCTGTTTTTAAGTGCACATAAAACATTCATGAAAATTGGCCACATCTTAAACTCCAAAGTAACTTCCCGATAGCCCAAGGAAATAATAGACAATATTCTCTGATCATGATACATTGAAACTGGAAATTAGTAAGTATCAAAAAGAACCAAAAACCAGGGCACCTGGGTGGCTCAGTCAGTTAAGTGTCTGACTCTTCTTGACTTTGGCTCAGGTCATGATCTCAGGGTTGTGAGATCCAGCCCCGAGTGTGCTCTGCTCTGGATGTGGAGCCTGCTTGAGATTCTCTCTCCCTCTCCTCTACCCCTCCCCTGCTCACTCACATGCTTGCACGAGCTCTCTCTCTCCAAAATAAAAAAAACAAAATGAAAACAAAACAAAAAAATCTTTCCACCTGGACATTTAAAAATGTATTACTAAGTAACTTTTGGCTCAAAACGGAAATTCAAGGGGTGCCTGGGTGGCTCAGTTGGTTAAGCAGCTGCCTTTGGCTTGGGTCATGATCCCGGGGTCCTGGTATCAAGCCCCACGTAAGGCTCCCTGCTCAGCGAGGAGCTTGTTTCTCCCTCTCCCTCTGCCTACTTGTGCTCTCTCTCTCTCTCTCTGTCAAATAAATAAAATCTTTAAAAAAAAAAAATGGAAATTCAATACAAAATTGAAGAACTTTTTCAAAATTACAATAATGAAAGCATAACATAAAACTTAACAGAATCCATGAAATTAATGCATGATTAATCCCATTATGAAAGGATATTTTTAAGCATTAAAAACCCAGTTAATAAAGGTGAAAATGAATTAAATACCCAACTCAAAAAGGTAGAGAAAGAAAAGTAAACCAAAAGAAACCAAGAGGAAAGGATTAGTAAAGATAATGAGTTAGAGAATAAATAAAACAGATAAACCAAGAAAGAAATCCAAAAGTTGTTTTTTAAAAAATAATCATAAAATGAGCCACTAGCAAATCTAATGAGGAAATAAAGGGAAAATTCATGATCACACAATATAAATAATGAAAGGAGGAAATACCTATCCGTAGAGAGGGAATTTTTTTTTTTTTTAAGATTTTATTTATTTATTTGACAGAGAGAGAGACAGGGAGAGAGGGAACACAAGCAAGGGAGTGGGGGAGGGAGAAGCAGGCTTCCCACAGAGCAGGGAGCCCGATGCGGGGCTGGATCCCAGGACCCTAGGATCATGACCTGAGCCGAAGGCAGATGCTTAATGACTGGGCCACCCAGGCGCCCCAGTAGACAGGGAATTTTAAAAAGTCCTAAGAGATGAGATGATGCTCAACCCTATACAAATTAATTTGAAAATCTAGATTAAGTAATTCTATGGAAAAATTGTTAGTGATCAAAAGGCAAATAGACAATTACCAGAGCAGAAATGGGGAAAGAAAACTCATTTGATAAAATTTAATACTCATTTATATGAAAAAAAAACCTTAATAAAATAAGGTTGTTGGCTATTTCTTTGCTATTAATAAAATATATATGCCTCCACCCCAAAGCCAGCATCCTACTTAATATAGAAACACCAGTGACGTTTCCACCAAAGTAAGGAAAACAACAGAATGCTCACTATTTCCAACTACTATATAACATTGTGTTGGAAGTATTCATTAATGCAATTAGTCAAACAACAATTTGAGACATAGTAATTGGAAAGGAAGAAGTAAAGCCATTTTTTATTAGAAGATACATTTTCATATCTGGAAACCCCAAAGAATTCTAGAAAAAAACACTTTCAGGCAAAAAGAATATAGTAAAGTAGTATGGTATATAAAATAATAGTTTTTAAAAATACAAACAAAACCAGTTTAGAAGATATAAGGAAAAAGAAGGCTCTATTTACAATAATTAAAAAATAATAAGAAATATCTAAAATTTATTATGAGGAAAACTTTAAAGCACTCTTAAAAGACCCAAAAGTAGATTTGATATACCTTACTCTTGTACGAAAGAACTTTGAGCCAGTATTGAATTATTTAACTATGTGAATCTAGTCCTATGGCATAATATCATTTAAAAAAATGTTCAGAGATATTGTCACAAAGATGCTGTTTTAGAGGAAGAGCATGGCCTTCGATCTGAATTCATAATTTACTATTCAACAGACTGCACTCAGTCTCCTAAGAACTGTTAATTAAAATATGAGAAGATATACAAAAAACAATTTGAATATAAAATTTTTGAACAAAATTTAAATAGAGTGGGTATTTTTATTGAAATTTCTAGAAATTATTTTTGTTAGAAATGAACTGCATGAGGGACACCTGGGTGGCTCAGTCGGTTAAGCCTCTGCCTTCGGCTCAGGTCATGATCCCAGGGCCCTGGGATCGAGTCCCACATCGAGTCCCACATCCCTGCAAGCCTGCTTCTCCCTCTCCCCGCCCCCACCCCCGCTCATGCTCTCTCTCTAATAAATAAAAATCTTTAAAAAAAAAATTCTTAAAAAAATGAACTGCATGATTATTTCATGCTTTAATATTGCAGAATCACTAAAGCACTGCTATCATCACATCATTAGTCCTATGAACAATTGGTGCTGACTCGGTGCCAGGAACTGTGTGAGGTGCTGGGGGTACCCAGTGGTGATCAATCTCTCTAGTTGGGTGGTAATCTTTATATTTCAGTTTTCAGTGAGTCTAAGCACTAAACATCGGCCATTTATTGTACTCAGTATAGGGTAAAAGGGCAGACAAAGAAACCAGGCCAAGAGTAGACAGGAACTGGGAATGCCCAAAATTTCTTCCTAGCAAGAACTACATTAGTCTCTACTGGATACCATGCATGGAATGAATGGGTTTCATCCACTTATTGTCTCTGCAGCAATGCACAAAGAAAATGGAGGTGCTCTCATGGCAGCAATTAATGCTGGGCAGCAAAACACCACAAAAGTCACTGATTTCCAAAGGCTGATAGGATAAGTTGCATGACTTTGTAATTGACCGCTTGGATTTGTCTGCTGTATTAAGTCTCTGCTGAATGTGAGACAACCTTACCCAATAAAAAATGACAAGTATCAAATTAATCATAGGCTGTCCATCCAACTCTGCTCACTCCTGATAATGGTTTAGAGTTACTGATCATCTCCTACTTAAGTCTTCTTTTAAGTAGTCTATGTTAGCATTGAATCATATTCCTGACCCTCCTTCTTCTAAATGTACCCATTGTGCATGTCTTTCGGAGGTAAGACTTCACAAATCGAAGAACGGCCAGTGCTGCCATATTCCTGTAGGGTAAGCAGAGTGGGCCTGATGTGAGGGCTTGGAGGCTAAGATGCCTCACGGTTAGTCTCCATCACACACTGGCCTTGACATTCCTGTTGTGTATCTGTACCATGTGCAGAACCTCAGCTGACTTCAAAGAAAGTGAGTCGAGGAGGGTTAGTCACCAAAAAGAGAAAGGTAGGCATTAATCTTTAATAAGCTCCATTTACTAATTTATAGAGGTGACGGGAATTGGGGTGAGGTGAGAAAGTAAGCACGAGGGAACTATTTGTAGTGAATGCTTAATGAAGTTCTGACCATGCCTTGAACTGAGCTATTGGGGGGAGGGGAGAATGTATAGCTCGATCACGTAATAGTACATATAACTTTGTATTTTAAAAGTGATTATAAGATTTTAAAAACTAGCTCTGCCCACTCAAAAATGGAAGAGCCATTTGCTAGGAGGAGCTTGCAGGTCATATGTAGTTAAGACATTTTTAGAACCCAGAGTCAGCAGAGACAGATTAATATAGACAGTACTGCAAATAGTGCTCTCATTTTTGTGGTCATCTTAATGCCAATATACAAAAGGTTCTGAAGGACAGGCAAGAAACTTTAGAAAGAGCTTGGGGAAACTTAAAGAAGAAAGAGAATATCTATGCTCTGGGTAAAAAGAACACAAGCATCTAAGTAAGAAGGCTTTGTGTCAGTTAAATATGGACAGAATTATTTATTCTTAGGGATTTTTATGTCATTCAAGGACATTTTCTTTATTCAACATTTTATTAATTCAACAACAGACATATTTTGGAGACCCTAGTAAATCAGATCCTATCCCAGGTGCAGGGGAAATAACAATAAAAGAGAGGCATGGTTGAGGCCCTCGTGGCTCTTACAGTTAACAGGGAAGAGACACTGAACAAGGAATTACAATCACATGTGATGGATGTCATGCAAGGTGACAACACAGCGCTTTTGGAATATGCAGCAATGGGACTTTAGACTATTTTGTTTCTTTTTTTAAAAATTTTATTTATTTGTCAGAGAGAGAGAGATACAAAGAGCACAAGCAGGGGGGAGCGGCAGACAGAGGGAGAAGCAGGCTCCCCACTGAGCAGGGAGCCTGATGTGGGACTCGATCTCAGGACCCTGGAATCATGACCTGAGCCGAAGGCAGCCGAGTAACCCATTGAGCCACCCAGGTATCCCATTGGCTATTTTGTTTCTTGAGAGAACTAGAAGGTAGTAAACTCTAAAAATCAAGTCAATCTTCAGAAGGTTTCATTGTTAACATGTACATATGTATATATGTATATGTATATATATATTTACACACATCATGTCCTTTAATCCTTAATGCAACCCAGCCAAGTAGGTATATATTTCCTCATTTATCAATGAAGAAACTTTGAAACTCAAGATAATTAAAGTAACATGTCCTACTCACACACATTTGGCTTCAAAAACAAGCCTATTTGAAGAATTTTTTGTTGTTGATGTTAAAGATATGAGAAGAATGGTCATTTTTGACAAGAGCACATTAATGGTTAATTAGTCCCTTATAAAGGTGGAGTTTTACTCCTAAATTCACCTAGACTTTTGTTTTATAATTTAGCCATGTCCACTTTGAATGTGATGCCTTTCCTACCAAAGGCAATTATCTTGTCAGGATTCATAGTAGCCTATCGTTCCTAGTAGTGTGAGCCCCACAGGTAGGGAGTGGCACAGCTCACCTATCTGGTGGGGTGGCGAGCATATGCTCCTATTCTAACTACAGCCCAGCTGCAAATCAGAAGACCTCAGAACAAGCATGCACTTCAGGTGGTTAGTGGGAAAAGATGAGATGGGGAAGGAGGCCTACCAAGCCTTCACTGCTTCCCAGACTTCTGCCCTGGTCCTCCAAGTGTAACCTCTGGACCAGCAGTGTCAGCAATCAGTGGGGGAACTTGTTCCACGTGCGAATCTCAAGCCTGATCCCAGAACTACTGACTCAAAAACTCTGGGTGTGGGCACAGGAATACATTTTAACAAGCCTTTTGGGTGATTCTGACACAAGCTTGAATCTGAGAACCATTGAACCACTCTACACTCTTTGAACCATTTTTAAGTGCTCATCTAGCTTTGTACCTATAAGTGTAAAGAGATATGAAGGCAGAGATCATATAAAAGACTGGTTTATGTTTTATTTCACACAGAACATTTGAAGGATCAGGTTATTTCTCTTTCTCTCTTACCATGAGGGATACTGAGTTAGGAAGAGTAGTGACTTGGACCCAAGGGAATTAACTAAGGGGTTAGGAGAGATTCTGGGATGATTACTTGTATAATTTAATAACGGAATGACAGAGCTCTGACGACTCTATTAAGGCCACTTAAATTATGATCTGAGGTCCAAACATACCCTCTATCTCCCTGCTTCTCTCTTTCCTCCATGGTCAATGTTGGGATTTCCAGAGAAACAATGGCAAGAATCATATACACCAGAGGCTGCAAACCCGGCTGTACATTAGAATCACCTAGAACAATCACCTAGAACAAATTGCAACTCACAGCAATTAAATCAGAATCTTGAGCTGGGGGAGGGGAGTGAAGTCCAGGTGATTCCAATTAGCAGCCAGCAATGGGAACTACTGACCATAGCAATTCCATGGTGATTCAAGTAGGTAAACTATTTAGAGCACCCGCCTCAGTACTGGGCATATGCCACAGGTATTTAATAAATGTTCCCTCCTATATCCCTTTCTCTTACTCTACAAAAAAAGTTGTGGAAAGTAAAGGTACCAATTAACACCGTTTTCTAAGCAGTTAGAGTCCATGTGCCTCTCTACTTCCTGACTTCTCAGGGTACTTTGCCTTTGCTAAGAGTTTCTAAAACTCATTATATTTCATATTTTATTGTCTAAATGTTTCCTCCTTGTTTGTCTTTTTTTTTCCTCAACCCAGTTGTAATTCCTTGAATGCAGGGAGTCTCCTGTTATGTTTCAAAATCCCTTTCCTTTCAGGACCTGATGTTTGTGATCATCCTGTTATCTTATCCCCACTTCTCAAAATCTACAACAGGCAACCACCGAGCTGCTGATCCAGAAGCCATTCTGTTTCTACCGAACCTGCTTTAGCCTTGAACCATGATCTGTTCCCCAGATTTTTGCCTTATTCTTGTGCCCAACTCCATAATACATTCCCAAATTCATGTATTTAAACCCTGGTTCCCAGATTTAGGGACTAGGATTCCCAGAGTTATCTGTGCCATCTGTCATTATTTGCTTTCCTTTTCATTCATGCAGGTTCTTCTCGTTCATGAAGATACATAGTTATCTTCCTGGCTGAACTGCTGGTGTCTTCCTTGGTAATGCAATTTCCGCAAATCAGAAGTTCAATTAAACTAGAAAAATCTAAGTTTAATTAAATGCAGTCACTTCCTTGGTGGCAAGTAGTGGGATAAACATCGAGGAAACAGACACGATGAGACATAATCTGTGTCCTATAGATGCTTTCCCCACTCATGGGTCTTGTCCAGGGATCAGCAAACTTTTTCCTAAAGGGCCCGATAGTAAATATTTTAGGCTTGTGGGCCATACAGTCCCTATTCTAACTATTCAACTCTGCAGTTTTAGGACAAAAGCAGCCACAGAAACAATGAGTTAATGGGTGTGGTTGTGCTCCAATAAAATTTTATTTACAAAAACAGACAGCAGGCTAGACTTGGTCTGTAGGCTGTAGTTTGCAGACTCCTGGTCTTGAACATTTCCGGTTGGCTCATCAGGCCACCAGCTGAATTTCCACAGCATAACGAAGGCAGTAATGTTAATTGAGAGCTCATCAGAGTCTTTAAGCCCAGAACTATAACACTAAATTCTCTCCATCCTTATATGTATTAAGCATTCAATTAAACATAGCATTTACTTTGTCTTCCCCTTCAAAGCCCCATCCAACAACCACCATGGTCCAGCAGAGAAAAAGATGTGCTTTGGCTTCTTCCATAGGAAGTGGTTAGGGAAATGATCAGAGACTTCCTGTAAATATATTGTCTCTCACATAAATAGGACTCCATTCTAGAAGTGCTATAAATCAAGACGAAGAGAGAATGAAAGCACTATTAATTCAAGGAACATTTACTGGGCCCCCGCTATGTGACAGGTCCTGGAATGAAGGTGTTGGGGTTGGAGTGGCATGTGAAACACACATGACCTCCATCATTTATGATGCATGGGATCTTGCCAGGAGACACACAATACATATGTAAACATAAAACCATGTACCTAGCCACTAATTACACATGAAAGTAAGTGACTTGAAGGAAAAATCACAGGATTTTGCTCTGAGAATGGATAATGAAGTAAAAATAATGGGGCCTGGAGGTCAGGGAAGGCGGTGGCCTGTGCAGTGAGACCTGAAGGATGGGCAGAAATTACACAAAGAGTAGGTGATGGAAGAGATCCCTAGCTGAATGAGCACCTTATAGGAGTTTGTGGAGGTCCCGAGGCAGGCAGAAGCTTGGTCCCATGGGGGCTGGGGACCCCATCGCTGGAGCAAAGAAAATGCAGAAGCAGCTGGTAGGGACTGAAGCTGGAGATGCAGAAGGACCAAACCCCAAACATAACAGAACTCGTTAAGAATTTTGTCCTGTATCCTAAATGCAGTGAGAAGACACTGGGATAACTTATGCAGGGAGTGGCATGATTAGACTTCGATTTTTAAAAGAGCATTCTGACTGCTGTGTAAAAAAATGGCTTGGAGGGGAAATTTGATCAAACCCACTCTCCACCTTCCTCCTTCCAGCACCTTCTCCGCAGAAAGTGCCTTTACGCATCTTAAGTACAGAGTAAGGGGAAGGGTAAAGGGAGAAAGTCATCTCTCCCTTCCCCAGGGTATAAACTGGACACATTTATTACCATAAATTTGCTTCCCTGTGCAAACACATAATTATAATGCTATATACAAATCAAATAAGAAAATCAGAATCCCATTTATGAATCATAAAGTCACCATATCAAACAATTACTTTAAACAATGATTCAAACATTATGGTCTGCACAAAAAGCAGGGAACCAGAGGTGAGAACTCTCTCAAAACAGGATTCCGCTCATGAAAGGCATCAAAAAAGTAGGTAGTGAAAACAGATGTAGTGGGATGAGTCAGCTACAGAAGACGACACACACACACACACACAGATGTGCACATACACACAAGCACGCACACACAATCTGCTGGGCAGGAAGCTTCTGACCCTGTCTGGCAGTTGGTCTCCATTTAGCATCACCGTCCTTTCAGATCAGGGTCAGTGAGGGAGGAAGTGAAGTGACCACTTGGCCATCTGCTGCTGAGCCCTATTCAGGGAAAAGACAGAATGTGGTTGTTTGGAATGCTCCGTAAGTATCACCTGACATTTTTAGATGATCCCCAAATGAGTTGTTGTATACATCCATCTCTGTGCGTGTGTGTACTTATTATGTATAAACACACAAAGACACAGATTCAGTGTCAGGCACTTTCACATTGGGAACAAAACCGTCTACCCACAATGAGAGTTGTAACGTTAGCTGTTAGCTGTGTGGTATGTTAATGCCTCACTGGACTCGTGAATGCCACATATTCTCCGCTATTTGTTTACTAGCTTGTCAGAGTTATTTATCATACGCAGTGTCACAAGCACATGGTCACATCTCATATGTCTGCTTCAAGGGCAGGACCAATGTGACCTTTGACTTTTT
The DNA here is from genome assembly GCF_054177405.1 of Leptonychotes weddellii. NCBI lineage: Eukaryota > Metazoa > Chordata > Mammalia > Carnivora > Phocidae > Leptonychotes > Leptonychotes weddellii. Next base: position 83,780,665 of record NC_138377.1, read on the forward strand.
GTTTTATGAAAGATAAAATCATTCCTTAGGAACATTGTCTATGTGCACAGCTACGTAATCTGCTATTGAAGGAGTCCCAATCTTCTGCCATATTGCTTGTTAAATGTTTATAGCTAATTTTATAGTATGAGGCTAGGTGTCTGAATATTTTCAAATCTATTCTCTACTGGAATGGGTCTTAAACTGCTTCTCTTTCCCTCTGTTTTATGATAGGAGACTTGGAAAATAATGAAGTAGTTTAGAAAAGTCTTTTTCTTGGCTGATGAAAAAGCTGTTTAATACAGAAGAATGCTCCCAGACATCCTCTGAGTTGGAGGGCATGTTACATATTTGTCACTCATTTCTCTTCCTGAAGCAAATATTAACCAGTAAAAATCTAATGCCATTTGAGTCCATCCTCATTTGCTTTGGAAACCTATGACTGATTACCCAAACTCAGAAAGCGTCAGCATGGTGAG